>NC_085141.1:205806458-206457280 GCF_024139115.2 Armigeres subalbatus | reverse complement strand
GTGACCGCTTCCAGGACCCAATGATTGCCACCGGGGAACCTGTGGAAGGGAATCTATAAGTTTTAGCACTAAAATCAGTTATTCGACGGCTCTTTTTATAGGTTTTCGACCAGGAAGCAAAGTATAAATATAAAAGAACCATTGACAGCTTTGACCGCTTCCAGGACCTACTGGTAGCCATCGAGGAACCTGTATAAGGGGACATTTTATTTTTACACCAAAATCAATCATTCGACAGCTCTTCTCTAATATAAGCAAAGTATGAATATAAAATTGCCCATTGAGGACTCTGACCGCTCTCAGGACCTAAAGATTCCCCCCGGAAAACCAGTGGAAAATAACATTTAAGTTGCAGCACCAAAACCAATAACTCGACGGCTTTTTTTCGTGATTTTTATCAGAAAGCGAAGTATCAGTATAAATTGGACCATTAATGGATCTGACCGCTTCCAGGACTTACGGATTGCCCCTGGGGAACTATGGAAGAGGACATTTTAATTTTAGCACAAAACCAATCCTTAGCCGTGCGGTAAGACGCGCGGGCTACAAAGCAAGACCATGCAATTTTCAGATTGGAAATTTTCTCGACTTCCTGGGCATAAAAGTATCATCGTGCTTAGTCTCATGACATACGAATACAAAAATGGTAACTTGGCTTAGAAACCTCGCAGTTAATAACTGTGTGCTTAATGAACGCTTAGCTGCGAGGCGGCTCTGTCCCAGTGTGGGGATGTAATGCCAATAAGAAGAAGAAGAAGACAAAAACCAATCATTGGACGGCTCTTTTTCATGGATTTCAATCAGAATGTGAAGTATGAACAAGAAATGGACCATTGACGGCTCTGACAGTTTTCTGGACCTACGGATAGCTCACGGGGAACCTGCCTACTTCATGCTTCGCTTCCTGATCCAAAGCCATGAAAAAAGAGCCGTTGTATGACTAGTTTTGGTGCTAAAACTAAAATGTCCCCTTCCACAGGTTTCCTGGGGCAATCTGTAGGTCCAGAAAGCGGTCAGAGCCATAAATGGTCCCTTTTATATTCATTTCTCGATTTCTAATCGAAATCACTAGAAAAGAGCCGTCGAATGACTGGTTTGGTGCTAAAAATGAAATGTTCTCTTCCACAGGTTCTTCGGAGGCAACCAGTAGGTCCTGGAAGCGGTCAGAGCCTTCAATTGACCATTTTATATTCATACTTCGCTTCCTGATCGAAAACCATGAATGAAGTGGCGTCGAATGACTAGTTTTGGTGCTAAACTAAATTGTCCCTTCCACAGATTCCCTGGGCCAATGCGTAGACCCAGGAAAAGATCAGAGCCGACAATGGACCATTTTATATTCATAGTGTGCTTCCTGATCGAAAACCATGAAAAATGAGCCGTCGAATGACTGGTTTTGATGCTAAAAATAAAATGTCCTCTTCCGCAAGGATCTTCGGAGGCAACCAGTAGGTCCTGGAAGCAATCAGAGCCGTCAATGGACCATTTTATATTCATACTTCGCTTCCTGATCGAAAACCATGAAAAAAGAGCCGTCGAATGACTGATTTTGGTGGTAAAACTAAAATGTCCCCTTCCACAGGTTCCCTGGGGCCAATCCGTAGGTCTTGAAAGCGGTCAAAGCCGTCAATGGATTATTTTATATTCATGCTTCGCATAGGCGTAACTAGAGTCTCGGTCTAGGGGGGGGCCATGGCACCAGCTGGTGGGATGTAATTTTCAAAGGCGATTTAAAGCACTGTGCGCATGGATTGCAATAGAAATTGTTTGACTAAGTTTATCGCTCATTCGTCCTAGAACTAACATAAAAAAATCGCGAATAATACAATTGATTTCCAATGATGCTGTGATTGCTTTAAAACGCTGTGTCTGTGTCAACTTGTCTTCTCCATGTTACTAAATGTGGATAAGTGTGTAATCTAAGATTCAAGAATCTTCTTCGAATTATCTATAAATAAAATTCGATATGAGTATATTTCTGAAAGTTTTCAAGCATTTCCATGATTACTTAATGCATAAAGATCTCGTTTTTTTTTTAAACTTGAAATTTTCTAAACTCTTTAGATGTGGAATAAATTCCACGAAATTTTGTCATAATCAATATAAGTATTCATGCAATTCCAAAATGTATGCTATGTGCTGAAATAGTTGAGTACCGATGAACACAAATTTGGAATCCTAAAGTGTTTTTTATGAGTCATAAATTCCATGAGTCATAAATCAAATTCCAGAATAACATACGGTTTTGTAGTTACTGACGTTAGGAAGAGGCTTTATTATGGTTTTCTGAATAGGTGAGAGATTTCTCTGCAAAAATCAAAGAGACTTGAGAAGCAACCAAATCGATCTGAATTGTGCTGCAAAAGAAATGTTGTCTGATACGAACTGGTTTCTAAATCTAATTTTTTTTATCCTAAAAAACAAATTCTAACTAAAGCAGGCACAAAAGAGTTTTCCGATGATCCTTATGAAATCGCCAAAAAATTAAATGGAACAAGATCTTTTGAGGATTATAAAAATATTTCTTCAATGCAATCTCTGTTGTGAGTGCGAAGGTTGCCTAAGTTTTGTCCTAATACTTTCAATGGAATGCGTTGTTGATTTTTCTGTCATTGTAACAAAGATTCTTAAGTTTTATAATTTTATATCATTCTGTGCCAGAATTATATGGCGAGAGCAAAAAGCTCCATAGGAATTTGATCAACTGTTTTGCGGCATACCTTGCGATTAACTCGAAGATTTTCGAAAGAATGGTCGTTCGAAATTTCATTGACCGGATTTGTGTACATGTGCTCATTTTGATGTAGTTGCTTCAGTCTTTTTTGAAGCGGATGGTAGTTTAATAGAACAGAAATATTTATATCTTAATACAATTATGTTTTTATGTTTCTGCGACCAGGATACTAGTCAAACAAATGCAGAACAAATTTATTATTTTAAGCTAGCAACTGAATTAGAAGCGGCATTGATTTTAGCTTAAAATCGAGAAAATGTTCCCGGGGGTCCAACTTAAATATTTCGATGCTTTGCTGAACAAATGGTCATAGATGTGATAACGCAACAAAAAATATGTTTATAGAATTCATAATCAAAATTAAGAAATATGTAGGAAATATGTAAATGAAATAAAAACTGACTAAGTTGGAATTACTTTTCAACATTTTCTGGGGGGGGCCAAAAGTAGGTCTGAAGGGGGCCAGCCCACCCCCCCCGGCCCCCCTTATTTACGCCAATGATGCTTCGCTTCCTGATCGAAAAACAGAGCCGTCGAACGACTGGTTTTGGTGGTAAAACTAAAATGTCCCCTTCCACAGGTTCTTCGGGACCAATCCGTAGGTCCTGGAAGCGGTCAGAACCGTAAATTGACCATTTCATATTCATATTTCGCATCCTGATCGAAAACCATGAAAAAAAGAGCCGTCGAACGACTGGTTTTGGTGGTAAAACTAAAATGTCCCCATTCACAGGTTCCCCGGGGACATCCCAGCTACTCCAGGATCCGTTTATTCAATTGGTTTTTCATTCTTGATACATTAGAGGCCTTCTAGAATAAAATCATAGTGGACGATCTATCAAAAAGCGAGATTCAAATGAAGTTGTGGCCTGACCTCTTTGATAAGTATCGATCGGAACCGATTATAAAGAAATGGCCATATCTCACTTGATTCTGGTCCGATTCCAAATCTCAATATATGGTTCCAATCAGCAAGAGCTCTACTTCATTTGTGGTTATTATTTTAAACCACAACTTCTCCTAATATCCACCTCAAATTTACGGTTTTGAACCTACCTCCGAAAAACCCGGAATATCTCCGGAATCCGGTGGCCATAGTCGGTTCCATGGACATACCGTCAAACTGCATTAATTTTTTAGTTCGGGCATGCCTGAATTGTCAAAATCGGATGATAACTAAGATAGTTACAACACATCTAATTTTACCCAAAATTTGCCTATCCTAATTATTTTGTCCATCCCCTGTATCTCGAGTTGTATCAAGTGCGCAAAGTAGAAAATATTGTGAATCGTATTAAATAATGCAGACTTCAGTGGGCTGGTTACTTAGTGCCAATGTCGTAGGAAATAATAGCGAAAACAATATTCAGAAGCGGATAGAGCCAGGCATAGATGTATCGAAGCTGTATCCAACCAAGTATCCAGGTGGGGAGATACGAGACTTTTCGACGGTATTCGGCGCTAGAAAAGGAAGATAAGCGCTACTGAAGTCGGAATTTCTTGGCTTGAAAAGGGATAATGCTGCAACAAGTGGCGATAATTGCCTCCTCTTCGGCTCCCTGGGTTGATCACATATCAGCAGAGACGCTCAAAGCTAACCCCATGATATCTGCACAAATTGTGCATAAACACTATTCTGAATTATCTGGGACACCGCGATTTTTTCGACCATAAAGAAGCAAGTTGCCTTAGTGAAAATCTCAAATTTTATTTTCCAATTATGTATCTGAATGTGTGCGGCAATCGGCGGACCATACAGGAGAATATAGACATGACTCCGACATAACCAAGTAGAATTTCATGCTGGGAAACAAGGATGTTATCGATCATTTAGTAATTCGCGTTCGATCAATTAGAACTTGGTCAATAACTCATTTCAGAAGCTGAATTTTAAAATGTGTTGTATGGTGGACTTCTAGTGCGAAGGTTTTTCTGCAACTCTGTCTTATGGTTCGTTGTTTGAATTCCACTAGTAACGGAGTTATAACTATAGTTTCAGTAACTTAGACTAAATGATAACAAAATTCCAATCATTTAGTTTAAGTTACTGCAACTAGCGCTATAACTCCGTTATTAGTGGAATTCTAATAACAAACCATTAGGCAAGGTTGTAGAATAACCTTCGAACTAGAATTCCACCATACAACACATTTTGAATTTCAGCTTCTGGAATGAGTTTTTGACAAACTACTAAATGATCGAACGCAAATTACTAAATGATCGATAACATCCTTGCTGGGAAATCAGTTGTGAACCTGATTGTTACGTTCCTCTTCGTGATGCAAAAATTCCTCTTATTGGTATTCATCGACTACGAAAATGCTTGCGATCGTCGGAACCACGAAAATTTGTGAGGCACCCAGATTAAATAATCTGGCTGAGTGATACAAGGATTTATTCTATCTCCGCAATTGCAGCTCATGGTATTCGACGAAATCATAATATAACGATGAAGATAATGATGCTGGAAGAAGTCCCACTAAACGTACCGCAACATTTTTAAAGATTTGATAAGGACGAGTTTACAAGCGAATGTGAGAAAACCCGGTTGTAGCTGAGTGCCTCGCAGTTGAATGGTCACCTCGAGTCGGTCGAAGCTGATCAATCCATGATAGTAACATTTTGGTTCAAAAAATAGTCAATAGTCAACAAACAGCATTAGTATATCATGGTTTTCATGATCGTTACAAAACTCAAAATGTTACTTGTTTTAATTGTCATAAGGAGATCTATGATCTCGTTAAAGCGTCAGCCATTATCGATTTTGTAACAAAATTTGGGCTATGTCATAGCTAAGAAAATGCGAAAGCTCGTTTTTTACAATTGGTACATTTTAAACCGATTCTCTCTAGCTGTAAGAAATACTTAATAAACACTTAGCAGCGATGCGGGAATGTCCCAGTGGGAGATTTAACGCCAAAAAAATTCAATACGAGGAGATACGAAATTTCTACGTAATCAGTAAATATTCGTCAATTGGAATGTACATATCCAATTAGAATTCAGCACGAACTGCCTGAAGTTATTTAGGTATGTCTCGTAACAAAGTTTTGCGCACAAACAGAGATGAATCGGTTTACTGTTCAGCCCGAAAAGGGTTTTTTTTGTGTGAATCACCCAACTAATTTTCCGACAATAAGTACGCTTCTCCGTAGAACCCACGGCAGTCCAGAAAAACGGCGTGTGGTTATTTTTGTTCTTTTGTTTTTCGTATCGTGGCTGATGCCGTCGTCGTTGTCGCCTTGGTGGTACGCGATGGTAATGCAAATTTCGCGCCGAAAATTATGTCGCCTTCATGTGAACAAGCGTATACACATACACTTCATTCTCGCCTTAAAGGCTTGATTAGTGCCGGTTGATATGGAGTCGACGGTTCTGGCTGAGGCCGAACCGACGACCGAACTGGGCGTCAAGTGTTTAGTATTCATCGGGGTAGAGTGACGTGTTAAAATGGTGCATGACACATACATTTTGATATAGCGTTCGCAGACTGGGCTTCGATTGTGACCAAGCACTGGTAACTGATGTACTGTATATGGAAGATTTGGAGTAAGATGGTGAGTTATTCCGAAATCATGCGTGCTGGGAGAAAATATGATACTGTCTAGCAGAATTGTTCTTAATGAAATCAAAACCCAGCAGCGTTATTTTGCTGCGAATAACTTTTTAGAAAATGACGATTTCACTCAACTCTTAGTGATATGTAAATATGGACAATGCAAACAGAGTTCGAATTATTCTTTATTTTATTGGTGATAATTTTATATTCAGGACTTTTATTTTGTGGGATTGATGTTCACAAATTCAGGTCGATTTGTGTAACAATGGAGAAGCTTGGTAGTTCCATAATAAGGATATATAGATATTTATCCTTCCAGGACTCGCATCGTAGTAAAGAGTACAACACCTTCGAAAAAAGCTCGCTTGCCGTTCACAACAAAGGCGAGATTGCGTGAGGACCATGCGAGGTTAGAGACAAGCAACCCAGAATCCAAAACCTAATGCACTCGCGTTTTCAAGGGCACCCCACGGGAGCCACGGACAACTGTCATTTTTATTATGGAATAATAAAAATGACAGTTGTGTGTATGGGGTACTTTTGAAAACGCGAGTGCTTTTCTTTTTGAATTTCGAGAGGCTTGTCCTTAAAGCATTTTCATCATCTATACAAAAATGTTCTCTATACTTCATTTATTGTGTGCTTTAACCAATATTATTGCTTAATCTAAAGCTCACTGACGCTCTACTCAGCGAAACACTTCTTCAGCAAACACAAGGTTTAAAACAAAGATGCGCATCATGGTTCAATCTTCGTTATAAATCCAACCAGGGGTAGCCAATCAAAAGCCTTTCCACTTATAGTAGTTACGAAGGTGCTGGAATTACCACAATTTAATTAAAATTAAATTATGGAAACCACATATTTTCATTTCATATCTATCATAAAAGCCTCTCTTGACGTCGCCATCGTCGGTCGTCCAGCTGAGTTCTGCGTTTCGTGATTGCAGCGACACGCCATCATCGCCGCGGTGCTCCACCGAGCAAATGCAAGCCCAATAATGCAACGACGACGATGTGTGTAGTAGGTTATAGGTACAGCAGCACACCTCCAGGGATGAAGCCATAAACGAAGGGAAGCACTTAGTCTTTACAATATGCAGTCTCTTTCTACTGTTGCTTAGTAATGTATCTTTGCATTGGGGCCAAAAAATTGAAGAAATAAACTTGAATGTAACTCACCATCAGGAGGCACAAAATCTTGGCATAGACGGTAAGCTGTGGTAACCTGTAAATAAATAAAATAAGAAGCGGTAAATTCAACATGAAACAACTGAAAACTTTGTTTTAATGGCAGCCATCATCGGGTCGCGTCGGTGTGTTTGGTAGGTATCGTCATTTGGAATGTGGTTTGTTCACATGTTGCAGAAATCTCCGCGTGCTTTCAGAGCCATCGGCGTGCACACAAAAAGTACCAACCCCCAAATCCGCCATGATATATATGACATTGTTTCTTCTTGCAAGTAATGCAAGTATCTTCCAACTAATTTTCTCCTCGCAGAATTAGTTTTTACCCAAGTAAAACCGAAAACATTATTATTAGCGAAGATCTAAGAATCATGTTGAATTAAGGTCGGGAAAATGAAATATAAAACATATTATGGAAACCCATGAAAAAGTTTTTGTAAGCATACAGCAGTTTGATCAATGAACATGTTCCGTGCTACATTTTTACGACTTGCTGATAACATGTTGATTTTTGACATTTGTTTGGTTATTGTTTAGATGTTTCGTTTAACATTAACACAATATTAAACATGTTAACAGGAAGATTCTACGAACAAGATAACACAATGTTACTTTTTTGACATTTGTTCTGTCCGAAAATATAACCTTTAGATAGCAGTTTAGCTAAATGATCTTCATCGAGCCTGTTGTTTATAGAGCCCTCGTAATACTAGCCATATTCCATAAATTATATACACTTCCGAACGTCAACAAAACCTTCTGCCACTTTGCTAGGGTAAACATAAGGTATAAGTTTGATTCCCACTGATAGCCAGTGGATATTTTAGCATATTCTTATAAAAATTCTTATCCTCCAAACACATGTTTTCAATGTTTAAAAGAAAATTGTAGTGGTTTCGATTCTATTCGATTTGCCGAATGGCCGAACGCCATTTTGACAAATAGTTAGAACATGTCTAAATTGAGAATGAAATGTTAAGCAAGGGACTTAAAATGAGAAGTGAGAAATAAAAACTTCCGTTTCTCGTTGCTCTCTAGTAGAAGTGAAAAGTTCAACTATTCTTATTTAGTGCTTATTTCTTACAATAAAATCTCACTTCAAATTTCTCACTTTTTACTTTTTAATTTTCACTGTGCAAAGTATGTGGAGCGTGTCACTTCTTACTGCAAATTAATTTCTGTGGAAGTGAGACGAAGCACTTGAATATTAATAGTAAACATATGGCAAAAGAGCAATAAGTTTGATGTTTGAAGTGAAGAAAGAAGAAATTAATAAGATCAATAGAATGAGAAGGAAAAAAGAAAGAGAAAAGGGAAGCAGAAAAAAGAGAAAGGAAAGATTTTAGAAGGAAGACTAGACAAAAGAATGATAAAAAGAAAAAAAAATAGGATGGAAGAAATAAGGAAGGAGAAAGAAGAAAAATCAAAAGAGTATGATAAGAGAAGACGAATGAAACAGCAAACAAATATTAATGAAAATAAGAAAAGAAAAAATATTGAAGAAAATATTAATAAAGTGTTATTGTTCGAGCAAAAAGTCCAAATTTCATTAACATTTCAATCTTATTTTGAATAGGATAAATTTGAGATGACAAACTGGAACAGGCAATCTTGATTCATACACATTTTGCAGTTCGAAATCACAAGCAAACAGTTATAATCTGATCTCATTAATGCAAACTTTCGTAATAATCCGATACTCGCCACAAACGATATACTCTTTAAGACATCTAAGTGCGCCTATGATTCAAACAACATTTTTCATCACCACACAAAAACAACACAAAAAGCTGATGTTGAATCTTTGTAGAATTTCCAGAAAACCAGAAACCACAATATGCAATCAACCTCCAACGACGTAATGGTGGTAGAAATGTACATTCTTGCGGGGAGATATTAAACAACCTTTAATAAATTTAATCAAACCAACTCGCACTTGTTGTTCGCGTCGCGGGGGGACGGTTAGATCGCTCGCATGAAATCATGCATTTCCCCCCTTTTTATGTGCATTTCAGACACTGTCAGCGAGTGGATGTTCGTACAGCAGTTTGAATCTGCCAGCAATTACCTACCAACGAGCCAGTCGAAACTATGAATCACATATTCAAGCTAAAGTGGAGCAGGAAATCTGATACGGGACCTCGCAAATCATGGAGAATGAACTTCTGTCCCACTAGACTATGTTCAACCGCACTCCGGGGACTGGCTGGTCGGATTCTGTACGTTTGAAGAATTTCATAAAAAAAAACGCAATGTGTGGCAGTTAGCCCCGTGCAGTGCGGTGCGCGGTTGAAGGATAGAGTTACACCCCAATTGCACCTGATGTCGATGTCAGCCCCGTTGCGCCACCCCGTCGCCGGCCGTCTACATTGCTCGGCCGACTTGGCTCGAGCTACCTTACTAATAACCACCACCGGCCGTCGACTGCTAAACGTTATGAAAGCGAGCCTATGTGCGGCTGCATGCAAACAACTATGATATCAGCTATATGGCAGCAGCCTTAGCCAATAACTCCTAGTCGAAACGGTGTACGGTGCTGATCCTCTACATGGCAGCAGGGGCTAGCAGACACGATGCAGACGCATAGTGCTTTACGAGCTTAAACGGGCGGTTGTTGTTTTAGCTGGTGCGATGCAAACTTTCACTGCAAACGGTCATTCCTGCGATTGGCACTGTATGATATCTTTCTGATACGATGTCATATCATTCGTGAACTGTGTGACCTTTGGAAAAGCAAACTTAGTTCGCAACGATCGTTTACATCAGCGGTTCTCAACCAGGAGCACATTCACTCCATATTATTTGCAGGATATTTGATCAAAATTGCAATTTGATTTTAGAAGAATGTTTTTTAAATGAAAACTTTCAACTATCTTGAGTTTCCGATACGAATACTAAAGAGTGAACATTTTTTTTATTTAATCAAAATTCTAGCATCTATCATTGAACTTAGAATGTGTTTTCTTAATTTCTATTTATATCATTTTTTTTCTAGGAAATCATGCGGTTTCTTTTGTTACGTATAAGCATATATCAACATCGTGACTCCAAGATATTTCTTCATAACTTCCACGTTGTATTGAGAAAAATGCAGATTCGCAGCTTTCGACGGTCGCACATGTTAACACAAGAAAATAAGGTTTTGCAAAAAGAAGTCAAAGGGGTAAATCCCTAAATTCCTAAATCCATAGGTTCCCGTGATTGCCAATTAGTTCTCTGCAAAACCAATAAATTTCCATGAGTTCCAGTGTGTGCCAATTAGTGTTCATAAGTGTCAATGATTTCCAATTGGTTCTAGTGAGTGCTAGTGAATACCCACGATGGCTCATGGGTATTGATAATGTGTTTCCGTGAAGCATGAGTGACAGTGAATGCACACTATTTTCCGAGAGTGCCGATGACTGCCAAAGAGTGTACCCTCACAACGCTCGTAACAGCAATGATATTTACACTTCTTTCACAAAATTACAGTTTGATTTACGATGAGGAAAACCATTTTCCATCTTCATTAGAGTGATTCAAATTTTGACTTTTTTGCCCCCCGATGCTTAAATGATTGCATTTGCCATTTTATTAATCTTCCTAAATTTTTAGCAAATTTTGATGTAATTTGATTGTGCACACGTCATTTAAAGTTTGTATGGAAATCACTTTGAAAACTGACCCTTATGTGACCCTAATATGAACTATTCAAGTATAATCAACACATTGACTACACAGAATACTTGTCAAGCTGAAAGGCAGTTGTTGTTGCGAAGCAATTTGTCGTTTGGAAGCAAAGTTATGAATGAAACAAAACTGCTCATTATTGATATTGATGTTATTCTTTTACGTGTTAAATTGAATTTCCCACGATTCAGTTTTTCGTTAATAACTTTTTTTGTAATCATCAAATCGTTTCGCAACAAAGACGGCCTATTTCCTTGTTAAATTTCCATGTACTCATATGTTTTTAGATCTTAAAGGGAAGCGTTTGGGAACGGTTTTCCATAAAAGTTACTGTTTTCATAGTAATTTTTATACAAACTTCAAACCTCGCGTGCTCTCTCAAATTACATCCAAATTAGCTAAAAATTTAGGAGGATTATTAAAATGGCAAATGCAATCGTTTAAGCATCGGGGGACAAAAAAGTCAAAATTTGAATCACTCTAATCTTCATCCTTTCTACTGCTGTTTTTGTATATCAATAATTCTGCATGGCCGTTCCAGCAGCTTTTGGTTTCAAAAGGAAACAAAACGGAACGCGTTCGCTGCATCGCTTATCGTGCGCGTTCGAGCCATTAACCCTTTCAGGCCAGTCGGTATTACCCACGCCAACATTCCTCCACCCGTAAACCCTATGGTCTACCCATAACTTCGTATCAGCCTTTTTTTGTAGCTCTGCAACGTACTTTTTTGGTGCTGGAGATTCGCCTTCCAGATGCAAGCCTCCTGCTCCAGAAACTAATACCCGCTGCCTTATCAGGTGCCTTCTCTGTGCAGACTGAAGGCCCTACCGAATTCATAACCAAGGAGATTATTTTGCGACTAAGCCGGAGCCTTTTGCTTCCGAGCTCTCATAGTCCAGCCGAGTTGGAAACAAACAGCCAAGGTCTCTCCCGATTTTCCATACCTTGACTCGAGCGGAGCTATCAGGTGTGAGTTGCCGATTTTGACATCATCCAAGTGATCAAAAATCTCATTTGTTGGGAAGAAAGTTCTAACTTCTGGACTGTACGAGCATCGACTAGATCAAACTAATTCATGGAACCTCTACCTTGATGTTTACAATCTTCGATTGTCTTTTCTTCTGCTGTATGCCTTTCGTCCAATAGATTTGCAGTGGCTGTACCGGCCCATCTGCTCTCAACGATTTCACCAGCTTCTTGCTCAACAATGTTACCCTCATCAATCAGTCATAGGGTTGACTTTCTTTCATCCGCGATACAGGGTCACTGGACCCGTTTGGAACAATAACGGATTCAATTGACGATGGCTGCGGCATTGAACCTCTATCGTCCTGCACTCTAACTCAGATCTATCATTTGCTGTATAGGATTGCGAAACTCCGGACAGTCTGCTACAAATAGCGCTTTCTTTTACGGCATGGTCATTCATGCAACACGGATACAGACCCAAATGTTCTACTGTTTTCCATCTTTTTTTCCACGCATTGCGATACGAATTCCGAACAGTTTCGTCTCAAGTGGCTTGTCATTTGACAAGAGGTTTGTCATTTGACAACACTTCGTTCTTTTCTAGAACGAATAATTTCGTTCTCGTTTGGTCTCGCTTCTTGATTTTCTCGTTTGCCTCAGTCTTCTCGAAGGTTGCTTTAACACTTTTTTCGTCAAAACTTTCTATAAATTCCCGAATGTTTCCAAGCCGATCGACCCGGCGCGTTGCTTGTACTCCACCAACTCTATAGCTTAGTACGAAGGTATAAGAATCGGGAACATTCTCCGACAGTAGGAAACGATTTCGAACAAATTCAAAGCCCTGCCCTTCAAAGCCTCTTACAGTTGGACCAAATTTTCGGCATAGGTGAAGCCATAATTTTACCGCAGACAGAGATGGCCATTCGTAGGATCTATTTTGCATGCAAGAATATTCGAAAGCACACCTGGAACAATCCAAATGGCGACACGTTTTCTCAAATCAACCATATTTTGGTGAACGGTCGTCATTTCCCAGATGCTGTAGATGTAAGGACCTTCCGAGGCCCAAATGTCGACTATGACCCCTGTCTGGCCCCCAACTGGTGAAAATTTGAACGCATTGTAGCAACAAGTCCACGAGAGGTACATGGTACAACACAAGGAAACCAACGAAAAGGTGTGGAGTGCCAATGCCAAAGAGCGACAGATGAGAAGAAATAGGTCAGGAGCCGCATGCTAATAGCAGCTGCACGTTCAAATAGAGAATATTATAATAACATTAAGGGCAGCTGAGAAACAGGGGAGCGCAAGAAACGGGGGAACGACGAAAAAGTACTCTCGCAGGCAGAGGGAAGCTTTGGCTGTTCAAAAGCTAAAGAACGGTAAGGCCACTAGGAAGAACGGAATTCCGGTCGAGCTTTCAAAAGTTAGGAGTTACCGGCTGAACGAAAAAATCCACCAAGTGATTGAAATTATTTGGGACGGAGAATAAATTCCTTCGATCTGGCATGATGGCCTCATATGCCCAATTTACAAGGAAGGTCACAAACTCGATTGTGCTAACTGTCGAAGTATAACACTCCTCAATACCGCCTACGAGGCACTCTTCCGAACTCTGTTTAGAATAATGCGCCCATTTGCAGAGACCTTTGTTGGCGAATATCAAAGCGGTTTTGTAAAGGATGACCAACAATGGACCAGATGTTAACTTTGCGACAAATCTTGGAATACAACTTACGGACTCATAATTTGTTTGTGGACTTAAAATCACCGCACGATTAAGTGAAATAGAACAAATTGTGGCATATAATGCTAGAGCATGGCTTTCCGACAAAGCGTATTACACTGATTCGGTAACGCACGGATAGATTAAAGCAAGGTGATACGTTTTCTAATCGGCTATTCAACATAGCTCTGGAAGGTGAAATTCGAAGATCTGATGTGCAAAGAAACGGAACCATCATTAACAAGCCTTACATGCTCCTTGGTTTTGAGGATGACGTCGACGTTGGTGTAGATCACAGAGCTTTCAAATGGGAGACTGAAGGAATAGGATTGACCATGAACCCTATAAAAACTAAGTATTTGATGGCTGATAGCGAACGAAGTAGTCCAAACGGTGTTGATCCCGAGGTAGACTTTGATGGGATGCGATTTGGGGTTGTCGACGAATTCATATATACATGTGATAACAATGTTAGCCGCGAGATGAAAAGACGTTTTGTGGCAGCAAGTAGGACTTTCTAAGGTTTGCTAAGCCATCCTTTTTTTTTTTTATTAACTATTTTTATTTGCTAATTATCTAATACATGCATTTATCTCTTAGACTAGGTGTTCCGTGTTTTTTTTAACACTATCATCCTTATTTGCTATGTTACGCTTTTAGTTATTATTAATACATTTCAATTGCCTCTGGCAGAGGAAAGGTTGAATTAAACCATGTAGGAAATACAATGTTTACACCTTAAACTAAACTTAACCTAATTTATACTAAGGGTACAAAGGGCTAATCGTCAAATAGAAGATTGCAACGATTTTTGTCTAAAATTGGAAATTATTTTGTTGGACATTTGTTGCAATGTCTCAATATTAGAAATTCTATGAAGTTCATTGGTACTATACCACGGAGGCAACTTCAGAATCATTTTCAAAATTTTATTTTGAATCCTCTGAAGTGCCTTCTTTCTGGTATTGCAGCAACTAGTCCATATTGGCACAGCATACAACATGGCTGGTCTAAAAATTTGTTTGTAAATCAAAAGTTTGTTCTTAAGACAAAGTTTTGATTTTCTGTTTATAAGTGGATATAGACACTTAATATATTTGTTACATTTGGCTTGAAGGCCTTCAATGTGACTTGTAAAAGTTAATTTTGATCCAGCAAAAGGCCTAAATATTTGGCTTCGCTAGACCAATTAATTTGAACCCCATTCATAGTGATGTCTGCTAGAAGGTTTCAAATAAGAAGCTCTCGGCTTATATGTGGGAAAATAATAAGCTGAGTTTTGGAAGCATTCGGGGAAATTTTCCATTTTTGTAAGTGGAGAAGATATCCGAACTTTTTGCAATCTACTACAAATTACACGAAGGCTTCGCTCTTTGGCAGAGAGGCCTGTGTCATCTGCAAACAAAGATTTTTGACACCCTGATGGTAAATCAGGTAAGTCAGAAGTAAAATGTTATACAATATGGGCCCCAGGATGCTGCCTTGGGGAACACTAGCTCTAACAGGTAATCTATCAGATTTAGAATTCTGATAGTTTACCTGCAGTGAAGCGATCTGATAAATAATTTTGGATCAGTTTAATGATGTACAGAGGAAAATTAAGATTAATCAATTTTACAATCATACCTTCACGCCAAGCACTGCCACATGCTTTCTCTATATCGAGAAGGGCACCTCCAGTCGACTATCCTGCAGATTTGTCGAGCCGAATTAAGTTCGTAACTCTTAATAACTGATGAGTGGTTGAATGCCCATGGCGAAAACCAAATTGCTCATCAGCAAAATTGAATTGTCATTAATATGAACCATCATTCAATTTAAAATAATCTTTTCAAACAGTTTGCTTATTGAAGAAAGCAAACTGATTGGGCGATAACTAGAAGCCTCAGCTGGATTTTTGTCCGGCTTCAAAATTGGAACAACTTTGGCGTTTTTCCATTTATCTGGGAAGTATGCCAATTGGAAACATTTTTAAATAAATTAAATTGCTAAGCCATCTAAAGTCTCGCAGCTTACAGGCACGAACAAAACTAGCTTTGAACACATCGTATACATAACTAGGGTATCGGCAGGAATAGCCGGGAGGGCTCGGTACACCTCTCTTAAGTTTGATTGTATATTTAAGTTTAATTTCAATTAGCTGCATCGGAAATTCTCGAGTAAGCACACATCACTTCGAAAGAGTTTTGGTAAAATAATGTTTCTATCCTTGGTTTTCATGCCAACGAATATGGGTATCAAATAAAATGTTAACTCTGCGACAAATCTTGGTATACAACTTGCGGACTCATAATTTGTTTGTGGACTTAAATGCAGCGTACGATTAAGTGAAATATAACAAATTGTGGCTCTTCAACGATGGCAGAATTAGAAACTGTTAACACCCAGCCAGTGGATATCGGATTTTATTACAGTTTTATATAAGTACCTCACATAATCGGAATAAAATTATGGCACATACATTTTTTTTAGATTCTAGCGCAATCATCGTACAAGAACCTCAGAATTATGTATTATTTTAACAAAATATTTGTATGCGAAATTTTAATTAGAATCTTGAAGAAAAGTTTGTTTTTCTTGGTGTGAAAACGTGTGCCAAAAGATGCTTTGATGAACTTGTTTTCACAGCTAATTGTTTAGAACCAATTTTTTTTATTTATTTCTTTATTAACGTGATTTTTTAAGGTTTGACATAAGTTCATCACGGCTTTAGAACCAAATGAATTTAAAGGGAAATAAATATAAACACATAAAGTAAAATTGTCGTTCTAAATAAAAAGGATTTCCATATTCCAATCTAATATCATACGTATTTTAAAATCAAAATTTGAAATCGGTGTTTTTACGAAAATGCAATGCTTTATACCATGCATTCTTTACTCAGTATGCCGCCGAACACTTTGCATGCAATAGTAGGATCTTTTCTCCGTTAACCAGATGAACAAAAGTGAGTATTCATATAATAGATCCAGTAGACTGCCGAAGAAGTCCACTCAAGAAGACGTGTGCCCATTGAATAACACACAATTCACCACTTATCTCCGTACCGAGAAACGATATCCCTCCCGATGGTGGTGGATCATGGGAAATGAATCCATAGAGGAGAATTGGGCATGATTCGAATATTTTTGGGCTTTTGTTCACCTGTCTTCATGTCTGGGGGTTCTCATCTTCTGTTATGTTTTGGTGTATCATACACCTACCAAACAAATCAAATCAATTTATCTTGCGATGATCAACATCTGATAAAGTAGTTGATGCGCCGGCTCTACCGGATAGCCTAATGTCACGCGAGGAATGTGCCGCTGGACATGGGCAAGTAGGCAGACAAAAATATGTTCTTCATTGAAAAGTGTGACAGAGATTGGAGGGGTTATATAATTAATGGATCTTCCCAAATCGGTCATTGCGTTTCGGAGCTATGACAAAATCCCTGCTATTCCTAAAAATTCCTCTTTCCCAAGAGGGGACAGAGAATATAAAAAAATAGCAAGAAAAAGTTTTAAAACATATAAACAACATTAGATAGTAATTAATGGGAGCTATTAGCTCCAAATTACTAATTGAGGTGTTATTCTTTACCTTCCTAATGTGCTTATCTTATTACTTCCTACAATGCCCAAGAAAGACACAACCATTGCTTGGCGGAAATCTGTTTTTTTCTGAATCAGAAATGGTAAATTAAACCCGATTAATGTATATTCACATAAAAAAATTAATAAATTTTTTGTTTTTCGGTACAATTGTGTCGTAAGAAAAAGGCAAAATGATGTATCAGACTACAAAACGATATCTTTACAAGAAAGAATGTAGTCATTACAAAGGGAAAAAAAAACATGATTTTTTTCAATTATTAATCATTTAAATTACAATACAATATGATACTCTAATTTTTATCTGATAAGTGGTACAACGTTGATGTATCTATCCTCCTTCCGACATTGGCTTTTAAAAACCAACACCTTGTCGTCGTCACCGACTGGTCGTGTGACAGTGAAAGCATAACCGAAACAGAAGACGGGGCGCACCGGTCCGTGCCATATCGGTGTTGCAAGCGTCGCGCACCGGCACAACAACGATGACGTTGATAGCAGATTGTTAGAAGCACTGCACTGGTGGCTCAAATCGTCATTCGGTCGGTAACGACCGGCAGAAGCAGAAGAGGAAGTGAAGTAGATATTGTGTGGAGAAATGCCTCCCGTGTAGGTATCTGATATGGATCTCTTTCTCGGTAAAACTCCAATGACAAACATGCCAACGTACCACTTGAGTAGACTCCTCTATCCGTCGTGTCACAGCTGAGCGTTCCCCGGTCTGAATTCTTCCACCTGCTATCGGTTTCATCCCGACAATCAGGTTGCTTATTATATACGGGGTTTATAAGAAATCGATATATTTAATTTCGTCATTTGATATACCATCACAGTTAGAAAGAGGAAGGGTTCTAAAACAAGACCTCTACTAGCAATCTCTATGACATAACATGTGATTCCCTTCTGTTATTAGTTGAGACTAGAAATAGAACATAGATAAATGTAACGTTCCCATATTTTAAAGGTCGTTCCTCGAAGTGACCTATATAAAATTCATGACTTTATCGTTTCGGTGGAAAGGGATCATTGAACCACTCACCTCGCAGACTGCCAGCGCAGGCTTCTTGGAAGAGGAGCTATGGCATGGCGATAGTTTGCTGCATTGGCACCGTTGTTGCCGGTTAAGGTGCAATAATGGTGGCATGGATTGTCGGTCTACTTTTCCGATGCATAATTGATTCGTACGAGTGTGGCTTGGAAATCAATTTGCTATTTGTTTTTGCCTTTCTCGTACAACAAAGTTGTTGTATCGAAAGGCTATCATTTCAGTCCAAAAACCGATTTATAGGAAGCCAAAAAACCAATAGTTATACCAATCGATTTAGCTCGGCGAACTCAGCAAATGTCTGTCTGTCCGTGTATATGTTTGTGTGTGTGCAAAAAATGTCAGCTTAAGGGTAAGTTGCATTCGCCAGGTGACAAAGCCTTACTAATTATTAATTTGATTACAATCATCCATTGCGTTCAAAAATTATGATAAATTGAGTTTCGAATCAAAACGGTTGATGCGACAAAGGCAGTATCACTACTGGATGAATTATTATTTTTATTGGAGTTCGTCAACATTTCGTTTGAAAGAGAACATCGATTTGATGGTGTTTCTTCATAAAGTTGGACAATGGATATATGTACTCGAATGCACAATACACGATGAGCTAGTTAAGAATTTTCCGTGGCCATGGATCGAGTCGATGCACCATTACTCAGGCACAATCAACTAGCTTCTGCATTTCATTGCTCTTAATGAAAATCATCTGTTGCAGTAACACATTAAATTTGACCACAATACGACACTATTGCCTTTTGATCCGTGAAGCGAACTTTTATAAAAAGGTTCGGCTTTGTATTTTACCCTGAATAAATAGTTAAAGGAAATTAATAACATTCTTATGCGCTTGGTGATGATATTATTAGTTTCTTATTATTAGTCAAGGCATCGACCATAATTGTGTTAAACACCATTTTCATCATTACTTTTAAATCCAGTCCCCGATTGTAATCAAATTCATTTGCTAGCAATGGAAATAGTGTGAGATTGCAAAGCGCCCATACAAGGACATACATATTCTTGATTTACCGGACTCAATCGAATTGTATCTTCTTTTTTTATATTCAAAGCATAGAATTTCAGTACAAACTTTTTTCTTATTGAAAATAAATGTTTGTCTTCCAAAGCCATCTTGAACTGATTTACCCTTTCCAATATCTTTATCGTATGTCTATAATTCGAGGAAAGCCTATCTGGCACCAATCGGCTGCCATAAATTGATAACCGTTGTTTACGATGTAAATAGTGATAAGAAAATAATGCTTGTGGATGATTTAATTGAAGCTTTAATTAAGAGACATTGCAATGCTCTAGTGCACTGTGATATATATTGGCTAAATGTGTCATGCTGCTGGCTTCAATTCCAGTGAACTTGGCCCTAGTCCCAGTCCAAAACGCCGGCTATTAAAACCCCAATCGTTCCGAACGTGGTACGACGAAAATGAAATACCACTCTGCCACTGTTCTCTCTATTGTGTTAGGTCAGGATTGTGCAATAAACTGCACTGGAAATAAAGGCATTTGCTCCATTTTCCTCGCAGTCGCCATTCGAGCGCTGGCTTGAGCCTTGAAGTCTTCCCAACCAGAACTAATTGAAATATTTTGCGCTGTATTGAATGAGCCATGGTGCCTTGCTTACGGCTTACGGCGATCAACGGCTCGCCACAAGGGTTTACTCACTCTTATCAGAGGACATAATGAGTATGACAAATCGGTTGATAAGTTGTAACAAAATCCGGCTGCTGCTGCTGCTGCTAATGTTGTGAATACGGCCGTGGCACTTGGCTTCCCGACTAAAAGCTTTAAATGCCGCCATCCATTCCAACCGGCCGGCGTCCGCTGACCGACCAATCGACCGTACACGCAGACCGAACCGCGAGCGGTGAAGCACTCTTCAGCGCGAAGGAATGTGACATTTTTGCTTCGAAGGATTGTAAGTTTGGAGTGGATACCTATACGAGCTAATCGTCGTGACCGGACCACCTCGATGACGGCTGCTGCTTTGTGTGACGGGATATTCAAATCGTAAGCTGCCACCTAGAAGGGTTCTCGAACATGGCCGAGCGGGTTGCTTTCCGATGTTTTAGAATGCGTTGAAACCGTTGTTGGTGGGCCTTAAAATTGAAACGATGGAATCTATTTGCGGTTTACGACCTAGTTGCGATGCTCAAGGTATACGGCAAACAATTTTTTGAGTTCAACGATAAGTAACGTGGCGTCTCAATAATATAGATTAGATAATTTAATTGATCTAAGTCTAGATTTCAACCAACATTGTTAAGCCTAGCAAGCAGATACAGATAGACGTGTAATATACAAGAAAATCTCCGATATGGATATCGTTGTTTCCCGAATCCAACTGATTCAACTTGTATAATGATTCATTTCATAGAATGTGAATTTCATTTGCAATCATCTCAGCGTCGACACTGAAAGCTATTTAAATACCGAATTTTAGGTTAGTGCTCAGAATATGGAACGGTATTCGAATTAAAACAACGAGATGTTTTGTATGTTTGCAAGAACAAAGGTGAAAAATTACATTTTGTGTTCTTCTTCTTATTGGAATTACATCACCCACTGGGATATTGCCGCCCTGCTGCTAAGTATTTATTTAGCACGTCCACAGTTATTAACTGCGATGTTTATAAACCAAGTTACTATACTACCGATTTCCTAGACTGGACCGGAAATCGAACCCAGTCACTTTCAGCATGCTCTTGCTTTGTAGCAGCACATCGTATCGTTCTGCTAAGGAAAATCCCCCTATGTAATTTTACTAAGTTGTTGAAAATATTTTTTCAGAAATTTTTATAATTTTCAATTCAAGTTTTGATACACTTTTTACTTTGGATCGCTTAACAGCTTGGAATTGCGAATACAACTGTATCTCGTGTAATATGAACCTCCAAGGAGCATCTGAATGCCCAAAATAAGGAAGGGAGTGTTCGCAAAAGTGTTCCAATGGACAACCAAAGGGCCAGGAAAGCGGTGCGACAGTTCAAGAACTGTCCATACATGTCAGAGATGTCTCTAAAAAGTACAAGGTGTTTAGCCGGTTTTGTGCAGAAAACGATGAAGCGCGCTGAATTACATGTTTACAAGGTGTGAAAAGCCTCAAACCGGATTGAAAACCAATCACTGCAAAAATCCGCGCTCAGAAACTTTACCAGAAGTTGCATCGTGATGGATGACGGATCTTACGTTAAGGTCGACTCCCGTCAACTTGCAATCCCTGTCTCCTGTCCCACTCCTGCCTTGCAATCCCAAAATTCTTCTGTTTTAATGGACTTATCAGTCGCATAATGTAATTCATGTATTGGAGAAACGAGAGGAATAAGAGGCGGATAATACGACAAAGTCAAAGATTGATTATGCTATGTATACGTAATCATTATCGTGGGCGTGATAGGTCTAGGGGGTAATATCAAGTCATCAAGGATAATCTGCAGGTCGAATAACAAAAGCGCTAAAAAGAACCTTATTTTTTAGGTTTTGAAACCTATTAAACATGCTATTAAATATTTTCAATTATGTTGTAATTTCATTTGAGACCTCATGGGCTGATGCATAAAGGGCCAAATTATGCTTGTATAAAATTCTAGACCGGAAAAGTGCTTTGTATATTGGGGAGCTGTAAAGTAGTTTAAGGTGTCGGTTTACCCACTTTTCCCCTAGAAGGAGATTGAACCCCACGACCTCCTGAGTGTGAGCCTAATAAATTTAAAAAATAGAATAAATTAAAAGCATATTTTAATGTCGACATCAAATTAAAATCAGGATTTCTTTTCAAATCTAAATTTTCGGGACTGACTACATCTTTTGATTTGATTTGTACATTTCTGTAGATTTCTGAATTTCTTCAAACTGTTTACTAATTTTCTTAGCGGAAACCAATATCAAAATTAGTTTTTAATTTGTTTTCATCGGCAGCAGGAATAGTTTTCGATTTGATGTCACAGTAAGGTTTTTCTGCTATAGATTTTGATTTTTAACTGTTAAAGGGTCTCTAGTAGCCTTGCGAGCAAAGGCGTAGGATTGCCAATCTGGAGATGGCGAGCTCGACTTTCAGTCTGGACTAAGATGTTTTTGGGTTGCAAACTGTTTCAACACCCTGCCCTAGCAGCACAATGCAGACCGATTTGGTTGCAGTAACTCATATAGGACTGAATTTGGTCGTATATGCGTACCAGAAACTGGTTTTAAAAATATGTGCTGCTCAGGTGATAGAAAAATAACTTGAATCATATTCCAAGATAGCATATTAATGGACACAATTTAAGCGTAGTTCAAATAGGCATCATAGTATTCGCTGCTTCAATACACCACGTGTTAATTTTATCTTAAAAAATCTAGAAACCTTGATCACGATGAACATTGGCCTGATTAATAAAGATGAAGCGAAAAACTTTTTAAGGAACTTTTGTTTACTTGGGTAGACAGATCCTGATGGAAGAAGTTGAACGAAAACCTGACAAATCACAATTGGTAAAAAGAAAGCTTAGGGTAATTGCCAAATATTTAACCACTTTAATTCTTACCTATTGTTGAACACACTGCCGGTGCGTTCAATAACAGGCTAATATTTTTCCGTTTGATTAATTATATAAATTGCTTTTAAAATAAAATAGCCGAAAATGTTATTTTACATAAATTATGGCTTTTCATGTCGCAGGTTCATATTTAAAGCTATGAGATGTTAGACAACGGTATAAGACCTTTGAATATTTTCTCTCGACGAATTATCAAAATGACACGTAACGATATTGATGAACACTGTGCAAGAGACTTCGATAGATAGAGAATATTGAAAAGATATTTGCAATGCAGGGAGGATAATGCATTTTAGGGCAGAGGCGTTGCCTAGGGCTGAAAGTCTCCTTAATAAAGACACAAAAAAGGACAGAGGCAAAAAACGATTCGGTATTTAGTAACGACTTCTCGTTACGGTAGTACCTGTCAGAATCTGAATTCAAAAATACTTTCAGTTCAGAGGCATTAAAACGTGAGGTGAGTGCTAGGCCAACATTTTTGGACTCCTTCATGAAGTTAAGATGATTGGCGATTCCTAACCATGGCGCACGTGAACTCTATAATAAAGAGCGCCACTGCTCGTACGACACATAGACCTCAGGTGCACGTCATATAGATCTAAGATGCTCTAACGGTTTACTGTGAATGTTCGGATTACTAACAGTATGAGGTGAAACGCCCCATCCCTCACAGTGACCAACGCTGTGCCTGGCGGCGATCCTGACGGGAACTCATGCGACCATGACCGCCAGAAACGTTAACCAGATTAGCGGATCGGTTTGGTCGGTTCCTGCTTTATGGTGTGAAGTATATACACGCATAATCTCCTAATAATCTCCACTTCATTAAAATAGAACATCGCCTCCCACGTGCGATCCCTCTCTGAAGTACCTACAACATGGCTATCAATTAGCGGTACACTCCACGAAAGGCATGTTTTCCGCCTTATCCATCTGAGCGCGACTCAAAGCGCAATCGTCGATTACTCACGCCAATCAACGTTCCTTGGTTGCTGCAGTCCAATTTTCAAATTCCCCAAAAACAAACGCGGGGAAACCGGATTTGGGCTTTATGTCAATCATTTTTACACCTTGAGTTTTACGCTACACGACGACATTCACCGCGATCGAAGAAAAAAGATGACGACAGTTAACCAACCTCAACCTCGGCACGAAAGAAGGGGCAAGGAATTGGGAAAAGTATCAAATATCATAATCTTGCTACATTCCATAAAATACGCATCGGCGTCGTTCATTCATAAATAATTTATTACCAAAAAAAAACTTTGGCGGTTGCATTTCATTGGTTTTGACGAAGCGCATCTCTTTTCCAATCTCCCGCAGCAATACCTGAAGGAAGAAGCCTTTCTGGGGATAATCCACCTTCGGCGACATTAGCCTGATTTTTAAAGTTCAAAATTGTAACAGAAAAGCGGAAAAAATTACCATTTTTGGAAAAGTAATGCAATTGAAGCAAATAACTTCTGTGATTAATATTACAACTCAAAAAAGTAAGGCTTGCATCTTTAAGAAAGTTGTTACGATTGTTTTGCTAATTGCATTGACGGTAATGGGTTCATTTGATGGTCAATGTGTGGTCAAAAAATAATTTTAAAAACTGTGCCGGTCAAGGATTGTTTTGACTTCCCTCGGAATAAAAGTATCATCTCGTTAGCCTTATGATATACGAATGCAACAAAAAGGTAAGATAGCTTAGAAACCTCACAGTTAACAACTATGGAAGTATCTCAATTGTATAACTTTTATTTTCTGTTTGTTGTGCATTCAAAAAAAAAATGGTGATTGATTAGTCTGAATATACTACAGAGTGAATCAAAACATTTAATTTTTATCAAAATTTTTAATTGATACTAATTCCTTTCCCACGCACGGATATACTATTTTACCTATATAAATGAGCCGGAGTGGTGAGCCGTTTTAACGCTTCAATGAGGGCTGCTACAGAGACCCATTATGACATGTATATATCGGACTTCTCCTCTGTTTGTGCCGCGGCCGTCAACGAGTGAACAACCGAAAGCTCGTGTTTATTTTTGTATGGTGTCGGATTAAGTTTCACACAAAAACCCATTTTAAAGGACTATGGTGGACTGGTTGGCCATCGTCCGTCCGTGGCCCCTTGCTTAAAGCCGGTGCACTTTCGATTTTGTCATGCGGTCGGGTCAATAGCTCATGATTGCTACAAATAAAAAAAAACAGTTGAACGACTTACTCCCAGCAGGCAGCGATTGATATTCTGTGCCGTACAGATTATGAATGATATGTAGGGGAAGCTGGTCTAAAATAAGAGAATGTTGGACAAATATCATATTTTAGCTTTGCTGGAAATGTGTATCAAAGGTGTATTGAATGGCTATAATATTTGATGCGATTTAATCGCAGCGTCAAGATTTTTTACGCAATTTTGTGTAGAAACGTCGGATAAAGAATGATTCGGAGGGCTACACCACATGATAAATTTATTTTAAAAAGCTCCAAACGCGGGGAGCACTGGCTTTGATGATGCATTTCAACTTGTTCTACACAGCTGTGCGGTCTCCAACACAAAATGAGCGAGAACTAAGCGAGAATCATCACTTCTCTTTGGGGGCTGCCTATCCGATTCTGTATACAAGTCTGATAAATTTGTTATCATGGCTTGTTATGATTCGGAACAGTATTTTAACGTTGTACGTTATCTATTGAGAGTGAGTTCTGCAAACCCTGGCCTTAGCAAGGAATACGCAGAAGTCAGTAAGTTTGGCAGCCATGATTGAAATCTACTGTCAGTTTGGCAGCCATGGTTTTAATGTTCGTTTTTATGCACTATGTTGTTCAATAATGGATAGAATTTTTTTTTTCAAGTAGGCTGTTTTTGCTTGAGGAGAGTTATGCTTGAAACTGAAATCTAATGCGTTTTAAGTGAAACTTTGACCCGTTAATCTTCACGCATTTGGTGTGAGAAATCAGTTCACTGCGATTGGATTTAATTTTATTAGCCACCACTCACCCATTGTTCGCAATTACACCAGTAAGTGTGTAGATAGTTTAGTTATGACACCTGTGGCTAAGATGTGTTGATACGGAAAAGCTTATTTTTCGCCGCAGACCACAATAGGCCTTCGTGCGAGATAAGAACGTGTCAAAAACCGCCCGCTGCTGCCGGACGATACTTATCAATTCAGTCTAGCTGCTAGAGGTTTGTTTTTATATTTAGCAAAACAGTTAAATCAATACTGGGAATTCGGCATAGCAGCAGCGTGGGTTGTTGATGACTGTGAGTAAAATATGTAGGGCCATTGTTCCAGTTCTATTCAATAACAAAGAAGAGATGGGCTTGTTTCTTATTTTGGTGATTTTTCCAGCCGTGAGCCCGCCTCTTTGGCAGAAAGCACCGATTAAATCGGTGCTTTATTCTTTTATTTCTAGTTGAGGTGAATTTGTGCCCATGGGATGGAGAAAGGAACAGTTCCCGTATTACCTGACAAACACGGTGACTGATGATGAGTGATTTGAAAACAATTCACTCATCGCTAATATACAACAGGGCGGCATGCATGGCGATGCCGCCAAGCGTCACGAATCAGAGTTGTGCTGTTTGCAATCAATGGACAGTCGCCGTTGCCCGATTACTGCACCATATGAATGGGATAAGCCACAAGATTTTGTCGCGTTTTTGTGGATGAGGTCTTGGCGGATTTTTATTCTGATAAGTGGCTAATCTTTCTAGGACGTTATTGTTAGTTGCGATAGCAAAGCTGGGTTTTTATGGAAAGTTTTGGCCTTTAGGGTAATGCTGATCTTAGACAACCAATCTTATCTTCACTTTATGGTTCGGCAATTAGGCAGGAGTCGGATCATGGTACTGAAAATATTGCAACTTAATCGTCCATTCATGAATTTTGCCTGTTTGTTTACTATGCACTCGAAGTACTAATTTCTCTTGTTACAATTCATAATGCACAAAAAACACTGATAGATGGATGAATCTGAATATTAATTTTTCATTGCTTATTAACACTCATTACTTTATTATCAGAAGAAGTGGTTAATAAGGTAAGGCGAAGTGTAACTATTTTTCCTTTTCGAAGAAAAAACAAATTGTGCACAGTTAATCATTACCATGCTTGTACATACAGTGCAGTGGCCGGTATAATGAAGTGCCCAACAGCCGTTTTTCATACAAAATAGTCAACTTTTGATACCTAGATCTCTATTGCCCGTGAATCAATTTTAATGAGAACTTTACTAAAGTTTTTACGCGGTTTTTAGGATTACGCGGATTGAATATTTATGCAGATTTTGGGATCAGCACGGTTTTTGGATTTTATGCGGGTTTGAAACATTTTCAAAAACACAGAAAAATTCGAACGATATAAAATAGCTAGCAATCAGGAATAGAACAATATCAGAACAAAACAGATTGATGTAAATACAACAAAACATATTTTTCGGATTCATTAAAGACAAACTGTAGCTGATATTTTTTTACAAAAGTTAGCCATCAAGCTAACGATTTTCGTCTTTTTTTCATGTCGTCATTTATATGTTTATCAAACGATTGTTAACATTATCACTGATATGGGGATTTTTTTTCATTACGGGCGAAAGGGTCTCAGATTTTCACGAAAATTCCTCCATAAGCAGGGTTTATGAATACATTATCAGGCAAAAAAATTTAAAAAATGTGTTGCGTATTTCCTCGGAAAGCTTCTATGAAATTTTTTAGTTATTCCCCAACAGCACAAACTTTCAAAAATCGTAACTCAAGAATAAGGCTTAGTTTTCTTTGGATTTTTCCCCCAACAGTAAAAACTAAATTCCCCCAACAGTAAAAACATTCGAGGGATGCTGAGAAACTTTGCTTGCATTTCAACAAGAAAAAACTTTTTTCTACGATGTATCTCATTAGATTTTGAAATTGTAATTGGAAAGAGCTGAAATTTAATGTTGGTCCTAAATTCGCCAGATTTTGGACCACCTTCAGACCGCTTCACATATAAACAGTTCCGTAAATTTGTATGTTTGATTTTAAAAATAATTATAGGCTTCACAAATATGGATATTTTGGAAAAGCAGACCTTAAATGACTTAAAGAACCGACTGCCTTGCCTTGCCGATTGCCTTAATCACACGAGAGAAAATTTTTAATTGGATAGGTCATTTTGTATCAATTATTACTGCCAGGGGCAGAAACATCTAATACCCCACGGTGTTTCTATTAGAACAAAATTAATTTGAAAAAATCAGTAAAACGAGAAAGTCCTATCGGTGGGTCTAGAACAGTTTTTTAAGTCAAATGGTATGTTTTGGATTTCTCGTAATAGAACGGAGTAATAACGAAAAGCAGTTTTTTCACTGAAAACATGACTTTCGGATGGGAGATTTTATATATTCTGTTTATTACACTGCAATAAAAGTATAACAGTCCCATGTGAATATGAAATCCAGCAAACATGGAACATTTATGTGTCTGTCAGTCGTATGTTTCGGAGTTCCCTGGGGTCTTCACACGGTTGAATTCCATCACCTCACCTGTTTGAAACTGTTCAGATATGTTAAGCTGTACTGGCCATAAACACACAAATGTCCCATGTTCGCTGGATTTCATATTCACATGGGAATCCTATACTTTTATAGCATCGTATCCCCGCGTAAAAATCGACTTCAGTGTAAAAGGACAAGGCTCTCTTAACGTACGCCTGAGAAAATGAAAACCATTTTGTCCCTAATGTTGAGGAATCGTGCTTGTGGTTTTGAGTGATCGTACTTTTCGTTTCGATGAGACGAAATCAAGCGATTTTCGGGTCAAATAAGAATCTTTTTGCGTTGTTTGGGATGAAAAATATCTATCACTCACTCAATCACTGGATTATGATATTTGAAAGCAATTATTTTTGTCACTGAAGGCTTCTTAAATAAATAGACGTCTATTCTATCAATTAATAGGCGTTTCACTTCATATTTTTCCATTTCTAGCGGCTTTGAAGGAAACCGTGTTTAACCTTTTTTTTTAAGAATCGATACTTTATTTAAGTAGCTGTAAGTTTTTCCCGTTTGTGTAACACAATACAGTTACTTCGGAGAAAAGTTAGCTAAAGTATCTATCTCCCCTACATAATTGAAATATTAAACGTATCGATTTTTATAATTGGCTAAAATTTACGACTCTAACTGGTCATTTTGGGCGTTATTGTTCAAAAATATGACAGAAGCTTCCGAACAAATGAATAAATTACACAATTTACAGAAAAATCAATAGAAAATAATTATTTGAAAATAAATATTATTTCGATTAACGAGAAGTCGTACAAACGAAACGAGACGATGTTTATCCGAATGATTGGTATATCGATTATCTGTTCTGTATACGTCAATGCCTGTATAAACCAATGCAATGCCTGCTGAAGGTTGTAATGTAAATCACAATTCAAAGGCTGCGACATTGAGTTTCGAATGGTGCTAGAACAAATAGAAATCTCTTCTAGATGAATTAATCTAAAGTTTACTTCTATGACTCGGTTTGATGACTCACAGATTTCGAATTCAGTTATTTTTTTTCATATCGTCAAAGTCTGTCGAGTTCTTTTTCAAAGTTTTAGAGTTAAAAAATGTGTTATGTGTAAAATGTGTAAAGTATCTAAAAAACTTCTTTGTGATACAAAAGCTCAGATTTGAGTTTAGGTAGTCACATTGCAAAGTGGTTCCACATGGCGAAGCAAATAAGTGAATAAGCGTTACACTGAAATCAAACATTTCTAATGTTTATATATCATATAATCATATAAACCCGTCGGAAACTATAACGAATGTAGCTGCTGAAGAAATGAATAAAATCCATCCAGCCGTTTTCGAGTTATGCGGATACGAACACAGACCATTTCATTTTTATTATATAGATATGAATAGGTGTCTCGATTTTTTTTGTAGAGAAAGACTAAACGTAAATAATACAAAATAAGACATGAGATAAAATTACATATATAGGAAATAGGGGGAATGACGGCTTTGACAGGTTTTGTTCTATTATTGTCAGGGTTTTTTTATGACTGATTATGCTCAAATTTGGCCTAAACATTCTTTGCATATCAAAGAATATTGTGGCCAAATTTCATAAAATTTGGTCGACAAAAACCCCCTGACAATAATAGAACAAAACTTGCCAAAGCCGCCTTTTCCCCTATATTTTGCCAAAGTATTTCAAAGACAGAGACGTAGAAACGGCGTGATTTTTCTTAAAATAAATAAATAGAAAACTTTTATTTGGACCTAATTATTCAATAAAATGTTGAAAACATTCTATCCTACTTCTATGAACTGCGCAGTCGACAAAGTATATTTTGCTCTGAACAGTTCCAAGCCATTTGTCATCCAGCAATCGTTTATATTCGAATCAAAACTAGTTATTCATTAGCTTCAACACCGCAATAGAAAGAGTCAATAGTTGCGTTTGGCATTCTTGATCATTTATATGCCTATTTAAATGGCCCATCTAATCACATCCTGCAGTATTTTCCCTGCCTAATACGGCCGAGTGAATGAGTTGTTAAACTTCAGTGGCCTCGTGCATGGGCGCCGAATGTCACCTTAAATATCGCTGCTAAAAGGAACATTTATCTTGGAAATTATTGCTCATTAGCAGCTCTGCAAACGAGGTTTGTGCGACTCTTTGATTAGTGCTCGCTCGATGTCACCGAAGCGGATCAGTTTTCTAACTGCGCACACCGAACGAGTGGAGTTTCATTCAGCTATGATGCAAAATGTCGGCCAAATGGCTTGAAAACGTTCTATGACTGTGATGTATGGCAATAATTAGAAAGTGTGATTTGTATATTGTATTTGAGACGGATTAAATAAAGGGAAAGGGGTTCTAGTTCAACCGAATAGCTGGAATGACGGTTGACATCATTTGCAGTTGTGAGAAAGAAAGAATGACGATTCAATTCGTCAGACAATCAAGTCGGAGGGTTGGATTCATTTAGACAAATAATCCGCATAATCCCTTTTGAAGATGGTACCACTTCCATCCGGTGGAGGTAGACAATCGGAGCATATTTTGGGACCAGAACGGTACATTCGAATAGAATGTTCACTAGTCACTCAATTAATTGTTACAAATAACTACGAGCAAATCTATTTCAAGGCACGCGATAAAAGTCTACATCTTTCGTTAGATATACGCAAAAAAACACATCCGTCCCAGACTAATGACACTACCTCGCCAGTGTTAGGGGATGCATCATTCGAGCAACCCTCCACGCACTCGGAAGTAACATTGTTTATTTATACCACGATGATCGGCACTCTTAAACAGGATGAGAGCAGTGGGAAAATGAAACAATATGCATGGAAGTAAGAAGGTTTTTGCACCACGCTCTCTAAAAACAACGGATATGATGAACGCAGTAGCAGCAACGCGGCACGTTCGCTACTAGCGGAGACAAGGACGATGACGGTGATTGCTGTTCTATTGCGCAGTGGGTTTGGTGGAGATCATATTTCAAAGAAAACATTTTCTCATATTGCTTAAAATTATTATCTGTTGAAATTTTGGCCGAATATTTGTGCCAGAAAAACAGAAGTTTGAACTATTTTTCATTTCATACCATGGATGGGAAAAATCAAATTTTCAAATGATCGAGTGTAAACACCACTCTTACGCGATAACATATCCTAGTTAGCGAGTGAGAATCGTTCGATAATTGTATCTCGATTTAAAGGCTTTGGGGGGTCCCGTAGCGTAGTTGGCTACACTTTCGCCTTACAAGCGAATGGTCATGGGTTCGATTCCCAGCCCCTCCACCAAAACCTCGTCAGTCGCCGGATGCGCAGCTCATGCGGTAGCGTATTGGGGAACGCGTCTTCCCGTCACGGTTGCCTGATGACCAGCGATGCCAGATTGCTTCAACACCAATTCCGTAGAATCGCTCAAAAATTTTGGATGGCCTTATTTCGGCGCTCCTCCACAATCCTAGTATACAGAATATTACACGACTGATCTCTAACTTTTCTCAATGCATAGAAATAAGATAACAACAAAACCACTAACCGTCAAAATTTATAGTTACTGGTTTTGTTATATCCTAACTTTCATGAAAACTAAAAAAAATAGGGCATAGTGCCATATACACACACTTCCACACTCGCCGTAATGGCGGTTGCTATACATCTTTTTGATAGTAACTGTTTCCAACGCTGACACTACCGTTTCACATTTTATGTATTGATCTCTAATAGAAATTTCAACATAATTAATATTATGGATTTCCTTTTTTTTCAAAACATTTCAAATTATTGAGCTGTAGCGATGGCGATGCTATAGTTGTGGTAATGTTGGCTTATATTGGCGTCAGCAGTAAGATCTATAAGGTCAGAACTAATCCAGTACATAAGTAAAACACAACCCTATTTTTACACTGAAATTAAGATTGCAAACGAAAAAAAACCCTCAAAATATCGGATTACAATCCATCCATTACCAAACTTCTATTTAATCCAGAAGTACCTCCAGAAATTCCTCGAAAAAAAAATCTTGAACTAATCATCTTGGTGTTATTTCATAAATTTATCCAGAAATTATTTGGAAAGTCTTCTAGACATTTTTCTATAAATTCTATGGGAAAAACCTCCAGGAATTAATTCGGTAAGTCATCCAGAACATTATCCAGGCATACCTTCATTTTTTTTAATCCTTCAGAAATCCTCTAGATATTCCATCAAAAACTATTCCAGGAATTCAAAATTCCAGCAGGACATTCTTTGAAAAATCCTTCGCAAATGAATTCAGAAACTTCTTCGAAACCTCCTAAAGTTCTTTCAGAATTTCAGAATTTTCCACAAATTCCTTCGGCAAATTCTATGGGACAACCTTAGTAAGTTCCGTAAAGAATTCTTCCGGAAATTTGATCAGAAATTCTTATGAGGATTTTTAAGGGAATTCCTCCAAAAAATCCTTTAGAAATATTTTCAGGATTTTTTACAGGAATTAATTCAGAATTTATTTTATTATTTTTTATCGAAATCGGTACACGAAAATTTAAATGGAATTTTTTACAGTAGTTCATTTATACAGAAATTTATTCAGTAGTTCATTTGGAACTTCCTCTAGAAAATTTCAGGACGAAGCTCTAAGAGTATCCGAACTAATTGCAAAAGGAATTTCCAAAGTTTTGTTAAGGAATGTTCGTTATTCAAAAGTCTTAAGAAGAATTTTCAAAGGATTTCCCGTAGAATCTTTCGAAGAAACTTCTGCAGAAATTTACTAGGACTTTTTCGAAGGTATTCCTGGAAAATGTGCAATGGAATAGTTGACAGATTTTTGAGAATCTTTGGAACTCCTCGAGGAGCCCCCGAAAGTATTTTTGGAGGAATTTACCAATGAATTATTGAAGGATTTTCCGATGTAGAACTTGAGTGGATTTTCGAAAAGTATTCGTAAAGAAACTTCTGAGAGAATTGCTACGGGAATTTCCGAAGGAGTTTCTAAAAAGAATTCCTAAAGGAACTTCCGGATGAATCCCTGAAGAGTTTTTCGAAGGAATTTACATTGAAATGTCAAATGGAATGTCCTAAAAAACCCTAGACTTCCCAGGGAATTTTTTTTAAGATTGTCTCCAGAATTTATGAAAATTGACGAAATGTATATGTAATAAAATGTTTGAGCTGTATTATGAATTGAGCAGTCAAGAATCCAGAAGACTGGGTTTTCTTGAGCCTTGAAATTAATTACGGGTATGGCATCCTTCGTTTACACCTGGTGGATGGTGAATGCTAAATTCCACAAAGATTGCACACACGGTGCGGTTGTTCAAACTTAGCTTCAGGATTGGAGAACAATAATAAGAGTGTTATTCAAGAATTTAAATAGGATGTTAGACTTCACTGTATGAATTGGTTATTTGCAACAAGCTTCATGGATCATACACAAGAATTATTTTCAATGTGATTCTTTACTGGACTTTAGGCAGTGTTAATCTCGGTCAAGGGTCGACCAGAAATAAAATTTCAAGATTGCTTTCATAATGGAAAGGGAAGGGAGAGAAGAGTATCAGCATGAAAAATGAGCTCTTTCAACGCTGATACTCTTCCTTTCTCTTCAAATGGAAGCTTGCCAGAAGTTCGTTATCTTCCATTGACCTTTCGGAGACCAATAGGACATAACTTTCAATAAATATTTGTAACGGTCTTTTCCTCTCAATAGAAACCCATATATCAGGAACATACACCTATTGTTCACTCAACTTAAATTAAATTTGAAACCACACCAATTGACACTAAAAGTGTGCTAGTAAAAAATCCGTAGATTTCCGCAGAAATTTTCAAATTTCCGTAGTTTTTATCTACGGATCCGTAGATCCGTAGAAAGCACTCAATTCCGTAGATCTACGGAAATTTCCGTAGATCTGGCATCGCTGCTGATGACGACTGACAACTTGTTCTTCTCGGAGGCATTCCTCCAATGGACCCGGCTTAATGGCAACTGAACGATGCAACGAACGTTGGATGCACGACATGGACAAACGGACACAATGGACTCACGATGAGATGGACTGGCAACGACAACAATAATGGTAATGGAAATCTAAAAATAGATTCTTTGTGGATTCTGTTCAGCAGAATACCACAGTAGATCTCGGCACAGTAGCGGTTAAGTAACACAGTGTGCCTAACAAATAAAGAAAGGAATAAAAAAAATTTAAAGGTTTTACCGTTACTTTTTGAACTTTTTTCTACACATAGCATGAAAACACAATGCCAAACATCATATTGAACTTCATTCTTGACATTAAATTGATTTTGGTAAGGTTTACATTAAGATGATAATTTTATGTTTATTATCAATTGATTCCAAAATCTGAAAAGTTATCGCTAGCAACAACCCGCCTACTTTTCACACCTGAGAAGTTATCAATTGATAATTCCAATCATTATCGTATGAGAATGATTCAGCACAACCCTGTGACTTATTTTACATTTCTCATGTAATGGGAATGCACAAGTTAAACTCACAAAAAAATGCCACAAATTGGTTGTTATTTTACAGATCCGAATTTCAATCTAATGAGTATGACCAATGACCATATCGAAAATGTTATATCTATGAATAATGGTTACATGATATCTGACGAAATTGCATCCGAAATACCAGAGTAATTTTTTTTAACAAATACAGTCAAACCTCCATGAGTCGATATTGAAGGGACCATCGACTTATGGAAATATCGAGATGAGGAATGGCAAATCTTTGGAAACCTGTTTGAAGGGACCATCACAGTAACCCAGAAAATATTTTTAATTACGGCTTAATTTGCTTCTTTGAGTCGATATCGAGTCATAGAACATCGACTCATGGAGGTTTGACTGTATTTAAAATGCACAATAAACAACAATTCCAGTAGTCAAGAAAACATTCAATATGATTTTTTAATGCTTTATTTTTGCAAGTCGATGATTTATGTACATTATTATGCGTCGATATAAGTTTCTATAAATTTGTTTTAGCCCTCTTTAGCCGTGCAGTAAGACGCGCGGCTACAAAGCAAGACCATGCTGAGGGTGGCTGGGTTCGATTCCCGGTGCCGGTGTAGGCAATTTTCGGATTGTAAATTGTCTCGACTCCCTTGGGCATAAAGGTATCATCGTGCTAGCCTCATGATATAGGAATGCAAAAATGGTAACCTGGCTTAGAAACCTCGTGTTCATTAAACTGTGGAAGTGCTTAATGAACACTAAGCTGCGAGGCGGCTCTGTCCCAATGTGGGGATGTAATGCTAATAAGAAGAAGAAGAAGAAGTTTGTTTGGTTGGTACAGAGATGAGAGGTAAATTCAATTATTTAGTAGTTCAGCTGATTGAATCGAATCAACCTTTAAAAGCAGATAATATTTGTTGTAATGAATTACCGATAAAATTAAATCAATTCTCAGGAGCTCAACAATATGAAAGATTATGTATCAATGAAGATTGAAATATTTAAAATAAATAATGAAGAAATATTTAAATCTTGATATTTAACGAATCACGTTTCAAATCAAATTTGAGATAAATGTTTTATTTTGAAAACCACATTTATGGTTTATTGGAAACGTTTCCACAATTTTTCACATTTTTCATTGGATTGTTTATTTTCAAAGTACCGTTTATATATTCACATCTAGAAAAAAATACTCCCATGCCCAGGGAAGTCGATTAAATATTCAATCCAAAAAAAATCAAACCGAAATAGGGTTACTGTGTATCTACACCCAACCAGTTCTGCATAAGAACCTTACAGAAACTGTATAATAATTGGGCATATACAATTCTGTAAGCTTTTTATATAAATATTGTATATATTGTAAATATTACAGATTTTAATACATTATTTGTATAAAAAGGGGCCCTCCTTAGCCGTGCAGTAAAACGCGCGGCTACAAAGCAAGACCATGCTGAGGGTGGCTGGGTTCGATTCCCTTTGCCGGTCTAGGCAATTTTCGGATTGGAGATTGTCTCGACTTCCCTGAGTAAAAAAGCATCGTGTTAGCCTCATGATGTACGAATGCAAAAATGGTAACCTGACTTAGAAAAGTCGCAGTTAATAACTGTGGAAGTGCTTAATGAACACTAAGCTGCGAGGCGGCTCTGTCCCAGTGTGGGCATGTAATGCCAATGAGAAGAAGAAGATTTGTATAAAAAGCTTACAGAATTGTATATGCCCAGATGTTATACAATAATTGTCAGATTTGTTTTTTGGATGTAGGCGTTTCATCACTAAGCTGCGAAAGGCCCCTACAGCCCCCGAATAAAGTTAACATCAGCTTCCACTATAATCAGTTGTAGTTCCCACTAACAACAGAAAATCTAATTGTCGACAACGTACTTTGAAAGTAAAAATCAATATGCCGACGGCAGATGATTTTTCACTCTTAATCGTAATCAAATGCGCCTTAGAACATTGATTCCCATTTTTGTTCTTCGGATTGGTTTGGTATTTTTGATCTTTCGTAAAACAGAATAGTGCTGATTATTAAATTCTGTAATTATATAGAGGTTGTATTCTACCATGCGCTGATTGGGTGTAAAAATCAATTCAATATATCTTTAAAACGTATAGTGCCCAACCCACCGTGTGCGGTTACGGCCTGCTTGCGCGGCTCTCTCCCGTTCTATTATTGTATAAGAATTTACACCACTCTCGATAAATTTACCCTCTCTATGTGCTTTAATTAAAATTTCATCGGGGTAGGTATTCATTACTTTCACTGCCGCTACCGCTGCCACCACGGATGGTTGGCGTTTTTATAGTCGTTGCAACGAAATTGTGCTCCCTATGCTCTGTTCTAAGAAAAAGGACACGAGGCAAAATTGTACACAGTGTAAAATTTAGATAAAACAAATAATGAACATTCATATAATACAAGTAGAATACACGGCAGCACATAATGTCAAAGTTGTGGCATTTGTAAAATATTGTGCATATCTTAATTCAATTTGATATGCGAAGAAGTAAACTTCAATGTTAAAATTCACGTAAATAAAATTGAAAAAATCAATTACCCAAAATTGTTAAAAATTGTAATTTGATTTTTTTTAATTGTGCAAAACAATGACTAGGCTGTCGTATGGTCGTATGCGGTGGAAGATGTCAAAGCTGGGTAGGGAAATATGATTGCTGAGATTGTCGATTCCACAGCCTACTTCGGCTCGGCTTGCCCAACCCAAACAGCATAATAGACGAATCCAAGTAAAAATAAGGAAGACACACGACGGTGTTAACTTTGACAGATCCTACAGTACAGCATAGGAGATAATTTTAAAATGCTTATTATAAATTCTAGACAAATTGTAATTAAAATCTGATTGAAGTACGATACGGAAAAAGTTCTGAATTACATATTCGGAAGCTTATCTCAATTTTCGAATATTTTCCAAAATGTATCTATCATACAGTTCGGAACTTTTCCGTATCATACTTCAATCAGATTTTAATTACATTTTGTCTAGAATTTATAATAAGCATTTGAAAATTATCTCCCCATGCTGTACGGTAGGATCTGTCAAAGTTAACACCGTGTGTCTTCTTCTTATTTTTACTTGGATTCGTCTATAGGTTGAAGTTGAATTTGAGGGAACATCAAGAGGAGTTGCTGACGAGTACGCACTTGAAGTGACTGAGTGTTGGGGATACTTACATCGTATTTATTTGGCCTCATTGTACCTTTTTATTTTTTATTATGAAAATGTCACATTCGTTAATGCTACTTCTGAACACACAGCTACCGATCCAGATTGCGGGAGTTATTTCCGAACAAGTTGATACACACATATAAAAATCTTTATAATCACACCACTCGAAGCAATAATGAAGAGAAATTGATTACGAAAGAATTCGCTTTTCTCTATTTTTCTGCAATGCAAACTGCTCTCGTTCCTCGGCTTGATTTGTTATATTTATTGTAATCTTCTGCTATCGCTGATTTTCTATAACCCAGCGACTAGTGCAGCAGTCCTTGGCGTTTGACAAGGGGTTGATTAATTGTATCTTCCGAAAGATTGTTTTATTTTCTTTATTCACTTGACACTGATTCAGCAGCACGTTTATGGTAAGCATTTCTAAGGTTCCCAATGAGTTGATTTAGTTGACTTCAAAATGCACAACAAACACCTTTTGAATTTTCGGTCAACATAAAAGTCTGGAACGCGTATACTTGAGCAATCTTTCGCTATACATCGAGATTACTGAACCAAAACACAAAACAAATAACGCTTCACTCAACAGTAAAATAATGCATCATAACATCTCAATATTACCTTAATGCACATTTATTTGAGTTTAACTCTGCCATCGGCATCGGCCACATGGATCACTAACATGCGCTTGTCGTCTAGAAATTCATCATCTTCAGTACACATCATACTCTTTTTTCATGCACCTTAGAATATCTTCCAGTGGGTTTCGTCGCTTAATTATCTTGCACTTAATCGTGGCCGCCAGTGCCGTTTTCCGAGCTCACACTTGTTTTTCGTCAATCAATTATCTCACTTGTATCTAGATAAACACCTAAACAGTATAATAAGCCTTTATAAACTCACGTGTATCAAACATTGAACCTCCCACAAGTCGAACGCAAATCGAAAATAAATCGTTATCAGGAAGCTGATAATTTTCGTTTCTCGATTAACTGATTGCGCGCATCACACACAAACTCGAGATATCGTCGTCTTCACCCCGTTCGACGCACACCGTCTATCAGAGGCAACGGTTGCAGTGTGGTACTAAGATCTCGAATCAATTACAGAATGACATTTTCATTAACCGAACGGAACTTCGGAGCAACTAAGGGCGTGCGGCACCTTTCATCCACCAGCAGCCGAGTGATCCAATCACAAACCGTCGGACAATCAGGAAGCTTCAACCCCTTTTCAGTATCCTTTTGCTAGCACACGGTTTCCACCAGTTCAAACATTAGCCACACTGTTAGCAAAACGCCACACACGAGCGAAGGAGAGTTGTTCACTGTACGAGGCGCAAAACAGTACTAAATACTCGCCCCAAGCTGAATGTGTTTGAAACCGTTCGTTCGTCTGCTGCAACGTTCGCCGTCGCTGTTGCTGGCATGTTCATGGAAAGACTGCGCCGCGGCTGGTACCGGCGTCGGGCAGTCCCACTGTAGAACGATCGTCGCTCGAGCGCATATAGCGTTGCACCACAATGTACCATGTGACAAACGGAAGGGATTAGAATCGCGGCAGGTACCGGCATGCGACATTAAACGGGGGTGAGTGACGGAAATCGGTTGCATTCCACGCACCAAGATGTCGAGGCGGGTAAATTATGCTGCACGACCCCAGTTGAAGCGCGACGATTGGAACCGCGTGTGCTTCGGCATGGATGTCTCCGATGTGTACTCCGTGCGTGTTAAGATGAAGTCGAATATGGAATAACGATTTCCCTACTCACGTGGTGATATGTTAATATACGTTCGATTTGGTTTTTAATAACGCTTAGATTGTCTTTGAAAAAGCTGTCTTTAAAATATTCGTAATTATTCGCGATACATTTTTACAGTTTGCTGCTACAGTATTGAACATATGCAATTAACCGAACATAGTCATTGATCTGGGTAAAATAACGCTAAAAATCAAACAAATGTCAGTAAGAAATACGCGATTATGTACTTAAATACAACATAATTAAAGTGTACATAAATTAAAATTTACGGTATGAAATAATTAATTGAAAATTGAGAAAAAAAGCAATTTTCTCCTGGCCAAAACAAATGCAACTTTGTATATAAATTACTAAAACTTGCTTTTTCTTCGAAATTTTGTAGCGAAACACTTGTTTTAGATAAATGCATTGTGTCTTTGTGGCATAGACTGACTCAAAATCAATTAAATTTCACAATTACACAATAATGAATAGAACACATTCTTCAATGTTTGGAATATTATTTAAAATTCTGTTTAAGTAGTGTTTCAGTTCACAAGACTCAAATTATATGAAACAAAATTATAAAACGCATTAATTCTCATTTTCCTACCACTGAACTGTTGGTTTGATGCACTGCTCGATTGTTACTAGTAGATTGTTTTCCACTCAATTTTTAGCTAAAACAAATGTACCCTTTTAATCTTTTCAGTATGAATAAAATTTTATTCGGAAATTCAACGCGTTTTCCTATAGTTTGATATAGGTTTAATTCTAAAGTTGTCTCAAATATTCCAAACTGTTTACATGGCTTGCAGTATTCTGCTCAATGATTGCCGACCTAGATTTTTGTTTCAAAAATGCTTAAATGTACTTTTATTCTGAAATTCAACTCGTATTTTTGTAAAATAAGTAATATCGAAGAGAACTACACCCAGGTTTTTTTTACACGGTTTGGTATTAGTCGTTTAAGACCTTCAGAGTCAATGAAACAACGAGTTAACACCACGAAAAAATTCACAAAAAATCAAAGAAAATTCAGGTGGAATTTAAAAATCTGTGAAAGTTCGGGTTAGCCGAGAAATTAATGAATTCCAACCGTGTAAAGAAAACCTGGGTGTAATCAAAGTTGAACTAATAAGTTGGGAAACAGCAACAAAAGCTGTAATTGTGTAATTGTATTTCTAATAATATCAGTTGTTCCTACATAAATACAAAGCATTGAAGAATTCGGCATATTACCCGACAACATATTACCCCTGCCTTGTTACACGCCAAGAATACATTTTCTAGACCAAAATAATATTTTGTTACGTTGAAACTTGAAACTACTGACATGAAGAAAAAATGAATTTGAACTAATGACTGTATTCAATATGGATGAAATACTATTTTAAATTATCTACACATATCATTCACATACAAGCCTCATTGTTTCATGTAACTAAGGTATTGGATCGTATACCGGTAGTATCTAGTGAAACTGTGCAAGTTCTACCTATTACTGAGTTATCAAATCTATAGCATTATAGAATTAGCATTGTTTCGGTGTAGTTCGAAGATTGGACACTGGTAGACTGACCAGATCTTCTTCTTCTTCTTCTTATTGGCATTACATCCCCACACTGGGACAGAGCCGCCTCGCAGCTTAGTGTTCATTAAGCACTTCCACAGTTATTAACTGCGAGGTTTCTAAGCCAAGTTTACCATTTTTGCACTCGTATATCATGAGGCTAACACGATGATACTTTTATGCCCAGGGAAGTCGAGACAATTTCCAATCCGAAAATTGCCTAGACCGGCATCGGGAATCGAACCCAGCCACCCTCAGCATGGTCTTGCTTTGTAGCCGCGCGTCTTACCGCATGGCTAAGGAGGGCTCACCAGGCTGACCAGATCATTTTGGTAAAAAAAAACGGGACAAACGAACTTTCAAAACGTTAAAAAACCTTGTGATAAAATACACGAACTGCGGAAATTTCGAAATTTATGGGCTTAATTTTCATTTCCGTGTAAAAAAATGGAAACATTTTAGAGTGAATCATTCACCACCATAATCTTCTATTGCAGCGGTTTTCAACCTGGGGTACATGTACCCCTGGGGGTACCTTCGCCGGGTCCAGGGGGTACCTCGGACAAAAATGCATAATGGCGAATTTTAATCAATTTGAATCAAGACTTATTTATACATTTTTTATTTACCGTCATCGGGGCTGACAATGGGTCTAGAGGGTGAGAATAGGTCATCGCTCTAACAGACAATCTGGAGATTGAATAGAAAAATCAATCAAAAAGGTCTCTTATAATTTAGTTTTCTTGCTTTCAGATGCATTTAAAGCCTGTCCACGCTAAATTTCGGATACTGAGGCAATGTCCAATTGATTTGTAGCCATTTCATCACTTTGACAAGAATGAAAATATGCTCAAAGAATCATATAAAGCGGAGAGATTCAGCTGTCATGTAAATAAATCTTCTGAGTGGTTTGTGAAAATTTGAAAAAATAGTATTGGTTGATGGGTGTCCGAAATTTAACGTGAACAGGCTTTATTCTATTCTACAAGCATTCTAAGTAGCTGAAACAGTGACCCATTCACGACTCCATTTGACCCATTGCCAACGCGACGGTTGTATAGTTTTTTACTTCAATTTTGTCTTGTACATAATATGCATGGCGATCAGCAACTCAAAAACTATTGAATCCTCTCTCCACAACCAGCACAGTGTATAAAGGGCTGTGGGACAAAAAATCAAAAGGACAGAACGACGAAAGAACAAAGTTTAAAAATCTTCTATGAAATCTACCTGATTGAAACAAAATGTTGAATGATATGTTACGAATATGCTTCTGAACTAAAATTTAGATTCTACACGTTTGGAAGCCTCCATTTGAGAGACATGAAGGCTTTTTCAAGAGACCCTCCTTCCTGGAGACCCGGAAGCCTCCTTCTAAGAGACCCGGAAGCCTACTTCAAAGAGTCCCGAAAGCCTCCTTCCAAGAGACCCGGAAGCCTCCTTACAAGAGGCCCGGAAGCGTCCTTACAAGAGGCCCGGAAGCCTCCTTACAAGAGGCCCGGAAACCCCCTTTCAAGAGGGACGGGAGGCCTCATTTCAAGAGGCTCGGAAACCTCCTTTCAAGAGGGCTGGAAGCCTCCTTTCAAGAGGCCTGGAAGCCTCCTTTAAAGAGGGCCGGAAGCCTCATTTCAAGACTCCTGTAAGCCACCTTTCAAGAGTCCCGAAAGCCTCCATTAAAAAGACAGGGTAAGTGGCTCGAAAGTCGCCTTTCAAAGGCTCTGAAGCTTCTCTCCAAGATTTCGGAATAATGAAAATTTTAGTCAACTTAATGGAAAGTCATATATCACAATATGCATGGCGATCAGCGACTCAAAAACTATTGAATCCTCTCTCCACAACCAGCACAGTGTATAAAGGGCTGTGGGACAAAAAATCAAAAGGACAGAACGACGAAAGAACAAAGTTTAAAAATCTTCTATGAAATCTATCTGATTGAAACACAATGTTGAATGATATGTTATGAATATGCTTCTGAACTAAAATTTAGATTCTACACGTTTGGAAGCCTCCATTTGAGAGACATGAAGGCTTTTCCAAGAGACCCTCCTTGCTGGAGACCCGGAAGCCTCCTTCCAAGAGACCCGGAAGCCTCCTTCCAAGAGGCCCGAAAGCCTCCTTCCAAGAGGCCCGGAAGCCTCCTTACAAGAGGCCCGGAAGCCTCCTTACAAGAGGCCCGGAAGCCTCCTTACAAGAGGCCCGGAAGCCTCCTTACAAGAGGCATGGAAGCCTCCTTACAAGAGGCATGGAAGCCTCCTTACAAGAGGCCCGGAAGCCTCCTTACAAGAGGCCAGAGCCTCCTTACAAGAGGCACGGAAGCCTCCTTACAAGAGGCCCGGAAGCCTCCTTACAAGAGGCCCGGAAGCCTCCTTACAAGAGGCCCGAAGCCTCCTTCCAAGAGGCCTGAAGCCTCCTTACAAGAGGCCCGGAAGCCTCCTTACAAGAGGCCCGGAAGCCTCCTTCCAAGAGGCAGGCCCGGAAGCCTCCTTCCAAGAGGCCCGGAAGCCTCCTTCCAAGAGGCCCGGAAGCCTTCTTCCAAGAGGTCCGGAAGCCTCCTTCCAAGAGGCCCGGAAGCCTTCTTCCAAGAGGCCCGGAAGCCTTCTTCCAAGAGGCCCGGAAGCCTCCTTCCAAGAGGCCCGGAAGCCTCCTTCCAAGAGGCCCGGAAGCCTCCTTCCAAGAAGCCCGGAAGCTTCCTTCCAAAAGACCCGGAACCCTCTTTCAAAGAGGCTCGGAAGCCTCCTTCCAAGAGTCTCGGAAGCCTCCTTCCAAGATACCCGGAAGCCTCGTTTCAATAGGCCCGGAAACCCCCTTTCAAGAGGGACGGGAGGCCTCATTTCAAGAGGCTCGGAAGCCTCCTTTCAAGAGGGCTGGAAGCCTCCTTTCAAGAGGCCTGGAAGCCTCCTTCAAAGAGGCCCGGAAGCCTCATTTCATGAGACCCGGAAGCCACCTTTCAAGAGTCCCGAAAGCCACCTTTCAAGAGTCCCGAAAGCCACCTTTCAAGAGTCCCTAAAGCCTCCTTTCAAAAGACACGGAAAGTGGCTCGAAAGTCGCCTTTCAAAAGGCTCTGAAGCTTCTCTCCAAGATTTCGGAATAATGAAAATTTCAGTCAACTTAATGGAAATTCATATATCCCGTTAATTTTCAGTTTCATTTTTCATTTATCTTATGAGTCACATTTTGTTTTCATTTATAGCAAAAATAGGGGGTACCTCAATTAATGCAAAAGAGCGAAGGGTTACCTCTCAAAGGAAAGGTTGAGAACTGCTGTTCTATTGTATTAAGCTAGAAAAAATACTAAACTACAAATATTTCACTCTTTAAACAGACGCGGACAATAACACGAAGAAACAAAATTACGCATCTCTCAATATTGAAAAAAAAAGTGGACTTTTGAAATTTTATTTTAATCTACTCTTAGGCATGTATTAAGGAATTTTTTATTGACCAGTATCAAAAACTTTTCCAATTACGAACAATTGCAATAACAAACAATAGTCAAAGGCCGGTTTTGGGCATTAGAGGGCTAAGAAAAAATAGTTTTAGGAAAAAATGCCAAAAGACAAATGCGAAAATAGCAATTGGGTGGGATTATTGATTTCCCGTGCAAAATCTCTTTTCATGAATATTTTAAGTGGGAAAAAATTTGTGGATAAGAATAACAAGAATCTCAACAAAGAAAGAATATTAATAAAATGTAATTTTAATTATTGCCACGAATAGGGTTGGCGCATGAGAATAAATGTCAAATCTAATCAATTCACGGCCCTTTCTGGTCGAAATTGATTTAAATGACGCCAAAAGTAGCCTCACGCCTCTGGAGTCTTGTCCTTTGTATTTGTTCCCATGTGCTTCCAAAAAAGCGGAACTCGTGCAATTTCGTCGCGAAAAGTAAAAAAAAAAACCTGGACAATTTATAGTCTGGTTTACAGCTCGGACTCTCGGAGATTTCCGTCGCATTGTATTTAAAATCGGGCCAAATTTCTACTACGTCTGCGAAATTTGCAAACAAGCTCCTGATGTGTAATCTAGGCAAAGTACGAGAGGACCTTAAATCTAGCCTTTAATCCAACCAGATTTTCGCTTTGAAACTGCTTTAAACTCGATTTTGTTCAGATGATTTTTAAATTATTTTTCCATGTCGTATTTTACAGTGGATGGTTTCGAAATATTCAAAATTATTCAGAATCAAATGATTGAAAAATATGTGGTACCGTGGGGGACCGAAATCCGTACAGCACCGAAATCCGTCCACTTCAAGAGATATCAATAAATTATAGGGGATTTCTTGGGGATTTATCTTCTTATATATAAAATGAAATGGTCTGTGTTCGTATCCGCATAACTCGAAAACGGCTGGATGGTTTTTTCATTTCTTCAGCAGAAACATTCGTTATAGTTTCCGACGGGTTTATATGATATTTCCTAATGCGAAAATTACGAGTAAAGTTGAGCAAACCGTGCATAACTAAAATGGTGATTCCTATGCGAATTTTGCATGGGCAGTTCGGAACGCACATTCTCGCCTACTGTGCAGGACAACGTCTGCCGGGTCAACTAGTAGTAATTAATTTGCAAATAATTTATCTTATCCTGTTCATTTACTTGACAGTAAGCTTTCAGCCCATTGAGATGGAAAGTAGGCTTTGAGATTAAAACAACATAAATCAAAAACAAATCACCACCCACCAAATACAATTTTTATGCGTGTGGTGTAGAACATAATTGCATCAAAATTACGTGCAGTTTAATTCTAAATTACGATTAATGAAATAAGATAAGCGGAATACAAATCAAAGGCATCGCTTCTCAAGGTTCGTATTTAACTATTTACAGTGGTAGTTTAGTCAATTAGTCTATTACAATTTATATATTTTGTTAAAAACTAGCTGTACGGATTTTGATCCTTTGATAATTTTAATCTGAAAATTAGAATGTCTGTAACCTGTGCTTCATTTGATTGTCGTTGAGGCGTGACCTGATTTTCAGAAAATACTTGCCCACCAAGTTACTAATTCCGTTCAATCCACTGATGAAATTGACCAAATTTTAATCATTTCAATCAAAGTTAATTGTCTATTTCCGGGGATTAAACCACCTGACTTGGAGGTTAATTTACAATGTTATGAAAACTCATATGTGAATATGTACGTTATGTGGAAGATATTGATTTGGAAAAAGTATTGGAGGAAACTACTTTCCCTTCGATGGGACTCGAACCCATGACCCTTTAACCAACTAAGCTACGAAGGACCTCCGTCGGCTTGAGAAATGGATTGCGAGTGATTTGACTATGCGTCCAATTTGGGGATCTCGAGCTCGTTCAGTAGCCGCTAGGTTGCGAAGGCCGACGGAGGTCCTTCGTAGCTTAGATGGTTAAAGCACCAGTCTAGCGTACTGAAGGGTCATGGGTTCGAGTCCCATCGAAGGGAAAGTGGTTACCAATACATTTTCCAAATCAACGTACATATTCACATATGAGTTTTCATAACAAATTTTAATGGCTATGGAAAAAGCAGAAAAAAAATCATTGAAATTAAACTGTTTGAAAAGAAAACCTCCCTGTTATCTTTAGAAAAGCACCTGTTATCTTAAACTGTTAAAAACCTTAAGAAAAACCGATCAATGGAAAATACAAAACGGCATAGAATGCATTCTTTTAAGGACAATCAATTTTTAGAAAATCAGAGTCCAAAAATGGCCGCCACAATTGTCACCCTCGCTCTCACCTCGCGTTTTTCCTCGCGCAAATGACAATTTATAGGCGATTAGCACATCTGAAATACATTTTTTCGTGTGTGCTGCAAGTGAGCATAGGTTAAAAGCTGCTTTTCGCTGCTGCGCCTGTTGTTTACTTTTGAAGTTATGTGCCCCTGAAAGCACTATGTAGCTTTAAAATTGGATACCATCGCGACTCACCTTAAAAGCAACACTTATAACATAACATAACTTTTTTTTTATGAGTTTCGTCCACTTTATTTGTTGATAAAAGAGCCAGCCGATGGCTGACAAAGACTAATAAAGACACAAAAAAACTTATTCTATGTATTTGATTTAGATTCCTGCCTTTGAATTGTTTCTTCAATAGTATTTTGGAACTCTTTGGAAGAATCAATTAAAAAAACAGGACAAATTGAGCATTATTTTAGATTACGACGGGACAACACAATAAGGTCTAAAAAACGGGACGTATTGTCAGCCTAGACACTGCTGATACTCATGTATTTCTTTTGAAATCCCTATTTAGAATGCTATCAAAAATCAAGAAGGGGATGGATCCTTGATTCCAGTCTAAGACAATAATAACAAAAGCATGAGGATTACTACTCTTGGCCACGCCCATCTTCACCGCAACTAAGGAGAAGAAGGAAAGGTTTATGTGGTAGTTATTTAAGAGAGGCCACTGACTTAGCGACACCCTCATAAGTACCACGGAATTGGATATCGGGGAGGGTTGGATCGTTGGATCAGGGTTTGCCTGAAGCTGGCAATATGACCATGGTAAATCTTCCTCCGTAACACACTACGTTAAGGTGTTTACCCAGTGTGACGTTTGGCAAATCTATAGAATACTTTTAGGGAATTTCGTGGACTTTCCAGAGATCAACGTCAGATGGAAGGAATTGAATTGCATTGCACATAAAACGGATGGTGTCTTGGCTAATTACGTGAAATGCAGTACCTAGTAGTAAATTGATTAGCTCTCTACATACATAATGATGTATAAAGAATGTAGAAATTTAAATTCGATATGGAGTTTGTTTTTGACGCAAAGGGATCCCAAACTGTTCACCACAATGGGTGTACGTGTTGCAGCTGAAAAACAACTAAAATTATGCAATTGAACTAGGCTCACCCTATAAGCGATTAGAATCAAGCTAACTGTCAGTCAATCGTGTGCTAACTGACCTGACAAGTTGTTGAACGTGAAGAAATACGATAGCAGCGTTGCGATGCGATTGAATTGAGACAACGTTCCAGTCAAATTCTTCGAAACAATAAGCGAGTGGAAATTATCTCATTGGCATGTATGACTGATGGCATTTTATGGACATTGTATAGTTATAATTATTTTGGTAATCGATTATTGGCGCAACATTAACGCCCTTATCGGCATGGCAATCATTCGGCGCCAGGCCTGGATGCGCTTGCCGTACTTCCATCAGCCATGTGTCTGCGATTTCGTTCATGACGCCCACGATCAGTAGAGCAGTATATGTGTGTCAGAGCCGCTAACGCACCTTACCGAATGGCATTTACATTGCCATTGTGACACCGAGGAACACGATAAGAAAGAAGGTGTAAAAGTTTACAATTTGGCATCGAGAGTCGATTTATCAAGGCGGGTTTCTTCGGCTATTCGGTTCCCGCGTGTTCCGAGGAAACCAAAGGAGGAAGTGAAGTGCGCTCTATTGAAATAATAAACTAATCTTATCGGAACCGCTTTGTATCGATGGGAGTGATAATTGAACAATATAGAAAAGGGGGCCAACGATTTTGAATCAAAACAAGTTAGCAGTTATGAAAACACTGCTCTTTTGACAAATCAAAACACAGGAAGTGTGATAACTATCTGATTTAAATAACTCTACGTTGTTTGTTCGAGTGTTTCTCTTTTTTGATCGGCGTTACATCCCTAAAATAGAACATTACATTCACTTTGTCTAAATTGACAATTTGACTTTCGTATACAAACTATTTGGGGCCCTCCTTAGCCGTGCGGTAAGATGCGCGGCTACAAAGCAAGACCATGCTGATTCCTAGGTTTGATTCCCGGTCCGGTATAGGATTATTTCGAATTGGAAATTTTCTCAACTTCCCCGGGCATAAAAGTAACATCGTATTAGCCTCTTGATATATGAATGCAAAAATGGTAACTTGGCTTAGCAATCACGCAACTGTGAAAGTGCTGAATGAACAATAAGCTGAGAGGCGTTTCAGTGGGGATGTAATGCCAATGAGAAGAAGAAGAAGATCCCGTTCAGCCAAATGGCCCTTTCTGCCAAACGATCGTTTTGGCAAAACGGCATTTTCGATCTTATGATCAATTCGGTCAAATCTAGGAACTTTTTCGAATAATTTTGACCTTGATTTTTGAAACGGCAGTTGTGCTCGTCATTCAAACTACTTCGTTAGCTTATGTGCCGAACATATAAAATAGATTCCTATCTATCCGGTAGTAAATTCAGTTGATCTAAATATTTTGAATATAGAGAGTATTGGTCGTTTCCAATTTCAAGTTCGAATACAATTACGCCTATTTGAAAAATGTTGCTAGAAATGAAATATTCGGCCAAATGACCTATTTAGCCACATTACTTATTCGGCCGAATGACCTTTTCAGCCAAATGACCTTATTTTCAGCCAGATGTGTTTATGGTTTAATGGTTTGTTCGGCCGAATAAGTTTCGGACAACGACTCTTCCCCGTGTCAAAAGCTCGAAGGACAAAAGGTCGAATGGACAAAAGGTCGAAGGAAAAAAGGTCAAAAGATCGAAAGGACAAGGGATCGGTTTCGGTGTTGAACTTAATCCGTAGATTAAAAAAACACTTTAATAAAGTTAAAAAAACAAGGTGTCGGAAAAACAAAAGGTCGAAAGCAAAAAAAAAGTCGAAGGAAAAGAAGGTCGAAAACTATACAAAAGGTCGAAGGAAAAGAAGTTCGAAAAACATACGGGGAAAAAGGTTGAAAGTACAAAAAGTCGAAGAGGCAAAAGGTCGACAGAACAAATAGTCGAATGGACAGATATTGGAGGTTTCATTATAATAATCATAGTCTTTATATTTTTCCGCTATTTTTTAGAGTTTACTTATTGCTTTTACACATATTTTTTTCTCATGTTCTGAACACTCTGTTGTGAATATGTACATTATTTGTATGGTTTTGATATGAAAAATATATTGAAGGTAACCATTTTCCTCAGTACGCTAGACTGGTGCTTTTAACCAACTAAGCTACGAAGGACCTCCGTCAGCCTTCGCAACCTAGTGACTACTGAATGAGCCCAATATTTACCAATCGAAATCGGATGTACAGTCGAAGCACTCACAATCCATTTCCCAAACCAACGCTTCCTTATGTGTGTAGTACACATCTAAATTAGAGTGAGCGTGAGTATTTACATTGTCTGGCAGCTACACACATTCTTCATCAGCAAATGCACTGATCAAGTAGAGATTGTGTGTTCTGTTCGCCAGCCGGTCCTCAAGCTCAGACTCGACCGCATATGCACAGTGTATAGGCAAGAAAACTACTGGGGCCCTCCTTAGCCGTGCGGTAAGATGCGCGGCTACAAAGCAAGACCATGCAGAGGGTGGCTGGGTTCGATTCCCGGTGCTGGTCTAGACAATTTTCGGATTAGACATTGTTTTTGACTTTCCTGAGCATAAAAGTATCACCGTGTTAGCCTCATGAACATACGAATGCAGAAATGGTAACTTGGCTTAGAAACCTCACAGTTAAAAACTGTGGAAGTGCTCAATGAACGAGGCGGCAATGTCCCAGTGGGGGATGTAATGCCAATGAAGAACAATAAGATAGGCAAGAACACGCAATTCGAGCTTACTTCAATTAATGTGAATTGTCTGTTTTTCGACCCAACATGGACATTGATTTACAATATTCTAAAAACTCAAATGTGAATATGTACACTAAATATGTGGAAGATTTTGATTTGAAAAATGTATTGGAGTTGACCACTTTCCTTCGTTGGGACTCGAACCCACGATCACACTGAGGTTTCACCATGAATTCAAACGCGCACCTCGTTTCGATGGAAGTAAAATGGAGAAACAATAATGAAAAAAATATTATTTTGCAGTCATTCTCATCATGATTTTCATCAACAAGTTTTTTGATATTATTTTTAGACAGCATTGTTTCTTTTTTTTCATTTCGACCTTTTTTGCGGGTGTTTGAAAAATAGTTTCTAAATACTCTTACAATAGGTTACCACTATTATCTGGAGAGGGCCAATTGGCCACATCTTATTATCATAGTGATCATTAGAAGGTTATCGTGTGAAAGTGATAGTGGGTTTTGTTGTTAGATCTTTGATCTTCAAAACCATTCCTAGAGCGCAATAAAACTTGAAGTGATACTGGGTTTCGAATTCTAACAGTTACTCAGAACAGAACAAGTCAATTTGTAGGTATGTATAGAGACAGAAGTTGAAAAAACTATAAAAGCCCATTTCCAGTTTAAGTGATTGCTAGAACATGAGAAATAAATGGAAAGATATAAACTAGGAAGAATGGGACGGGCCTGAGATTGAACCCACATCCTCTTGCGTATGAGGCAGATGTTTTAACCATATGACTACCAAGCCCGTCTTAATATTGTCAGGTTTAAGTATGCTTGAGCTCAAAGCTCAAAACGGTGTACCGACAAGTTAAGTGTTGGTCGGTCGATACAAGAGTAGGTCGAAAACGCCGCGTCTAAACATTAGGAAGTTGAACCATACACGTGCCACAGCCTGATATGGGTATGGACTTATACGGGAATCTTTTTACTGGAATGACTCTACGCACTGACCCAGCCTAGGTCCTACTTCCGTGCTGCCTGGTGTCGATCCGTTTGAGCTGTTTGTCTTTCCTTCGTGGACCACTTATTGAGTCCCCTGGGTTTCTTCCCGCTCCCTTTAGGTTCTTCTACTCGATTCAAAGATTCCGGGTGGAGGTAGTTTCCGGATCAATGGTGCCCCAATGACCTGAACCCAAAACATTGATCCGCCAAGATCTACTCAACTAGAAACCGGAGGTGGATCTAGCCTACTTCGAGGAATCTAATTCTCTTGAACTTGATCCTGTTTCCAGCTTAAGCTCCCATCTTAATCACGGAATTATTGACCCCCGGTGGCGAATCTATGGCGACTCACCCTCTTAACTGACCGTGACTTCATACTTTGCGGCTACGCGATCACCACAAACCGCGACGATGCACCAGCATTCATGACCAGCCTTCTTCTATGGCGGCCTGCTTCTGCTCCGTGCTATATCGGTAGTAGTGTCCATTCCGCACGCCTTCAACATCGCAGCAGTTTCTTTTACGTCTGGACATCCCGGACAGGCGGGGAAGCCGCATCCCGGGTAGAAGCCGAGATATTGATAACAAAACATGACATGAACCTGTTTGAAATAAGAGTGAAAATAACAAGCGAAAATACGAAAAAAATTGCACCGAAATGTCATAAAAATATCGGGTTTTGCTGTTAACAAAAACACCCCCGGACCCCCGATAATTTGAACGGTACCTCATTCAAATTAACGGGGTTCATTTTAAATTTGAACTTCTGGGCCCTGTAGCATAATCAGACTAATAATATTAGCTACAAGTTACAAGTCGAAAAATTATAAGTACTTGTAATTTGTGTTACATTAAAGTGATTCGCCAACTAATAATATTAGTACTTGTATTATTAGTAATTTATTATCCTTCTCTCTGTTGATTTATTGCACACTGGAGTGGTTTATTACGTGGTTTTTATAGGTGGATTTTGGGATTGATGGGTTTTAATTTGGGCGATTTGTACTTTACATCTTCTTCTTCTTATTGGCATTACATCCCCGCACAGGGACAGAGCCGCCTCGCAGCTTAGTGTTCATTGAGCACTTCCACAGTTTAATAACTGCAAGGTTTCTAAGCATTCTAAGCAATTTTTGCATTCGTATATCATGAGGCTAGCACGATGATACTTTTATGCCCAGGGAAGTCGAGACAATTTCCAATCCGAAAATTGCCTAGACCGGCACCGGGAATCGAACCCAGCCACCCTCAGCATGGTCTTGCTTTGTAGCCACGCGTCTTACCACACGGCTAAGGAGGGCCCCTTGTACTTTACATATCTTCCATGAAAAATCTAATTTCGCTAGACTCGTTTGACTCGTGTTTCTGAAGCGGATTTCAATTTACGTGTATTGCGGGACATATGCGGGTTTGTATTTTGTTTTAGTCCAATTATGAAATTTAAGCGATATTATTTTTAAAAAAAATATTAAAAATTTAAGTAGTTTTTCCTTTTTTTCCATGATTGTTGTCAAAAATAGGGCAAGATGCATGGCCCACCCGAGATTGTTCAGTACAACAACCCACATTTGTGTTGAATAAAGCCAACTTTAGGTAAACGAAAAGCAAAGGCGTGTGATCATAGGCCGATCAATGACAGAATGTGCAGGTTGAAGATCAAAGGCCGGTTCTTCAACTTCAGCATAATCAACGTCCATAGCCCACACTCCGGAAGCACTGATGATGATAAAGACGCATTATATGCGCAGCTGGAACGTGAGTACGACAGCTGCGCAAGCCACGACGTCAAAACCATCATAGGAGATTTGAACACTCAGATTGGCCAAGATGAGGAGATTAGACCGACTATTGAGAAGTTCAGCGCTCACCGGCTGACGAACGAAACCGGCCTACAACTAATTGATTTCGCCGCCTCCAAGAATATGGCCATTCGCAGCTCCTACTTCCAACACAGCCTCCCGTATTGGTAAACCTGGAAATCACCACTGCAGACAGAATCACAAAACGAATCGTTCTGATTGATGGACGGAACTTCTCCGACATTATCGACGTCAAGACATATCGTGGCGCTAACATCGACTCTGACCACTATCTGGTGATGGTTAAACTGCGCCCACGACGACCGCCGCGTTACGACCGTACGACCTATAGCAACTGAAGCTTGACGAGGCAGCGTTGCCGGAAGAGGGTGAGGTCGATGGGGCCCCACTTGACGACTGCTGGAATACAGTTAAAGCAGCCATTAACGACGCAGCGGGAAACATCGTCGGGTATGTGGGACGAGGTCGACGGAACGATTGGTTCGACGAAGAGTCCAGACAGATTCTGGGGGAGAAGAACGCAGCGCGGACGCGCTACAGCAAGGTACCCGGCAGGACGTGGAACGTTATAGACGGAAGCGGAGACAGCAGATCCGCCTTTTTCATGAGAAGAAACGCTGCCTGAAAGAAGCGGAGTGCGAGGAGATAGAACAGCTGTGCCGTTCTCAAGAAACACGCAAGTTCTATCAGAAGCTCAATGCATCTCGCAAAGGTTTCGTGCCGCGAGCCAAAATGTGCAGAGATAAGAATGGGAGCATCTTGACGAACGTGTGGCAGCACTACGAGGAACAATTGAATGGCACTGAGAAAACAGGCAGTGAAAATCACGGCAGCGGAGGAGATGACTACGTCAGTTCAGCGGACGATGGAAGCCAACGGAGGGAAGTTATGGATGCCATCCAACAGCTGAGCTCCTCAAGCTGCGCCCGGAAAAGCTAGCCACTTGCCTGCATAAATTGATAATCAGAATCTGGGAAACTGAACAGCTACCGGAGGAGTGGAAGGAAGGGGTTATATGTCCCATCTATTAGAAAGGCGACAAGCTGGAGTGTGAGAACTTCCGAGCGATCACCATTCGTAAGGCCGCCTTCAAAGTGATATCCCAGATATATCCGTCGTCTGTCACCAATAGTGAATGAGACAAGAACAGCTTCCATGGGAAGCTTACCAGACTGAACAAAGCAACGGTGGATGGTGTGCAAAACTGTGTGAAGATTTCGGACGAACACACGCATCGAATCGCGGCGGGGTCTTAGACAAGGTGATGGACTTCCATGCCTGTTGTTTTGTTGCCATTGCGCTAGAAGGTGTCATGTGGAGAGCCGGGTGTAACATTCGGGGTACGATTTTCAACAGATCCAGACAATTTATTTGTTTCGCGGATGACATGGACATTGTCGGCCGAACATTATCGAATGTGGCAGAATTGTACTCCTGCCTGAAACGTGAAGTAACAAAAGTTGGACTGGTGGTGAATGCATCGAAGACAAAATACATGCTTGTGAGCGGAACCCATCGCGACAGGTCCCGACTGGGAAGCAGTGTTACGATAGACGGGGATACCTTCGAGGTGGTCAAGAAATTCGTCTACCTTGGATCATTGCTAACGGCTGATAACAAAGTTAGTCGTGAAATACGAAGGCACATCATCTGTGAAAGTCAGGCTACTACGGGATACAGAAGAAACTGCGGTGATAATGATGATGATGATGGTCCCGCCACATACCCCTACAAAGGTTTGAGCTGGACGAGTTATCTTTAAGATAATTGAATAAGATCAATGAAGATTCACCACTGCACCAAATGTGTCTTGTACAAGACGCTGATAAGACCGGTAGTCCTCTATGGACATGGACATGAAACATGGGCAATGCTCGAGGAGGACTTGCAAGCAATCGGAGTATTAGAGAGACGGGCGTATTAGGACGCTGTGTGCAAGAAGACGGAGCGTGGCGGTGAAGAATGGATCACGAGCTCGCCCAGCTCTACGGTGAGCCCAGTATCCAGAAGGTAGCTAAAGCCGGAAGGGTACGATGGGCAGGGCATGTTGCAAGAATGCCGGACAGCAGCCCCAGCAAACATCGTGTTCGCTTCTGATCCGGCAGGTACGACACGGCGTGGAGCGCAGCGAGCGAGGTGGGCAGACCAGGTACTAAACGACTTAGCGAGCGTGGGGCGCATTCGAGGATGGAGAGATACGGCCTCGAACCGTGTATTGTGGCGTCAAATTGTTGACTCCGTGCTATCTGTTTAGATGTAAACTAAGTAGGGGAACGGTTCGGCACTTCATCCCATAGCTCCTATTTCCATCCCATCAAAAACAAAGCAATGAAAAGGAATTTGGTTTGTTTCTTATTTTTGTGATTTTTTTCACCAGTGAGCACGCGGGTTAGCAAAAAGAAGCGACAAGATTGGTGCTGTATTTCTTTGTTTTGCGATGAGATGAATATATGTTCAGTGAGATGGAAATCGGAACAGTTCCCCTAAATGAAATGAAAGTGGCAACACAATGGTAAAAAAAATCAAGACTAGTGTACAGAAATGCGTGATAAGTGATAAACTGATATGTTCAATCAGGACTGACAGGCAAGCAGCGAGCTCCACCTAAGGGCAGAGAAATTTTATTTTCGATCGGTATCCAACCTGATAGGTCTATGGGCTTAAAGTGAGATTTTGAATGATCCTACATATAACCTTTACGTACACTAAGTATACGAGAGAGCAGAAAAACAATCAAAGATATGTAGATATGTATGCAATATAGTTCTCGTTAGCTTTACCATACAACCATTCACATTATTTGATAGTGAGCTAGAAAAACATGAACCGTTTGTTTGAGAAACTGCATATGTAACATTTTTGGCCAAAATGAGATTTTTATATATTCTGAATCCTTGTCCAAAAATACGTATTCTGGCAAAAAATACGAAAAAAAAAATTTTTGTTCAGGAATGTATGAATTTTTTTTCGTTTGTTTGAGAAACTACATATGTCCACGTACTTTGAAGAGCAATTGTGGAGTACTGCTTATATTTTTTGCACAGAAAGTGACCCAGGGTGTTGAGTTTTGCCAAAAACTATTGATCTGTATCGAAGAAATCGAAAGATTCGGTGTAAATTTGCTCAAAAACAGTTTTTTGTTGTTTTCTCGAAATAGTGTAAAATGGACTTATGCAGTTTCTCAAACAAATGATTCACATGTACTGCGATCCAATCAAACAGAGTTTAAAATAAACATTTTGAATTTTGAACCAACTGATAAACGTGCGCACTACGAGCACATATTGAAAACATGCGAGTACAAATATGCTAACGCCTCTTGATTACAAGAACCAATTGGAGAGCTACGTCTCCAATTCCAGCCCCTGACCCAACGAGACCACCTACCGTCGCGCCAACCTTTCGGTTCGATCCGATTTGACCTAATCGACTCTACGCATTATTCGATTTGGGAAAACTCTACTTCTGGCGTCAGTGCGACACATGATTGAACGGTAAATCGTGGAATTCGTATCGTGCCTGATGAGCGTGGTGGCTTTTGTTTGGTCTGTAGATGGTATCTAGACCGATAAGAGATTACTACAAAATGATAATGGTTTATGACGTACAGAAATTCGCAGAACGAAATAATCCAACGTCGGATTATTCAAGGCTGAAAATTGCAATTATTTCAATACTCAGCAAAGCTGGGCATGGTCATCTTCGCTTATGCTTGATTTTTTGCTTTTGCGATATCAGAAGAGATGCAATTGTAGGTATCGTGGACCGGATCAATGGTTATGGATGAGCTTGGTAGTAGTCAAGTAGGGGAACTGAGCGAATATTTCCATTATAATTCAATATAAATTTGGTATGGTATGTTACAGAACAATTTCACAGAACATTGTACGATGATTAAATGAACTTTTATATAGTTTTCGGCTGATGCGATTCGATAAATAAATCCAAAATTAAACAATCCAGCTTCTAATAAATCAACCGAAAGCTAAGTGAAAGTTCTTTTAATCATCGTACAATGTTCTGTGAAATTCTTTTGTAACATACCAACTGCCATTTTTGCAATTCTGAGCTCAATCAGAACCAATTCCAGATGAAATGAGTGACGGAGGTGTATTAAATCCTACAGTGACCAGGCGTCTCGTATTATGCGGAACAGTCCCAGACAGTGAATTCGAGAGACTGTGGATTCCATAGAAAATCTTAAAGCATTCGAATAACCTTAAGGGTCTGGAGAATGTGAGAATATTGAAAATCAACTTCACCGTCTTCATCCAATAGTTTTCCAGTTTGAACGCTTACATAAGATAAAGGACAACCCAAATACCCAATTACATTTACATTTGTTCAGTTCAACGAGCTTTGTTGTACGAGAAAGGCAAAAAACGATTACTTTCCACAATCATTGTCGAACTAACATTCAAATGATAAATTTTCTCATTTTTGGTTGGCGCACCCTGCAGACTAATATTGAACATTTGATATAACTTTCAGATAACAGAAACCATCGAGAATTGTCACACGATTCACGAATGGCATTGAATTTGATTAAATTAATGAAAGTCAATCGGAGAAGTGTTCTTGTACGATAATACAACCACCTTGACAATCAACACCGGAAGACACCATAATTGGCATGTACCATGAATAGACAAACTACAACCACCCAGAAAAAAAGCCTTTCAAAGCTCGAGAGAACGCCTCACGAAAAATGACCAATCAATCAAAACAGCTCAGAAGTTTGTTTACATTTACACCCATCTATCATATCAGCTAGGCAGGGAAGATGCGTACACTCAATCTCAGCATGGGCAACGACACGAAGTCCGTAGTCTTGTTGTATGGCCATCATCGTGTGTGATGAGATTTTAGTGAAGCAACAGGTTGCATAAGGCTATTTAGCAGCAGCGGTACACTCGGAGTGCTTTTTTTTATCACGAAATTATCTTCGAAAACTTGTAGGCGAACGGATGTCTCAATCTTTCAATCCCGACTGCACTTAAATGTGAAAACAAAGAGCTGTCTTTGAAGATGCTGTGGGTTTGAATGAGCCGGCTAATGAGATTAACCAATGGATGTCGCTACGAAAGTAAGGAATTATAATGTAAAGAGGTGTAAATAATTTATTTAGTTTTTTTAAACTGTTTTCTGATTGGGATTGAATAAAAAGAAGTTTATTTTTAGTTTGAGATTGGACCATATTAAGAAATAGAGCCGAACGTCCTACAAAAGACTTGTTCGAAATGTGTGATTTGTTGCAGAGGATAAAAAATATGTATAAGAAATAGAAATGCACGAAGAAAAGTTTGGATGCCAGAGTTGTGGTTTTTGAAAACTCAACGATCACGGCTTTGAGATATGGAAAAATATGTAAGCCCAGAAATAATGATTGTTCTTCAAAAATATTTATAAACTTAAAATTCTACTAAGAAGCTGGGAACCACATAAAAAACTTCAGATATAACTGATAGTATCAAATGATTCCAATGAAAACTGAGATTTGTAAGAACGTTAAAAAATGTGTTTACTGAATTTCAGCAGCAAATACATTTGTTACTGCGTGGTCCAAAATAAACAATGCGTGATAATTAAAGTTCAAAATGTGTTGCCATTTAGGAAAAACAGAGGCCACCCCTTTCCTAAAGTTAAATATGTATTCTTATATTTTAATATTGCGCAACCTAACTTTTTCATATATTGAGTGTTATTTAATCTGAGTTATGAATAAGATTGAAAAATCACCATAGCATTCCGTTCATTACCTAATCTAATGGATTTCTCATAGCCAATAGAATCACTGTTCAATCCAGAATGATTCACTTAAAACGGAACCAAGAAATGGTATCAAGCAATGATAAATCAATGGAATATGTTGATATTTTGATCCCAACGATGAATAGCTCTTATCAGGTAAAGGCACTTAAAACAAATAAACCACCAAACCTTTCCCAGGAAGGCTACTCACATTGGATGATTTGTCGTTCGATATCCGCTGCTTCACTTGCACTCCACTTGATCCCGTAAGATTTACTGAGGTGATGGTACTCACGTTTCGTAACGATGAGAAATTATCTTTGTTCACCAGATGCATAGACAAGGTTACCCACAAAGGGTGCGTTGCATCTAAGTAGAACGATTGGAGGGTGGTTTTCTCCACGACATCACCCACCGACGGACGCCAATCCAGTCAGTTCATCACGGTGAAGGTAAATATCTCATGCATTATTTAAAATTCCTTTGCGAAGGTATCATCGCTGGTGCAGTAAGGGAAAGGAAAAACAACAATCTATACCAGAGCTGGATGCCATCAACCACCGACCGACCGGAGGCGCCTTCCTTCTATACGATGGCAGACATGTCTGAAACCACGCATACAAAAGAATTTTGCGGAAAGTGTTTATCAAAGCTGCAGTTGTTTTTCTTTTTCCGCTTCGAAAACGTGATTGTGGGCGAAGAAAAAGCTGCTGCAACAAAGATCCCCATCCACACAAAAGAGCGGACGTCCTTCTGTCGTGTATCATACATACCTTCAGATGACTTTGAATTATTTTTTTTTATTGAAACACTTAAATATTTCTCAAAATAAAGTAGAAGAAAAACGATTTTTTTTTTCGAAACATAGGACTCTACAAGTAGGTATTTCTCTTTTACTTCGCACTTTCTTCAATAAATAGATTCGCAAAAACTCTTATTAATCCAACAGGTCCAGAGGTGTTAATGTCTTTAACGTTTGTTGATAAAATCTTATCTTATGTTTGTTGATCTTATGTTAAGTGAACTCTCCCTAACTCGATGTTCTGACATTCGATACTTTCCCTGAGGGAACGTTCACAAATTACGTAACGTTTAGAGCGGGAGGGGGGGGTGGAAGATGAAGTGTGACGATCCATACAAAATTTTCAGATGCAGCATACAAAAAGTGTGACATAGGTGGGAGGGCGGTATGAAAAAGTCCATTTTTTGCGTTACGTAATTAATGGATCTTCCCTTACTCGATGAAATTCAAAGACCCTTGAATCTAGCATACTGCGTTCCCTTTGTGCCTCCCTCCTTCCAAAGTAATATCCCAATGCATTTTCACTTCGCTAACTCGATGTTGTCAGAGCTTCTTCTTCTTCTTATTGGCCTTACATCCCCCACTGGGACATTGCCGCCTCGCAGTTTCTATGGTGTCTAAGCCAAGTAACCATTTTCGCATTCGTATATTATGAGGTTAACATGATGATACTTTTATGCCCAGGGCATCCAAGAAAATTTCCAATCCGAAAATTTCCTAGATGGGACTGGAAATCGAACCCACCTTGAGCATGCACACCTAAAAATATTCATGTAATTTTAGGTGTTGTGACGCTGACATATACGAGCATCATTTTTGACGTGAAATTAGGTGATACTTTAATTTTACATCACAACTTTATTGTCAAAAAAAATGAAAATGTTAGAACGAGAATCGAATATAAGCCCGCTGAGTGAGAGCCCAACACCTTAACACTCATCTATCTTTGTTTCTTGAAAGAGGGGTGATCGAAGTAAAACAGGTTCCACGATTTGCACTGAACAAGTATTTCACTGCATCAAGTCATCGACTGCTTGTGCGTTAGGTGCGTCGCATCGGGTGCTGTGTTTAGGTTCCGTGACATGTAATTTTAAATCACGTGACAATGAAAAATATACGATTTAGTTTATGTCATGTGGTTTTGTGTCATTTTATTGAAATACGTGACCAGTAATATTCATAATTTTTTGGTGTGTGGTCTTGCTTTAATCTAACCGCATGGCTAAGGAAGGCTGTGCTTCACAGGATCATTTCGGTAGGCAAGTTTTCAACACATGTTGTTTTTTTCGACGGTGTCGGGTCATTTATTCAAATGCCGTTTGGCCGAACGCCATTTGACTGAATGCCGTTTGCCCGAACGATTCGTTTGACCGAAAAGTAAAAAAACTGAGATTGCGAGTAGTGGGAAGTGAGTAGTGAGAATTTCTAAAAGAGTACAACGAAACATGAAGATCACATTTCACATGAAATAAAAAGTGAGAAATAAGAAATGAATTGAAAAATTAGAAGTGAGAAATTAGAAACGAAGTAAGAAGTGAAAATTGAAAAGTGAAAAGTGATAATTAAAAAACAAGAAGAAAGAAATAAGAAGTGAGAAGCAAAACGGGCTTAGTGAGTAGTGTAGTGAGAAGTGAGAACTGAGAAGTACGATTTGAATAGTGAGAAGTGAGATGTGAGAAGTGCGAATGGATAATTGAGAAGTGAGTACCGAGGAATGAGAAGTGAGATAAGACAAGTGAGATGTGAGATTTGATATTTGAAAAATTATTCCTCATTCCCTCCAACTTTCTTCTTTTCTCTCTCTTCTTCCTTCCAACTTCCTTCTTCTTCACCTTTCTCATCTTTCTTCTTCCTGTTACTTTCACTCTTCTCCCCTTTTCTTTGCTCTTTCCCTTATATCTAATTCTTTCTTCTTTCTTACTTCTACTTTCTAAAGCCTCTTTCTCTTTCTTTCCTTATTTCATATTCCTTCTTTTTTCTTCCTTCTCCTTCATTCTTTTTCCTTTTTTTCTTTTTCTTCCCTTTTCCTTCTTTCTTCTGGCTGCTTCCTTCTTCATTCTTACATTTTTCGTCTTCCTTATTTTTTCTCTTTCCTCTTTTCTTTTCTTTATTGTTTCTCCCACCACTCATCTTTTATTTCACAACATCTCGCTTCTAATTTCTCAGCTATTATCTCCCACCTCTTGCTTCTGTTTTCCTCACAACTCATTTTCTTCTTTATACTTCGCAACTGTCCCATCTCACTTCTAATTTCTCACCTCCTACTTATTATTTCTCATTTTTAATTGGTTACTGCACATATCTCACTGCTCAGTACTCACTTCTCACTACTCTGTACTAACTTCAAACATCTCATTTCTCATGTGCTGATTTACAAAGTATCAAATGTGATGGAACGTGTGGAAAACGGAGACAGCCAGCTGGTGCAATTAGGGAGTGCAATGCATAAGTATTTCTTCTATCTAAAGCAATCGTTCTCCAGTGGTTGAGAAATAAAGCCGGGCAGTGCTATTATTTACTTACGACAACAATGCCCAATGAAATATTTTATAACAGTGAAAATTCATGAGTATTTAGAACTAAAACCATGTGCAATAGTTCTCGTATGTTTTTTATATTTTTTACTAAAGTTGTAAAACATTTCTTGTCAGATGTCATGAGTGAGATAGTTTCGATTTCTCTGCAATTGGTCGATTACTTGGATGTTTGTAAGCATCTGAAAACTTATTCAGTCTTTTGTAATCGATAACAAAACATCGTAGAAGTTTTCAAGTAGGAAATGAAACACGTAGAGGAAACTGGGGTAATATGCACCCCCGTGGCAAAACGACCCTTCGGCATATGTTTGAGTACATTTTCGGCAGTTTTTCCAGATTATTTACTACAGTGCATGTAGTTCGGATCTTGAACTACCAATCCAGTAGTAAACATTCTTGAAAATATTCTTGGAACATCGCTGAAAATGTCAAAAGGTCGTTTTGCCCCGGGGGTGCATATTACCCCAGTTACACCTACTACCCCTAGAAAAATTGTTTAATCTCGTATAAATGTATTTTTAAATAAACGATCAAAAATAATTAGTCAATTTTCTTATATGTTTGTAAATTTTAGTAAGCAAAAATGCTAATTATTATTGCCGAACCATCTGCTCTTGAGTAATAAAATCTATAACCCCACCTGATCAATCTTGACTTTATCTAGAATTTCTATTCAATTGAGTTTTTAATCAACTTTCTTCCACAAACCAAAATTTAATTCAATCTGTCATGCATTATTTCTTATGAATGTTTGGAAGGTTGCCCCAAGTCAATTATTACCTAATTAAGATATCTCATCCATCAAGCATACTCCCGTATGCAAATGGGACCGTGCCGCGCCGCAAACATAAATGGGACGAACAACCGCGACCGTATAATACGAGAGTGACGAGTCAAAGGCTAAGAGCCACAATCCATCATATCGTCAAGTCCGGGGAAAAGAGAAATAACGAGTTGAGCAAACAAATCTAGATGAAATGATACCTTTTAAGCATGCCTATATTTCTGCTGCATCCGAGACTGCGGCATTGAAAAAGGCAGAATTGCAAATTATTAATGGAACGTCATTTGTTTACAATATATTAAGAAGTGATGTTTTCAGCGAGACCGTGTTTTGAACTCATCAGCGACGTAACCTCGTCAACAACGGTTGGTTCCGATCCGTATCCTACATCTGTACCAAAACATGTGTTCGGGCGAATGAAAATTAATCATTTGCAAAGCTCATAATCAGTGTTTCAACCGTGCGCTTAGTTGGTTCGTCCCCAACTTTCGTACAAGAGATACCCATTGAACAGTGGGCCAGGTCATAACATTGTCCGGGAAATACGTCTGAACTCGGATATAAGGAATTCTTGGAATCATTGCTGCTTAGAGCTTTTTATTTCATCCTAAAAGTACCCGATGCATCAAAAGTTCCATATGACTCATAGTTTTTGCTCTGTTATAGCGGATGCCAACATGTTGAATTGAAACGCAGACATTTTTCAATATATTTTGGCACTTACCTTTAACCGAGTTATCGAATATATTCTGTTCATTTTTATGATAATATTTATATTATTGGCATGAATAACTCGGGATTATGTATGCCAATAATATAAACATAATAATAAATAGGAACAGAGTTTATTCGATAACTTGGTTAAAGGTAAATGCCAAAATATAATGAGGGGCCCTCCTTAGCCTAGCGGTAAAATGCGCGACTATAAAGCAAGACCATGCTGAGGGTAGCTAGGTTCGATTTCCATCGAAGGGAAAGTGGTTACCTTCAATACATTTTTCAAGTCAATATCTTCCACATAATGTACATATTCACATGTGAGTTTTCAGAACATGGTAAATTAATGTTCAATCCCCGGAATATGGGCAATTAATTTTGATTGAACCAAGAAAAAAAACAATGTTTTGTCAGTGGCCGGTCGGGTTATAATTAATTATTTCCCCGTCAAAAGTAACTTATTGCTATGTTCCAAATAGTGTCCAATGTACATTGCTGTTTCGAAAACACCTGATATGGAAATTATCGTTTTCCAAACTGAGTCGAACATGTTCATGATTGAATTAGAGGCGATAGTATAAATTCGATAGTTCCGTTAGGATACGACAGACATGAAGATTTTTATATGGCAGTGATTTGGAAATCTCATGACCATCCTTCTGTCAAGCTGACTCTATTTTATGAGAAATAATGGAGAACGCATGGTTGTTTATTTATCTTAGCAGAATAAATGAAAATCATACGGGTAAGGTAAAAGAATCGCAAATTGTTGAACTTAAGTGAAAATGGATAGATTTTGCTCAATCATTTCATTGTGGCTTGATAATGAATAACTAGTATGAGGAGATCCCCCAGCGCCGGAGATTTTCCAATACCGGACACTTCTTAAAACGACACTTGCAGAGGTTCCTTCATCATCTTATGTAGTACAAAAGAAAATTATTGTTCTTTACCTGCATGGAATATCAGATCCTCATGTACAAACAATTTGAAATTTTTAGAAAAATGCCAAACATTTTCATCGCTCGTCTTACTTTAGAAGGTTTGAAACAACAATATTAAAATTAGTCGAATGCATTCAGATTATGTGGAAATGGTCAATATTGGCCATATTTTAAATAATTATCATCATTTGTTAGATATATAATGTATCTGTAATGCCAAATCAATATCCGGTAACTGTCCCCCGGGTCCGGACAGTTAGGAATCAGCCGGTGGGTCCACCTACCTTTCGAGGAGCTATCCCACTCGCGCTGCCATCTGGCAACCGAAGTCACCCTGGTACGCTCGCGGGCTCATCTGGTGCCACGTAGCTCAAAACACTCCTCGTAGCCTACGTCTACTGGCGCACACCTTGGAGCTTCGACACCATCCTCGATAATGCCGCCACAGGAGTCGAAGCCTTCTTGCACGCATATTCGACATGGCTACCAAATGTAAGCTTGTCGTCTATGATGACCCCAAGAATCTTCAGACTCCGCTTTGAAGTGATCGCGACGTCTCCCACGTAAACAACTGCATGTTGTGCCGACTTACGGTTACTGACGATAACCACCTCCGTCTTATGTTGAGCGAGCTCAAGGCCTCTCGCACTCATCCAGTCCGCCTCAGTGCTGATCGCGTGTTCTGCGGTTAGTTCTACTTCGGGGATTGACTCCCCGTAGACCTCTAGGGTTACATTGTCAGCAAAGCCGACGATCTTCACACCAGGAGGGAACTTTAGCTTCAGAACCCCGTCATACATCAGGTTCCGTAGTACCGGGCCCGGGATTGACCCTTGCGGGACTCCTGCGGTAATGGGAACACTTTTCTGACCGGCATCGGTCTCGTATAGCAGCACACGCGAGCGCGATGGCATCCCAGCTTGCACTATTGAATGCGTTCTTCACGTCCAGTGTCACCAACGCACAGTATCGAATTCCTCGCCTTTTCCGTTGGATCACTACCTCTGCAGTCTTTAGCACTGAGTTGATAGCGTCCACCGTGGACTTACCCTTCCGAAAACCAAACTGGTTACTCGACAGGCCATCCGTACCCTCTGCGTACGGGGTGAGCCTGTTGAGGATGATCCTCTCGAGCAGTTTACCCGTCGTGTCGATCAGGCAAATTGGTCTCTATGCCGATGGTTCGCCCGGAGGCTTCCCGGCCTTCGGCAGCAGTACCAACTTCTGCCTTTTCCATCTCTCAGGGAAACAACACTCATCCAGGCATCTCTGCATAGCTAGCCTGAACATGTTCGGGTTCGCTATGATCGCTGCCTTGAGTGCACTGTTTGGAACTCCATCAGGCCCTGGAGCTTTGTTCATCGCAAGGGAATTAGCCACTGTGAGTAACTCTTCGTTCGTCACTGGAGCTACCATTTCGGCCACACTCCCAGCGCCTTGCAGCGCAGGAGGAGGCCAGGGACTTGTGGCTCGGGACGGGAAGAGTACTTCGATAATCCTCGCCAACCGGTCCGGTGACCGTTCGGGGTGAAGAGCCCCCTTTGGTCTTGGCCATAACGATCCTATAGGCGTCACCCCACGGATTCACGTTGGCACCCTCGCACAGGTTGTCGAAGCACGCTCTCTTGCTGCTCTTAATGGCCTTGTTAATGGCCAGTCTTGCAGCTCGAAACACTTCACGGCGGACCGTTCTTTCCTCCTCGGTGCGGGCTCGTTGCGTCGATCAACGTTTGGGCGGTGCTAAACTCGTTGGAAATTTATATGCAAAAATGTATGCAGAAACATCCAAAAACAGTGAATTGCAGTTGGACGGCACAACTTACGATGAAGAACTATGATACTCATTCAGATCTTAAATAATTTAATACAGAATGTTATGCAGAAAAACGCGAGAAGATTAGAGTTTGTCCGGCTAACTTATTGGCATTTCTCTGAAGTGGGTTTTGAGCAAATTTCGTTTCTTTTACATTTGAAAAGAAATAAATTCACCCCTACAACACTCCAGTAAAATGCTAATATCTTTGCCTAATAAACTCTAATCTTCTCGCGGTTTTCAGCATAACATTCTGTATTCAATTCTACAAGAACTGAATGAGTATCTTTGTTCTTAATCGTAAATTGTGCCGTCCAACTACAAATCACTGTTTTAGGATGTTTCTGCATACATTTTTGCATAAAAATTTCCAACGAGTTTAGCACCGCTCAAACGTTGACCGATTTGGCTGAAATTTTGTCCAGAGCATCAGGACATCAAATAGAACCGAATAAGAGGCCCATCAAAAAATTTGAATAAGTATTTTTGAACCACCCTAACTTACATATTATAATATCTTCAACTTAAGCAAGTGAAAAAAATCATTATTATAATAAATGGTGTCCTTACACCACCTGACAGAAAAATAGATCAATATATAGATGCAACTCGAAAATATGATAAAACATAAAATATGATCGGTTTCTCAATATGGTGGCTGTATCAGTTTGTTTTTACGCCCATTCGAAAAAGACCTTATTGAGCACTACTCGAAAAGGCTTTTCCCTGCACCCAATAAAGAAGATGAAGAAGTTAGTCTGAATAGTTGGGCCATTAAATATACAAATAGTGAGATTATTTATTTATTCAGCCTAAGGTCGAAATGGCCTGTGTAGTACATAACAGTTGGCTCCATTCAGTTCTGTCCATGACTGTACGTCAGCCACGCAGGGTTTGCAAAGCGTCTTCCATCTGATCGAACCACTTTGCTCGCTGCGCACCTCGCTTTTTCGTGCGCGTCGGATCGTTGTCGAGAACCATTTCGGGATATTGTCCAACATTCTGGCTACCTGTCAGACCCAACGCAGTCTCTCCAATTTTCGCTGTATGAACATTGGGTTATTCTGGGTGAACTGTTGCAATTCGTTGCCTAGTGCGTTATCCACGAGAATCGTTCAGGTCTCGTGACCATAAAGGACTACCGGTGTAATGATGGTTTTGTAGATAGTGAGTTTGGTACGACGGCAAGCTCTAATGGATCGAAGCGTTTTGCGGAGTGCAAAGAACGTATGATTTCCTGCCACGATGCGTCTTCGATGCTGGTATCGTTATCGAAGGTCGCCCAAGTACAACAGCTTTTTAAACACCTCGATTCAAAATCGAAGTGAATGATTTACATTGTCCTCTCTTGAGCCTATTCCAATCATGTACTTCGTCTTCGAAGTGTTGATAACTAGTCCGCATTGCTTCTCTTTTCAATCTGATGTATCTATCTTCTATCTTTTCAAAGTTATAAATATCTGCTCAAAGTGCCATAATATCAATGTCGTCGGCGAAACCAAATAGCTGAACGTACTTTGTAAAAATCGTACCACTCGTGTCAATCCCTGCCCTTCTTATTACTCCCTCCATAGCGAAACATACTTACCCCACTGCGCGTTTCATAGAGACTGTTCCTAATACTCAAACTACGCACATCACCCGATTCATCGTCGACTTGACCAATTTGTATCAATTTATCCGGAAATGCGTAATCGTGCCTTAGTTGCCGTAGCTGATCTCGTTCGATTGTGCCAGATGATATGAGGGCATGTTGTATTCGCGTATTTGGAAAACGTATGCCCTGCGCGCGTGCTTTCATTTTCTGCCACATCGTCATTCAGGCTCAGAGAACAGACGTTCATCTTCATTCGCGTGGTTGTGTAAAGTTTGTACTGGCCATTTTAAAGTATGTCGTTATGCCCCCGTTGCGCGGTGCTAGTGTGCTGATGAGTATGATTAAGATTTGCCGTGTTTTACTTTTTAGCGCTAGTGTTCATTCCGAATTGCTCCTAGGCTCGCTCCTAGGTGGCAGCACTACATTGTTTATATAGTGTATGCCAACGCCATCGCTTAGTGAAATTGAGTTTTTATGTCGGGCAGCCTGCGTTGGCGGCGCTGAGGTACGATTTGAATCTTTACACACTTTTTCAACAAAATTTTGTATGAGCATCCATGTCTGTTCTCTGTGATTCAGGTGCTCTTCGTAGTACTGCCGCCACATTTGGATCACCTCACACTCGTTAGTAAGAAAAGTCCCGTTCACGTCCTTACACATGTCAACCTGTAGCACGTGGTCCTTACGTGAACAGTTCAACTTCTTATAGAACTTTCGTGTGTTATTAGTGCGGTACAGTTGCACCGTCTCTTCGATCTTCCTGCTGGCGCCTTCTCCTCCGGAAAATCGAGTTTTGTCTGATCCGCTCCCGTTGTTTCGTTCGCCCTGGTGCGGTGTTGTAGCAGTCTCGCCCAGGCCGCATTCTTCTCCTCATGCTAACATTCGCTGTCATACCAGTCGTTTCTCTAAGCTGGAGGTACAGTGCCTAGTTCAGCAGTTGCGGTGCTGCCCATGGCGGATCGAATATCTCTCCAGCCATCTTCAAGAGAAGCTGCGTCTAGCTGCTCTTCTGCTGTGGTGCCACTTCCAGCTGTTGCACGTAGTCTTGGACTGCGGACCTTCGATTATAATTTGGTCGATTTTCCATTATGTCGTCGTGTCTGATGAAGAAATTTTAAAATTTCATCTCTGAAACTGAATACGTTTTTTTTCAAGTTCGTTTATTTTGTAGGCTCAGGCGTGTATAACACTTAACGGAGCCATGGTTTTTTGTGATACATACAATCAATATCATTTTTTTATACAGTTTGTAGGAGAGGAGCAGAAGCCAACGTACTTGTGGTGACTCGAGGTTATTTTACAATGTTCAGGGATGGACGGGGCTTAGGATTTGAGATCAGGGAATTTCAGATTCTCGTCCAGGTATTTGGCGTCAGGTACGATTTGGCGTGTCGTCGTGCTCGAGGAATGGTCCGACTGGGAGCATCTAAGACTAGTGTGTTCCACATTTGATGAGTATCCTAAGTGAGAGCTCCCAAAAACGGTGCTTCAAAGAAGTGACTCAAGCAAGCACCTCTAGGCTTATGTTATGCGTTGAATGCATACAGCCAAAGGTAATACGCAAACAACGATACTAAATTCTTTCCAATTTGATCAGGTGGACAGCAATCGCCACTTGCGAACGCAATCCGCGATGAGACACAGCACACACGTCTGGCTAGTTCGAACTATCGGCACGGAATGAATATGTATTTTGTTTTTGTCCAACTTTGCGTCCCTCATTGTTCAACGACCGTGATCCAGAATCGTTGCGTTTTCTCAGCTTCTTTCTGGCAAGTAAAATAATGAGTGCAACGGATTGTATTCCAATGTTTACGAATGTTTAGAACATACTTGGTCCAACCGATAATTGAATCTCTCCATGTAATCTCCTTTCGTTCTGTTTTTTTTTTTCATTTTTATTTTCATGAAAATATTGAACTATTTATTCCAAAAATTACAGTTGCCTATTTTTGAATGATTTCCAAAAATCAGATAAATCTGTTTTAAACAAAATGGCATTAATTTTTTTGTATTCATTTACACAATCCATCACTTAGCAAACAATATTTTAAGCATAAAACACTACCGTACAGTGATTTTTTAAAGAAAACTAACACTACCGTTGTATTGATTGTATATATCACAAAGAACCATGGCTCCGTAAAGTGTTATATTATATATTTATGTATCGATCAACCAGTTTCAGTACCAGAACTGTATCAATTAGAAAAAGAGAAACATCATAAATCATCATCAGCATGCTATCAATAGACATATAAAGAATTGTTAGGATTTGAGTATAAACCAATTTAGCCTTTCATTACATTTGGAAGAACCTAAATATGTTCAGCTCATAAAGGAATGAACTCCTCCTACATGGTGATCATGAAGTCTCCCGTAAGTTTTGAAATTTCCGCATATGCCTAGCTAAGATATTTAACAAAAAAAAATGGTTTTCGTATGGCCGAGTTGCCGAATAATATGCAATTAATCGATATTTTGATAGCCTCCATGAAAAAAATTGCTTCCAATGGTGTTTTTGAATTCTTCTTCTCTTCATTGGCATTACATTACCGTACTTCGTGTCATACATGTTATGCAAACAAAAACCTTTATGTAATGAGTATTTATATGGCCCCCAACATTGTACCGCGCGTCCGCTTTTTCTAATTTCATTTTTGAAGCCAAGTTACCATTTTTGCTGATATCTTCTTCTTATTATTATTGGCATTACATCCCCACACTGGGACAGAGCCGCCTCGCAGCTTAGTATTCATTAAGCACTTCTACAGTTATTCCAATCTGAACATTGCCTAGACCGGCACCGGGAATTGAACCCAGCCACCCTCAGCATGGTCTTGCTTTGTAGCCGCGCGTCTTACAGCACAGCTAAGGAGGGCTCATGCTGATAGCATGAGGCTAAATATAAAAAAAAAACCTTTGCTTTGTAGCTGCGCATCTAATCGCTAAGTCTAAAGAAAGCCCTAATTATGGTTGGCCAAAGAACACAAAGCTGTGAATCGATCCCCAGTTCAAAGGATAATCTATTTTTACGCATGAAGTTGTTTCCAAACTTAATCATATCCCAAGAATTCGCACTCTCGTGTGAATGCCCGCAAAGTAATGAATATTTACATTTTTGACAATGTAAATATGTGGTTTGATATTTCCATAATACATTCATCTTATGGTTTATTACCAAGCCTGCGTAATCAAACACATGTTTGGAAACTATCATCGACACAAAACAGCAATAAACGTGCCTCTGTTTTGAACATATCCAATTTCTATCAGCTGTAAAAAGTGACGCCACCGAGTGGGTGTGTTGCTCGTTAACATACCGAATGAGGATACTTTGAGATAGCCCTGAAATTAACATCATCATCACCACCATCATCATCAGTTTAAATGAGACGTACTTTATGTTCGGCACCGTATGCAAGGGTAGGTAAATCGATGGTCTAAGCTTTTGGAAAAGTGGTGATTCTTCGTTTCAACACTCCGTCGAAAGAAACGAGACTCAAGGCGCGGTGCGCAATCGCCACAATCAACGCAGAAAACATTATACGGTTTTATTTTGAGTGAGCCCAGACGACTTGCTTCATCAGGAAGCTTCTTGCGCGACTGCAGCCTGCTTTATACTGAATCCCTCGAGACAAGATTTACGATTCAGTGCGTGGCGAGGAAATGAATTATGGGAAAATGGTCGGTAAGATACATCAACCTCAGACATATTTACATGCAAATAACAGTGCCCTTGATGCCCTTTGCCGCTGGTTTTGAGTGCGGGGCCATAGTGCGCTCGACAACAAAATCTCTCGCGGTACTCAGTGGTGCAAGAAGGATGGAGAATTTATTTTGACGTTGAAAGCTTTGCAGTATTGATGGAAATTGCACCACAGCACTACTGACGATTCTCTATTGATCATTTGGGCTGCATCAGTATACCTGAAACTGTTTCACAAGCATTAGGTTGATTAAGAAGGATATAACACACATCATTCTTTTAGGGTAAATGAATAAGCTAAATATCCCAAACCTTTATTACAACTTTAAAACCATGAATAGGTTGTCCCCGTTGAAAGACTTTTTTTCAGACTTTCTAAGAAACATACGCTTTTTGTTCACAAGTAGTCAAAAATATAGGGTAAAATTACCAATAATGGATTCCCTAGCAGCAGAGTTTCGTACTTGATGCTATTAGGCGAGGAAACTTCCAACACAATAATTTCGGGGGATATCTAATAACAAGTTCTGCATCACCCCTGCGCGATGCATACGTAAAACACTCAAATAGACGATGCTTTTCCTTGAAATTTATATTTGACTGAATTTGCCCTATAGTAGACCCCCTGGGGTTCAATAACTGGAAATTTGATTTTGATATCGCCATTTGATTTTCGTATTCTGTTTTGAGACGTTTATCTTCCCTATCATGGAACCCCAAAATATTCCAATAATGGACACCCTTGTATTCAATTTTCACAACATTGTGAAAAACCAACTATTTTTCCATTCCAATGCATGTGATCAAATCATTAGAACGTAAATTAGGTTTTTTTCGGTGGAATTTCTTGGCAAAATGTTCATATTATGATGTACTAATACAAATATGGCTGGAAGGTCCACTATTTCTTAGGAGTCCAGTATTGGTCATTATACCCTATTGATATATACGCATACTATATTCATATTTGTGAACGGCTTAAAAAATGTTAAGAGAAAGCACCTATATTTTTCATCAAGAACTTACTTGATAAAAGTTAAAAGGTGTTTGCTCTTTGATTTCTTACATAGGGTAAATGACGGCTTCGCAGGATTTGTTCTATTATTGTCAAGGGGTTTTTTGTAGACCAAATTTTATGAAATTTGCTACAATATTCGTTGATATGCAAATAATGTTTAGGCCAAATTAGTCAGGGAGGTTGGCAATAATAGAACGAAACCTGCCGAAGCCATCATTTCCCTTACTTATCCTTGGATGTTTATTGATCCGTCTTCATGAATGCATAAAGATATGAAACTCAGTAATCGGTGCCTACTTTGTGCTCGCACAAACTACATATGCGCAAAATGAGCCATTCACTAGTATGTGTCGCATCTTCAATCGCTGCTCCACCGCATTTGCTTTTCACCTTTCACGGGGTAAACTTCGGAAACGGTTTACTACACTCCTCTCAGTTTCCAACATTATCACACATTAGCATAGGCCATTAGGATATATTCTATGATATTAAGAAATTTAAGTCAAACAATGTATTGGAATTTCAATTGTATTTCTGTTCATATGAAAAGATGAGAAGGTTTTGCGCCCATGTGAGAAAAATTCCATGGTTCTACTCAAATGGGCTTTTCCCTGCTCCAAATAGAGAAAAATAAAAAATAAAGAATAACACCAATCGCAAGAGAGTTCGTGGGACAGTACCAGGCAGGATTTACGGGTGAACGCTCTACCACAGACCAGGTGTTCACCGTCCGTCAGGTATTGCAAAAATGCCGCGAATACAACGTGCCCACACATCATCTATTTATCAACTTCAAAGCTGCATATGATACAATCGATCGGGATCAGCTATGGCAGCTAATACACGGAAACGGATTTCTGGATAACCTGATACGGTTGACCAAGGTGACGATGGATCGGATGATGTGCGTAGTTCGAGTTTCAGGAGTATTCTCGAGTCTCTTCGAAACGCGCAGAGGGTTACGACAAGGTAATGCTCTTTCGTGCCTGCTATTCAACATCGCTTTGGAGGGAGTAATACGAAGGGCAGGGATTGACACGCCACTATGGGGGATCCCCATACAAGCGAGCGGTCAAAAATAAAATTGGACTTTTAAAGTGATTTTCCACTTAGTTTTAGCTGTGTATGGTCGAAATAGCATGAATATACAATTTCCAACCCCCCCCCTTTGGGGATCGTCTATGAATTACGTAATTATTTTTTTCATAGGTTCGATTAACGTGACAAAGCAAACCTATTTGGGAAGTTGAAATTTCGTGCGTTTTCTTAAGGAGAAGGAAGGGGCTGTACAAAACTAAGTTCAGCAATTTATGGACATTATGGCGGCGATCATGTTAAATGACATTAATTTCATGACATTCCGTGATATTTTTTGTTCTCACTCTCATGCCTCACAATTTGTATTTAGAACAATTTGTTTGACACAGTACTAGGATCTGAAGGCTCATAAAGCATTAAATGTTAATCAACTAATCAGAATTGAAAATAACTTTTGAAAAAGGGTATTAGCAAATTAGAAATCGCAATCCCATGACATTTTTACGTGTACAAGTTATTCAAAAATGAGATTAATATATTCTCAAAAAATGTGGACATTCATTGTGGAATGTAAGAATGCTCCATTCTTCCGAAAAGCAAAATTCTTTTAATTTAAATAACAACACTATTTGAATTACTTTTGATTTGTTTTCATGATTTCTACAAGTTATATACAGCATCATTCTTTTTCTGTGTCAAGGTTTAAGTCTTCAATGATATTTTCTTCAATTCCATCAACGATGGAAGATGAGATAAATTCATCTAAAGTATTAGAAGATAAAGAACTTTTGAAAATCTTCAAATATTACAAAATTACGCATGGCATAAGAATAACTAAGTGAAAATTTGTTTCCAACGTCTCCTCGTTATCCAAATCGAGCTTAAAATGGATCTGATTCATGTAAGGCACGAAGGAAAATGTCAACATTTGCCTCTCTTGATCATTTTCTTGCATTATGAGTTCTAAATTTCTTCAACTGTTTATATTGACTTTCCGCTGGTTGTTCAGCCAGTGAACCTCAAAGTGTAGATGAGTGAATAAATATTTCCCTACCATTAGCCAGACATTCATGAACACTAGCAGGAATTTCATACGCTCCGTTCTAACTAAGATATTGTTCGTCTTTACTTTTGCAATAAACATGTCGGGAATTATTGATTCCAGGAGATTTATAAATATTTACATATTATGAAATCTCATATTTAGTTCTCCATCAGTAGCTAATGAATAGCTCAGAAAATTAGGTTTAGAGAATGACTCAAACCACTCAAGCCCCAAACGCATTTCAGCGGAATGGCGACGGAAACGGTAAAATTTGACAGGAAATATATGAGCGAACTGTTAAATCCTTCCGTTACCGTTGTGCTGCATTGCATTGGGGGTTTTATTCATTTACTCCTTTGAAAAGTTAATTAAATGAGCTCAAATGGTTATAAATAAAGTCGAAGTTATTACCAATAAATGTATTTTGACCATACCCTTTGAGCGCATAGTTCAGTCTGACCCATTTTCAATAGGAAACGATGGGACTAGATTTCCCGTCGAATGAAACTTGTTGCGAGAAAATCGGACACAAATAAGTGTCTAAATGGCGATTGCGTTCTTTTGCGCACATACATACAGACGCGCATGCACACATACAGACATCACCTCAATTCTTCGCGCTGAGTTAGTTGATATATACCACTAGGGGTCTCCGGGCCTTCTATCAAACATTCGTTTTGGAATGAGCATTAACCTTGGAGTACGAGAGAGGCAAAACACGGTAAAAAACAAATGAAAAAAAAAATCAGAGTGACTTAACTCTGTTAATTGCAAATACTGGCAAGAAATTCTTTCGACATTTTAGTCGAAGCTTTGTCCTTGATGTGTATCATAAAAGAACCTGGGGATTCCTGAGGAAAAAAGTTCTTCACTATCAAAGTTGAAAATAGCGTCGTTTTTGAAAAAATATTGCTTCCGCATTTTTTCAATTTTTTCACAGTGTAACCATTAGTTTTTGCACACCATTTAAAAGCTTATACAATAACCTTTGTAATGATGTATTAACATTGAAGAAAAAACATTTAAAAATATTTCAATAAATAGTTGAAAATAAAATATTTTTTCAGAAAATTTGCTAACTTTTTTACCCATTTCTGACTTTGCCACCTTATATCTTTGGAACTAGTGCACCTAGAGACTTCAAATTCAGAATTTCTCTTAATTAGAGTATTGACAATGGAGAGAAAATATTTTAAAATAATTCGGAAGACATGACATTTTCGATTAATGACCGCCCGAAATCCTATAGTGCACGCGTGGTACGATTTTCACGAAGTCCGTCCAGTTATTTGGTTATATTTCACCATCGACATAGATATTACGTAATTTTTCGAAGATGATGGAGGTCTTCATCGGACTGAAAAGCGAGGCTAAACGGATTGGATTAGTCATCAACACGTCGAAGAGGAAGTACATGATAGGAAGAGGCTAAAGAGAGGACAACGTAAGACACCCCCTACGAGTTTGTATTGGTGGTGACGAAATCGAGATGGTCGAAGAATTCGTGTACTTGGGCTCACTGGTAACCTCCGATAACGATACCAGCAGAGAATGCATCATCGCAGGAAATCGTACGTACTTTGGACTCCGCAAAACGCTCCGATCGAATCTATTGACTATCTACAAAACGCTAATTAGACCGGAGGTTCTCTACGGACACGAGACCTGGACGTTGCTTGTGGAGGACCAACGCGCACTGGGAGTTTTCGAAAGGAAAGTTCTGCGTACCATTTATGGTTTATGGCTCAGATGGCGGACGGTACGTGGAGGAGGCGAATGAACCACGAGTTGCATCAGCTGTTGGGAGAACCATCCATCGTTCACACCGCGAAAATCGGAAGATTGCGGTTGGCCGGGCACGTAGCCAGAATGTAGGACAGTAACACGGTGAAAATGGTTCTCGACAACGATCCGACAAGAAGGCGAGGTGCATAGCGAACAAGGTGTATCGATCAAGTGGAGCTCAAATATATGTAAATCCACGCACGCCAAAAAACATGTCTCAGCCGCCTTTGATAACATGCGAATTGTTTTTCATGGCAATCAATGAATAGCAAAGTACATAACCCAACTCCCAATTAATCATCTGAAAACTATATAAAAGTTTTTTTAATCATACCTTTGTTGCAATTCTGAGCTCAATTGAACATACCGAATCAATTTTTGGAACGAAAGAGTGTCGATGGTGTATTTGCTTATATATTTCGGGGGAAACCCCCATGCAAACTTCAAATCAAATGCGCCAGCTTATGCAACAAGCGATTGAGCTGAAATTTTCAGAGATTGATTTTCTCATCCTAAGGCACGGGGGTTGCCCCGTGGAATTCAACAACTTTTCTTATCATGGGCCAATCTAATGGAGAAAACTTTTATGTACTGCACAGGCCACTCCGGCCTTAGTCTGATAATAAATCCCTTTGTAGTTCTTACCGCCAACGCATCCAGTGCAGCCTAAAAAACAATCCTAAACGGTTCTGGAATTACGTGAACGAACAAAAACGAGAATCTGGTCTGCCGTCTTCTATGACACTCGGTGTTGCAGAGGCTTCTTCCATAAAGGACATCTGTGAATTTTTCCGCATGCAGTTCAGCAGTGTTTTCACCAACGAGACTCTTAATGAACAACAAGTATCTGCTGCAACACTAAATGTGCCCACCTTATCTACTATTGGAACTCACCCTCCCACTGATTCTGAGACTGTATTGAATGCTTGTACGAAACTAAAACGCTCATCGAATCCCGGACCAGATGGAATTCCGTCCTTAAGTTTAAAGAAGTGCTCAACTGTCCTATCTCTACCATTGGCCGCCATTTTCAATACATCTTTACGATCCGGAGTTTTTCCAGATGTTTGGAAGTGCTCCTACATTTTTCCAGTCTACAAAAAAGGCGACAAACGCGAAGTTTCAAATTACCGTGGAATCGCTTCTCTCTGCGCAATAGCTAAACTACTCGAGATTATTGTCCTCGCATTCTTAACTCACAGCTGCAGTAATTATTGAATCTCAACATGGAAACTCAACATGGATTCATCCCTAAATGGTCTACCACCACAAACCTCGTGTCGTACGTTTCGTTTATAGCTCATTCTCAACAGAATCGACTCCAAGTTGACGCTGTATACACTGGTCTATCAGCTGCCTTTGATAAAATCAATCATCAGATTGCGGTGTTCAAACTGCAGCGACTTGGATTTCATGGAAACATCTTAAATTGGCTCAATTCCTATCTAGTTGGTCGCAAAATGTCTGTCAAAATAGGAAACAATATTTCTACATCTTTCAATGTTACATCAGGTGTTCCTCAAGGAAGCCATCTCGGGCCATATCTTTTCCTTTTATATTTAAACGACGTGAATTTCTCTATCGAAAGCTTCAAAGTTTCGTATGCAGATTATTTTAAACTCTATCATGTAATTCGTACTGAAACTGGTGTGTTACAAATCGGATGGTTGCCTCTAAGTGCTCTGTTATTAGTTTTGCTCGCAAGCAATCAATTATTAACTTCGATTACAAAATCTTTGACACAACCTTACAGAAGGGCAAAACCGTAAAAAACTTAGGAGTAATGCTTGACTGTAAGCTCTCATTCAAGGACCAAATAGCGTATGTTTCTTCAAAAGCGTCTAAAAATCTTGGATTTCTATTTCGAGTTACTAAAAAGGTTAAGGTTATCATGTATGTATCATTTGGTTGTGAACTGTTGATATAAAAAATAGAGGTTTTATGCCTACGGGAGAAGGAGCGTAATATTTCCTAAACTCCACTCCCGCCGGCTTTTCCCTCTCAATAGTATGTATGTAGTATGCCCGTTGCCTTAACTATAAGTACAACACAAACCTTTTCTTATATTTTTGCATAAGTATATGTCCAAACTTAAACCGTGCCCAAACAACTGTTAAAAAGACAGAATCAACGTCTTCGACCAGAGGTCGCACAGATTGAACACTTAACATCTACCATGAGACAACGGACAGGACATTTAGAGTAGAGTGGGGCAAGAGTACGCACTTAGTTTTCAATCGATCATGTGGCCCTTATGAAGCAAGCTTCTGCATATCAAATCAGTGTCGATGATTCATATATTCTTCCTTTATGTTACCCAGTGGAAAAAATATTGAAATTATTGAGATTCGTTTTAGTAGAACCCTTATTGCAAGACAAGTGAAAAACGCACTCTTACCCCACCGGTGGGGTAAAAGTGCGCATCGGGTGGGGTAAGAGTACGCATTTAACCAATCATGTGCTTTAAGTATACATTAACACAAATAAGAGTTAATAACATTTAATTGATGTTTAATGAGCATATATTAGGGAATGTTTAAAGATTACGTAACTCTTAAAGGGGGAAGGGGTCCTAAAAATGTGCACGAAAAACCATTATTTTTTATATATACAAAAAACTACAGAGGTAAAAAAATATATCAGGTTTCGCGTGGCGTATACAAAGGCATTTTCCTTAAAGAAAGTCCACCAATCACGTAACGTAAAATTTGGCTATATCATCACCCCTCACCACCTATCTTACACTATTTGTATGAATCCTCTAAAAATTATACGGATCGTCACACATCTCGCAACCCCTCCCAGCTAAACGTTGCGTAATTTATGAATGTTTCTTTTGATTAAATGAAATTATCATTTAGATGAAATTGTGTTTTCGTACTATGTTTAGGAATTACTTCAACTTATCCTAAAAACTTGTGATAATTTCGAATTCTGTCCCTTTTTTCTTAGTTGTGGATGTTTACGCTTTGGAAGAAGTCTTATTTCGGCCGGAGAGACGGGTTTGACATCATACCTTGAAGATTCATATGCGTACTCTTGCCCCACCGGTTCCTGCGTACTTTTACCCTAAAGTCCCAAAAATTATTCAAGTAATGGTTTTGACTTCTTGGAAAACCAACCGGATTGGTGTTCTGTACCATAAAGTACTCTATACAATAGGTTATCGAAATGGTATAATGTTCACCTGATTGAACGTATATATGGTATTGAAATACTAGTTGCGGAAACACAATTATTTTTAGCAAAATGACCAAAAAGTTATCTAACTCCATATCTCCCTTGTTGTTTATTCAAATCGTTCACAATTACACATGATAATAGCTGGCCAGAATACCTGTCAAACTGATGCAGTGCTGCTAGTTTATCTTTTTTTATTACTCTAAAAAATCGAAAACGTACTCTTACCCCACGCGCACTCTTGCCCCACGCTACTCTACACAACACCCAGTGGACCCGTGGAGAACTTTCAGCTTTACGGAAAGTTTTCTCCTTAACCGGAGCGGGAATCGAACCCACATTCCACAGCACATGCGTCTAGACTTCGCTAACCGAACGGCCACAGGATACATCACCTCCAAAAGCCTCCAAAACACTTGATTTCATCTTCCGAATAGCTAAAAATTTCAAAAACAATCAATGTCTAAAATTCCTGTATTGTGAGATCAATTTTAGAATACTCGTGCATTGTTTAGGCACCATACTATCTCAACAGAATTCAACGCATTCAAACTATGCAACATAAATTCTTGCGTTTTGCTTTGTGCCACCTAGCATGGAAAGATAACTTTAATTTTCCCAGTTACGATGATCGTTGCTGGCTTATAGGATTAGAGCTTTCAAGTCTGCGCGGCGATGTTTCCAAGGCGCTAAATGTTTCTGATATTCTTTATTCGAAAGTTGATTACCCTGGGTTTTTATCTAGTCTAAATTTAAATATTCCATAGACAGCATCGGTCAAACAATTTACTGTTTCTTCATGGTTCCCGCACAAATTACGCGTACGTGTAGGAAGTTCAATAGTTGGTTATAGGAATTCGATTTTCACTCTTCACGATCGACGCTAAAAAGAAATTCGCCCATCTTATCTCTACCACTACAAATCTACACGTTAGTTAGTTTTTTTTTTGTTTTAACCGTATAGTATTTATTTCTTAAAACTGTTTCTGAACATATGTTAATTAAGTAGTATAGAATAGTAGATTTAAGACTGTGATGTAAAATTTGGTGTCAATGTAAATTCTGTTGATACGCAAAGATGAGGATTCTCTGCTCCCAATAAAGATAAAGATAACGATTTTATTACGACGGATAAAATACCAAGCAGTTTCATCATATCGCTATTTTCACATCACCGTCTAGGAATTTTATCGTTAACAAACATCCTTGACCAATAACAAATGACTGAAGAATGCAACAGTCAAACAAAAATTAAACGAAATTATTGAATTGAATTCACTGTAGCTGCAGCGTAGAATGATTACCATTCAATTGTCTCTGTTGACTGTTAGATAGTAGATATATAAATAAAATAGATAATCATTTGGCGTGACGAATTTGTTCTCGGTGTCTTGGCATCTACCGATAAACTGCATTTGCAATCAATGCACACAGCGCTTCCAGTATAGCAGGTTGGTTCAAGGGCCCTTGCGTTCAGAGTCAGTTCAAGTGGCTGCTCGGTACATGTTGACGTTTGATATGCGCTCGATATAATTAAATTACAAAACTGAAAAATCCGACGCCGTCATTGACGCGTTAACGAACCCGATCGACCAGATACTCGCTCTATTAGTGCGTGTGTACTACTTGCGGTGGGACTGTGCTTCATGAATTAATTTATGAGACAATGTTATTCAAATATTTACATTTTCTTAGATTTAATTATGTTATTAACATACAAATTGCATAATTTATTGCCTCGCTACTAGTGTGCATGTATGCATTCGATGCACGCTGATAGAAATGTTGAAACATGGGAAGCCAATAACGAATCATATTCAACTTGTATTTTGTCCTCATATAACTCAGCGACACAGTTTTCATATGATTGCTCCTCGCCTATGCAGACTTTTGGACGCTCCTCGGACATGTAACTATTTTCAATGGCTTATTCAAGAAAGCCTATTGGCCTAATTTAAATTGTCCTGATTTTCCATATCAATGCGTTAACTTTCTTTCAATTCTGAGTGCTTCCATTTTATAATTTCATCCTTCCGTATATGGATATCTGCATAAGTATTCCTGTAGTGGCTGGAGTTGTGTCTTTACTGGAATATACTGTTGGGTGTGCTTGTCTGCAGGGTATTTGATCCTAGGCTCATTAATAATCATAGAAACTGTGATTCTCGTGGTTGACCAATGCTGTGTAATGCGTACCTTTGGAAGGAATTCCTTCGCGTATCAGATCCCATTTCGCGGTCCTTAGCCTCTTACCCATCAACTCCTATCCCTACCTTCCCATGTTGCCGGCCGGGGTACAAGCAACCTTAGGAAAAATCACGAAACTAACCCCGGTGGAAACTATATGTTCGTACGCTGAATTGGGGGTGGGGGGAAGAAGCGCCCTCTCCATAGAAGCAAATCCAATCGAGCGTGCCCCCGTGTTAGGGGCTGCTAATCATCGTCTGAACGCCAGCTTGACCTTTACGCAAAACTGTGCACACTGTAATGCATTGTGTCCGCATTGACAAAGCAGCCCTTTTAACAAGATGTTGGTAGCGCATCCCTGGTAAGGTAGCATACCGAAACTTCTACAGTTGGTATCAACAAAGAAACAAATCTCGCTTAACTTTTCAAAAGGTCCTAAGTAACATTTCATGAATTAATTTGAATAGCGCAATCAACAGAACAACATGAAAGCTTTTGATTGCTGTACTCAAATTAATTCATGAAAAAAATGTTACTTAGGACCTTTTGAAAAGTTAAGCGAGAAATCATGGACAACGAATGGCAAAATCTTGGGAAAACCGCAAGTAAGTATCGAAGTAAGCTATGCGCGCGGTCGGTTGTGTTCCATTATTCGACTGCGTATTTTTTCTCCGCTTTTTCTCTTTTCTGATTTAGTATTGTTTTGCGAATCTTAAGGTAAGGTCACGGGAGGTAATGTTAGTCTAGGGTGCAACGTTGACTCATCATGCAACGTTAACGCCCAAGATCCCGTTTTATACGGGGTATCTTGATTTCTTAAATTTTCAATTGACCCGATTTCGAAAAGTTTTTGGTGTCGATGCATGTTTAAAGTCTATTTTCAAAGTTATTGAAAATTGAGTAATATTTTGTTCTTCCATTTTTTCACTCGTATGCCTTTGAAGAGTGAAATATTTGTACTTGAGTATTTTTCTACAACTAATCTCATTCAATAGAATTTATGTTACACGCTAAAATATTTATTCAACTCCTTACACAAAAAAAATCCATGGATTAAAAAAGCTGCGATTAGCATAAAATAGAAAATTTTCGAACTCTAAATGTGTTGAAAAATTTAAAAAAAAATCAGTAAGTTTGAAAAAATATTTTATTGAGGAAAAACTCAAAAGAAAGTCTAAAAAATTAAATTGTAATAAGAAAATTATGTTGAGCTTTTTAGTGGAATGTTTTCACCTGTCATAAGACGAGTTTATACAATCCCATTGAATTCCACCACTTAATTGTATCTTGACAGATACGTATTTCGACCTCAAAAGTAAGGCCGTCTTCAGTGTCTCGTACTTGACTCGACTTGAAGAAGATTATCGCAGCTTACACTATTTATACTATGCGTAGGTATAATAATTTATCTAGGTACTTATCTTACTACGGTGCTTATTTCTACTCGCTTGATGCGCTTAATGCTTAGGTATAAACTTGAAGAGCCAGGAGCTACCATTTCCTTTATTCAACAACCGCGTTTGTACCTGTCGGTAGATTTCCAAGCTCTCAGCAACATCAAGTTTCCACGGAGAAGAGACATTTCTTAAAATTTTAATGTTTGATGTCGTAATAGAATGATTTTCCTGATATACATGTTCAGCTACCTTAGACCTAAACTCATAATTTAATCCCTTATCAGTTTCCCTCTTAGCCTTACTTACTTCTGCAATATGTTCTTTGAACCTTACATCTAACGATCTTTTTGTTTGACCTACATATACTTTATCACACTGTGAACAATTAATTTGATAAACCCCGGCCTTGTTTAACATTTCTACTCTATCTTTGTGGAGCCCAACAGTGTCTTCAGTTGATTGCTTCTGCTGGAGAATACTAAATCGATGCCGAATTTCCTCAGTCGATGGCCTAGCTGGTGGGTGATGTGTCGATCATAGGGGACCGATACCCTCTTCAGCGGTTCATCGATCGGTGTCAGTGTGGTCAGTTCGTTTTTCCGTAGGGTCCTCTGCTTCTTGTTGATGATTGCTTGTATTGTTCTTTCCTTGTATCCGTTTATCCTCGCTGTTTCCAAGATGTGTTGTAGCTCCTTCGTTTTTCCTTCTTCGCTCAGGGGAATCGTCTGCATTCTGTGGATCATGTGATGAAAAGCTGCCATTTTGTGCTTATACGAATGATTTGATGTGTATGGGATGACTCTCATGGTGTTAGTGGGCTTCCTGTAGATTTCAAAGTCTAATGTTGCATTTGTTCCCTTGATAACCAGTAGATCCAAGAAAGGTAATTTACCTTCCTTTTCCTCCTCGTGGGTGAATTTAATGTCTTTATGCACGTTGTTTATCGCTTCCAAAATCCTGGGTAGATCTTTCCGGTTGATAATGCTGAAAATGTCGTCCACGTATCTCCACCATTTCTCGGGTAGTACTCCTTGTTCCTCTAGGTTGTCCTCCAAATTCGCCATGAATAATTCGCACAAAAACGGTGATAGCGGATTTCCCATAGGAGCACCCTTCGTTTGTTTGTAGAAGCTTCCACGGAATGTAAAGTAGTTTTCGTTCATACATAATCTTGCAAGCTTGAGATACATCTTTACTTTTCCTCGCCATGCTGTATCCGTCCGTTGTTCTAGTAGCCAATCCTCCAAAAGGTTCAAAGCATCCTTCACTGGAACGCTTGGGAACAATGCCGCTACGTCGAATGATACCATGAGGTCCTCTTCACCGATGTTTCCTGATTCCAATATCCTCTTGGTGAACTCCTGGGTGTTTACAACTGATCTGCTGGGGAACGGCTTCGGCATACTCTGGAACTCCTTGACTAACCACTTGGCCAAGTTTTGTGTAGGGGATCCCACTGATGAAACTATTTCTCGCATCTCTGTACCTGGCTTATGTATCTTTGGTAGTCCTTTGATCCTTGGTAACACAGGGTTCGTCATTTTAACCCGGGCTTCTCCGATGATCGTCTTGCATTCCTTTATCGTTTTATCCGTAAGTCGGATTAGTCCGGGTAGTGGGTCCACTCTCAAATGCCTGTATGGTCCTCCGTTGATTTTTGTCGTCATCTGTTCATCGTAGTCCTCTTTGTCCATTATCACCACTGCGTTTCCTTTATCCGCCTTCATGTAGTAAACTGGTTTCTCCTTTAACTCCTTTAAAATCCTCCTCTCGTCTTTGTTCGATGTGCCATGATATCCTGCTTTGATGGCGTCTGCTACGATGTTTCTCACACTATTTTGGTCCCGTTGATCAACATTTCGTGAAATCGCTGTGTCAGTATCCACGATTATCTGCTCTAGATCCGCTTTCTGGGTTGTCGCATACCCTAACCCCTTGTTGGTGTGTGCTAATTGTTCTTCCGTAAACTGATGTGTCGAACGGTTAACAACGAATCCCTCGATCATTTGTACTGTGGGGTTAGTCGTTCTACCTTCCGTCGCTGATTTCCCTCGTAGAATGGTCAATTTCTTCTTGTGCAGTCTCCTCTTCCTGTCCGCTTCACACTCTTCGGCCCGCTGTACCTTCTTTAGGAATATGTCGAAAGAATCTTGGTTCTCCTTTGCCAGCTTGAGGTGCAGGTTGTAGCACTCCAAGTTCAACCTCTCTAGCTTGGCATCCCGAGCAGCACAAGTCAGACAAAAATGGTTACAGTAACTTATATGTGACTGAATCTGGTCGCATATGAGTTTCAATAACCTATGTAGAACATGCGTGCTGCTAGGGATAGTGTCCCTTGATTGACAACTTCAACAAATCCGATTCCGCCCTCTTACTGATAGATTTTGGGATGTGAGCTCCCATCTTAATCCTATGGCTGACAGGAGTCAGCCTCTCCTTTTGGCACTTCTTAAGGAAGGCCACGTCCTTAAGAATACCTGCGATCCTCCTCTTCAAATCTATAAAAGTACTACGCTCGTTCCGCTTGGATGCCATTTTGATAAGAAAATTATTTTGAGCTTTTTAGTGGAATGTTTTCACCTTTTCACGGAGAAGAGACAAATGTCTTAAAATTTTAATGTTTGATGTCGTAATAGAATGATTTTCCTGATATACATGTTCAGCTACCTTAGACCTAAACTCTGTTGTTGTAAACACCCAGGAGTTCACCAAGAGGATATTGGAATCAGGAAACATCGGTGAAGAGGACCTCATGGTATCATTCGACGTAGCGGCATTGTTCCCAAGCGTTCCAGTGAAGGATGCTTTGAACCTTTTGGAGGATTGGCTACTAGAACAACGGACGGATACAGCATGGCGAGGAAAAGTAAAGATGTATCTCAAGCTTGCAAGATTATGTATGAACGAGAACTACTTTACATTCCGTGGAAGCTTCTACAAACAAACGAAGGGTGCACCTATTGGAAATCCGCTATCACCGTTTTTGTGCGAATTATTCATGGCGAATCTGGAGGACAACCTAGAGGAACAAGGAGTACTACCCGAGAAATGGTGGAGATACGTGGACGACATTTTCAGCATTATCAACCGGAAAGATCTACCCAGGATTTTGGAAGCGATAAACAACGTGCATAAAGACATCAAATTCACCCACGAGGAGGAAAAGGAAGGTAAATTACCTTTCTTGGATCTACTGGTTATCAAGGGAACAAATGCAACATTAGACTTTGAAATCTACAGGAAGCCCACCAACACCATGAGAGTCATCCCATACACATCAAATCATTCGTATCAGCACAAAATGGCAGCTTTTCATCACATGATCCACAGAATGCAGACGATTCCCCTGAGCGAAGAAGGAAAAACGAAGGAGCTACAACACATCTTGGAAACAGCGAGGATAAACGGATACAAGGAAAGAACAATACAAGCAATCATCAACAAGAAGCAGAGGACCCTATGGAAAAACGAACTGACCACACTGACACCGATCGATGAACCGCTGAAGAGGGTATCGGTCCCCTATGATCGACACATCACCCACCAGCTACGCCATCGACTGAGGAAATTCGGCATCGATTTAGTATTCTCCAGCAGAAGCAATCAACTGAAGACACTGTTGGGCTCCACAAAAGATAGAGTAGAAATGTTAAACAAGGCCGGGGTTTATCAAATTAATTGTTCACAGTGTGATAAAGTATATGTAGGTCAAACAAAAAGATCGTTAGATGTAAGGTTCAAAGAACATATTGCAGAAGTAAGTAAGGCTAAGAGGGAAACTGATAAGGGATTAAATTATGAGTTTAGGTCTAAGGTAGCTGAACATGTATATCAGGAAAATCATTCTATTACGACATCAAACATTAAAATTTTAAGAAATGTCTCTTCTCCGTGGAAACTTGATGTTGCTGAGAGCTTGGAAATCTACCGACAGGTACAAACGCGGTTGTTGAATAAAGGAAATGGTAGCTCCTGGCTCTTCAAGTTTATACCTAAGCATTAAGCGCATCAAGCGAGTAGAAATAAGCACCGTAGTAAGATAAGTACCTAGATAAATTATTATACCTACGCATAGTATAAATAGTGTAAGCTGCGATCATCTTCTTCAAGTCGAGTCAAGTACGAGACACTGAAGACGGCCTTACTTTTGAGGTCGAAATACGTATCTGTCAAGATACAATTAAGTGGTGGAATTCAATGGGATTGTATAAACTCGTCTTATGACAGGTTAAATTGTAAATTAATAAAATAGCGTGTCTAGATGATTTTGAAGGAAAACAAAAATTTGGGTTGAAGAGGGTTAATAAATATTTCAATATATGATAACATCGATATGTAGGGAGATATTTACCACTGCTTCTTTAAAAAAGTGTATGAAATCTGTTCCAGCTTCATTACGCTAGATGCATACACTTCTTAAACTATTAAACGCAATAAATTTGCGTGAAAAATCACCTTGACTCGATTTTCCAGCAGCCATGTTTCGTTGACCTTAATAAGCAGGCTGTGCAAGAGTTTTTATTTTGCACAAAAAAATAGTTTTCTGAATAGACATACCTGTTTTTGCACATCAGATGAATGGATAACAACCACCCTATGTCAGCTATCATTTTTATTTCACAATTTCAATTAGTATAGTGACACGATTAACCAAAACATTTTTGGACAATACTGGGTGCACCCGTAGCCAAATAATGCATGCGCTCCTTAGGAGGTATTCGGCTTAATGATCGATCCCCCTAAAAGTGAGACGAAAAAAATATTGTTTTCACTTTACATACGAGGTGTGTCTTGTGTCTTCACAAAAATTGTAGCAAACTTCTTCTGAAAAAGTTTGCCAAGTGTGTAATTTAATTAATTTTGGAGATATAAGCATACAAGTTTTAAACATGTTCATCATACAAGCATACAGGCATATGGAGACGCATGGTGCATTGTTCATCAACTCCTTGGGACTAAACTTTTTGTGCAAAAATTAAAGGTTTATAATATTCTGCATACCAGTAAACGCATATTTTTATGAAGTTATGACCAAAACAACCTGGCATGATGTTAAGGTCTACTTGAAGTTCCACAAGAGTAATGGCAAAATACCAAAGATTGATTACAGCTTTGAACCGTACGAAATGGTTTTTGATTAAACATATCTTACATCCGTTTACAACTCGAAAGTTTAGATATTATATCATAGTCAATTATTTGTAATTTGAAATGCGTATGAGTTTCTCTGGCACAATTTGCCCCTTGTCAAGTTGCAATTATTATATGTATCAAATATGCCCAAAATCCATAAAAAATATTATAATTTTTTTTTTCTCAAGTGTTTAAGTCGCAACAGTCACCAAATGGCGTATTTTATTATTATCTAGATCTTTATTGAACTTGCAAAAAATGTAATAATGGAAATGAAAAAGATTTGATGAAAAAACCATTTTTAATGAGTTTTCGGCATAAAACGTGACATATTTCCAAAAATAATGAAATTACGAACTTGGCGTCTTTGACAAAGTTTTTCAGGAAAAGTTTGTGAAGACAAATTTTGCTACAAAGTGTTGGGACTCGGGGTTCATTTATTTAGTCAACATCTCAACAAATAACACTAAATTAATGATTTGACGCCACAATACACGGTTCAAGGCCACATCTCTCCATCCTCGAATACGCCCCACGCACGCCAAGTCGTTTTGTACCTGGTCTGCTCACCTCGCGCGCTGCGCTCCACGCTGTCTCGTACCTGCCGGATCGGAAGCGAACACCATCTTGGCAGGGAATTGCGCCCGGCATTCTTGTAACATGCCTTGCCCATCGTACGAACCCTTCCGGCTTTAGCTACCTTCTGGATATTGGGTCCATGTTTCTTTTGGATACTGGGTCTATACTGTCCGTAGCGTCTTGTACATGACACATTTGGTGCAGTAGTGAATCTTTTTCAACCGCAGTTTCTTCTGGAGCCCGTAGTTGGCCAGATTTTCACAAAAGATTCATTTCATTTCATTTATGTAGTTTAAATCCGAAACAGATAACACTGAATCAACAATTTGACGCCACAACACACGGTTTGAGGCCGCATCTCTCCATCCTCGAATGTGCCCCACGCTCGCCTAGTCGGTCTGCCCACCTCGCTCGCTGCGCTCCACGCCGTGTCGTACCTGCCGGATCGGAAGCGAACACCATCTTTGCAGGATTGCTGTCCACCATTCTTGCAACATGCCCTGCCCATCGTACCCTTCCGGCTTTAGCTACTTCTGGATACTGGGTTCGCCGTAGAGCTGGACGAGCTCGTGGTTCATTCTTCGCCGCCACACACCGTCTTCTTGCACACCGCCAAAGATGGTCCTAAGCACCTCTCTCTCGAATACTCCGAGTGCTTGCAAGTCCTCCTCGAACATTGTCCATGTTTCGTGTCCGCAGAGGACTACCGGTCTTATCAGCGTCTTGTACATAACACATTTGGTGCGGTGGCGAATCTTTTTTGACCGCAGTTTCTTCTGGAGCCCTTCTGGAGCACGACTTTCACAGATGATGCGCCTTTGTATTTCACGACTAACATTGTTATCAGCCGTTAAGCAAGGATCCGAGGTAGACGATTACCTCGACCGCCTCGAAGGTAGCCCCGTCTATCGTAAGACTGCTTCCCAAGAGTTCTGCCCACAAGCATGTACTTTGTCTTTGGCGCATTCACCACCAGTCCAAATTTTGTTGCTTCATGTTTCAGGCGGGTGTACGCTGTACAGTTCTGCCACCTTTGCAAATGTTCGGCCGACAATGTCCATGTCATCCGCGAAACAAATAAATTGACTGGATCTGTTGAAAATCGTACCCCGGCTGTTACACCCGGCTCTCCGCATGACACATTCTAGCGCAATGTTGAACAACAGGCATGAAAGTCCATCACCTTGTCTTAGTCCCCGGCGCGATTCGAATGAACTGGAGTGTTCACCCGATATCTTCACACAGTTTTGTACACCATCCACCGTTGCTTCGATCAGTCTGGTAAGCTTCCCAGGGAAGCTGTTCTCGTCCATAATTTTCCATAGCTTTACGCGATCTATACGGTACAGTAAAGATCTGGTCCGTTGTCGAGCAGCCGTCAACGAAGCCGGCTTGATAACTTCCCACGAGCTCATTCACTAATGGTGACAGACGTTGGAAGATGATCTGGGATATCATTTTGTAGGCGGCATTAAGGATGGTGATCGCTCGAAAGTTTTCACACTCCAGGTTGTCTTGTAGATGGGGCATATAACCCCTTCCTTCCATTCCTCCGGTAGCTATTCAGATCCCCAGATTCTGACTATCAGTTTATGCAGGCAAGTGGCTAGCTTTTCCGTGCCCATCTTGATGAGCTCAGCTCCGATACCATCCTTACCATCAGCTTTATTGGTCTTTAGCTGTTGGATGGCATCCTTAACTTCCCTCAAGGTGGGGGCTGGTTGGCTTCCATCGTCCGCAGAACTAACGTAGTCACTGCCTGTACTCTCAGCGCCATTCAAATGTTCCTCGTAGTGCTGCTTCTACCTTTCGATCACCACACGTTCGTCCGTCACGATGCTCCCATCCTTAGCCCTACACATTTCGGCTCGCGGCACGAAACCTTTGCGGGATGCGTTAAGCTTTTGATAGAACTTGCGTGTTTCTTGAGAACGGCACAGCTGTTCCATCTCCTCGCACTCCGCTTCTTTCAGGCGGCATTTCTTCTCCTGAAAAAGGCGGGTCTGCTGTCTTCGCTTCCGTTTATAACGTTCCACATTCTGCCGGGTACTTTGCTGCAGCGCGACCGCCCGCGCTGCGTCCTTCTCCTCCAGAATCTGCCTGCACTCTTCATCGAACCAATCGTTCCGTCGACTTCGTCCCATATACAAGACGTTGTTCTCCGCTACGTCGTTAATGGTTACTTTGACTGTATTCCAGCAGTCCTCAAGAGGGGTCCCATCGAGCTCACCCTCTTCCGGCAACGCTGCCTCTAGACACTGCGCGTATGCAGTGGCGACATCAGGTTGCTTCAGTCGCTCTAGGTCGTACCGCGGCGGTCGTCGGTACCGAACATTGGATATAGTTTTGGGCGCAGTTTAACCATCACCCGATAGTGGTCAGAGTCGATATCTAAACTCCTCCTCTTGGCCAACCTGAGCGTTCAAATCTCCTATGATGATTTTGACGTCGTGGCTTGGGCAGCTGTCGTACTCACTCGTACTGTCGTTATCAGCCATTAGTAAGGGTCCATGTGAGACGAATACCTTGACTAGCTCGACCGCACTTTCACACAAGTTGGAAAAAAATGTTTCGAGTAGGCGGCCCCCGCCGAGGGGGTTCGATGAAACGCTTTGTTCTCGCTCATTTTATGTTGAGAACCATATTTTTTTCGCACAGCTGTATAAAACAAGTTGAAATGCATCGTCAGAACCGGTGCCCCGCAATTGGGTCTTTTTAAGAGAAATTTATCATGCGGTAAATAGCCTCCCGAATCCGTGCGGTAAGACGTGCGGCTACAAAGCAAGACCATGCTGAGGTTCGGCTGGGCTGGGTTCGATTCCCGGTGCCGTTCTAGGCAATTTTCGGATTGAAAATTGTTCTCGACTTCCCTGGGCATCAAAGTATAATCGTGCTAGCCTCATGATATACGAATGCAAAAAAATGGTAATCTGGCTTAGAAACCTCGCAGTTAATAACTGTGGAAGTGCTTAATGAACACTAAGCTGCGAGGCGGCTCTATCCCAGTGTGGGGATGTAATGCCAATAAGAAGAAGATAGTTCCCCGAATCAGAACATTATCGTAACAGCTTCTGAGAAACGTCTCTCACGGTATGCTATCTATCGAGTGTGTCTACAGACATGACAAGTGAGAGATTTTTCATTCTCCTTTGAATTTAATCCCTGACATCTTCTCATGCGGCCGACTTGTACTTGTACTTGTATAGTTCCTGTTTAAGAAATTTCACTATAGCATTACTAGATGGATCAATCAGGGTTTTTTCTCCTCAATTCATAGACTTTACAAAATCTCGTGCAGAGGAACACAACAAGTGTTCCTTGGGGCGTTCGAACAAAAAGGAGAAGCGGAAGCTTGGCACTAGTTTTATTGCTATATGTGCTGACTGTTGCAGCTCATAACATATTTAATTATTGTTTTATTTATATGATAAATTGTTTGATTCATATTATTCAAAAATGTATGCGAATGGTTGCAAAACAAATCGTTAGTTTGGAAGTGAACGCATTCGGAAATCAATACCTTTTATGGACGCTACCGATAGGATCGGAAAAGAGCTTAAAGTTGAATAAACTTTCATGGGATTCTACAACTTTTTTGTCACTTGTCTGTTTCCTCTCTTGCGTTGTAGTTTTTTCTTAGCTTTTGGCTGAATAAACAATTTTGTTCCGGTAAAATGAGTGTATTCCACCTCCGCTTGGTGATATATTTGTTGGGCGACGTCGGATCGGTTCGATTCGGATGGTACCCCGTGCCAAAGCAAGATGGTCCATAAGGTAACAAACCAAAAGCCCCCAAGAAAAAGGTAAATTATGCTCAAAAATATGAACATACTGTACAACTACTTTTATTTTCTATATACATAAAAATGAATTTCTGTCTGTCTGTACGATCCTCGGAAGCTGCTGAACCGATCGGCGCAAAAATTTGTATGCAGAGGTTTCTAGGGCCTGGGAGGTTCTTATGATTGTTTGAGACCCTCCCCCTATGTAAGGGAGGGTTCTCATACAAATGAAACAGAAATTTCTGCATAATTCGAGAACTAATCAAGCAAATTGAACCAGGCGGTTCAATGATAGTTATCGTTTCCGACGGGTTTATATGATAATTCCTCATGCGAAAATCACGAATAAGGTCGAGTAAATTATGAATAACTAAAACAAAGATTCGTATGGAATTTAAGCATGGGCTGTTCACAACGCCTACTATGCAGGACAACGTCTGCTGGGCCAACTAGTAATACATATTTGTAAGATTTTTATACCGAATTTATGCCAGGTGAAACTCTTTATGCCTTTATTTTTTTGTCATTTTTATTGGAGGCCCCTACAAATTTTTCACATGGAGTTTCTTTAGTAGTTTCGTTAAATTTTTATTATTATTTTTATTATTTTGTCTGTATATTTTCGTTTTTCTAATATCTTCTTTGTCTGTGTAAACCGTTTCGGTTCCGAGCGTTTTCTTCAGCAGATGACAAGACTATTATAAAATAAAAACAATTGTAAGAACATGCCCAGGTATGTGGAATAAATCAGGTCCTCCTTATAATTGATTCTGACGGATCTACAATGTCCGTACATATGTTTATCTTTGCAACTCTATCTACAATTTGTGCTAGGGTACTATGCTATTTTCTGTTGCTATGTTATGCTTATTTATTTATTTATTTCGCCAACCGACGTAAACTAGTACATGTATTCTATATATAGAATATTATTATTCTTTTCTCAAACTAAAGCTGTAGTTGTCTGTGCTGTGCATAAAAGTCTTCTCCATTCAACTCGGTCCATGGCTGCACGTCGCAGGCCACGCAGTCTATGAAGGGTCCACAAATCGTTTTCCACCTGATCGATCCATATTGCTCGCTGCGCACCTCGCCTTCTCGTGCCCGTCGGATCGTTGTCGAGAACTATTTTCACCGGATTACTGTCTGGCTACGTGCCCAGCCCACCGCAGTCGTCCGATTTTCGTGGTGTGAACGATGAGTGGTAAATGGAGGTCACCAGTGCACTGGTGGTAGAGCGGTTGCCCATAAATCCCGCCTTATACTGCCCCACGAACTGTCTTGCAATTAGTGTCAGTCGACGGCATAACATTTGTGAGAGTACCTTGTAGGCGGCGTTCTGTAATGTGATTACTTGGTAGTTGCTACAATCCAGCTTATCACCTGTTTTGTAGATGGGACACACTATGCCTTCCATCCACCCCTGCGGCATAACCTCATCCTCCCAATCTTGGCAATTACCCAGTGCAGCGCTCTTGTCAGTTGCAGTGCCCCACCACCGTGATTAAACAGCTCTCATGGTACTTGGTCAACTTCATGGGCCTTGTAGTTTTTCAGCTGGCAGATATCCTCCTAGATTTCCTGGATATCTGGAGCCGGTAGACGTATGTCATGCGTGCTCCTAGATTCATTACCATATGACCACCGTTGTCTGGCTCATCGCCATTCAGGTGCTCTTCGTATTACTGTCGCCTCCTTTGGATCACCTCACGCTCGTTCGTAAGAAGGTTGCCGATTATGTCCTTACACATATCAGGCTGTGGCATTACGTGAACGGTTCAACTTCTCATAGAACTTTCATGCTTTAGCGCGGTACAGTTGCTCCGTCTCTTCACGTTCTCGAGATCTGTGCCTGCTATAACAGTCCTACAATGTGATAGGAGAAAGCAATTGATATGGAATTTCTATAATTGGATGTAGGAAACGAGCCTTTTTTCTTTTATTTACAATTCTAGCAGTTACTGCTAGAATAGTCGTTGAAGGTCCGGAGAGAAGAGTAGGAGAATAAAACGGACTTATTGTACATTGCACTATGGTCCAGGATACAGATTTACGCGGGAAGATGAATTTTACGCCAAAACTATATTTTTTAGTAAAAAATGTTGTTCTACAAAATTGTTCGAAATAGTAAGGCCATTATTATCGTTCTACCAAAAAATAGGATAGCCCATCATATAAAAAAATTAGAAAATATTTTTTTTATTTCTCAGAATATTGACATGTTATGTTCTACAAAGTTGTAGCGCAGCTTATTTTAATCAATTTTGCTAAAAAAAAACTTTTTCTGTAGCTCTTGAGTTGGTGGATTTAGAGCAATTTTACCTAATTGGATTAGGGTGTACCTAAAAAAAAACAGTATTTTTCATCTACTTTTTTTATTTTAGATTTTTCGAAAAAGTCGTCTTCAGTTGACTTTTAGAGCTAAAAAAAATGCAACTTTTTATTGGTAAATATTCTTTATTCTTTATTTGGAGCATGGAAAAGCTCATTTGAGTAGAACTGCTCTTGTGGTCTTTCTCAAATGGGTGCAAAACCTCCTCATCTTTTAATATCAATAGAAATACATAGTTTCCAAATGATACATACATAGTTTTCTTACATATAACTTATGAATAACTCTACATTAAAATACTGTCCTAGTTAAACTACCTATTCTGGTGTGTGTTGTGGGAAGCAGAGAGTTGTAAAGTAAACTGTTTTCGGAGGGTAATGCGGGAAAGGTGAAAGTCATATATCCTCGAGCAGGAATTGAATATGCGACACATACTAGCGAAAGGTGCATTAGGTTAGGGCAGACCAAAAAAATATATTCACACGGCATCTGAAAGAGGAATTCATATTCTTTATTGTGTCAAAAAATTGGGGATATGTTATTTTTTTATCTCAAGTTTAACCAATTTTACTAAAATCATGTTTTTTCAAATAAATTGATATAACTCGACAACGGAAGAAGATACAGACGATATTCTTATAGCAAAACACGCGTTTTAAAAAGCCCCAAAAGTCTTCAGAAGGTGACATCCGTGAAAAATAAAAAATGAAATGAGCAGATCATAAATATTGTTTTTTAAGGGACACCCTAATCCTGGTAAGTAAAATTACTCTAAACAAGTGAGCTTGAGAGCTACATAAAAAGTTTATATAGCAAAGTTGATTGGAAAAAGCTGCGCTACAACTTTGTAGAACATTTTATGTCAATATTCCGCAAAATAAAAAATAAAAATTTCACATTTTTTTAAAATGGCTCACCCTATTTTTCGGTAACTCTATAATAAGGGCCCAAGTATCCAGAACAACTTTGTAGACCAAACTTTGTTTCTTAAAAGTATGCTTCAGACCGAAAATGCATCTTTTCTCGTAAATCTTGCAGTACGATGATAATGATAAAACTTATAAAAAGTGTTAAAGCTGTAGATTTTTTAGTTTTTATTTCTCATGAATGTCATGTTCTAAAGACTTTTGGGGCTTTTTAAAACGCGTGTTTTGCTATAAGAATATCGTCTGTATCTTCTTCCGTTGTCGAGTTATAATAATTTATTTGAAAAAAACATGATTTTAGTAAAATTGATAAAACTTGAGATAAAAAAATAACATATCCCTTATTTTTTGTCATAAAAAAGAATATCAATTTCTCTTTCAAATGCCGTGTAAATATATTTTTTTGGTCTGCCCTAACCGGAGATATCAACTTATGAAAAAAATGTAATTTTGACAGAAAAACGATTATAACTTTTGATGGGAAAAAGATATTGAGCATATTTACCCATCAAAAGTTGCATTTTTTTAAGCTCTAAAAGTCACCTGAACACGACTTTTTCGAGAAATCTACAACAAAAAAAGTAGATCAAAAATACTGTTTTTTTAAGGTACACCCTAATCCAATGAGGTAAAATTGCTTTAAATCAGCTAAATCTAAATTAGCGAAATTGATTGGAATAAGCTACGCTACAACTTTGTAGAACATAACATGTCAATATTCTGAGAAATAAAAAAAATATTTTCTAATTTTTTTTAAATGATGGGCCACCCTATTTATCGGTAGAACCATAATAATGGCTTTACTATTTCGAACAATTTTGTAGAACAACAGTTTTTTCTAAAAAATATAGTTTTGGAGTAAAATGCATTTTTCCGCGTAAATCTGTATCCTGGACCATAGTGCATTGGTATTCTATAGAGTATCATAGCAATCAAAAAGTTATCTATGGATTTCGGAAAGAACCAGTGCCAAAATAAAGTAGAACCAAAGAGAAAGATTCCAAACATAATTCTTCTCCGACATCACGAACGTCCGCACTTACCGCAGTGCGAATATTGAATCCGACCACTACCTCGTTGCAGTATGCCTGCGCTCAAAACTCTCGACGGTGTACAACACGCGTCGAAGTCGGACGCCGCGGCTTAACATTGGGCGGCTACAAGACGGTAGACTAGCCCAAGAATACGCGCAGCAGCTGGAAGTGGCACTCCCAACGAAAGAGCAGCTAGGCGCAGCGTCTCTTGAAGATGGCTGGAAAGATATTCGATCAGCTATTGATAGCACCGCAAACGCTGCACTTGGCACGGTGCCCCCGGATCAGAGAAACGACTGGTATGACGGCGAATGTGAGCAGTTGGTAGAAGAGAAGAATGCAGCATGGGCGAGATTGCTGCAACACCGCACGAGGGCGAACGAGGCACGATATAAACAGGCGCGGAACAGACAAAACTCTATTTTCCGGAAGAAAAAGCTCCAGCAAGAAGATCGAGACCGTGAAGAGACGGAGCAACTGTCCCGCGCTAATAACACACGGAAATTCTATTAGAAGTTAAACCGTTCACGTAAGGGCCACGTGCCACAGCCTGATATGTGTAAGGACATAAACGGGAATCTGCTTACGAACGAGCGTGAGGTGATCCAAAGGTGGCGGCAGCACTACGAAGAACACCTGAATGGCGATGTGGAAGACAAAGATGGCGGTATGGTGATGGACCTGGGAGAACACGCGCAGGACATAATTTTACCGGCTCCGGATCTCCAGGAAATCCAGGAGGAGATTGGCCGGCTGAAGCACAACAAAACCCCTGGGGTTGACCAACTACCAAGAGATCTATTTAAACACGGTGGTGAGGCACTGGCTAGAGCGCTGCACTGGTTCATTGCCAAGATTTGGGAGGAGGAAGTTTTGCCGCAGGAGTGGATGGAAGGTGTCGTGGGTCCCATCTACAAAAAGGGCGATAAGCTGGATTGTAACAACTACCGCGCAATCACATGCCGCCTACAAGGTACTCTCCCAAATGTTATGCCGTCGACTAGCACCAATTGCAACGGAGTTCGTGGGGCAGTACCAGGCGAGTTTTATGGGCGAACGCTCCGCCACGGACCAGGTATTCGCCATTCGCCAAGTACTGCAGAAATGCCGCGAATACAACGTGCCCACACATCATCTATTCATCGACTTCAAAGCCGCATATGATACAATCGATCGGGACCAGCTATGGCAGCTAGTGCACGAACACGGATTTCCGGATAAACTGACACGGTTGATCAAAGCGACGATGGATCGGGTGATGTGCGTAGTTCGAGTTTCAGGGGCATTCTCGAGTCCCTTCGAATCCCGCAGAGGGTTACGGCAAAGTGATTGTCTTTCATGTCTGCTATTTAACATCGCTTTGGAAGGGGTAATACGAAGAGCAGGGATTAACACGAGTGGTACAATTTTCAAAAATCCGTCTAGCTATTTGGCTATGCCGACGACATAGATATTATGGCACGTAACTTTGAGAAGATGGAGGAAGCCACCATCAGACTGAAGAAGGAAGCCAAGCGGATCGGACTAGTCATCAACACGTCGAAGACAAAGTACATGATAGGAAGAGGTTTAAGAGAAGACAATGTGAGCCACCCACCGCGAGTTTGCATTGGTGGTGACGAAATCTAGGTGGTAAAAGAATTTGTGTACTTGGGCTCACTGGTGACTAAGGGTATGCGATAACACACTTTTTCCTAACGAAACGAAACGAAACGAAATTAAAAATGTTCATGTTGATTCGGATCGAAACGAAACGAAATATAGATTTACTTTTGAGACTTCGAAACGATACGAAATCAAGGATAATTTAATTCAAAATTTTACGAAACGAAACGAAATTTTATTTTTTTCCGCGGATTTTTTATTAAATTGGTTTTACGAAATTCTGATTTCACTTAATCGAAGTCAAATAACTGTTTTGCGAACAAAAGAGTTATAATAACATTATAATAACAGGGTTATAATAATTGTGATAAATCGCCGCTTTCTCGTTTATGTACCATTGGCGATAAGGCAATACCCCAGCATTTGTGCCGCTTCAAAAGGAATTCATCGTGAAGCGTGTGCTCCCGAATCTGATCAATTTTATATCAGTTCAGTTGTATGTCAGTTAGTATGTAAAAATATAGAAATTGTTGGATTTTTCATATACGGATTAAAATTTCGTTCAAAACCTTAGGTTCACTTAAAAATTATGTGATTATGCTGAAGCATATTCATATTGTCTTGTCAGCGTGTTTTTATAGTATTGAGCTAAGTCAAAATTAGAAAATGAATGCACAGATTTTATTTTTTATTTAGTGGGATACTCAATTATGTATCCACATCTGCCAGGCGTATAAAGAATTTATATTACTAGACCAACATTTGAAAAGGGCGTAACAGCCAAAATTTATTCCTTCTGATTCTTCGTCCACTCATTTTATTTATTTATTTATTTACTTACTTGTCTTCGAACTAATCGTACAGACAGATATTATACTACTAGCTAATTCTACTACTTTTGAGCACACACTTGGTCATATTATAATCAAAATTTACTTCATTAAAACGGCGACAATAAATATCAAACGGGTTATTTTGTCCAGAAACGATGCGGTGATCTGGAACACGTAGGAAATCTGTATGGTGGGTTGATCTTGCAGGAACGTTGATGTTGACATTACTCAGCAGCGTCGGACAGTCAATGTTGTTGTACAGAATATTGAACACGAACAACCGTTGGAAAGTGTTCTCCTGCTAACCGGAGATGACAAATGAATAACTCTTGAGCATTTCGTTTCAAAAATCCATGCATTGTATACGTATAGTTATGTGCAAATTGAAGTTGAGCCTGTAATCTAGGCGTCCAGCTGACTCGTGTGATACTGGCGGCAGACATATTATAATCGAAGACAGATGGACTTCTCGATCTATTGAACGACTTCATATATAGTATACATTTACTCACTAGAAGAATCCTGTGCACTTTTCTAAAATGCACAAAGATGTGTATTTGAGATTGTATTTTACAGACCCATAGTCGTATCGTATATACAATCAGCTCGACGAACTGAGCTATTGTCTGTGTGTCCTTGTATATGTGTTTGTGCATATGAGAACAGATCAGCTGTCAGTGTGAGCTGAAAGCAATCATACGTAAAGAACTTTCAGCAATTTTAATGACCTTTAAACTCGTTCTGGATTTTTTTTTGCAAACTCCATGCGAAGATCTATACATATTGTGCAAATGGTCAAAGAAGAGCTTAGTTTGGTTAACTGTACACATCGTAGTTGCTAATAATGATTGAACAAGAAACAGCAAATATGCACAACTCAACAATTAAATAATCTTATTGGGATACAAAAAAGTTATTCTTATTGTATACTTCCTTCGGAGTTTCCAATTCATTACTAATAACGATGCTTGTCACGTCCTTACAGTCAATTTAGGATAAGGAAAGGAAAATTAGTTTATTATTCATTGTGATAAGAGACCGAGAAATGCTCTGCATCTCCGTGACCGCTACGGGAAAGGAATCGTTGGGTAGTTGAGAAGGTAATTCATGTCAATCCACCTTGATAAGCCACTAAGTATTTATTGTAAACGAAGTTTTTTTGAAAACAAGAAGACGAAAACTGTGTTTCAAATCAATCCAACGCAACGCAAGATCAATGTATTTCGTTTAATAAGCTTCTACAACACGATCGATTCGGCAGTGAGTAATGTTGTGTTCTTCGATGCAGACATTAGTTTTATCACTTCGCGTTCTCCCACACTAGCTGGCGTGATCAGCATCATCATGATCAGCACACGATCGATTGAACACTGGTTAAACAAATTTCTGCTACGCGAGATTTTTTTTTCACTACGCGTTCTCCCGGACTAGCAGGCGTCCCATGACCAGCAACAACACGATCGATTCCGCAATCATATTGTGCAAACAGTCAAATAAATATCACAAAATTGACATTTGAATCTTGGAAACACTGAAGACGTTTTATAGAAGTTTTTATAGACGTTTTTTTTTTAAATAAAATTTTGAAAACAGCCTTATGATTTTGTTCAGCGGCGCAGCCAAATTTTTTTGATAATATAAAGTATGATTTAAGTTTATATTTGTTTCGAAATTCCGCGGAATTTCGTTAAATTTCGTTAGTAGCTAGTTTTTCCTTGCGAAATTTTTATAATTTTACGAAACGAAACGAAATCAAGAAATCAGGGGTGGCATTGTGCATCTCTATTCGAACGTAATTCTATCGAGTCGAACATGTTTGGCATTACGGGTTTCGATTCGATCTCGAAAACGACTCATCGTTCGAGTATGCTCGAGGAGGTACAAGAATAACGAGATGTTTTGGCATTATGGAAACTCGATAGCACACTGAAAAACGACTCAAGTCGAATGAAAAACACTCGTCACCTTTATAGCTTTCGAATGTTGTTCGAGAGTTATTTCTTGCTGAAAGTTTTTAATTATATTTGTTATTATTTCTCTACGGGAGGAGAATAAATGTTTTATTATTGTCTCTTGAGGAAAATAATGTCATAAGAATACCTACTTTCATAGTTTCCAGACAATATGCAATCTCTAATTATCCTGAAATCCGCGTAAAAACGACTTCAACTAAAATCGGGTTTTCACGTATTTCTTGACGATTTCGATAAATCGCGTGAAAAATCTATGAGGAAAATCTGCGTGAATACGTATATATTCCAAAATCTACGTAAAAATAAATGAGTTAAATAAAAAACGCGCATGAGGTTACCCAAGTGCATTTAAATTTAACACAGGAAGCATCAAATTAATTTATTATCGAATACTTCTTTAGCTTTAAATTATTAAGCTCAAAATTGGATCTGTGGCATAAACTCGAATTAATATAAAATTAATAGTTTGTGCCGTATAACAATATCTCAATTTACAAAACATGTCGTATCGGCATAATGTTTAAATCGGTTGCAACTGCTCCATAAATAATATTGCTTTTTATAGTCATTGAGTACAATTTGCTTGATTATAAATTAACTGCCAATTCATGCCTTGAAGGATGCCTTTCCAACAGGCAACATGCTACACGCAGATGAAATTACTCTTGTTCTCTCTGTTTACTCACATTCGCCATGCGCTGAAGGTTGTCTCTCCAGCGGGCGGCATACTAAACACGAAGACAGCTATCTCTTATTCTCTCTGTTTACATTTCGTTTGACAGAACATACTCGATTGGACTAGTACAGCACTATTCAAAATCTTGTACTGCGACTGAATGAAGTCGAACGAAATACATAATGCCGCAATTTTTTCGAAACGAATCCAAAAACGTACGAATCGAGTGATTCGATTCGAGATGCACAATGTCACCCCAGATTTCGCCATGCTCAAATTCCGCGAAATTCCGCGGAATTCCGTTTTGAACCACCTGAAACGAAATTTTTCGAAATACCGCATATGCTTACTGGTGACTGCCGAAAATGATACTTTCTTGGACAAAAAAGTCTCATCGTTTTAGCTTCATCATAAACCAATGCAAAAATGGTTACTTGGCTTAGAAACCTCGCAGTTAATAAATGTAAAAGTGCTAAATGAACACTAAGTTGCGAGGTGCAATATTCCAGTTAAGGATGTACCTAATGTCAAGAAGAAAAAGAATAAGAAGCTAATATACTAGTAATAATATTTCGTGAATAATCTACCCGTATAGTAGAGCGTATATTTTTCAATCAGTCCAAAACGCAGCCACAGCATCGACCGAACGCCAACCAACGAACGTCAGAAGCCACCGACGCCGCCCTCACCTCCAGAGCCACCGTCCATAGAGCCATCGCGGATGATTCGAGGTGTGCACTAAACGGAATGGTGGGAAGTAATCTCGGAAACTGACGGCGCCATAAAAGTTTCACTCGATTCTCTTTTATTGGGGAAATGCATACATACCGAAAGGAAGATCTCGAAAGAAAATGTCATACGATGAATCATCTTCAACGTTCCCGTGCGAGTAAAAATAGACCACTTTTTTCCTCTGTAAAACGAGATAGTGAGAAATGTATCAGCATAAGTTATAGGAAACGGAAAGAGACATTTTTGATAGCGATTGGTTATTGGAATGATAGAAAGAATGCTGCGTTACGTGAATAATCCCGAATGACAATTCATCCTTAGACAGTATACAGTCACTCTCAAAATTGAGCGTACACCATGGATTAGATGAATATATTCGAAAATTCTAAAGGAAATTTAATTGTTGGCTCGGTTGTTTTTAATGCATTTCAATAATCATCCCTTTCTTCAATGTATGCGTACATCAAATGGTTGAAATTTTCTCTCTAAAGTTCATTTATTTGAAAATAATCTCAAAATACGCCTATTAGATGTGACAAAATTGAGCGTACAGCGTATTTTTTTCTATAAAATTTCTTATTATAAACACGATTCATGTATTTTAATATTATTTTTTCATGACTATATTTATAATAATAAACATCCGCTACTTAAACATTCAATGTTTTGAAATAAAACCATGTTTTAATGAAAATGGCGAACAAGTAAGATGTATAAACAATTGTATTTAACAATTCAATGCTGCTGGGCAAAATCGATGCTTTAAGATATGGATTTCACCGGCCTCGTGTCTCATATATGATAGATATTCGAAATCGAGCGAGACATACGATGAATTTGGGAAAATTCAGTCGGTAAATGATGAAAACAGATGTAAACATACAGAGAAAACGACAAATGTTGGGAATGGCATATTTCAAATTAAGTATAACTTTATTTAAAAGTCGATGTATAGGTAGCTTATAAGCTCAGGACACTCATTAATAATAATATTAATAAAAGAGAATCACACGGATACATTATAAGATGTCATTTTATATTTGAAGGCTCAGTCACCGTAGGAACAAATTTGGTGGAATCATTTAAATTCATCAAGATATCATTAAATAAGCTGCCGAACTCTTAAAAAAGTTCATTTTTACTCGCCACATGGAAATCATCCAATTGTATCACTTATGGCAACAGATCGTGGAGTTTAATCCAAATTTGATTATGAAATTACAATTTTAAGCTATCTTTCAAATATTCAATCAGAAGTGCTCTACGGGGTTGAAAATCTGTTTTTATGTTTGGTACCTTAACATGCACCTTGTACTTTTAGAATTTGACTGTGAATGATTGGATTCAATAATATTACTCTTAATGATAGACCTGAGACAATAATCGAGCTTTAAAACAAATTTAAGTTAAAGACATACTAAATTTGAATTATGTCATTCCTATTATTTGTCGTTTTCTCTGTATGTTTACATCTGTTTTCATCATTTACCGACTAAATTTTCTCAAATTTATCGTATGTCTCGCTCGATTTCGATTATCTATCATATATAAGACACTATGCCGGTGAAATATACAAATAAAAGCATCTATTTTGCCCAGCAGCATTGAATTGTTAAATAGCAATGTTCTTACCTCTCACTTGTTCGCCATTTTGACCAAAACATGGTTTAATTTCAAAACATTGAATATTTAGGTAGCTGATCTTTATTATTATAAATATAATCATGAAAAAACAATATTAAAATACATTAATCGTGTTTATAATAAGAAATTTGATAAACAAAAATTTGCTGTACGCTCAATTTTGTCACATCTAATAGGCGTATTTTGAGATTATTTTCAAATAAATGAACTTTAGAGAAAAAATTTCAACAATTTTATGTACGCATACATTGAAGGAAGGGATGAATATTGAAATGCAATAAAAACAACCGAGCCAAGCATTTAATTTCCTTTGAAATTTTCGAATGTGGTCAACTAATCCATACTGTACGCTCAATTTTGAGAGTGACTGTATAAGATAGCGAAAAGGGGATCACCTAACAATGTTTAGCGGAATAACAGTTCAATACTTTTAAATCCTTAAATATTTCAAACTGTTTCGCTTTCCTGGAGCAAAAATAACAAATATATACACAACAAACCTTTTTTTGTCTTTCTCGTATACGTATGGTAAAGGCCATGATAATAATAATTTCACTAATTTGCCCAACATTTTTATTTTAGAAGTCCAATTTCTTGCATATTTTTTATGAGTCCAAAACGCTTGAGATGTGCTATGTTTATGTATGTCCTAAAGAGCAGTGTACTCATTGTGCGACGAGTTAGTGGTCGGATTCAATATTCGCACTTTGCACACTAACGAGTTCATGGTGTATTTTTTCGTGAACAACAGTCACGGATTCAGGAATACAGTCACGTTTTCTGGAACGTTCTGGAAAACGTGACTGGTGTTCCCGAATTCATGAATTAAATCACGGTGTATTTTTGCTGGTTCACGAATTCTGGAACGCATTTTTTTGCGTATGGTACGTTCCTGATGTCGGAGAAAAATATACCGTCGATTAGAACGTAGTCGATTTGGTTCTTCGTTTCTTGATTAGATGACTTCCATGTGGCATTGTAGATATTCTTGCGGGGGAAGAAAGTGCTTCGGACGACCATTCCGTGGGAGGCTGCGAAGTTTATGCATCGGCCGTTATCGTTATACGGTATGCAGACTATTCGGTTCGATTACCGGTCTATACATTTCCTCCCTGCCTATCTGAGCGTCGATGTCACCGATGACGATTTAGACGTCCCGCAGTGGGAATCCATCGTATGTCTGCTCCAGCTGTACATAGAACGCTTCTTTCTAGTCGTCGAATCTCCCTTCGTGTGGACAGAGCGCGTTGATAATGCTATAGTTTAGGAAACGGTCTTTTTATCCTCAATTTGCATATCCTTGCGTTGATTGGTAGCCACCCAATCACGCGTTGGCGCATCTTGCCCAACACTATGAAGTCGGTTCCCTGCTAGTTGGTGGTGCCACAGCTTTGGTAGAAGGTAGCCGCTCGATGCCCATTTTCCACACTTTTTGTCCTGTCCAGCAAATTTCCTGCAGTGCTACGACGTCGAAGTTACGGGGATGTAATTTATCGTAGATTATCCTGTCGCAACCTGCGAAGCCTAGCGACTTACAGTTTCATGTTCCAAGCTTCCAAACGTGATCCTTTATTCGTCGATTAGGTCGTTGCCGATTGTATCGAGTCGTATTATCTTCTATGTCGTTCGTAATGGTTGTTTTTAAAGGCGACTAATTGGGCCTGCGCAAACCTCCTGTCTCCTCGGAGAGCCGTCGTGTCAGGTTTGTTTAGCGTCCCACCTAACATCACTTGGGACTTGGGCTTGTGCGCTTTGAGCGGCACACGATTGCTTTGGCGGAGCCTACTTGCGGATACATGCAGTTTTTTTTATAGAAGTTTAGAAGTTTTCAGTTAAGTTAAAAACAAATTTTCAAAGATTATGTTTTAAAAAGTGGTTTTCTGAGAGCGCATGAGTTATATCGGTGTTTTGCGCCGTATGACACAATAAATCTCATTCGGCATCGTAAAGTTATGCACCATATGTAAACTATGCTTTAATTATTTAAATCAATCATTAAAAATATTGCATTTGAATTATTTGTTTATTGCATTTTAAGTTTCCATATATAATAAAATTTAATTTATTTTATTAAGACTGTACGTATTTTATTAATTCAAGTGATTACTTGAATAAAGTTTGATCTAGAGAATTCCGCTAGCATCGAGATTAAGTGGATTAGAAAGGGTTTTAAATGATGCTAATGTTCTTTTATACTGGTTTACAAATGTGTTTCGAAACGTTTTAGGTGCCGAGTTAATGTTCATGGTTTGTTATACTCCGATCTTGAAGTCCGTCTTACATTTACCCTTCAGAACCATTGCAAGAGTGGGTCAACTAGGCAGATACTACACCTCAAAAGGTTTTGATGTAAGCGATGAAAAAGTAAAGGCCTTGGCTATGGTTTTATTATTGTAGGATTCAAAAACTCTTAAAATTAAAAATGTTACTTGGGATCGACGTGGTTGCTTGATCTTATCGTCAACTAGATCATGCTCCAGTGATCACTTGAACACAATATCGAAAATGCCGATGTAGATCGACACCAGCCTACATCTAGTTGTAATGAAATAGTTTACAAAATGTAGGAACAATGCTTATGGATGTGGCTTTCTAAATCTGAGGCTAATCAAGTCCGAATGTATTTGACCTTTTTCAAGGGAAATTTCAAAATTTAGCCGTTTTGATTATCACCGTTTTGATTATCACCAGACTGAGAATGCCACATCCATAAGCAACTTTAATTCCAGTCGACAATTAAAAATAAATTCTAGGAACAATTTTAAGAAATTTCCTGCTATTATATCGCTGTAAAATAAAATTCCCCGCTAAGATATTCCATTGGCTAAAATTTTCCAACAGCAGCACAGATTGATGCAATGAGTCTTTAACACAGCGTCATTTGCACTGCGTCAAGAAATATATTATTGCCAATTAACCATATTTAATTGATTTCTTGTCTACGCAGGGCTCTCAACAGTAATGCAGCGAGCAATGTAGTCACGAGCGGCTGCAGAGTACAGTGTCGAGATTGACGCGAAGTTGATTAAATGCGATTAATCGAAGATTAAAACGGATGTTTGTTCAATTTTGTCAAGCTGTCACCTCCTTCACTTGGGCTGACGCATGGTGCAAGTTTGCTGTTAGTATCATCGTGGATGACAAGAATATGATCATGATGCCGGTATTACTCATAGCTTCAAAGCGCATATCCTATCATAAAAGTTACTGATAGGCATTTAAAATCTACGATCGCTTAATGGATCAAATCGGCTTGATGTCGCTACGCTTATTAATGTTGGTTGGTCAACAGGGTCAGCTCCACTCTACATCACTATCGTCATATGGAATTTTGAAAATAAGTTTTCCACTTTGAAATGACAGGTGACTTTAACCAAAGAAAATATAGATTTCATACCGGACACTGATAAAGAGAGCATTTTACTTCCAGTCATTGGAGATAATGATCTATTGCACTTCATATTCGATAAAACTGCTAACTTAGGACTAAATTAAATCAATCAAGTGAAAAATATATAAAATTGTTATAAAGTTCTATTGTTGACAAATTGTTACGAAGATTTTTGCTTGGATGATTTTTTTTTGCATTTTTCAACTTCGATATCCAAAGTTCTATTAATTTATGCAGTATCACACATTTTTATATATTTTTCTAGGCCAAAATCTATATGAAATGCACTTTTGGTGTGTTCAGCTTCAGGCCAGTGACGTAGTACAGCGTTTCGCAGGACGCTTGCTGGTCACATTATTGTACAAAATAATAACGGAGGAAGTTCGAGTCATGCTGTATCGAAAAATCCAATTTGGTTTACAAGATAAATTAAAGAACTTTAAAATCGTACGCAGAAAGCACAACCAACATTCATAAGAATATCTTTAAATTTGTGATCAGTTGAATCCGGCTGTAAGCATATACAACACGGCAGACTACGGTGGGCTGGACATTGGACACGTTGTTCGTATGCCGGAAGAACGTCAAGCGTCAATAATATTTAGTAGAGAACCCGGAAGAGGCCGCAGGCTTCGTGGAAGGCCGCGTACACAATGGCTTTTTGCAGTTGAAGAGGACCTGAGGGCGCTCAATGTTCAGGGTGACTGGAAGCGATTGGCCCAGGATCGAGTCCAGTGGAAAAGGATACTACATTCGGCGTAGGTTCATCGAAGAGCTGTAGCCCATCAAGTATCAAGTAAGTACTAAGAATATAAGTCAAAAACAGATCGCGAAATAAAAACCATTCCAAAACATTGTTTTAGCTAGTTTATGACGTTTCTTCACCGCGAGAAACTTATTGATTGATGTTCATTGGCTTTTATCGGTGAGATCGAACTACCTAAGCTCAAAGTGGAAGGGAGCATGTTTGTAAAGCACGATGAAGCACAGAATTGAAAGTTATCGCAAGCGAGCGACAAGTATGAAATTGAATAGAAGCTTAGGTAGTTCGATCTCACCGATAAAAGCCAATGAACATCAATCAATAAGTTTCTCGCGGTGATGAAACGTCATAAACAAGGAATCTTATTGGCAAAACAATGACAAATACGGTTCGTATTAGATCGCTTGGGCCAAGTAGGAACGTGTGAATTGTTGCGTGAAAAATTCCAATAAGTAGCGCCAATTTGCAGGAATATCTGAAAAATGCCACTGATCGCTAGAACTGTCTCCAAACGCCGAACAACATATCAGCAGGTTGAAATCGCTGTTATTTTGCCTGTCTTGGTAAGATAGTTCACACACTATCAGCCAAGCCGTTCCTGGGTGGACGTTAGGTAAAATAACAGCGATTTCAATTTCGTGTTGTTCTTCAATGGCCCTCTGCTTACGTTTTAACTTCTATTCAATTTCATACTTGTCGCTCGCTTGCGATAACTTTCAATTCTGTGCTTCATCGTGCTTTACAAACATGCTCCCTTCCACTTTGAGCTTAGGTAGTTCGATCTCACCGATAAAAGCCAATGAACATCAATCAACAATATTGTTTTAGCTATGTGAACACTAAATTAAAATCGGTTAACCTTCCACCAAAACTTCATTTGGATGGTAGATTAGGTAACAGTGCAAATATATAATTTGTTTGCTGCTTTCTTTCAATAAGTATATACCAGACCACACTCTCATAAGCTGACCAAGATCGTGACATTTTTTATTTTTACCCTGAGTTCTCAAATGGCGTTGGCATCAATCACATAAATGTGCATGACATTTATGACGCCTTCAAACATTTGAATGCATTTAAGGGCTCCGGGCCCGATGGAATATCTGCAGTGTTCATTAAAAACCTAGCAATAGAACTCACAGCTCCATTATCCTGGATTTTAAATTGGAATATGGAAAGTCGCTGGAATCTGAATGTTTCCTTGAAGAAATTCATTTCTAGTTCCAATATTTAAATCGGGTACAAAATCCAACGTAAAACCGCGGAATTGCCATTATATCTTGCATACCAAAATTGTTCGAAGCAATTGTTCATGAAATTTTTTTCGTTCAAATTAAAAATAACTTCTATGCAACACGGCTTCTACAAAGGTCGTTCAACAGTCACAAATCTAACAGCATTCGTATTCTTTGGAAGCAATGGATGGTGATCATAATGTAGAAGCGTTGTACAAAGATTTTAGCAAAGCATTTGATCGCGTTGATAAACCCATGCTTCTGTTCAAATTGCAGACGATGGGAATCAAACCAAAACTGCTACAATGCACAATGGTTCGAGGGCAGCCAAAACCTCAAAAATCGAAATTCGGTCGGAATCATATTTTTCTCATTTTATAGAAAACTTCGTTGGTTCAAATTCAAAATTTGAAGAATTTCTGTTGAGTTTTGACTTTGTTACATCATTTTTAATTGAACATGATTGTTGATTTCCAATTAAAAACGCTGTTTGACAAAGCGTTTAGGCTTCAATTACATCGCTAACCTTAATAACCCTAATATTATTTCAAAACTGCATTATCAGTGTACTAAATAGTATACCTATGTCAAATTTAGGTGACAGAACTCAACTTAAGTTAATTTTATATACAAATTTAATTAGAATACTAACATATTTGATATTTGAACTGAAAAGCTGAACCGAAACAAATATTTGAACAAGCAATAACAGATTAATAAAGCTACCGCGATCCATCAATCAAAAAACACACTACTATTATATTTGACTTTGCTTAAACGATAACATTTGCTATTTCAATAGCTATTCAAATTTTTGAGAGTTGATTGTAATTGAACAGAGCACAAGCAGTTTGAAGTTTGTATGAAATTTACTACGACAACAGTAACTTTAGTCAAGAAACAACGTTCCGCAGCACTGTCCACTGACCTTTTAAAATATATTATTACGTTGTGAACAAAAGAAATTTAGCAAGCAAATAGATCGTCTTGTCTTAGCCCATGGGCAGCCTGTATTTAACGAGCAATTATTTTGATAAAAAATTACTTAGAGCTTTTTTATGGAATATCTTCACTTTTCATAGGACGAGTTAGTACTACTTCATTTAATTCCACCACTTGAGTCAAACACGAAACACTGGAGATGGCGTTACTGTTGAAGTCGAAATGCGTATCTCTAAAATAACAATCAAATTGTGGAATTAAATGGAATAGTACTAACTAGTTTTATGGCATGTGAGGTCGTCTTTATGGCGAAACGATCGAAAGTATTTACTATTCACAGAGATGCCGAAAAACGGTTGTATATTGCCAAAGCAATGCTTCCAACACCCACGATCAAGTCTGTATGTGACAAAAAGCCTCAAAATACCATGATACAAACCTAAAACCTACTTTTAGGGACATTTTGAGGTTTTGGCCATCCTTTGTTCTATGCAATGGTTTGACTCGTATTCAGGGATTGCAGAAATCGCTCTCAATAGATAACGAAGAACGATAAAAGAGAGGCAAAAACCTCTACGAATCATAACAAGCTATTAAAACAAAACTATCGCACTTGTAGAAGTTGAAAAAAAAAAGATTCGGATAGGCGGCCCCCACCAGGAGGGTTTGATAAAACGCTTTGTTCTCGCTCATTTTATGTTGGGGACCATATTTTTTTCGCACAGCTGTTTAAAACAAGTTGAAATGCATAATCAGAACCGGTGCCCCGCAATTGGGTCTTTTTAAAAGAAATTTATCATGGGTTGTAGCCCCCCGAATCAGTTCATTATCGTAACAGCTACCAAAAAACGTCTCTCATGGTATGCTACCTATCGAGTGTGTATACGGACATGATAAGTGAGAGATTTTCTCATTCTCCTTTGGATTCAAACCCTGCTCGAATTTAACCAAACGTGTTCGAATAGCAAGATTGAGCATGAGCATGATTGGCCGCCCACGGTTGCTACTCCGTTATTGCCAGGTCAGCTGTAATTACACAGAGAACCAACAGATGATGTTTGGGACTAACATCATCCTCAATGCGTAAGAACTGGTGACCCAAATATTAAGCAATACCAGCGCCGGCCGTTTCCGGCCGGTCATTTAAAGAATGGGTAGGAAAATGTTGACGTGATACTCGCTTTGATGGAAGTCGACGATTCATCTGCACTTCCACGAGAAATCACTGGGATGTTGGATACATGGGGTAGGTATTGTAGCAGGGTTCGTTTTGGTAAACGGTTTGCCGTGTGTAGCGTGTATTTTGATAAAGTTTAAACAAAAACGCAATCGAACGCGCACTAATTAATCGACTAATCAACCGCACAGAGCAGAACAAAATATTTCGATGATCGCGCGATCGCTCTGCGTACTAATACAAACACGATAGAGCACTCACTAAATTTTTATTTGTTGATTAATTTAATTACCCGCACAACACAGAGCCAAATATCTCAATGATCGCGCGATCGTTTTGCTTATTAGAGGAAACACGATCGGACGCGCACTAATATTTCATTTGCTGATTAATCCATTCACCCACACAAATCAGTACAAATATATCGAAGATCGCGTGATCGTATTTGTTAATTAATTTACTCATTCGCACAACGCAGAACAAAACAAGAAAATAAAATGTGTATATAATAATTAATATTTCCGTGTGGATTCATCAATCGGATTACAGAGAAGAAAATGAAATAAGACAGCAAATCAGATACCAATGATGTTTGAGAACATTGCTTTGAATAGCACTATTAATTGTTTAATGTATGTTTGCATCTATACCGAATATTGAGCATTACCACTTGGATTCTCAGTTTTTTTCCCACAGATACACATTTTGTGTAAATAGATAAACATATACTCATAGCATGATAAAGTGGACTAGAACATGAGCAGGAGTTTGGAATTGGGACAGGTTTGTAGTTGGTGGTCGTTATGGTGAACGATCTGCTAAACTTCACATGTGTGAGTAAAACTTTATATGACTCCTTACTGGTTCATCCATCACGAGGATAAACAATCAATCGCTCTAAGTGAGCGATTGTTCATTTGAATTTTAGGTGAAGCGCCCACGTCATTATTTCATCATAGAAGTTTATTTGTTCATACATTGCGAGAATAAACAATCAAGTAATGGTTTGTAAAACTACATGTGTTGCAGAACTTTTTATGATTGTTCAATTGTTCATCCATCGCGAGGACAAACAATCAATTGCTCAAAGTGAGTGATTGTTCATTTCAATTTCGACTAAATCGGACTCACCACTATTTCTTCAAAACAGTTTAATTGTTCATCCATTGCGTGTTTAAACAATCGACTGCTCGAAATGGACGTTTGTTCATTTAAATTTATCTAAGGTACCGTCCATGTATCTTCTGCAACGCAAAGATACTTATGCATAAATTAAACATAAATGCAAAAATAATTTGAATAAAACAAATATAATAGGAAATGCAAATAGAGAAAAAATATATCTATATCTATATCTAATATGCATCATCAGCTCTTAATATGCAAAATTCTTTAGGCACAACATGCTTAGGTATTTCAATATCAAACGACTAATAATTTAATTCTAACGTTATGACCAAAGTAAAATCCACGATTTTGGTTCTTATACTCATCTGATTTGGTCGCAAATAAGTTGTGGTCGGCAGAGCATTGAGTATAGGTCAATGTGAGTAATGGAACCAATCCCCCTAGGACGCTTTTGAAATACTTTTTTATGCAATTTACATTTTCAAATTGCACTTGAAAGACATCCAAACCTCTAGATAAATTAATCAAGGCTTTATTCAGATACGCATATTCCATTTACACTGAACCAAGATATCAGTAGGTTACTGAATGATTTTTGGCCCATCCAAGCCCTATAACATTAATCAGATAATTTTGAGCTTACCGTCATTCAACTTTACTGCTCATAAAATTCAAGTCAGTTGAATGTACGTCATAAGACATTGACATTATAATCATTCAATTTGTAGTCAAGGCAAACATAGTATAAGATAATTTTCATTCAAATTGAATTGTTTTTGCATTCTAATTAGAAATGATTATATTTTTTATTCAGATTATATAAAGCTGTAACTTGACTTTCTCGGAAGCATAAAATTAAATTTTTAGTCATACACCCGATTCTTTTTTTACACGGGGGATGCGTTCCGTGTAAAAAAAGTTTTCAGTTCAAAATTCGAAAATCCGTGTAAAAAAAGTTTTATGATTTCTCGACGAATCATGTAAAATGGAACAACTTTGCAAAAAATTTGTATGGGATTTTTTTTACACGGCCGTGTAAAAAAAATCCGTGTAAAAACAGAATCGGGTGTAATTGGTTTCAAATTGGTTTATTACTATATTGTACGCCTGGTTGTTGCCGTTTAAACATATTGTTTGATAGGAATATCGAGCACCAAAAAGTATTCATGCACAGTACCATGTATCATGCCAATGCCACGCATGATTTCTGTCATCCCGAAGGGGGATGCCACCACATGTATGGCCAGATCGCCCGACACGCCAAAACTCTCAGACACCACACCGACGGAACTATTCGATCGGTTTTCCTGGGTATGCAATCTTAAACAGTTTCACAATGTTGACGCCCATGTTTAGCAGGTCGACGTGATGCTACACGAAATGATCCAACCGAAGGCCCTAATGCGGATGTATATATCAGTCCGCCGGTTGCCTGCAGGTTGCCGGCGAAGATCTCACCTGATAATATATGAAGTATTTAGACCTTTTTGAAATTCATTTGTGGGAAAATAAGTAATCTTACGATGCTGATTCTCGAGTCCAGATTCGCGCTGAAATTGATCAATTTAATCCGGGGCAGTATATTAATCGAACCTTATCCAGTTGAAACATCTGCAAGTTTTGCGTTTCCACTTCCAGGGATTTGATCGTTAACTTTCCTTCTCTACGAGTTTCGACTTGGGTCTGAAAAAAAAACGTAAAGTTTAAAAAACAAATAATTTAAGTATGAAGAAATAGAAAAATATAATTATTAATAATATACAACTGTTTACCCTGGTACTTAAAATTGTTCCAACATTTTTGCCTTGCCTCCATCGTATTATCCTTCTTGCTGATGATTTGCTACACAGTGGTCGTCTAAAACACTGGAATTATTCCACTTCCGAAGTCGCATTGGATAGCTTACTTTTTCAGCTTTAGCTGTCTCTTTCTCCTAGTTTATTACTTGTTATATTTTGATGCCACCCAAATGCTTTGAATTTATTGCTGGACTGCATTCTGCGAAGCAGCCAACTCAATCAAATTTATCGGTGCTCCCAAAATATTCGTCTACCACCTACACCACATCCGCCCGAAATGCCGCTCCGGAACTTCCACACATCTAAAAAGACCTCACCGATCGGATGCCCTCCTTGCTTTTGTCCTGCAATACCTCCCCAAGTAACCAAAAGTTCCTTTAAGAGTACGTTTTTCGCTTAATCAGCATCACTGAGCTGCTTAAGCGAAAAACGTACTCTTAAAGGAACTTTTGGTTACTTGGTTCGTGAAGGATCGACCCAATCGCATCGTAAACCTTCTCGCTGTTTTGGAATAGCCATCGATTGATTGCAATTCCCTCTTCACCGCTTTCCGACAGTCAGCCAGTCTCCGCTAAATACACAAAGGTATCCAAACACAATATTTTACCCACCGGACAATTAGGGGAGAACGGTCCAAAATGTTCGATGTTTTCGCCCATATAAACAAAAATACCCAACCATTTCAACGTATAGGTACAACATTTACAAACCCAGCTACATTTCACAATGATCTCCTATTCAAAACAATAAGGTTTTCATGACTTTCTAACGCATTTAAAAAATGTTTAAAAAAAAGGCCTGGGGCAAAATGCCCGAATGGTGGTCTAAAATGACTCAATTGCATGCAAAATGAACGCATGGTTGTTTGTTTTCTCATAATGGATTGAACTACAATCTTACGGATGTGGTGGATGAATAGCAAATCGTTAAATTTGAGTGAATATGAATAGATTTTGTTAATTTTTTCCAGTGGAGCTCAATGGTGGATAACTAATTATGAATTGTTATGGTAATATTCGTTCATAAATGTACTACAACATATTATATGAGTAATTTTATGAAGCCTCACATTTTGCCCCAGGGGTGCATTTTGGACCGTTCTCCCCTACGAACGCGCTTGTTACGATGACGACGATGAAACATTGATGGTGATTATCGATTCCGCATCGAGAATAGAGAGATCGCAAATCGCCACTTGCTTTTCCTCCCTGTTATAGTCAGCCAAGTTTGAATGATTTTTGGATCAATGCTTCCTGAAATGATAAATATTCAGTTTGCTTCTTCTATTATGTTAGGGGTTGGCTTGTAAGAAATAACTTCAAATTTAAAATTTTATTCTTCCGAAATTTGAATAATTATAGTCCGATTCAGAATGGAAAATCATCCATTCCATTGCATCATATGATAAAGAGTTTGTATAAGTTTGAAGGCAGTTGGATGACAAATCATTCAAATTAAGGCGGACGTTTTCGTTCAGTGTAGGGTACCGAAGATGTTCCAACGAAGTACTGAACACGCGAAAAAAAGCGTTCATGCATTCGTGAACTAACAAGTTCACGGTGTATTTTTTTGTGAACAACAGTCACGGATTCGGGAACACAATCACGTTTTCAGGAACGTTCTGGAAAACGTGACTGGTGTTCCCGAATCCATGAATTAAATCACGGTGGATTTATTGCTGGTTCACGAATTCGGGAATGCTTTTTTTGCGTGAATGTAATTTCAAGTTCGATTGAAAACCTGGAAATATTTTGAAAAACCCAGATTAATCCACCTAGCGGTGATAGTGCCTTTCTCGTTTCTTGCGAGGGAGTAATTTCTTCGCACTTTTGGTATAAAAAAAAGTATTTTGACCATAACTTCTGAGCCAATAGTCCGATCCGGCCAATTTTTAATAGGAAACAATGGGACATGATTCTGCGTCGAATGTTGCGAGCAAATCGGCCGAGAGTAAGTCAAGACAAAATTTTAAAAACGACTTATCTGCTTTTGTAAACAAACATTCGAACGTCAATTCGACGAATCTGATAACACTCCCACGCAAACAAACACTACCAATAGGCAAGTGAAGGTCTCGGCTACCTGATGATGGCGTTGGTTTGTGTCGAAGTGCTATGAGATTCGTGCAATCGACGTTTGAATCTCTGTTCACAAAAGCAGATAAGTCGTTTTGAAAATTTTGTCTTGAAGTGCCTAAATAGAGAGTAAGTTTTTTTTTTGTAAAAACTGGCCATAACTCCGAAGCCCATAGTCCGATTGGGCCGGTTTTTGATACGAAACAATGGGACACGATTTAGATAGAGGTTAAGGATAAGTGAGTGTCAGTCAGTGAGTGAGAGAGATTATTTTGCGCACACACATACACACACAGACATCACTTCAATTCGTCGAGCTGAGTCGATCGGTATATAACACTATGGGTCTACGGGGGTCCTATAAAAAGTTCGTTTTTGGAGCGAACATATAGCCTTTAAGTATACTTTGTATACGAGAAAGGCAAAAAGAATTTTGGTCATAACTTCTAAGCCCATAGTCTGATCGGGTCAATTTTCAACAAATAATGGGACAGGACTCTGCGTCGAATGCAACTTGTTGCGAGCAAATCGGTTAAAGATAAGTGCCTAAAAATGAGCTAGACTTTTTAACGTGTTTTAATATGAAAAAAAGTATTTTGGCCATAGCTTCTAAGCCCATAGTCCGATCGGGTCAATTTTTAATAGGAAACAATGGGGCAGGTTTCTGTGTCGAATGCAGTTTGTTGCGAGCAAATCGGTTAAGAATAAGTGCCTGAAAAATGAGCTAGACTTTTTAACGTGTTTTAAAATGAAAAAAAGTATTTTGACCATAGCTTTTAAGCCCATAGTCCGATCGGGTCAATTTTTAATACGAAACAATGAGACAGGATTCTGTGTCGAATGCAACTTGTTGCGAGCAAATCGGTTAAGAATAAGTGCCTAAAAAATGAGCTAGACTTTTTAACGTGTTTTAATATGAAAAAAAGTATTTTGGCCATAACATCTTAGCCCATAGTCCGATCGGGTCAATTTTCAATAGGAAACAATGGAACAGGATTCTGTGTCGAATGCAACTTGTTGCGAGCAAATCGGTTAAGAATAAGTGCCTAAAAACGAGCTAGACTTTTAAACGTGTTTTAATATGAAAAAAAGTATTTTGGCCATAGCTTCTAAGCCCATAGTCCGATCGGGTCAATTTTCAATAGGAAACAATGGAACAGGATTCTGTATCGAATGCAACTTGTTGCAAGCAAATCGGTTAAGAATAAGTGCCTAAAAAATGAGCTAGACTTTTTAACGTTCTTTAATATGAAAAAAAGTATTTTGGCCATAACTTCTTAGCCCATAGTCCGATCGGGTCAATTTTCAATAGGAAACAAAAGGACAGGATTCTGTGTCGAATGCAACTCGTTGCGAGCAAATCGGTTAAGAATAAGTGCCTAAAAAATGAGCTAGACTTTTTGCGCACACACACACATACACACACACATACACACACACATACACACACATACACACACACACAGACATCACTCCAATTCGTCGAGCTGAGTCGATCGGTATATAACACTATGGGTCTCCGGGTCTCCTATAAAAAGTTCGTTTTTGGAGCGAACATATAGCATTTACGTATACTTTGTATACGAGAAAGGCAAAAAGTTCTAAAATCGGTAATCCAATTAGAGCCTTCATAATTATTCGTCATTATTCGTAAATGATGTGATGTATGTAGAACTGGACATCGAATATGCTACGCTGACGATATGAAATTTTACATGATTATTTCGAGTATGGAAGACTGCGTAGCGCTACAGAAGCTACTGGATTGTTTCGAAGATTGGAGCAAGCGAAACTGCCTTGTTTTGTGTGTCAAAAAATGCAGCACGATATCTTTCAGTAGAATTAATCATCCGTATCATTACACATACACCCTCTGCGGTCAACAACTGGAACGGCTAAATGAAGTGACAGATCTCGGCGTAATTCTGGACACCAAACTAACATTTCGTTCGCATTTAGAGTGCACGATTGCTAAAGCTAACAGACAGCTAGGTTTCATTTTAAGGATGACTGACGGATTTAACGATCATCTCTGTTTAAAATCCCTCTACTGTGCATTGGTGCGTTCAATCTTGGAATCTTCGGCTGTGGTTTGGTGTCCTTATAATAGAACATGGATCGAGAGAATTGAGGCTATTAAACGGAAGTTTGTTCGTATTGTCTTACGTAATTTACCTTGGCGTGACGCGCAAAATCTTCCATCATACGACAATCGATGCATGCTGCTCGGAATCGACACGCTAGAAAAGCGGAGAACAATGATGCAAGCGGCTTTTGTTGCAAAAGTGCTTATAAATGAAATGCTCTACTTTCTGATATGAATATATACGTTCCGGAGCGTGCTCTACGACGACGAGACTTCTTATATCTGCAACCGCACAACAGTCGCTATGGTCAACACGGCCCAATTCGGATTATGGCACTGCGCTTCAACGAGGTATTTGAACACTTCGACCTCAATATACCTATAACTAGTTTCGCTAATCAATTAAGCCGTGTAAACATAGTATTGTAGTTTTATTTTCATTTCATGCAATTATCAGATGTCTAAGACTAATACTTTTAATTTTTTTTTAAGTTTATATTGTTATGTTTAATTTATAATTTGTTATCATTGTGTAATTTGTATACTCTAGACCTATTCAGGAATTCTATTCATGTATATATGTAAATCTGGAAAAGAAATGGGGTTTTATGCCTGTTTGAGGAAGGATACAGTTGGCCACCTCAAGCCGGATTTTCCCCCCATCAAACTTCATTAAGACGTCAAGTTAGATGAAGAAAACAAATAATTAATAATAAATAATAAGAATGCCAGTGGTGCATTAAATACGAGCACCAATTTCCCATAGATAAGATTTTGTTAATTGACCTTTCCCGTCACAATTTTTCATTCGCTCAGTCGATTATTTATTTTATTTAAGGTAAACCTTCCCAAAGAACCCATATTGTTTGACGCCTCTTAGTATTTTTAAAATTTAAAACAAAAAATCAAAAAAGTGCTGTTTTTCAAGATTGTTATAACATTTGCCCAACTTTGAACGAACATCGAGTAAATTTTTCAGCCCGGTCACACGTGCAGCACTTTTTTGGTTTTCGTTTTCAATCTTTAAAATAGTGAGAGGCTTCAAAAAGAATGTGCTATTCGGGAGTAAGTTAACCTTGAATAAGCCAAAGAATCGGCTGAGTCAATGAAACGAGATTCAATTTTTGACTGGGAAGATCAGCATTAAATGGCATAACGTTCCCTCAATGCGGTCCTGAAGCTTCGCTATCTTTTGAACCCATCTATTGAAAATCATAATTTTCTGAAATGGTTGCAGTTTAATTTTGCTGTTATAACAACAATTACTACGAATTAATTATATGATCGCCATCCTGCTTTCGATATGCGTAAGTATAATTCACCGACACGTGAAACGTATATGGTAGCCGCACAGGCAGTTGCACGATGTACAGTGCAGGCTTTAATCTAGGCGTTTGGTAAGTACTTGTAATTGAAGCCGCAGGGATTATAAATTAAAGCATACCCATCGAAAAACCCAGCTCTCTAAGGTGAAGCTCTAAAGTATAAAGAGGCAACAACATTAATTGCACCGCTATGATGCGCTATTCATGTTGCCAATAACCTAAACGGCCATAGGTTGTCCATTCAAGCGATTCACGTTAGGGACTACTCCTTTGCGCGAGATATTGATTAGGATGTTTAGCAGCCTAATGGTAACCGGTTGCATATCAGCTTTATTAAATTCTCGCGAAGAAGGATTCATGCGAATGAAGCTTTTGCAATAAGCTATACTTGGCATAGCAAATTGCGATGTTGACTGGATAATCCACACTTTCAAATAGTGCTTTATTAATAGAACAAATACGAGAAAAATCTGATTACTTTTTAGAATAAACAATACTTTTCATACACTTTATAATAAAAACAGGTTGATTGGCATATAACACTATGAGTCTCCGGGCCTTCTACCAAAAGTTCAGTTTAGATGTAATCCTATAGTCGTTAGGTACAGTTAGTGTACGAGATTGGCAAACAGACGAAAGAAAAAAGAAGTGAGGAGAAAGAAGTAAAAAGGTAGAAGAAAAAAAAAACGAATACAACAAAAAGTAGAGCGAAGAAACGAAAAAGAATGAAGAAAAAAAGGTTAGAAAAAGAAAAAGAAGTAAAAATCAAAAGACAATCAGACGGAAGAGTGATGAAGATAGAGGGAAAAAATGAAAGGGAGTAGGATGAAAGAGAAATATTTATGTTCAGAAAGGAAGAAAGAATGACAAAAAATGTAAAAGTAAAAAAAATAGAAATTGAAAAAAAACAAAGATAAAAACAAGAAAGATTACCTCTGATTTTTTATCGCAGAATGCTTGGCAAGATTGTCAGAAATAAGGCACGGGGTGTTCCAAAATATTTCATCGGCAATTTTTGGGAAAAAAAAGTGATTTTTACTGTTTTCTTCTTCATAATACCTTATTAAAAGACAATTGACAACTCAGCAATGGATAAATTATTATATAAATCTCTCAAATTTGAAAATATAAACATTTGTAGCCTATTTCACATGAAGAGCACAGATCTTGAAGCAAAACACATGTTGTGAAGTTTTTATCATTATCTTTTACCTTATCTTTTTCCAGCCATTAGGATTCTCTTTTTTCTTTACTTTTTGCTTGAAGGAGATGTGTTTGAAGGTGAAGAAAAGAAAGAGTTTACTTTTAAAATTCTTGTAAAGACTGACAATGATGTATTTTTGAAGTATTGAAGTATTTTTGTTTTGAATAAGGGTTACCTCCGGCGTACGTAATCAGTTTTAGGTCTCGTACGAAAACCTGTCGGAAACGAAACTCGCTTCTTCTAGTTTTTTTTCCGGGGGCACAGGGATTGAATCTAAAATAGAATGGAAAAATGTCTCACTTATCATCTCCGTATACACATACGATATGTAGCATACCGCGAGAGACTTTTTCGCAAAATATCATGATAAAGGACTGATTCGAGAGGCTTTACCTCATGATAAATTTCTTGTTAAAAGCTCCAAATGCGGGGAGCACTGGTTCTGTATTTATTTATTTATTCAGACTAAGGCCGAAGTGGCCTGTGCGGTATATAAGAGTCTTCTCCATTCAGCTCGGTCCATGGCTACATGTCGCCAACCACGCAGTCTACGGATGGTCCGCAAGTCATCTTCCACCTGATCGATCCACCTTGCCCGCTGCGCACCTCGCCTTCTTGTGCCCATCGGATCATTATCGAGAACCATTTTCACCGGGTTACTGTCCGACATTCTGGCTACGTGCCCGGCCTGAATCCTGAGCTATGGATGGTTCTCCCAACAGCTGATGCAACTCGTGGTTCATTCGCCTCCTCCACGTACCATCCGCCATCTGCACCCCACCTTATATAGTACGCAGCACTTTCCTTTCGAAAACTCCAAGTGCGCGTTGGTCCTCCACGAGCATCGTCCAGGTCTCGTGTCCGTAGAGGACTACCGGTCTAATGAGCGTTTTGTAGATTGTCAGTTTGGTACGGCGGCGAACTCTATTCGATCGGAGCGTCTTGCGGAGTCCAAAGTACGTACGATTTCCAGCCACTATGCGTCTCCGAATTTCTCTGCTGGTGTCATTTTCGGCAGTCACCAGTGAGCCCAAGTACACAAATTCTTCTACCACCTCGATTTCGTCACCACCGATGCAAACTCGCGGTGGGTGGCTCACATTGTCGTATCTTGAACCTCTTCCTGTCATGTACTTTGTCTTCGACGTGTTGATGACTAATCCGATCCGCTTAGCTTCCCTTTTCAGTCTGATGTAGGCTTCCTCCATCTTCTCAAAGTTACGTGCCATAATATCTATGTCGTCAGCGAAGCCAAATAGCTGGACGGACTTATTGAAAATTGAAGCACTCGTGTTAATCCCTGCTCTTCGTATTACCCCTTCCAAAGCGATGCTGAATAGCAGACACGAAAGGTCTTTTCACCTTGCCGTAACCCTCTGCGGGTTTCGAAGGGACTCGAGAGTGCCCCTGAAACTCGAACTACGCACATCACCCGATTCATCGTCGCTTTGATCAACCGTGTCAGTTTATCCGGAAAACCGTGTTCGTGCATTAGCTGCCATAGCTGGTCCGATCGATTGTATCATATGCGGCTTTGAAGTCGATGAATAGATGATGTGTGGGCACGTTGTATTCGCGGCATTTCTGCAGTACTTGGCGAATGGCGAACACCTGGTCCGTGGTGGAGCGTTCGCCCATAAAACCCGCCTGCTACTGCCCCATGAACTCCCTTGCAGTTGGTGCTAGTCGACGGCATAAAATTTGGGAGAGTACCTTGTAGGCGGCGTTCAGCAATGTGATTGCGCGGTAGTTGCTACAATCCAGCTTATCGCCCTTTTTGTAGATGGGACACACGACACCTTCCATCCACTCCTGCGGCAAAACTTCCTCCTCCCAAATCTTGGTAATGACCCAGTGCAGCGCTCTAGCCAGTGCCTCACCATCGTGTTTAAATAGCTCTCCTGGTAGTTGGTCAACCCCAGGGGCTTTGTTGTTTTTCAGCCGGCCAATCTCCTCCTGGATTTCCTGGAGATCCGGAGCCGGTAAAATTATGTCCCGCGCGCGGTCTCCCAGGTCCATCACCATACCGCCATCTTCGTCTGCCACATCGCCATTCAGGTGTTCTTCGTAGTGCTGCCGCCACCTTTGGATCACCTCACGCTCGTTCGTAAGAAGGTTCCCGTTTATGTCCTTGCACATATCAGGCTGTGGCACGTGGCCCTTACGTGAACGGTTTAACTTCTCATAGAACTTTCGTGTGTTTTCAGTACAGTTGCTCCGTCTCTTCACGGTCTCGATCTTCGTGCTGGTGCTTTTTCCTCCGGAAAATCGAGTTTTGTCTGTTCCGCGTCTGTTTATTTCGTGCCTCGTTCGCCCTCGTGCGGTGTTGCAGCATTCTCGCCCATGCTGCATTCTTTTCTTCCACTAACTGCTCACATTCGCCGTCATACCAGTCGTTTCTCTGATCCGGGGCACCGTGCCAAGTGCAGCGGTTGCGGTGCTACCAATGGCGGATCGAATATCTCTCCAGCCATCTTCAAGAGACGCTGCGCCTAGCTGCTCTTCCGTTGGAAGTGCCACTTCCAGCTGCTGCGCGTATTCTTGAGCTAGTCTACCGTCTTGTAGCCGCCCAATGTTAAGCCGCGGCGTCCGACTTCGACGCGTGTTGAACACCGTCGAGAGTTTTGAGCGCAGGCATACTGCAACGAGGTAGTAGTCGGATTCAATATTCGCACTGCGGTAAGTGCGGACGTTCGTGATGTCGGAGAAGAATTTACCGTCGATTAGAACGTGGTCGATTTGGTTTTCCGTTTCTTGGTTAGGTGATCTCCATGTGGCCTTGCGGATATTTTTGCGGGGAAAGAAGGTGCTTCGGACTACCATTCCGCGGGAGGCTGCGAAGTTTATGCATCGTTGGCCGTTGTCATTCGATACGGTGTGCAGACTATCCGGTCCGATGACCGGTCTATACATTTCCTCCCTTCCTACCTGTGCGTTCATGTCACCGATTGCGATTTTGACGTCCCGCAGTGGGCATCCATCTGTGCATAGAACGCTTCTTTCTCGTCGTCGGGTCTCCCTTCGTGTGGGCAGTGCACGTTGATGATGCTATAGTTGAAGAAACGGCCTTTAATCCTCAGCTTGCACATCCTTGCGTTGATTGGCTGCCACCCAATCACGCGTTGGCGCATCTTACCCAGCACTATGAAGCCGGTTCCCAGCTCGTTGGTGGTGCCACAGCTTTGGTAGAAGGTAGCCGCTCGATGCCCGCTTTTCCACACTTTCTGTCCTGTCCAGCAAATCTCCTGCAGCGCCACGACGTCGAAGTGGCGGGGATGTAATTCATCGTAGATTGTCCTGTCGCAACCTGGGAAACCTAGCGACTTGCAATTCCATGTTCCAAGCTTCCAATCGTGATCCTTTATTCGTCGCCTAGGTCTTTGCCGATTATATCGAGTCGCATTATCTCTTATATTGCTCGTAATGATTGGTTTTCCAGGCGGCTTATTGGGCCTGCGCAAACCTCCTGTCTCGTCGGAGGGCCGTCGTGTCAGGGCTGTTTAGCGTCCCACCTAACACCAGGGCTTGGGCTGGTTCTGATGATGCATTTCAACTTGTTTTACACAGCTGTGCGGTTCCCAACACAAAATAAGCGAGAAAAAAACGAGAATCATAACTTCTCTGTGGGCGCAGTTTTTGCCTTTCTTTTATCGTTGTTCGTTATTTATTGAGAGCGATTTCTGCAAACCCTGGGTGAGCAATTACGTAGGGGAAGAGGCCCCAGAACGACACCCCCCCCTGGGCAAAACGCCTTTTGGGTATTTCCTCATATTTACCGTATTTGGCATTTGCCCCCCCCGGGGCAAAACGACTTTCGTGCATTCACTAAAATTTACCATGTTTAAGACAGCCTTAATAAAACTAGACGTGAAATTATGTAGGTTAGGAGAAAAAAGTGTCAAAACAGTAGATAGGAATGTAGGAAAAACTGAAATTTTCCACATTTTGATGAAACATCTAACATTTCGGCGAGGCAAAACGCCCTAGTGGAACTATCCTACAATGTACTCGCGTCTCCACGCACTGTCCATACCAGAATGCTGATGTGCCGACGCATGGTACGTTGTTCCCTAAGAGCTGCCTGCTAAAAGACGTTTTACCTCATGAGTTTTCCAGCAACGAAATATTACCACTTTTTTTAAAAGTGAATATTATCAATATGATTGAGATTTTTTCTAATCTTCATATGGCATCAGCTAGCTATATTGTTTAACTGTTGCGTAAGGTAGAAACACCCATGAAAATCGTTATACTTAAGGCATAAAAGCAGTTTATGCTTAGCTAGGGCATATTGCCCCTCCTTCCCCTAAAATTATGTAGGTTAGGCGAAAAAAGTGTCAAAATATCAGATAGGAAGGCTGGAAAAACCGAAATTTTCCACATTTTGACGAAGCATCTAACATTTCGGCGAGGCAAAACGCCCTAGGGCAACTAACCTACAACGTACTACGCGTCTCCACGCACTGTCCATACCAGAATGCTGATTCGCCGACGCGTGGTGCGTTGTTCCCTAATAGCTACCAGCAAGAAGGCGTTTTGCCTCATGGGTTTTCCGGCACCGAAATTTCACCACTTTTTTTAAATGTGAATATTATGAATATGTTTGAGATTTTCTACAGTTTTTAGATGGCATCAGTTAGCTATATTGTTTAACTGTTGCATGAGGTAAAAATACCCATGAAAATCATTACAGCTAAGACATTAAAGCAGTCTTTGCTTAGCTAGGGCATATTTCCCCTCCTTCCCCTACATGAAACGTGAAGAGGCAGACTAGGAAGCTTTCGGATGTTTCGAGCAGAAGGTGCTGCGCGCAATACTCAGTGAAAGGCAAGAAAAAGTCGTATGGTACATACACAGGAATTACAGGTTCAAAGAAGATAATATTATGAACCATATACAACTAGGCGCTCTTCAGTGGGCAGCTAATCTAGTACAAATGTCAGAAGATAGAATTGCAATGATATTTTATCTGCAAACAGGATAGATACCGGATGTAGGTTATTGTTTGTAACGCAAAAATATAAATAACACTGAATATACCTTATAAAACGCATGAATTACAGAAAACATTTTTTTTTGAAATTTTAGATCCGTTTGAAGACAGGTTTTCTATACAAATAAGGCTACAAATGTCTGAGGTTAAATACAATTCTGAGTTGTAAATTGTCTGTGTACGGTGTATTAGAGAAGAGAGCCGTTGAATGTAACTTGTTGGGAGCAAATCGGATAAGTCTTCTTCTTTAATGGCTCTACATTCCAAGTGAAACTTGGCCTGCTTTTCAAACTTAGTATTCTATTAACATTTCCTCAGTTATTAATTAAAAGCTTTTCTATGTCCGCTATTGCATGAGTGTGTATCTTGTGTGACAAATACAATGGATACACTATGCCCAGGGATTCGACAAAGTTTCCAACTTCCGGACCGAGAATCAAACTCGCTTTCCCCTAAATCGGATAAGTACAAGTGCCAGAATAGCGATTTAAGGTAATATATACGTTAAAAATTAGTGTTTTGGCCATAACTTCTGATTCCATAGCCCGATCGTGCCAATTTTCAACAGGAAACGATGGGACAGGATTCTTCGTCAAAGCTTTTACTTTTTTTTAAATTGATATCTGTGGCAGTCCTCAATGATCAATGATGTGATGCAATCAATGAATAATTGACAGTCTTAATACGATTCTTTTCGACTTGACTTGAATGTGCAAAAAGATTTCAATGTTAAGACGTTTCTCAAGCCAATCTTATTATGACACGGAGCTTTACTTCTTCATAGTAGGTCGTTTTACCATAGCGCAATAAGGCATCCAGCCTAAGTATTTCGTTACTATTATCTGTACATGCAGAGGCATATTTCAGCTATGCATCACCCACATATGTATAGTCGGAGTAACTCTCAATCTGATCCACATTAGTAGCGGCGAACCTTTTGCTTTCTGACACTTGTTATTAACGCAGGCACGATTCAAACAAATTGAATGCTAAAATGTATAATTTAATCGATTTCGCACTCAATTTATGATTGGGAAGCCGTGCGGTGTTTCCATCCAAAGGCGAGTACGCTGTTGGTTATCACCTGAGTCGTCGGCTGTGATGGTAGGTAATTCATTGGCTCCCATAAATGAACCATGCCGCGGAATGCCATGATCCATGAGAGGGACAAGTCCCTTCCAATATGTAACGAGAGCCGCTGCCAGCAGCAATGCACCACCACTAGTGGTAATAAAAAAAATATCAGGAGCAATATATCATCTTTAAATTACCATTCACTTTAATACACATCATACTCCTTAACGAGGTGCAGGTAGATCGCACATTCTTTTATTGATTTCAATTATATATAACACATGAGAAACAAGGCGGCCGACTGCCGAGCTTTTAGTTTGCTTCCATACATAAATGTAGATAAACGGACGATAAATGCTCCTTTACTCCTTTCTCACTTGCGGCTATTGGCACAGACTATCACATTATGATCGGCCCCAATGGGCACCTATACTATGCGAAATCATCATTAATCAAGTCAGTAAGCCGGGCATAAATTCTTCCAGCAATGTGTGATTATTAAATTAGTGTAATTCATTAGGTTGATTGCTATTTGAATGGTCGGTTTCATTTGGTGCGAATATTTGGAAATTATGAGAACTATTCTTATATGAAAGCTTATACGGTACAAGACACGACGTGGAGAATGCAATAAAAAAACGAAAGTTTTACCTTAAGGTGATTATAGAATGAAGCCAGAAATCGGCCATTTTGTAAACCACGTGCTTTTCCAATATTTTTTTTCAAGCGCACTAGATGAAAGAACAATAACGCGTATGGGGTTGAAATAATGGTAGATCGTTTGCTTAGTTATGCTGATCAATCATAATTTGTGTTTCGGAACTGTACGAAAACTATTCCGACAGATTTGGGCTTTTTGAAATGTATGCAGATAAACGTGTGGTGAATTTGAAATTCACCACGGGCTTCATTCTATAATCAACTTAACAGATATGGATAGCTACATGATTTAACTTCTGATCTGTGCAACATGTTGAAGTTTAATGGAAATGGAATATGTAATTTTATAGGGTCTCCTGTAAGCCCAATAAGCAAAGGCGTATATGATTTTCAATCCTATATATACGAGTTTGATTCATTGTTCTGGAAACACTATCAAGTTTTTGGGTTTAATATGGTAACTTACGTCCAGTCCATAGGAGTACAACCACTCGATTACCGAGTGTGGAAAACCCAAATGTTTGAGTTTTTCAACCGTTAGCTCATGCGGTACCTACCTGGTACCTGGTCGTCTACAGCATCGATACACCTATGCACTATGGGAAATTCTCATACAAATGTGTGGCCAAAAATATTCGTTCAATGAAAACTGTTTTTATGCAACATATTTTGCCTTTTTTAAACCCTTTAAGGGCCATCGTTAACTCTTCAAAAAATGTCAACAGGGAAAAAAATAGCAAACAACTAAATTTCTAGTTGTTTGTCTAGTTGTATATTAAATGTTGTTCATTTTCTTATCATAAGAGAATAAAAACCACAATTTTCAAGAAAACTTTGATTGCAGCGTTCTTGTAAATGCGCAAATATGCGCAAGCAAATCACTCACTAGAAGGTGGTACTAGGGTTATATTTCAATCCCCCATTTACAGATCAGGGGACATTTGGGGACATTAGGTTTGCGGGACCATTTTATAGCAAAGAATTATGATAATTAAAGTTTTTCTTCTACAACATTTTGCAGACTTCGCGTACAGAACAAACCAAACAACCGGAAAGCTAAAGTTTTAAGCTTTGAAATGGTATATAAAACCTTATATTTGGAGAAAAAATGACTTCATAACAAACAAATCAAAGTTAGTAATGATTTTTTATTTTTATCAGCTTTTTTCACTTCACCAGCCCATATCTTTTGACTGAATAAACACAGCGCTTCAATATTTTCCGATTCTCTTATCTAAGGTATATACTTTCATATGATATATAAATTAAACAAATTGTAGATAGTAAATTTTCCGATTAATGGCTACCCTTTTCCCCATAGTGCATTGTAGAGAACCTTGTGAACAATTTCTTCGAACCATTTAGCAAGGCTACATAGTATAGAAACTCCGCGGTAGTTCTCAACAGCGTGGTTCGACCCGTTTTTAAAAATCGAACAGATAAAGTCGGTCTTCCACAGGTTTGGGAAAGTGTGATGACGGAGTGTTTTATTGAAAATCAATGCCAATGGCGAAGAGATTTGGCGAATTCTCTCAAAAACAATGGTGGAAGACTGTTGAAGACTGTAGACCCTTGGATACATCGAGCTTACTCAATATGGACGAGACATCATTGTGAGAAATGTCGAAAAGCGGAATATTCAAATTCAAAGCCGGGCAGTCTTTCAGCTTATCAGGTGAGAAAACTGGGGAGTTAGTGCTGTACACACTTTCGAAAAAAAAATCGACGAAAAGGTTGGCTAGGTCATCCGGAGAATCTGTCGTTATTCACGGACATTGCCGTGTCATCAACGAGTCCAGTCAAGTCATCGACTGAGGCGGGTCTTCGCGTGCGTGTTATTTCCACTAAGTTTTAGACTCTTTCCAATTTGTCTCCTCGTGATTTTATAAGAGCAAATTTTGATTTCAACATGATTATTGTAGCTGAAAATGTGTGTGTCATTATATGCATACATGCACATCGTAATATTTCAAGACTACATCTGTAGCAAAGAATAAAGTTCTCAGCTTTTACTGTCCGCCCAACTATTTTTGATTTTTTTATTTAATTAGAAGTACAAAGTTAGTGGAGGTCTTTATGTAGCAATCATAAATGCCAATTGATATCATGTTAGGCCAATTGTTATGAAAGTAACTTTTATAGTTGCAAAACAATTTTTAGAAGTATTTCATCGTGCCAAATAGAACAAATGCCAAAGAGTTTTATCGCTATTTCCTAAATGAGTTTAATCAAGGCATGGATTGCTCTTGTAAAACCATATTTAAAGTTTTATAATATTCAGAATTTATAACCTGCTTCAAAGGGTTTTCACAACAGCTAGAAGATCAATCATAATCCATGCGTGTTAAGCGCTTTTTCTAAACTGAAGAACATGACTATTGTCGCAATAAAACCACAATAAATAATATCGAATGTCAAAGAGTTGTGCGAATGTTATGTTCCAATCTGTAAACCTTAAGTAAACTTATATGCTTATCTTAATCTCAAAGTTCACTCATCTAATTTTCAAAAATAATACACATACATCACTTGTCGTAACAATATTAATGCATGGAAAAGGCAAAATATTGTCAGGATCTGTATTCAAAGACGTTTTGTGGCAAGACATCAAGTTTGGTTTCAACGGATAATCCTTTTAACCATGAATATCAATCAACAATACATACAAGTCATACATACTAGTTTCTCACATATTCCACTGCCCAATTTTAAAAATCCACACTGTACAAAAACAACAAAAAACAAATCTATTGTAAGTTGGATAATTTATAATGTTTATTTAGCATGTTGATTGAATTTCTATGAAAATTTTAATGGCCTTTATATGTTGACTCGAAGTTATTCATTGCATCATAAACGCGCTTTGCCACTTGAACAGCAGAATTCGCTTGTTGCCACCCGTCTTGCAAGCAGTTTATCGCTAGCACAAAGTTTATTCGCCATCATAAATACATAACTATCATGTGGTATTGCTCTGATTTTCCGCTAAATTGCATTATCAATTGCACGATTACGTCAGATATTTATGAAAGAAGGAAACTTCTACATCTTGCTCGGATTGGATGATGTTGTGCTCATCTCTGACACTGTCCCCGCCTCTCTCCATCAACGTTTCCGCATATGCCTGTCCCAAGACCAGCAACGTGGCAAAATAGAAACTTTTCAGTTCATGTATGTATGATACACATGGATGGGAGTATATTTACGGAAAGTGGAATAAAATGTAAAGTAATTGTTGTTTGTGCACATTTTGGAATCTTGCCAAAAAAATCGTTTCCATAAGATGCATGCAGCATGCACAGCAACGACGAAAATGCGGGTGCGAAAGCGAGTTTCGGGAGCTATTTCTAACAATTCAATTACTATTCAAAGCTGTTCTGGCATCAAACAACAATTAAGGGCGTTTAAGAGTTCATTAAAGCGATTCTGCAGGATGGCATATGGCCTCTAACGTGCGAATTCATGCTACGTCATTTGAGAAAGAGAAAGCAGGCTCATTATTTCCCGCATAATTTTTCCACTGTGTCGAAAACAGAAAGCAATTCTTTTTGTATTGTCTACATAGATGTCGTCTAGAATGTCTTTTTTCTGTGTTTGCTTCTGTTGCTGCTGCTGTTTCTGTCTACCGCTGCCACCAAATACGGTAGTGACATATGATTCATCTTCCTTTTCCAATGCACATAAATATTGCTGCTGCTGGGCATATTTAGGTTTCCCTGAAGGGTGGTATTAAAATATACATTAGGTATATGAATTGATGAATTTATGAAATTTCTGCAACGAGGTGTTTGCACTTGATTAACCAATTGAATACGGTTTCAAATGTGACCCATGAATGAAATCAGCTGTCAAAATTTAGTTTTTTTTTAGTTTTTTAGATAGAGCGGAGCTTTTTACAGCAAAGTGGTTCAAATTCTATTGTTCTATCCTGGAAAAATATTGAACATGTAAGGATATGGGTAAAACGATGATTTGTAACATCCAAACCATTCTCGAGATATCATCTCGATGTTCTAAAGAATAAACATGAAAATTGGTAACGTGCCCACCATTGTTTTGAGTTTCACATTACAATACCATTATGGATGCTCTACAGTATTATCAGAATATATACGGCAATCCAATATGTCCTCAAGTTCAGATCTTGATATTCTGCACAATCAACAAGAAGAGGTGCGATGCCCCCATGATTTGTACGAGTTGGATTAGAGCCTAGGGACATCATAATACCATTATGGATCCTTTACAGTATTATCAGAATATCTACGGCAATCCGAACTGTCCTCAAGTTCAGATCTTGATGCTCTAAACAATCAACAAGAATATGTGCTATGCCCCTACCATTGGTATAAGATGGACTTAACAGACTTAACAGTATTATTCCATTATCTTTGACAATCCTAAATGTCCTCAAATTCAGATCTTGATATTCTAAATAATTAGCATAAAGATATGCGATGTTCGCACCATCGTTGGTGTTCTGAGGGTACTGTGATATGTTTATAATAACGAAATGATGCCCAAAGTGATATTTCAATATAAAGTAAAGTCAAGACCACGTTGAACGCTTTGTTGACCATACAGACCCTCAAGATTTGCACTCATGAATAGTTTTAAGCACAGTAAATAGTAATTATACTAGGAATATTGAGACATGCTATTAATAGTGAAGTGATGTTCTATGAAGCTATATTAATTCAAAAGTGTGGTCAAGACAACGAAGAACGCTTTGTTGCCTATATACATTATATAGATCTTCAATATCAATTCATAATAAAGAGAAGATGTCTCATGTAGAGGTGTGCGTCGCCGCGCCACGCCGCCGCCGCCGACAGTTTTTAGCACGCCGCCGCCGCCGACATTTTTGCATCGGTGTGCCGCCGTTTAAAAATTGTCACGCCGCTGATTTTTCCACACCGATTCAAATTTGAAGAAGTCCGCAGAATTTTCTGTGGACATTTTGAAGATTCAGTCGAATTTCCGTAGAATTTCCCGAATAATCTCTACACCATCACGCTGGACCCCCAGAGAATCGTGAAGATACCAATGATTTTCTTAAAAATTACCGTTGAAGTTCCGAAAATCTTCCCGTAAAAAACAGGGAAAATAGAAATTCCGAAGAATTTCTCGTAGAAATAGAATTTTTGAACCTAGGAGGGTCGTTTGGTTTATTTTGGCCGAAAGCCACAAGGCCGAATATGTAGTTTGACCGAGCACACTATTTGACCGAAGTCCATCTAGCATCTAGTTTTCAATATTCTCCCATAGAACTTTCGAAAAACTTCTTATGGACAATACAAAGAACTTTGTACAGAAATAAAAAAAATCCTTCCGAAAAATATTCCGTTGAAATACCGAACATTTTTTTGTGAATATTTGAAAATTTCACTTATCAATTCTAAATTTTAGTGGAACAAGGTGTCTATGTCTACTCATCTGTAGAAACAATATTCCCTAAGTTAATTTTCAAGTAAAAACAAATGTGCCATGTACAGATTTTTGCAGCAAAATAATCAATTCAAACAAGTCGGGTTTGGACTTTTCTTATACTGTGTGTCTAGTATGATATCATAAAATAAAATTTGAAATCGAAAAATTGCCTTTATTATGCAGTAGAAGAAAAGTCCAACCCCGTACTGCTAACCGTTTTTAATTAAATTACTCCTAAAATTTTTGAGAAGAGTTTTAAAAAACCCGTATGCTTCCCCGTGCAATATTTTTCAAATATCATCCTTCGACTTCTTCTTCTTCATGCAACCTTTAATCGTCAATTCGTATATCGTGAGGCTAACACGATGATACATTTATATGCCCAGGGAAGTAAAAAAAATCCAACCCGAAAATTTTCTAGACCCGATCGAGAACCCAGCCACCTTCTGCATGGTTTTGCTTTATGGCCCTGACTCGTAAATTACTTTAAAAAATCTTTAGGAAATGCCTCCGAGAATTCTTTCGCAAGTTCATCCAGGAACTGCTTCAGTTATTCAATCAAAAAATCCTTCTGGTATTCCTTCGAAAATTCCTCCAGGAAATGAAATTGGAAATTCCTTCAAAGAGGGTATTCTAAGAATTGCTTCGCAATTTCCTTCAGGAATTCCTTCGGAACTTCATCCATAATTTCATACAGAAATTCCTTTTGGGTCTCCTTCGTAAAATACTTTGGAGATTTCTTCTGATATTCGTTTAAACTTCTTAAACTTTTGTAAACTTCTTTGTTCTAGAAATTTGTTTGGGACTTTCTTCGGGAATTCCTTCAGAACTTTGTACGGATATTCCTTCAGAAAATTAATTCACGATTCCTTTGTAAATTCTTTCACGTGTTTCTTTAGAACATTCTCCGGAAACGTTTTCATGAATTCCTATAGAAATTCGTTCGGAAATACAGTTGAAGAAAAAGTATAAAACTGCTAATGTCGCTCCAGTTCGTGTGACCAACATCTATTGTGCTCAAACATAGCAGCCAAAAAAACGGTACTCATGAGTGTCAAAACGATGTTGTTGATGCAACCAATTATACATTAAAACATAATAGACAACATATGCCAAGTTAAGCTAATTGAAGCAAAATGATTTCAAATGGTACAATAATTTCAATGGTTACACCGCGCCACTAGCGTTTTAGTACTTATGCTCTGCTGAAAATATATTTGGAAAATGCTTCGGATTTCTTTTAAATCCTTGGGGATTTTTTAGGGGGATTCCTTCATGAATTTCTTAGGAAATTATTTCTAGAGGAAATTATTCCCAGTATTCGTTTTGAAAATTCCTCTTGTAACTTCTCCGGATTTTTTTTTCGGTCTCTTCTAGAGAGTTTCTTTTAAATAGCATTTCTTCTACAAGTTCCTATGAACCTTCGGAAATTTGTTTAAAATTTCCATAGTAATTGATTTCTAAATTCCTTCGGGAATCTATTCGTAAATTCATTTTAGAATCCTTATGAGGAATTCTTTGATTTTTTTTGAGAATTCGTTCGAGAATACCTTTCTAGGAATTCCTTTGGAAAATCCGTTTGGAATTACATCGAAAATTCCTTTAGGTGATCAAATTTGACGTCCACTACTTTTTGAGATTTTTAGACCCCTTCCCTCTGTCTCGCTTTTTTGCCGAGTGTACGCACTGTCACAAAATCTTGACCCCCCTTCCCGCTTAAACTGTGGACGTCATTTTTCAACGATCCCTTAGCAAAAATCCTTCACAATTTCCTTTACATTTTTTTTTCAAAAATGCCTTTATGTTCTACTGCGGAAATTGCTTAAAGAATCCTTTCGGAAAATCCTCCTCAATTACCTTTAGAAATTCCTCCAGAAATTCATTCGGGGACTTATCTTTGAAATTCCCCGCGGAATAATTTAGAAAATCATGCTAATTCCTAACACACGCTTTAAGTGATTCCTTTGGAAAGCCATCTGAAAATTCCTTTGAAAATTGATTCACAAATTTTTCCGAAAGTTCTTCCAGGAACTGCCTTGAAATCCTCGATTATTTTGTATTTTTTTAAATTTTCTCCCTAACTTTCCCAAATAAATTAATAAAGCTTTCTTTAGGTATTGCTTAGGGAATTATCCAGGAATTCCTTTGAAGGTGGGTAAACGTTTTTTTTTTTGCCCTTAGATCGGAACAACGATCCATATGTGTTCAATTACATTGTTTGATTTTTTTCTTCTTTGAAATTTCCAGGATTGTGTCAGAAATTCCAGCATTTTTCCGGGTTTTCCAGTTAGTAGTCACCCTGTGAAAATTCCGGGAATTTTCAAAGAAACTTAAAAAAACGAGCCAATTAGAATGAATTTCCTATGGAAACTCCTAACACTTTCCATTGAAATCCAAAAATGTTTTCTCCTTTTGAAAAATCTCCCGCGGAAAATTTCTGGTGAAAACTCCAGCGAGTTTTTCGTAAAACTCCTCAGAGTCTTCCGCAGATATTCCAAACATGTTCAGCGTAAATTTGACAAAATATTGTGTTGAGTATTCTGGAGTACTCAAAAGGAACTTTCCGAGAGTTTTCCAAACAATTTCCAAAATTTGGAACAATTTCTCATGAAAACTTTGAAATTCCAAACAATTTTCCTTGGAAATTACACAGAGCTTCAAAGTAGTTCCTGTGGAAAATTCGAGAATAATTTCCAATAATGAAGGTTTTGAGAAAACTTAGAGAATTTTCTGGAAAAGATGCTCCCGTTTTGAAAATATCCCGAAATAATAAAAAATAAATCTTCGAGAGCGTTATAAAAAAAATCACCACGCCGATTCACGCCGCCGCCACCGCCGGTTAAAATGACTGTCGGCGTGACGCCGAAAACGCCGCCGCCGCCGACCAAAATTTTGACAAACGCCGCCGCCGCCGATTTTTTGGACCGGCGCACACCTCTCATGGCCCTACCGACCATCAAGATCTGAACTCAGAATTAGTTTGGAGTACCGTTGGTTTTTTGGGAATATTATGACATATTTACAATAGCGAAATAGTGTTTCAAAGAACGTTTTATTGATCATACAGACCTTCAATGTCTGTACTCAAGTATAGTTTGCAGTGCGATAGATGGCTTGGGATTACTGTGGCGTGTTTATAATAAAGATATGATGTCCCATGGGGCTATTCCGATTCAAAAGTTTTACTTTGTTGACCATATATACCTCCGAGATCTGTGCTCAAGAACAGTTTTTACGCACATATTTTTTTTTAGAACTTGTATGACCAAAAATCATATTAAAATTATGTGTAGAAAAAATCCGGATTGCATCGGAAAGCTGCTAAAATCAGCTGCTCAACTCGAAATTGTCGTTCTTGCGAACTTTCTCACTAAATACCGTGATAGCCTATCCAGACTACAAGCCTTAAGTTTTACAAGCACTTGAGTACAGATATCAAATGTCAGTGTTTTATATCAAGATACTCTTTATAAGTGATAAAGCTTATAATCTGAATATCTGAATAGCTCCTTCTACAGATATTTGCCATAATTATTATTAGATGAACGGCATTTGCATCTCAAAATTTTTGGAAAGTTGACAACAACACAATATAAATTAATGTGAGATATATGAAGTATGACCTCGCACCGCGCATCCATACTCGTGCTTTGTATGAATCGTTGTTTTATCAGCAAGAGTTACAACAACACAATTTTTGAAGGGTAAGATCATGTTAACAATTTTCTATGCAATTATTGATTGGCGTGGCATAATGCGGATTGACAGTTACGAAAATGGCCTTTTTGTCTAATTTTTGAAAGGATGCTTTCGACTGTTGTGCTCAATTTTGTTTGACTATTATCGGCTCTTTCAGTTTTATAAAGCAGCTAAAACGTTATTGCATCTATTTTCCGACGTGAGAAGGTGAAACCGAAACGTCGGAAAATAGATGCAATAACGTTTTAGCTGCTTTATAAGACTGAAAGAGCCGATAATAGTCAAACAAAACTTTTTGTCTAATCTAACAAGCATAAATTATACTTTCCAGGACACACAAATCCCCCGCCCTTCCTTGTGTTAATCAATAAATCTGTTTTTCCTAATACTTTAATTTGTAAGGTTGGTGAACATATGTCAAAGACAAAACCTACCCTCCCAATAATCACGTTTTTTTCCTGTTCAGGTGTGCCACTGCGACCAGTTATTAGATCTATTGTAGCATTCTCCGTATCCTTAGTGTATAAGTGCATGTCGAATTACTCCATTACTATTGAGAAGCAATACAGCAATACATCGGTTTCGATACAGTTTTCGTTTTATTTTTTCAACAGTATCATGACAAGGTCCCGCTATTTAGACCCTTCACAGAGAATAATCTCATTGAAGGCGCGCCCCTTATCAATCCTTTCTTGATAAAACAGTAACACTGATATTTGGCCATGCATCGGAGCCCTAGCCACATACTTGCCGTGCTTCTAGAATATCACCAATAAAGCTACAAACCCGGGATTTATCTCTATCTACAAATCACGGGGTTCCTTGATAGCCTCCTAAAAAATCCCGATATTGTGAATATGCACTTTTTAAATGTATGCATCCAGCTTCTAGGCAATAATAATGTTCTTGTTGTAATAAGACAGACGCTCGCATTGTAAAAACGTAAGCTCCACCTGACCAATATTAACTGCAGCCCTAAAAAAAGGCGCTAAGTAGTTTCATCAGGCCAATAATTGCGGACAGCTATATCCACCAGAGCTAGCGGGTACGTGAAACTTCGTCGGCCTCGACGTACCACTTCTTCTGGTTAAGCCAAGAAAAAAAAACGATAACACTGACTGTAAGTTTAAACAAAAAATTGTAATATCCAGCCTAATACTAAAACATAATTACAGTTCCCCTGAAGAAGACCCGAAAAGTGGTCGAAACGTTGGAATAAAATCAAAATTATCGTTTGATTACTGAGACTGCATAGCCGAAACGTAGCATAATGTCTTGGATAATCGTTCTTCCCTGGTTCGGGATTTGCGACCAGACTCCCTGAGAATCGAAAAGGCTCATTGCGCAGTGTAAAATGTTCCGCTTCGTCAGTCACCAACGCTCTTCACCGTGAAATGTCGCTTGACGAGATCATGCAGATCTTGGCCAGATTGGTGATCACCTTGACATTCGCAAATGTACATATGCAATGAAGCTCATCGCTTTTGTCTCTCAGCAGTGTACACGTAAATTAACCAACCAGGGCTAGTATTGCTGGCTAGATGATCCTTTAGGCAACCCTCACTCAAGTTCAGTATTACAATCAGCCTGGCATTGTAGCTACTGACCGGTAGCCCAGTACGCGCTAAATCTGCATATTTACTTCAACATTTCCTTTAGAAGATTGAGACTGGCGACCGTCTCTGCTTCGTACAGCATGAACAGTTTACTTTTTCCTTCTTCAGATGCCCCTAGATGGATCCGTTGGGACTTGGGTCTCAGCGTTGTGCAATCTTCATCTTGTGGCAGCTCCCGTTTCACGTCAAACACAACAGCACTTTGGGTTCCTTATTTTTCGATTCATCTTCTTGATTGCCTTCCTTCTTGGATAATTCGCAGACTAGACATTTTTCTCTTTAACACAATCCGACCTACTCGGACAGTGACAGTGACATCCGAAGCAATAGCACCAGCATAGACACGCAGCCTGCGATCGTTGCCAGATTTGGAACACGGGTCCGAAACCATACTATTATCCAATGTTATGCGCCAACCGATGCTGTCAAAGACAAAGAGAACTTCTACAGCTATATAAATGCCATCGTAGATAGAATTCCTAAGGATGATGCGAAAATCGGTTCCCACAACTCGAACCATGAACGCATCATGGCATGCCATGATCTCGACTAAATGAGCGGAAACGAAGATATGTTCGCAGAATTCTATGGTAAAACGACATGGTGATCGGCAGATCACCTAGTCTTCTTGATGTACAGAACAAACGTAGTACCGACATCACGTCTGATCATCACCTCATCATCGGCGAAATACGCCTGGGCATTCCACGGACTCATCGGCAAAAGGAGAAAGTTGGACGACGATCCAACACAGGTCGACTGAAAGTGAGAAGGTCCGTCGTTTATAAACTAGCGACACGTGCTGCAGGAACCCGAGTAGCACACATTTTGCACAAAAATCACAGTAAAGAGCCCCGCACATAGCTTTCGTTTGCGTTGCGTTTGACACATTTCCCATGGGAAAACTGTCAAACGCAACGCAAACTTATCCTATATGCGGGGCTCTTAACTTATTTGTGATCGGATTCAGTCGCAATTAGGTTGCTGCAACCTATTTCACTTAACTTGTGCTGCTAGGGTATTCCGGAAGGTGGCAGCGTGGAAGACCTATGGACCGCCATCAACAAGCTACTTTTGATGATGATACTTTTGAGATCCTTATCTAGAATGCTATCAGAAATCAAGAAGGGGAGTGATCCTTGACAAAAGCATGTGGATTACTACTCCTGGCCACGCCCATCTTCACCGAAACAAGGGAGAGGAAGGAAGTATGGATTTGGTACTTACTTAACGAGAGGCCACCGATTTAGCGACACCCTCATAAGTACCACGGAGTTAGATAATGAGGAAGGTATTCGTTGGGTCAGGATTTGCCTGTAGTTGGCAATGTCACACTTAAAATAAATCACCGAATTCGGTAAAATTTTACCGAAATCTCAACAGCAGAACTGTTCGGTAAATAATTTTACTGATTTTCGGTGATTTTGACAGTTGAACAATGGGAAAAATTACAAAAAATCTGTAAAATAATTACCGAACAGTTCTGCTGTTGAGATTTCGGTAAAATTTACCGAATACTGTGAAATGAGTTGAGTGTGTAACCGTGGTAGATCTTACACACTAACTTTTTCTATTTCGAGCTCGGCAAAATTGGGCACCGCTGTAGCAGTAAATTTCAAAACTGAACTTCGGCAGAAAATTTCGTATATTACTGATTCTCAGCAAAATATTTGCTGTGTCTCAGCAACCGAAACGTCACTTTTACTGAGATTTCGGCAAAAATCATGTTTGCTGAAATTCGGCGGTGCCCACCTCGGGAAAATAAACAAAAAATGCTAAGATCTCGGCAAAAAAAAAAAAAGTGTGTACCCCGTAACACACCACGTAAAGGTGTCTGTCCAGCATTACGGGTAACGCCAAAGCCGCGATAGAGCGAACAAAGAGGAGCCAAAGTGTTAGCCCTTCAACGATACTCGGCTCTGGAGAAGGAAGGGAAACGCTCATGTCGACGAGACAAGCAAGGTGGACTCTTTGGCCAACGAAGGAGTGAGAGCCGCAGTAACCGGGGACATTCGCCTCCTCTACGATACCTCACGACGCTTAAATGGGGTGACGATGAATGCGAAATGCCTGCCAAAATGCCAACTGACCAGCTAAAACGCTAGTTATCTTAGCATGGATTCAGGAAAAGTTCAATGCGACTCTCTGGTGGCAACAGATCGGGTTCCGTGCCGAAAAATCCTGTGTGGACCATATTCTCACGCTCTGTATCATTCTGGAGCAGGTCAACGAGTTCCAAGAGTCCCTTTACTTAGTATTCATTGAACACGAAAAAGCTTTTGACCGTCTCAATCACGCGCATATATAGGGCGCCCTGAGACGCAAGGGGGTTCCTGAGAAAATCATCAGCCTTGTCGAGGCACAGTACGGGATCTTGTCCTGTAGATTGCTCCACCATGAGGTCTTGTTCGACCAAATCGTTGGATGTAAACACAGCGATGCTTCCAGTTTTACAGTAGCCGGGCAATCCGTGGAGAATGTTGAGAGTTTCCAATATCTTAGTAGTCAAATGGCGTCAGACGGCAGTACCAAGATCGACATAGGCGCACGGATGAAGAATGCAATATATGGATATCTGGAAAAACAGGCAGATAAGTGAAAGCACCAAAATCCGCATTTTCCATTCTAACACGAAATCGGTACTGGTAGACGCTAGCGAAACATTGTGTGAAGTGCAGATTACTCAATGGATACAGGTGTTCATCAACAGATGCCTGCGGTACATAATTCGTGTCTGGTGGCCTCATAAACGAATCTCAAACAACAAGCTCCATCGCCACTGTCACCAGACGTAGTAGCGGAAATAAAGTCGACCAAAATCTAACCTGACAACAGGTTAAAGCGATAGCTGGACATCGCTCAGGATTGAGATTCTTCAAGTCGTCAAGTCAAGATACATAGAGTAGAAAACTACCGTTCAATATAGAACCTGATCTGCTTTGCCAAATGTTTCAAAAGTATTCTGCACGGCGTGTTATACCTAGCAGTCCGAACATCAACATGGATTCAGGAGAAGCGTTTGGATATAACCTTATGGCGTTTACTCATACAGTGCTAGACAAATTGGAAAACCGTAGCCAGATTGAAATGTGCCACAAACCTGGTTTACTTATTTTCGTTCATGAATATCAAAAACCCAGCGACTGTGACTTTGAAAAAGTCCTTGAATACAATAAAGCAAACTATGACGACATAAGACATATGCTAAGTAGATTTAACTGGAAGCAAATTTTAAAGAATGAAGGTAATATTGAATCTTCCGTCGATGTCTTTTATAACATCATTTTTGATATTATTATTGACGAGGTTCCAAAAAGAAGAAAACGACGGAGCGAAAATTCAAAATATCCAATTTGGTACAATAGACAAATAAAAAATTTAAAGAATCGCAAACAAAAATTACATAAAACTTACAAGCTAGACAAGACAAATGAAAATTTGGAAAAATATTTAGACATCTGTGATCAATTAAAATTAGCAATTGATGTAGCATTTAAAGAACACAACACGAAAACAGAAAACGAAATAAAGTCATGTCCAAAGAACTTCTTCAATTACGTAAAATCAAAATTAAAATCAGACAATTTTCCGCCAACCATGTATTTATACGAACGACGCGGTAATTGCTCGGAAGATATCTGTAATCTTTTTGGAGATTTCTTCCAAGACATATACACCACCTTTTCGAAACAAGATCGCGGCCTAGATTTTTTTTTGCGCCTATCCCAGAATTCGCTAGCGATATCGGTGTCAATCAGATCATGGTGAACGATATTCTAAAGGCTTTAAACAACTTAGATGCATCTAAAGGCCCTGGTCCTGACGGTATTCCACCGATATTTATTAAGATTCTGGCTAAAGAGCTGACTTCACCTTTGTTTTGGCTCTTCAGATTGTCATTGGAATCCGGAAATTTTCCCAGGGTATGGAAAAGCTCCTATCTTGTGCCTATCTTCAAATCAGGCAAAAAATCTGACATACGTAATTACCGTGGAATAGCCATTATCTCTTGCATTCCCAAACTTTTTGAATCCATTATCAATGAAAAATTATTTTCACAACTTGAAAACAGAATTACGAATAAGCAGCATGAATTTTTCAAAGGTAGCTTTACCACTACAAATTTAATAGAATTCATTGATTATTCTCTAATGCAATGGATAATGGTAACTACGTGGAAGCTATATACACTGACTTTAGCAAGGCGTTTGATCGCATTGACATTCCAAGGTCATGCCTGACGGAATCCAAGTTTGAAATTGCTCGCATTTTCGGGGGCACACCACTCGATACGGAAGCAAAGCACAACTGTCATTTTTGTTATGTCACGCATGCTGCGACGCAGCAAAGCTAAATTAACAATAATGACAGTTGTGCGCCGCCTCCGTATCGAGTGGTGTGCCCCCGAAAACGCGAGCACTTTCAAACATGGATTTCGTCAGGAGTGACCTTAAATTGCAAAAATTTGGAATTGAGCCAGGACTCCTTAGATGGCTTGAATCTTATCTCACAGACCGGCAACAAATAACAAAATTTAACAGAATGAAATCCAATCCCATTCAAGTCACTTCAGAAGTTCCACAAGCCTCTCATCTTGGCCCTCTTTTATTTATATTACATGTAAATTATATGTAAATATGTAAATGTACCTTCATTCTCAAAAATATAAAGATTTTAATTTATGCCGATGACATAGAGATATTTATGGAAATAAAAAATGAAGACGACAGAACCATATTCCACAATGAAATACACATGTTCTATACATGGTGAAGAAAAAGCCTATTGCAACTGAATGTTAAGAAATGCAACATAATATCATTCAGCAGAAAAAGAATAACACCAAATACACAAATTGTACTAGGGAACAATACTGTTGAAAGACACGAAAGAGTTAGGGATTTAAGGGGCCGTACACATGTTACGTAAGCACTTATGGGGGGAGGGGGGTCGGTCCATATCTTACGCTCCATATAAATAAAAAATCTTTTGTATGAAAAAAATCTTACAAGGGGGGAGGGGGGTTCGAAAAACCCGGAAAAAATGCTTACGTAATAAGTGTACGACCCCTTAGGGGTGATTTTAGATTCGAAACTAACTCTTGTTGATCACTATAACACAATCATTCACAAAGCTAATAACATGCTAGGCTGTATCAAGCGTTTTTGCTTCAACTTTCAGGATCCCTACACAATCAAAACACTATATCTTCTTCTATATACATAAAAATGAATTTCTGTCTGTCTGAACCTTAAAGACTCCGAAACTACTGAACCAATTGACGTGAAAATGTATGCAGAGGTTTTCGGGGCCGGGGAAGGTTCTTAAGATGGTTCGAGACCCCTCCCTCCTTTGGAAAGGGGGTCTCCCATACAAATGAAACATCAATTTCTTCATAAATCGAGACTTAATCAAAGAATAAATCAATTTTAGGCGAAACGAAGTTCGTCGGGTTTGCTAGTATTTCATATGTACGATCCTGGGAGGGAGATCCAGATACTACACACGTAATAACAATAAAATTAAACGTCATGACGCAAGAAAATTATCGACGAACAAAATATACCAAAGCAAGCGTCACACGGACTGACCAATTTTTGTTTTGCGTGTCATCGATGTTTTCGTTGATTTCATTGAAGCCAGTGCGTGACTTTCTCGAGTCTCAGATAACGTTCCGAGTGCGGGAATTTGAAATATGAAGTGTCTCGTGAAACTCTCTCTCCCGGAGTATTGAATTAAGAAGTGTCCGGAACATAGTCGTTTTTCGCTTCCCTATGAAAGGAATCACAAAATGCGGTGGATTAAATTCAGTATAAATAAAACACGAATCTCTTGTCAGCATCTATCTCGACCAACCAAACAAAACTCATTCATAGGGTAACCAACTTGATTTGGACCCCTACACATTTTGGACCCTCCTGGCGACATTTGTCTGAAAATCATATCGTTTTAACCATTTTAACGGTAGGGGAAGGTGGGTAGACTTGATCCCCGGGGAGACTTGATCACCCCCTGTTTTATCGAAAACTAAAGTAGTTTTGTTCTAATGTATTTTTTAGTATTGATCCTCTAGACAAATGACCTTTATGTGGTGAGTTATTTTTTAAATTGACAACCTTATTTATTCTGCAGGGCGGTTTGTATATTTTGACCTTCCTAAAGATTTTTTTATTGGCCAAGCAAAATTTGAACAACTTTTCATAACAATGACCACATGCTTTCGTTTTTTCACAGCACAAAGCCATAAATATGCTTAATGATCTGTACTGATGAAAATGTCAACACTCCATCAAAGTTTTAGGATATTTAGATTTGAAGTTATTACTTCAATATGGGGACACTAGATCCCCCATTAGTCATCCATACAAAAATTTGGCGAAAAATTTTTTAAAAATATAAATCTGTTCTCAGGCTTCTAATTTTTTGTAGATTCGACAGATTTGATGAAGGGTTGTCAGGAAAAATTATTTATTGCGTAGATATCATAAAAAGGGGATCAAGTCTCCCCAAATTTTAAAATTGCATGTGCTGTCAAATTCAATAACCAAAATCGTTCACGTATACGCACAGAAATTCGAAAATTCCGCGTATTTTGAAGGAAAAATATTTAAAAAACCTGAGGGCACCTTTCTAATTTTATCAAAGCAAGTTCTTGGAGAGGGATCAATTTCCCCCGAATATTTTAAAAGTCGATTTTTGACAGCACTCCAAAAAATCGGTTGTGTATCAATAACAACAATAATTTAAGGACTGTCATACATTAGTAAAGTTAAATACAGTCCCATCCCGATTTTGGCAACACCCGGTTTTGTCTACCCCCGATTTTGGCAACACCCGGTTTTGGCAACATTTTCTTCCCGATTTTGGCAACAACCTCGAAAATATTTTTTTTATTACTTTTTAGAGCTAAAACCTTTTTATTAATATCTAATAGGATAAACAAAACCGAAAGTGAATGTCATTAGGGTTTATATGCGTATTACGGGTTCTGTACGAATAGTGGGCACTTCCACTGAATTAATGAAGCACCACTCGTATTACCGCTCATTGCAAACAATGTCTATTAAAACTTTTCTCCTCTTTTTATTCATGTTTTCCATGTCCCTATTTACACTACCCTAATCTAACCAGCCCACCGTAGAATGTCGTATTTTTTGGCATCTCACTGATTTTGTCGTCGATAAGCTGACTCACACCGTTGTACATAGTACAACATCTATTAAGCGATACCCGCCGCTTACATCACAATGCAACCGATACTGCTTGAGTGATCCAGGAACAAACAATCCCAGTAGGTTTAATTGCTAGTGATTGGCACATTCGATTTTCTAAATGCGCTGTTTAGCCATCAAGTCGTTTTGCTCATTACGCGCCGAGAAAATGTCATTTTAACATTTTATCTGTCTTTCTGCTGAATTTCTATATAGAAAATAAGCAACAATTTTATTTTAAAGAATCTTATTGTTTAAAATTTACACAAATTTATCTAGCGATTAACATCAGACCACTGTTGGCTTTTCCATTTTCCTGATGTGTCAATTGCATAACGAGCCTTTTGATTCCAGCATGCTTGCCTACAGTTCAACAGTAATGGTAAGAGTTTGGTAACATGTAATCGTAAGGCTCTCAAACAAGCATTGAAAAAAATCAGATCATGAGAAAAAATCGGGTTAATCTAAGCCAACTTGATGCTCTTCCGCGGGGCAAGTTATGAGCTTCCTAAGATCTTTGAAATTGGAGTTAGATGATTTACCGTTTAGTGATCTTTAACACTCACCAATGGAAGCCTATTGAGTGAAGCGAATCACTTGGAAACACAACAATGAGCGTCGTTCCGGTGCGCTGATAGCAGAAGCCATTCAAGGATTCTAAAAATGAAGACCTCTATGAGTCTGGAAATCTAGTACACCGAATGGGAGGCGTCGATACTTTATCTAAACTATCTTATCGTTGCTTACATGGATACCTCACCACGGCTTGGCTTGTTAGACGGTGTTGCTCATTGTTTATCACAGCAACGATCGCTCCTACTCGTTGTATGACATACATCTGAGTGAGGCAGTTCACTCATTGGCTATAGATTGCAATAGATCAATACTCACAAGACTTACTCACACTTCCAATTTCTGCTCTCGAGTGTTCTGTTTGTGATGGCGTAGTATCAGAAGTGGCTCCTGTGAAGTTCCCATGAGATCTCTGGTGTAAGTCTAGCTGTTTCGATAGGCGAGCGATGCGTCCCATGTGGTTTTATTATTATTTATTCAGCCTAAGGCCGGAGTGGCCTCTACGGTACATAACAGTGGTCTCCGTCCACTGCTGTATGTTACCAGTCACGCAGTCTACGGAGGGTTCGTAAATCGTCTTGATCGATCCACCTTGATCGCTGCACACCTCGCCTTCTTGTGCCTGTCGAATCATTGTAGAGAACCATTTTTACTCCTAGTGCGCGTTTTTTCTCCACAAGCATAGTACAGATCTCGTACTTACGCTTTCCTGCCACGTTGCGTCTCCGAATTTGTCTGCTGATATCGTTATCGGAGGTCAAGTGAGCCCATGTACACGAATTCTTCAACCACCTTGATTTTGTTGAATAGCCGTTGTCTTCTCTTGAGCCTACTGCGTCTTCAACGTATTAATCACTAGTCCGCTCTGCTTTGCTGCCCTCTTCAGTCTGATGTAGGATTCTTCCATCTTTTCAATGTTATAATAATGAAAGTAGTGCATGGAGAACTGGAGTGCGATGACCTGCAGCGAGCACCAGTAGGTTGACTGCTATCGAGTGTCAGAGGTGGCATGCCGCAAATGGTCCACCAGCTTCCACTCGGCCACACTATCACTCGTAGTGCGAGGTGCACATAGTGCTCATGGATCAATCATTGCCGCCTGAAATATTCCCTGCTGAGTGCTAGGAGACCGACTAGTGCAAAGGGATTTGGTTTTTAGTGAGTCGAGTGTAGTTAACCCATACTCGCACTACGCTTGACCAATGTGCAGAATGCAGATTTCCGTTACCATTTACTAAAACAATGGAACGTCTTATGCCTTGCGTTCTTTTTTTCCATAATGTGAATTATGATAAAAACAAGCATTTTCAGTGGACTAAAATTTATATGAGATGTCAGATTGAAGTCAGCACTTCAATGGACTACTATATAAAAGTTTTCTTATCACTACATTTTTTTGTAGGGACATGGCCGACGCTATTGTAAATTTCAAATATTATTTATTATTAAATTTGTATTATGAAATTGGCTAATTAGTTACATTATCGTTTGATTGCCATTCTTGAGTTTGTTTCAATTTTGTTGGAGCTACAATCTTCGAGTTATGAATATCGCAAAAATGACGATTATGATGCACGTGCATCACTTAAACACACTCCGCATACTTTGTAGTACATATTCAAAGTATTTAGCTTCAATCATGCAAACAAAAAAAAATTGAAATTTTGTATGAAAATTTTTTCCCGTTTTTGGCAACATCCCCATTTTGGCAACATTAAAATCCGGTCGTGTTGCCAAAATCGGGAAGGGACTGTACTATATTTCTTAGAGAGTCTGTGTGGAAATCGCGTATGTTTATTTATTTTTGGTTGTGATCCATCGGAAATCAGAAAAGGGGATCAAGTCTACCCAGTCTCCCCTATCGATATTTTGAAAAAGATCCTTTGCATTTTTTGAGTAATTTAAAAAAAATTATGAAACGGCATCGATCGCTATCGATGGTTCATACACACTTAAAATAAATCGCCGAATTCGGTAAAATTTTACCGAAATCTCAACAGCAGAACTGTTCGGTAATTAATTTAACTGATTTTCGGTGATTTTGACAGTTGAGCAATGGAAAAAATTACAAAAAAAAAAAATAAATTACCGAACAGTTCTGCTGTTGAGATTTCGGTAAAATTTACCGAATACGGTGAAATGAGTTAAGTTTTTTTATAAGAAAACTTTTAAAATTGGATATGAAGATTTTGAAGAAACTTAAAGAAATGGTTGGCAAGGGTTGATTATTCATGTTGGCAAATGTGTTTTAGTTTTCTTTTGCATTTCGAAGTAGCTTGTTTCATAACGTGTGGGAAAAGACGGAAGTTGCAAAGCCAAATCTCTCTTCCATGCTTTCACCATATATGACAGATTCGGACGACGAACACTTTACAGATTTTTTCAAATCGTCAAAACCCGACTTTTCACGATTAAAATTACGAAAAAAAATTACTGCAGCTGCGGATTGGGCTGATTTTGAAGAACGTGAAACGAGCGATCCAGATAATGAATTAATAAGCGCTGAGCAAAGGAAATCATTGCAAGAAGATGTATCCTAGACGTGTCCTTTTTTCTTTACAATGGGCACCATTTTCAAACAAGTTTCGCAGTTCGATTGTATTAGGCATTTTTTTGTTCAACAACCGTCGTTTCAAATATAGATTTATAATGTTCAATATAATTTTCTGCTTTTTATAGTTTTCAAGTAAATTATCAGTATCGATACTCCTCATTTATTAAACATTTTCAGCTAGGTCTGCGGTGACGTTTCACGACAACCAAAGTTAGGTCTGCACTGACATTCATATTTTTTGAATCTGAATCTCCCTCCCAGGTACGATCTATACTGAATACAATGCTACAATTGTATCGCCTTATTCAACCACACATGAAGAAAGAATAGATTCAGAACAAAAACAATTTCTATTATACGCTCTTCGTAAATTAGGTTGGACATCATTTCCTCTTCCATCTTATGAAGCACGTTGCATGCCTAGGGGAAGGAGGGGCAATATACCCTAGCTAAGCATAGACTGCTTTTATGCCTTAACTATAACGATTTTCATGGGTGTTTCTACCTCACGCAACAGTTAAACAATAGAGTAGAGTGGGGCAAGAGTGCGCGTGGGGTAAGAGTACGTTTTCGATTTTTTGAAGTAATAAAAAAAGATAAACTAGCAGCACTGCATCAGTTTGACAGGTATTCTGGCCAACTATTATCATGTGTAATTGTAAACGATTTGAATAAACAACAAGGGAGATATGGAGTTAGATAACTTTTTGGTCATTTTGCTAAAAATAATTGGATTTCCGCAACTAGTATTTCATTACCATATATACGTTCAATCAGGTGAACATTATACCATTTCGATAACCTATTGTATAGAGTACTTTATGGTACAGAACACCAATCAGGTTGGTTTTCCAAGAAGTCTAAACCATTACTTGAATAATTTTTGGGACTGTGGGGTAAAAGTACGCAGGAACCGGTGGGGCAAGAGTACACATATGAATTTTTAAATTATGATGTCAAACACGTATCTCCGGTCGAAATAAGACTTCTTCCAAAGCGTAAAGATCCACAACTAAGAAAAAAGGGACAAAATTCGAAATTATCGCAAGTTTTTAGTTAAAGTAATTCGGTGTAAGATGGGATTTAGCGAACAAAGCACTGAAGCGAAATAATTAAATTGTATTAGGACTTGTTGTACACCTAAACATAGTACGAAAACACAATTTCATCTAAATGATAATTTCATTTAATCAAAAGAAACATTCATAAATTACGCAACGTTTAGCTGGGAGGGGTTGCAAGATGTGTGAAGATCCATATAATTTTTAGAGGATTCATACAAATAGTGTAAAATAGGGGGGAGGGGTGATGAAATAGCCAAATTTTACGTTACGTGATTGGTGGACTTTCTTAAAGGAAAATGCCTTTGTATACGCCACGCGAAACCTGATATATATTTTTACCTCTGTAGTTTTTTGTATATATAAAAAACAATGGCTTTTCGTATGAAAGTGCACATTTGTAGGACCCCCTCCCCCTTTAAGAGTTACGTAATCTTTAAACATTCCCTTATATATGCTCATTTAACATCAATTAAATGTTATTAACTCTTATTTGTGTAAATATATACTTAAAGCACATGATTGGATAAATGCGTACTCTTACCCCACCCGATGCGCACTTTTACCCCACCGGTGGGGTAAGAGTGCGTTTTTCACTTATCTTGCAATAAGGGTTCTACTAAAACGAATCTCAATAATTTCAATATTTTTTCCACTGGGTAACATAAAGGAAGAGTATATGAATCATCGATACAGATTTGATATGCAGAAGCTTGCTTCATAAGGGCCACATGATCGATTGAAAACTAAGTGCGTCCTCTTACCCCACTCTACTCTATAGCTAGCTGATGCCATATTAAAATTAGAAAAAAAATCTCAATCATATTGAAAATACACCCGATTCTGTTTTTACGCGGGTTTTTTTTACACGGCCTTGTAAAAAAATCCCATACAATGTTTTTGCAAAGTTGTTCCATTTTGTATGATTCGTCGAGAAATCATAAAACTTTCTTTACACGGATTTTCAGATTTTGAACTGAAAACTTTTTTTACACGAAACGCATCCCCCGTGTAAAAAAAGAATCGGGTGTACTAACATTTAAAAAAAAGTGGTGATATTTCGTTGCCGGAAAACTCATGAGGCAAAACGCCTTTTAGCAGGCAGCTCTTAGGGAACAACGTACCATGCGTCGGCACATCAGCATTCTGGTATGGACAGTGCGTGGAGACGCGAGTACATTGTAGGATAGTTCCACTAGGGCATTTTGCATCGCCGAAATGTTTCACCAAAATGTGGAAAATTTCAGTTTTTCTTACATTCCTATCTATTATTTTGACACTTTTTTCGCCAAACCTAAATAATTTTACGTCTAGTTTTATTAAGGCTATCTCAAACATGGTAAATATAAGTGAATACCCGAAAGTCGTTTTGCCCCGGGGGGGGGGGGCGTTTTGGGACCTCTTCCCCTTTAAATATACAAACATTGAAAGAGCGTTGAGAATGTGCAATGGTTTAATTTGTTAACGATATAGTTTCTCAACGTGTTGATTCAACTAAAATTTTATCGAAATTTAATTTTTACATGCCTTCTCGGCTACTTCGACATAGAACATTATTTTTAACCAACCACTGCCGAACAAATTTACGCCAAATTTGGGCCTCTCAACCGAATGATGGCTGCTTACAATCAACACTGCGAAACTATTGACTTAACAATGTCTTGGCATAACATTAGACAATATTTTCAAAGAACAAACATTACAAATTCAGCAATATAAATTCAAAATCAAAATTATACATCACTTTACTAAAAAAAAACATTATATAATCATACTATAGCATTACAAAAACAAACATATAATAATAAAATAAATCTATATATATAAAAATCAATCTATGTATGTATGTTCGCTAACTACTTCTGAACCACTTGGCCGAATTCAACCAAATTTGGTACACACGTTCTCTATCCTCAGGGGAAGTTGACAAAGGGGGTGGGAGGGTCATTTAGAAAAGGGGGAGGGGTTTTGTTTAGAAAACGAACAATTATGTGTAACTTGCATCTCCTAGGGCCGATTTCAATCAAATTTTGTACACATATTCAATATAAGGAGACAACCATATGAGAGTGTAATCTTTGAAAGGGGAGGGGTCTGGAGGAGGGGTATGGTTCAGAAAACGGGTAATTCAGAGTAAATTCTGAACCCCTGCACCGATTTCAACCAAATTTGATACAAACATTCTCTACCCTAAACAAAAAGATAACAAAGAAGGTGGGGCGGTCATTGTAAAAAAGGGAGGGTATGGGGGGAGGGGTTGTCTTTATAAAACGAGCAATTCAGTGTAACTCCCAACCCCCAGTACCCATATCAACCAAATTTTGTACACATATTCACTAAGAGTAGTCGATCATATGGAAGTGTAATTTGGTAAAGAGGGGAGGGGCTGGGGAGGGGTATTGTTCAGAAAACAAGCAATTCAGTGTATCTTTTGAACCCCTGGACCGATTTCATCCAAATTTGGTACACACATTCTCTATCCTAAGGAGAAAATAACAAAGGGTGGTATGATCATTGGGAAAAAGGGATGGTAAGGGGGAAGGGTTGTATTTAGAAAAAGAGCAATTCAGTGTAACACCTAACTCCCAGGACCGATTTCAACCAAAATTGGTGTACACATTTTCTATCCCAAGGAGAAGATAACAAAGGAGGTGGGAGGGTCATTGGGGAAAAAGGGAAGTTATGGGGAAGGGTTGTCTTTAAAAAATGAGCAATTCAGTGTAACTCCCAGGATAAATTACAACCAGATTTGGTACACTTATTCTCTATTTTTGGAAGATGTTTATTGAAAAGGTAGAAGGGCCAAACAAATATATAAAAATAGATTGATACAAAGGAACAATTCTATGAGCGGTAGATCTACCTCTGTGGGTTTTGTGCTACAGCATTGGACATTTTAATTGAATAATTTACTTTTCAGTCCCTAGCAAAGCCGAATACATATAGCTATTAGCTATCTATATATCTCGGATACTTATTCAACGTATGTGACGTATGTGATTTTGTAAACAAAAATTTAAACGTTGATTTCTGCAATCTGATAGCACTCCACGCAAACCATCGCCACATACAGGTAGGGGAGGTTTCGGCTACATGTTCGTTGTGTTGGTTTGCGTAGGAGTGCCATCATATTTGACAAATCGACGTATGCATCTTTGTTTACAAAATCACATACGTCACTTTTGAATAAGTACCGAGATATATAAAACTCAATGTTTGTATGTTTGTGTGTATGCTCCAGCCTAACTTCTGAACCCATTATTGTATTGTTTAGTTATCGATCAATTTAACCATTTATCGAAATTATGGTTGCCCAGTGACAAGCAATGATTAATGTGTTTCCTTCTGGATGGTGAATGTGATCCCTTCTTTAAAAATAGACGTTTGCCCGGAATAAGGCATCGGTGGATGTTTTTCCTTCTTTAGAAATAAACGTTTGCCCGGAATATGGCGATTATGGGTTTGCTCCCTTCTTCAAAACCAGTCAATGTTTTCAAATGAAATCTGCCTTCTTCTGATCAAATGATGAAGTATCGATAAGAAAACGCAATTATCCTGTTGACCAATTGGTTTATTCATTTTCCGATTGTGAAAAAAAAACTGCGAATCAAACTGGCAATTCCGAGCAAGGCCGGGTACATAAAGCTAGTAAATAAATAAACTTGGATCACTTGATGTTTAAAATCATATTCTCTCGCAAAGCTTTCATCAAGTTATATGACACCAAGTCCGATGCGTATGGCATGCCATTCAGAGTACCAAAGACAGTCATTTAGGTCTGCTCATCTTCATTCAGTCCAGAAAACTGCTTTACGTGTCAATCTAAAAATATTCCGTCACAACCGTGTGTGTTCTGCAAACGGTATGAAGTATGGAGTACAAATCTGGGATTAATATCATTCCGTTCACATTGGTATCAAGAAAATAGTAACGCTTTTTTACGCTTTGTCGCTTACCATGGTACGATCCTGCCAATCTTCCTTCATATTAAAATCGTTGTTTTTAAAGGCAGGATCACCGTCATCGATCAGAGGTCGTACAGACTGAGCACTTAACACCTGGCATTTAACAAAGGGGATGACATTTATATAACACCCATTGAACCAGTAGAGAATTTTTCGTGTTACGAAAAGTTTTCTGTTTACTAGGGCGGGAATCGAACACACGGCCGTGTAAAAAAAATCCGTGTAAAAACAAAATCGGGTGTACTTTATTAACGTGATTTTTAACAGTACTTAAGAAAATCTTCCCACGTGTAGAAAACTACAAGATTTTAGTACAATAAAATATGGGATTGATAGTTTGATGATTGATTACATGTTACAATGATTGATTGTATTAGAATATAGCAAATTTGTATATGCCAAAATTTTATACATATTTCACAAGCGTCTTAAACAGAACGGTAAAGAAATATACCATCCGCTAGTTGGATGTAGATAATCTGCCCCCAATTCTTCTTCTTATGCCGCCTCTGGGATATTGTGGGTGGGTGTAAGTATAAAGGCGACAGACAACGTTGATCATTTCGTTGAGTCCTTTCTCCCCATCTATAGACTAAGACATTCGGAACTGCTCCGTGGAAGTTGACATTTTTTATTTCATTCCTCCGAACATCTTGACTGGTGTGCAGCGACGCGTACAAACATGAATTCTACTCCACCGCTGAACACGCGTCTTCTACTTACTTTATTGGAAAGAGCACAGCCATTTATGAGTTTTTGACATGAATTAAAGGCATAAGAAAGTATTACTATTCGATACAAGAATAAGAACTTTCTGCAGACGAAGGTGAACGTCTCGACAACTAGACCGGTCTTTAACTAATGCAATCAGATATTGAATGAAAAGAATGATGCTTTAAATTATACCACATGTACTTCATAATTATGTCGGACTATTCAAGTTGGTTCAATGAAGTTGAAAGTTTAAGGTTCCCCAAACACACGCTACGCGATTCTATTGCTTTAGTATACTAAATTGAATTAAATTGATGTTTAATCTATCAGGATGCGTTCTAATATTTCAATATAGCGGGACCTATTATCACAATCAAATATCGATTTCACACATATTTGGAATACTTAAGACGATCTTATGTATAATGTTTGAGCATGTTTAAAGCGCAAGAACATGCACAGAAAATTGACTCTCCCATTCTTGTAGCACTCAAATCAGATACCTACTTATTGCTACTGACAAGTCAACAAAAGCACCCCAAAACCTCTGAATAGAGGTGAATTTTTGACATGCCTATCAAAATATTAACAAGTATTCCGCTGTCAAGGCAAAGTCATGATCCGATCATGTCCGCGGTGACTGAGTGGAATAAGGCTGTGAGCCGCTCGTTTATCGCCGAGTGACGTCCCAAATGAGATTCATAGCCACGCAGCTTCCATCCACACAACAACTGATGTGCGCTTAAAATTCCCAACATAACCGGAGATGCTCGGTAACGGCCAACAAAAGATTCATGCACACAGTTTTATACAACGGCGACGCGTGAGAGTTCAATTTCTTTCCCATCATCATGCGCTGGTTTCATTTCTCGCGCCTCTGACTGTGGACATGGAAAATGTACACATCGAAAACTGGATAATATTGTCCGCTTCTATGTAAAGCTGTTTTTTCCTACTGTTTGTTTTTCAAATGTCATTTATTTCGATAGATATGATATGCTTAATTGAATTAGTGAAAAAATATGTGTTTAATTGAATGCGAAAAAAAGCAAAAACTGGTTGGACAGGGGTCAAAATTTAAAAAGTTTGATGGGGATATCTATTCAGTTTTATTTTCTCGATGGAGGTTTAGTAGTTAAGTTTTTAGGAAGGTTCATGCAAAAAAGGCGTTTCAGACATGTTTCAGGAATGAATAAAAACATAAAAGTATTCATGAAAGTGTAATTCCAATCAAGTTGCATTTCTGCTAGTTCTCAAACATGAAATCACTATTTGCGTGTTATTATATTGTTAACAAATTAACATATAACAACTAGTTCTTTATTAATGCTGTGGAGTTGATTGTATAGAAATTTAATTTGTTAATAATATAATAACACGCAAATAGTGATTCCAATCAAGGTGCATTTCTGCTAGTCTACAAACATGGAATCACTATCATTATATCAATAATCAAAGAACAAACTATGGCAGAAATGGCCCAATAAATAGAATGATGACATGTTATAATGCACATTGTGAAACAATTGATGTAACGATGAGTAAAACTAATCTAAAAAAAGTGTTCTTCTCTAGACAAGTTAGGTAATGACTGAAGTACACATCGACTAGATAATAAGTATTTATTGTACAAAGTATAATTGGTCTACATTTGATTGACGGCAAATAAATAAATAAATTTACGTGTAATTTTATTAATAACAAATTGAAGTTCTATAGAATCAACTCTACAGCATTAATAAAGAACTCTTTGTTATATGTTAATTTGTCAGTTTGATTTTTATGACTCAAACTTTTTTATTGCATTTGTCCATTCAACATAAATATTAAAATTTTATAATTTGACAGATAAAGCACTTTTTCCAATATCTACCTTTTTATTGTGTTATTTGTTGTGCATTTTTGTCTTTATTAGAGAGGCTTGGGGGCTGTCCACAAACCACGTAGACCGAAATTTCACATTTAAAAAACCCCCCCTCCCCCCTGGTAGACTTTCGTAGACTTTTCCGAAACCCCTCCCCCACCCCCTTGAGGTCTACGTAGACTTTTACAAATTTTACAAAACATCATATGTGATTGGACAATCAAAATCGAAATCAAATTCAATCCTCTGTCCACAGCTCCTGAAACCAAATCTCAAAGTCAATTAATTTAATTTCTGTTGAATTCGACTCCTCCTAGAGGTGTGCACCACCGCATGACGACACTTTTGCATCGGCACGCCACTGCTTAAAATGTGTCACGCATCTGACCTAAAATTCTCCACGTCGCACAATGGCGGAAACCCGGACAAAACCTCAATTTTTTTTTCGTTCGTTTCGCGAAACTTGTATTTTTTAAATTTCAGACATATATTGAATGAACTGATTCAAAAATTTGATGATTGTAGCTGGTAAATAAATTTTTTGATGGCTTGTTGAAGTAAATGCTGTAAAGCATCTCCCGAACAAATTTGTATGGAAAAAGAAAATTTGACTAGAGTTTTTTCGGGAACGATTCGGAACGATCTGGTATTATGTATTGAAACCTATTTTTGGACTACTTTCCGGTGGTTAGTGTGGTGATTTGCTCATAGTTGCTCCAAAGCTGGAAATTGACTGCTTCAATGTTAGAATGAGGATGCTGGTCATGCTTCAGATCTTAAGGCTAGCGCCTCCAAAAGTACTCGAGTAGCATAGTATATGTTGGATAGCAATACTAACCTCAAAATGATATTAGCGTCCCAAAAATACTCTTTGGTGAAAGATTCGAGCAACGTATTAGGTTTTATCCGGCATTTGTATGGGAGCCGAGTTGAAATTCCGAGAATATCAAGTCTACATTCCAATAAATTTTCGTGGAAATTTTCGCAGAAGAACTCTCCGTGAAAATTCCGATGCTTTTCTTGAAAATTCCATGCAATATCCCATTGAATAATCATCCGAAATCGTAAGAATTGTCTTATAAATTCCAAAACTATTCCTGTTAATATTTTGAGTGAATTTCCGCGAAAATTTTCAATTATTTCTCGAGGTAATTTTAAGTTGAAATGGACATTCCGAAATATTTCCAGTGGAATTTTAGAATGGTTTCCTACATTCTTGCAGATTTGGAACAAATTCCTGAGGAAATTGAAAAAAAAATCCTATAAACATTCCAAAGACTTTCCGAATTAGGGGGAAAGACGGCTTTGGCAGGTTTTGTTCTATTATTGGCAGGGGGGTTTTTGTTGATCAAATTTTATGAAATTTGGCCACAATATTCTTTGATATTCAAAGAATGTTTAGGCCAAATTTGAGCCTAGTCAGTCATAAAAAACCCCCCTGCCAATAATAGAACAAAACCTGCCAAAGCCGTCATTCCCCCTATTTACATTGGAAATTATAGAGAATTTTCAGTTGCAATTTTGATGAATTTCTCGTAAAAATTTCGAATATTTTTTCATGAAAATACAATAGCTTTCTTACAAAAATTGTGACCTCAAAGAGTTTTTGGTGGGAAATTCAAATAATTTCTCGTGGAAATTTTCAATAGTTTCTTTAGAAATTCCTAAGATTTTCCATTGATTGAAACCAAGAATTGGCATTAGTACATCCGAAGAAATTGCCGTGAAATATACGAAGAATTTCCCATAGACATTTCGAAGAATTTCACTTATCTATCCAAAGAAATTCCGAAGAATTTCTGAAATTAAGAAAAATTTCCCGTAAATGCAAATGCAAATGCAAAATGCAAAAACATCAGGAAAAATCCTTTGAAAAAATCAAACTATAGTGAACCTAGCGCTTTACAAATAGTTCTCCAAAAAAAATAAAAAAAATTTAAAAGTCTACGTAGACTTTTTGTTTAACCCCCCGTCCCCCTTCGTGGACTAACGTAGACTTTTTCGAAACCCCTCCCTCCCCCTCAAGAGTCTACGTGGTTTATGGACAGCCCCTTGCAGCCCTGGGCCGGCTCACCTGGAGTTGTGCAGCATTGTTTGAATTTTAAAACTGAATCATCTTACGCTTGAGAACTGAGGATTCGTGTAGAGAAAAACTTTATGCCAATATTGAAAAATCACTATAATTAAGCAGACAAAAATAGCCTACGTGTTTTGTTCGTAATTTTGGAGTAGGTCTTTTAAAATAACTGAACTGAAAAAGTCTTGAGGGATCTACAATAGCGTGGCAGTTCAACCCTAGTTGTAAAACCCCTTCGGGTCATAATATTATGTACCAGGCAGGCTCCAAACTGACATCTTTCATCGGCATGAAATCGGGTGCTACTTACCTCAATACTCTTGAGCCAGTCATCCTTGGAAACCTATAGGCATCATAAGCTAATAACTGGTGAGGAAATTTGATTTATTTCATCTTTTAGAAAATTTAAAAAAAAAAGTTTTGTTTGGTGTAGATTTTATGCCGTTTATAAAAAGGTGATCGATTGTCGGACATCTGTCAAAAGTTACGTCGGGGTGCCGACACCCGACCAGTGCCGGTAACCGACCACCTTCCCTACATTACGATTAATACAGAGATCTAATTCTGGACCATTCTTTGATCCCCTACATAGCCAAGGCAAATGATTCTATTTCGTTTCTGGAATGAATAATGAGCCTATCGATACACGTGGATACACATTTGCGTTCGAGACAAAAAACTAACGCCCAGATTTAAGTTGGCTCACTTAACAACTATAGAATATGGCTGTGCATATCCATACCCTGCCGACCGCTATTCCAGAGCTAAGTGAGAAAATAATACTTGCAACATAAAAATCTTGTTTAAATTGCTAATGATGCACGGCTAAATTATGCCAGATTTCAACTGGAGCTATACATATGAAAAAATGTATAAAGTCAGTTCCTTTATTGAGTGTCAATTTATCTCCAGCCAATTAATATATTAACTGAAAAGCATTCACAAGAGCGACGTACGGTACCGACATGGGAACCGTATTAAAATTTTTACGGCAAGTTAATACTGAAACAAAAAAAAATGCTCGCATCGAACCTGCGCATAAATATTATGTATGACCACTCTCAAAGGTATTTGGCCTGGCCAACCGACACTTTCAGTGAGAAACCATTTCTCAGCCATCACGAGTGCGCTTTTATGTGTCTACAGTCGGCCACAACGCAATATTGCCGACCTTCGTTCTTCCTGCATTCGGATCCTCCGTACGCTGGATCATTGCGCGATTGCAAGAAGCGAGATCATCAAACGTATATCGCCGTCCTCACACTGACAGAATCCACGCACGCTATTTAATACGTTTCCTTGAAAGGCACCGCGCAATGATTTCGTTGAATGTTTTGTGGTTTATGCCACTGCAGTTACCGCCCATGATTTTTTTTTCGATGACCAAGACAAGGACTTGTTAAGAGATAGAAACTAAGTATCAACTCCATGTACAATTCATTAGGTACAGTACATCTTTGAGATTATATGAAAATCTAGAAGCCGTGCTTGAATGACTGGCAAACCCTTGGAAATATATTTCGTAATTAATGTATTGCACCTAATGATAATAATTATTACTATTTTTAAATAGTAACATGTAGATCAGTGTATTTAATAGTTGTGTAAATCAATGCGTGAGATTTCCTTCTAAGCGGAATCGAGTTCGATTATAGGTTAGATATGTTTTTTTATGGCTAGTGTTAAGTCACTATACCGAAAGAAAGAAGAAGAAAGATGGATGGGGGAAGTAGGAAGAAAAATAGAGGGAAGAAGGAAAGTGAAAGAACTGACTTCCCACTTCTCACTTCTTACTTCTTATTTGTCATAATGACCTGTGGCCTGATAGCCTGATACCTTAACCCGAGGTTAAGCGACGAACTCGATAACAGAAGATGGTGTGAACTTGCCGTTCATAAGAGGTAAAATACCAAAACATAACACAAAAAAAAATTGTTAAGGGTTTGGTATTGTAATAACAGAGTATATAATGCCTAAAGTATTTTGCATAATAATTTATGGTATTAATCCTTTAGTATTTTACATATTATGCAATGTAAGTTTATAACTGAGTATAGTATAAATAACAGAATGAGGTACTATTGAGTTATTTTTTCCTACTCGGGAAGGCCAAATACCAAAAAATAATACCAAAGTAAAAAGTGTAAAGCGAGAAGTGAAGCGAAAAGTGAGAAGGGAGAAATGAGATGTGAGATATGAGAAGTAGGAATTGAGAAGGGAGCAAGGAAGAAGAAAGAAAAAGAATGAAGAAGGATGGAGAAAGAAAAAGGAATGAAGAAAGAAGAAGGATAACGTAAGAATTGAAAAAAAGTATGAAGAAAGAAGTGGAAAGAAGGAAGAAGAAAGAAAAAAGAAGAAAGAGGAGGAGGTATGAAGAACGAAGAGAGGAGGAATAAAGATGAAAGGAAATGAGAGAAAGAAGAAGGGAAAGAAAAGAAGAAAGAAGAAGAAAGGGAGAGGGAAAAAGGAAGATGGAGGAAGGGAAAAGAAGGAAGAAAAGGTAGAGGAATAAAACAGAAAGAAATGAAAGCAGGAAGAAAGTAGAAAGCAGACCGAAGAAAGAGGAGAGAAGGAAAATGATATAACTGACTTCCCATTTCTCACTTCTTACCTCTCATACGGCATAGTGACCTCAGGAGCCTGATACCTTTAACCCGACCAGAACTGACGACCTCGATAACAGCTGATGGTATTAACTTGGTATGAAAAGGCAAAATACCAACAAATAATACCTAAAATGAATATGCAAAATACATTAAGCAACATGGTCCTATACGTTTAACCTCAACGAAAAATAAATTGTCATGTGTTTGGTATTGTATTATGTATTTTATTATACTATATTACCGTGGACCCCCGGGCGTGACCGTTTTTGATCTGAACACCTTTTAATTTGTGTCCCGTTCGTTTAAACAAAAGTCAAATTAAAAATGGTTCAAACGCCATTTGGCACGTTGAATCGAGAATTTTTTGATTTGATTTATTGGACTATAGGCTGTAAGCCCGTTACCCTACTTATACATTATACACATAATTGTTGTCACATATACAATTGTCCTCTTAAAAATAATCTTAATCTATCACGAATTACATCTGTTGTCATGTTTGTAGAAATTACATCTTGTAGTCTGTTAAATTCAGTCATGAACCTGCTGGTGGGCTCGTGATGCGTGTAGTTCCTTGATCTAAATGGAGGATCGAAGACCCTCCGACGACGAACAGTAACCGGGCTAGTATTGAAGTTGAGCCGGTTATAGAGATATGGGCTACTAATTCGCCCTCTCAAGATGCTACAGAAAAAGACGATGTCAGCAATCTTGTGTCTGCTACTGATGGTGTCAAGGTCAAATAACGAGCAGAGATTCTCATACTCCGGTAACTCTTCTCTCCATCCAAGGTTTCTCACAGCAAATCTTAAAAACTTTCTCTGTACTGCCTCCAACCGTTGAATATGAACTTCATATTGTGGCCGCCACACCACACTCGCAAAATCCAGTTTAGTCCTAACGAGGCTAACATAAATTGTGAGAATTGCATGTGGATCAGTAAGCTCACGTCCAAACCGTCGGGTGAGAGCAAAAAGTTGCAATGTGTCCTTAATGAGTCTGTTTATGTGTTCGTTAAATGTCAGTGACTGATCCATTGTTACGCCCAAATCTCGAACACTATCTACTCGTTGCAGGATTGCATGACCTAAACTGTAGGTAAATGATATCGGCCGAACTCTTCTGGTGTAGGTAATGACCGAGCATTTGCTTGCATTGACGCTAAGTCCATTCCCACTAACAAATCTTTCAAAATTGCAAAGATCTTTTTGCAGCAAGACACAGTCATCGAGGACTTTTACCGGCATAAAAATTTTTACGTCGTCGGCATAAATCAACACTATCGCGTTGGTCATAAATGACGGGAGTTTATTCATGACCATGACAAAAAGCAGCGGGCCCAAATGGCTACCCTGTGGAACTCCTGAATTAACATCGAAGGCAGCCGATGTATTGTTGCAAACTCTCACATACTGAATTCTGCTCAACAAATATGTTTTAATCCATTCGAACAACATTCCTCCGATGCCAAAATCGGCTACCGCGCGCATTATACTGTCTATCCCAACAACATCGAATGCCTTACTCATATCCGTATAGACACAGTCAACTTGATAGCCTTTAGACATATAGTCCGTAACCATGGAGCTGAATTCACACAGGTTTGTCACAACAGACTTACCTTTCAAGAATCCATGCTGAGCTGTCGAGACATGTTCGTTGATTCGTTCGTAGAGATGGGAATAAACTAGTCGTTCAAACAATTTCGGCATCGCGGATTGAATTGCGACACCACGGTAGTTTTCCGCATTACAACGAGATCCTTTCTTATGTATAGGAGTTATGTGCGAGATTTTCCATAGTTGCGGGAAGTAACCAGATGACAACGAAGAATTGAAGAGAAAAGAGAGGGGTCCTGCGAGTTCATCCTTGAGTTCCTTCAAGAGCTTAGATGGGATTTTGTCGGGCCCCGCCGACTTGCTTATGTCTAGCTCCAACAATCCTTGTTCCACTTCATCGCGCGATAAATCCATAAAGTCCGTGACATTAGTCGAAACGTTTGTAGGGAGATTTTACAAACAAACTGACATAACACTCGGGAAATTTTCATCGTTCACTGATTTACTGGTCAATTTAAACAATCATTTGTTGCCCAATCACTCTAGTTCGCGATTTGCCCAACGGCACATGTCGTTAGTATTTGTACGACGATGAATTTGTTGAAAGAATGTTTAATGTGTTATGTCTGTTTGTCTGTGGAGATATCAACACTTTATTTAAACTTTTCAAAAGGACCTGATTAACAATTTTTCATGAATTTATTTTAGCACTGCTATCAAAAGCTTTCATATTGGTCGGTTGATTGCAATATTCGAATAAATTCATGAATTTTTTTCTCAATTCCTTTTGAAAAATAAAGCGAGATTTGTCCTCAGCGGTGCAACAAGTTGCATTCGATGGGAAATACTTTCTCAATGTTTTCTATTGAAATTTGTATACAAATCGGAAGTTATTTCATAAAACGCTTATAACGTCTCGCCCATTTTCAGGCACTTATCCTAAACCGATTTGTTCGCAAACAATTGCATTCAACGAGAAATTCTGCTTGTCATAAGACGAGTTTGTACTATTCCATTTAATTTCACTACTTTATTGTGCCTTTGACAGATACGTATTTCGACCTCAACTGTAAAGCCGTCTTCAGTGTCTCGTACTTGACTACACAGCCTTACAATTGTCGGAATATGTATCTGTAAAAGGTTCAATAAAGTCAGGGTGGCCACTGGAATTCGATATTCAAATTCCCGGTTTTTTCCCGCTTTTCCCTGTTGTCAAATTTTCCCGGTTTTAAATTAACTTGAAAAAAATAGACTAAACTGGAGATCAGTTTTATATCGAAACAACTGTAAATTTGTAACGAACCTTTGAAATAGTTGCATTAAATTACCAACAACGTGTTATGAAATTGTGCGCTCCGTTGCCATGTAGTTAGTGTTAACCGGCATTTCATCAATGTCGAATCGTAATTCTACATTGGCACTTAATTACAATGATTTAATTTTTTTCTTAGTTGCAAAACATTCGTATTTTTTTCTAGGATGCACAACTTTCGTTAGTTTCTGATAGTGCCAATGGAAATTGTATGCCAGTCTAGTGTGGTTCTTCCTTGTTAGAGCATAATGTTCCATGACACATGGCCGTATAAAGCCACCGGGAGAATCAGAGTAGTATACAGCGCGAGTTTTGTTTTCGTTTGCAGACTACGAGACTTAATCTGGTTACGAAGTCCGTAATAAGACATATTTGCAGCTGCAATACGCCTTTTCACCTCGCGGGTAACTTCATTATCGCACGTCACTGATGTTCCAAGATACACAAATTCTTCTACCACTTCAAATTTCCCACCATCCAGCACCATTTCGCTACCACCACCACTAATGAACCCACGAACCCACTAAGGACTGTTCAGTTTATTGAGAGGACACTTTTACATGAAGATATAAACCAAACAGATTGGTCAATTTTGATGGAGTTTGCTTTATCGTATATTATAATACACTGACCCTGACGTATATTATAAAACACTGGCGCCCTCCTTAGCCGTGCGACTACAAAGCAACACCATGCTGAGGGTGGCTGGGTTCGATTCCCGGTGCCGGTCTAGGCAATTTTCGGATTGGAAATTGTCTCGACTTCCCTGGACATAATAGTATCATCGTGTTAGCCTCATAATATACGAATGCAAAAATGGTAACTTGACTTAGAAACCTCGCAGTTAATAACTGTGCAAGTGCTTAATGAACACTAAGCTGCGAGGCGGCTCTGTCCCAGTGTGGGGATGTAATGCCAATAAGAAGAAGAATACACGCAAAATCCCTTCATATTCACTCAAATTTACCGATTTGCTATTCTTCAACCACATTCGTAAGATTGTAGTTCAATCCATTAAGAAAAAACAAACAACCATGCGTTCACCATCATTTTACATGCAATTGACTCATTTTAGACCACCATTCGGGCGTTTTGCCCCAGGCCTATTTTTAAAACATTTTCTAAATGCGTTAGAAAGTCATAAAAACCTTATTGTTTTGAATAGGAGATCATTGTGAAATGTAGCTGGGTTTGTAAATTTTGCACCTATACGTTGAAATGGTTGGGTATTTTTGTTTATAAGGGCAAAATCATCGAAAAAGCTTAAGGGGTGCATTTTGGAAACGATAGTCAAGGGGTGTGATAGTTGCTCAAATTACACTTATTTTACAATTTTTTAAAATATGAATTACATTTTTCAAAAGTTAAATTTCAAACTCAAATATCAAAATGGCGTCATGGGATGATTTCTTGCATATTATTTCGACATGTCATACTACATATTGCATCATTCACAACAAAGCCACAAATCGGCCATCTTGGAAACCACGTGCCGTTTCTTGTGATTTTTCAAGAACACGAATTGAGAAAACCACAATGCCCATGGGGATGAAACATCCGTAGATCGTTTGCTTACTTGTGCTGAACAATCGACTTCAATTTCAGCATTGTACGAAAATTATTACGCTAGATTTGAACTTTTGATAATAGGAGTAGAAAACCGTGTGGTGAATTTGAAATTCACCACATGGCTTGATTGTATAATCACCTTAAGCACCCCTCGAAATGTCTCTTTACTACATTGCTTGCCTTTTGTGACACCGCGGCGCTACTGTGGACTTTATTGTTAATATACTATATTTGTTAAAAAGCTTTCACAAATGTGCCTTTGCCAAAGCCCAAAAAGTTTCAATAGAAATGGGAATGGTTTAGAGAATCCATCTCCTTAAGTACAGATTTGAATCCTTTTGATTTGTACCAGATTACCGTGTCCATCGCGTAATACACTGATATCAAAACAAGCCAAAATAGTACTGGGTTAGGATCAGAGGGACGACAATGGTTTTTTTTTCACATGAAGTTTGGCAAGTATGACAGTACCCTCTTATTTGGCGCATAAATTTATACTCCAATGTCAAAATGCTCATATACTATCATAAATTGTTGTGGTATTTGTGAAAATTTGTATTGTTTACCGTTTTTACAAGAGAGAGTGGTGTCGAAAGCACATATTAGATTAAAGATTGCAACGAACAAAAAAAACCAAATCCGTAAAAATGTAGTGTTTTCACTTTATTCCTTACGCGAAATATGCAGATAAATAATTATGTTGGTAGAAGAAACTTTTTGCTGATCAGAAACAGTTGTTTCTTGCATTATCCAAACTTTGTACGTTTCAGAACATTCTCACTCACTGCAGTGTTTATTCTTCATAGACTACGGCGTAGTGTTAGTGCCGTCGGCATTCGCTTGATTGGAGGCAACACACATTTGACAGCTTAGCACCCGCCTGGTTAGGATGCTTTCAGATAGTGGACAGTAACCGCCACTACAAGTATTCTTGAACGTACACATCAACTGATACTGTATCGAAGGCTGCAAATGGATTTGAGAATATTCCACACTTACAAATTGCTTACAAAATCATTGATTTTTTACAGAATTTTCCTAAATAAACTTGCTTATCAACATCGTCCATACTTTACCAGCACGGATCATGTTGAACTGGACGCGTGGAAGCGTCCTATAACCGTTTTTCACTCATGGTTCATCATCATCACCACCTTGCATAACGATCTTCCACACAAAAGTTTATCGTATAACTTATGGGCCCAAGTTCTGGCATATACGACATGTTACCGACTTCTTTTTCCCTTCTTCTGCTTCCTGAAAGTCCTTAATTCATTTTGTGTCTTGTTTAATCGACTTTATTCTTTGATGTTCTCAGATTTTTACAAATCTTGAACAGACGAACCATTTTTAAAGGAAAAGATTCAATAATTTTCCGATCGAACAAATAGATCATAGATGCCGATTTGCGTTCAGATTTTTTTATGTCCTGAAATGACATCTCATACATCTGGATCTATCTGGATCGCATTGCAAACTGCTTCGGTGTTCTTATCTTCCATTTTCGCCATGTGACTAAATGAATGTTGGAAATAGTGCTCTAGTCGTGAAAGGTCTGTCTGAAAAAAGCTTCGCATTTCCATAAAAACTTAACCTTATGAATCACAGAGTGACGGATTATAAGGTAAACAATGATGCTCAGTAATTACCTGTCATTTAAATTTCATCTGAAAAAATAGGAGCGCATCAAAATCGTACTTATACTTTCTGGGACACCCTACAGGTAGATTAAAAAGGGTTCTCATTAGAAACAAAAATGGATCCCGAGCTCGTTGACGATAGATTTTACAGATTCTCTCATACAATAGCCCAGGCTTGTAGCACCTACGAATTTGTGCGAATTGCTCAATGCTAAATGCTTAAATGTTAAGGGGTCGTTCAACAATGATGTCACAAGTTTTAAGGGAGGAAGAGGTCTAAGATTTTGTGACATTACATATGCTAGGTATACAAAAAAGCGTGCCAGAGAGGGGGGGTCTAGAAATCTAAAAAAGTAGTGGACGTCATATTTGAATCGCCCCTAAATAAACACGTTGAATGAGGCGAATAAAAGTGTACGTGACTCCGCAGTACTCCTCTCGAAGGATACAAAATTACAGTATTCAAATCCATTGTAAGACTTCGTGGCTGTGCAGCTAGCGACATCAGTCGTCTAGCAAAGCATAATACTCTACCTCATGCTTGTTTCGCAGCACCACCAGGATTGCTAGTGTTTCAAAGGAGAAACATGTTTTAAATACCAGTGTAAAGTTTTAATAAAACAGCAATTTACACGAACTGCGTAATTTAAACAAAGCGCGCAGTTTAGTGATTGATGTTCGGCGGCTGATGCTTTGGGGTCACTTTCTAAATTCGATTCAGAGTTCATTTCAAAAACAGTAGATCAATTCATCAAAATCAATCGAAAGCAAATCGCATATGAATCGCTCATCAAAATCAATCAAATACCCTTCTCTAATTCAAAGTGAATCGGCAAAAATATTCGTGAAGGGATCAACATTCTTATTGTTCTTGCTAAATCTATTTTTCCATGGAATAAAAATTGTCGCCGGTTTCCCCATCCCACATGACAATCGTACTCATTCATATCGGGGAAAATCCCCGGCAGGTGCCACCTCTTATTTGTTGCTAATCAAATGAAACTACAAGCTCCCTTGATTGGCGTGACTGGCAGAATTACGGACTCGTTGACATATACGGAACTTAAAGGGTGGTGGCAGGCACTAAATGCAATTATAGATTTATTTCTAAACACGAGTGTGGCCGATGCGTTCCAAAGTTCAAATTGACGAGCGTGCAGCTCTCGGGAAAGAACCCCAACGCGCTCTTTTCACGAGTGTCCGTTGTACATCAAATAGGTACGATGCAATGAATGATCAAGTTGAACTTTCTTTTTTTTTCATATTCCGCCCTTCGCATGAACTATCGGCGTCTGTAGTACTTGGTTAAATATTGACCGAAAAACTTATCAATACACAAATAAATACGGCATTTTTTATGCTTTTCGTTATGGAACCTGTCAGGTTACTTATTTCGATGTTGGACAATGTTTCTGTACTAGCAACACATATAAGCTGTGTATAAAAACGGTGGCCTTATTCCATCAGTTCAAGAGCAGCTCCAAATACTTATACTACTTTGCGATTCGCTTCGTTAACGTTTTGACCATGTTAAAGTGATTTTCAAGCTTTAAAGTGCATAAAAACACTGCTCCCCTAAAAGTCGTTGTTATACAAAATTCTTGAATTTATTACAAATCATTGTTTTATTATTCCTTTTTTTCCTGCACATTTGAATAATATAATTGCCAATACAATGTCCGACTTACCGTTAAATTCTTTAAAATCAGAAGCTGAACCTTTATCATAAATTTGCACGTTAGCATTTCTTCAAACAAGTTGTTCGAACAAAACATAAATCAAATCATATGACATTTGATGGTTACAACAAAGGACTTCGCGCGTCAAATCCATTACAACTGTGGGGAAAAGCATCCATCTACATTAGACTGGCCCAGGAAACAAAAAGTTGTCTAATTCCACGGGGCACCCCCCAGGATTGTGTCTTTGGGTGAGAAAATCAATCTCTGAAAATTTCAGCTCAATTGCTTTCTGCATAAGCTGGCGCATTTGATTTGAAGTTTGTATAGGGATTTAAGCCTAAATGTATAGGAAAATACACCTCTGTCACTCATTCGATCTGGAAATTGGTTCTGATTGCTCGATTGCCCTCAGAATTGCAAAAACGGCAGTTGGTATGCTACAGAACAATTTCACAGAACATTGTATGATGATTAAATGAACTTTCATATAGGTTTCGGCTGACGCGATTCGATCAAAAAACCCAAAAATACGCAAATCAGCTCCTAATAATTCAGCCGAAAATTATATAAAAGTTTATTTAATCATCATGCAATGTTCTGTGAAATTGTTCTGTAGAATACCAACTGCCGTTTTTGCAATTCTGAGGTCAATCGAGCAATCAGAACCAATTTCCAGATCGAATGAGTGACGGAGGTGTATTTTCCTATACATTTAGGCTTAAATCCCCATACAAACTTCAAATCAAATGCGCCAGCTTATGCAACAAGCGATTGAGCTGAAATTTTCAGAGATTGATTTTCTCACCCAAAGACACAATTCTGGGGGGTGCCCCGTGGAATTCGACAAAATTTTTTTCTCCCCATAGTAATCTGGGCCAGTCTAATCTACATGGATGTTATAGTACAAGTTTCACCTTATTTTAAAGCAGTGGTCACCAGCCTGCTTACTATCAAGGGCCATATAGCAATTTTGAACTGTTGGAGCGGGCCGCAGTATATTTGCAATATTGGTTTATCATTTAGAATTGAATTTTGAAGTATAATACAAAGTAATCAAAGAATCTGATTAAAAAACATACTTGTAGGGACATTACATTATACAGCGTAGCGTAGCTAATTTTTAGTTCATATTATTACACACTTCTGCGATAGCGGACTGTGGGCGGGCGTGAAATTTTTCTTTCGCAACAAAATCTCCTCTGCTTAGTTGGCAAAACCATTCTACCTTTCCGGAGACAAGATACAAAAACTATTCTACCAAATGAACATCTGTCGACCGATTCTAAGAGTTTGAACTGTTTTTAACCTCGAGGATTATTGTTCAATTAAAGTTGTTGCAAATAACGACAGCATGTTTGAAACGTGTTTTTGAAACCAGTGAACTTACCAGCAGTACTCATTTTCTGACTTTTTCGATCTGAGATATTCAAACGGGATTATATCTGCCTTGCCCGACGTGTCGACTCGTTTATTTGGTCTTTTCCCAAGGGAAATGTTCATCAGGAAAAAGACTCAACGGGTCGAAACGTCGGACTCTGCAAATGTAAACCCGTTTGAATATCTCAAACTAACAAATTCAGAAAATAAAAACAATTATCCCAGTCAAACTATAACCACTTACCAGCAGTATTGAATAGAAAATTGAGAAAATCTGAACTCTGAACTGTTTACCGTGTTTCCATTATTTCCAAGAATTTTCCGGAAACCTTTTCTTCATCATCCCAACTAATGACGCATTTTCAGGAATTATGAATCAAGTAATCTCCAATCGAATTTGCCACAACTTAACTGAATGAAAGAACTCATATTAGGGCGCAATGTATGACAACATTATTTTAACCTTAGAACGTTCTATATTCAGGTCGGTTAAAGCGCCAAAAATACCAAAACGCCAAAGTATGTTGCCGTTAGCCTACTTGACCTACTTGACATATGCCCAGCCTACCTTAACCTACTTGACATATGCCCAGTGCCATAGTACAACGAAAAACTGGACACGATGATAGCTTTTCCTGGATGCATATTCTGAAAACCTTCGTGGGCCGCAGGAAAAGGTTTCGAGGGCCGCATGCGGCCCGCGGGCTGCACTTTGGGGATCACTGTTTTAAAGTAAATATCAGATATGATAATATAGTCATGCATGTTAATTCAAAACTTATTTGAAAACGTTTGTCATTGTTATTAGATGTTTTAAAAATGCCCTTGTGTACACAGGCAGGTATTATCTCAACCCGTCAGGTTGTTTCAATTGATACCCGACAGCTGGCCTTCTATCATATTTTTTAATGTTTTTGAATAACCATTTCGATGTCTCCCTAAAACAACCCGATTCACCTGTCATAAGAAGAGTTTAGTACCTTTCCTTTCAATTCCACCACATTGTAGTCTTCACAGATACGTATTTCGATCTCAACTGTAAGGCCGTCTTCATTGTCTCGTACTTGACTCGACTTCCAAGTGAAAACAGTGTCTTGAGCGAAAATTCCTAAATCCTCGTAAAAACACGTAAATTCCAAGTCCGCGTAATAAACCGCGTTAAAAACGACCCCAGTGTATTAAAACTAGGTTGTACTGGGATTTTACATTATTCTTTTTTTTTTAAATAGAAGGAACTTATCCAAAACACTTAAACTTCTTCTTCTTCTTCTTCTTCTTCTTCTTCTTCTTCTTCTTCTTATTGGCATTACATATTGGCATTACTGGGACAGAGCCGCCTCGCAGCTTAGTGTTCATTAAGCACTTAAACAGTTATTAACTGCGAGGTTTTCTAAGCCAAGTTACCATTTTTCAAATTCGTATATCATGAGGCTAACACGATGATACTTTTATGCCCAGGGAAGTCGAGACAATTTCCGATCCGAAAATTGCCTAGACCGGCACCGGGAATCGAACCCAGCCACCCTCAGCATGGTCTTGCTTTGTCGCACGGCTAAGGAAGGCCCTTAAATACTTTTTAGAAAATTGTAATTGTAATGTAATGTAAAAAAACCATTGTAGGTAATGTATTTTATAATAATTGCAGGGCTGTTACAAACTAGTCGAATTTCAATCCGCGAAATCCGCGACTGGCAAATTGAAATCCGCGACTGTAGAAACAAATCCGCGACAAACAAAAATATAGTTTCTTACTTCAAAACACGTTTTATAAATGCGAAATTTCAATATTTTTGCTTCTAATCTATTGGCATATTCGTCGATAGAAAAGAAAATGAAAGAACATTCGCTAATTTATGTAATACCCAAAACGGCATAGTTAACGCTTCAACCAAAGAAATTCCATTTTTAATGTTTCCGGGAAACCCTCAATTCTAATCGATGTTGTATAGGTAAATACCAGTTAGATTAAGGGTTATATTTGAATTATACTTTTTAGTACGCTATATAGTTTTTTTTTCTAATCTCTGCCATCGTTTTACAAGGGCATGGACGCACCAATAATCCGTCAGGCTATTTAATGATCAGTTATTCGATTTTGCACTTCCATCAATCCGCCGGTTTGGAAATAATAAGACCAATTTCTTCAAAAGCAAGCGATATAGCTCTGCAGAGGCCCGTACAAAGCTTGACGAATCTGATTTAAAAGCACTCAGGCGGAATAATACCAGAGGCGGACTGGTACGGTTCTAAGACCTACGAATTTTTAAAAACTTGGATAATGTTCACGATTTGAAAATGATGTCATTACCACTACGTATGAGATAATGGATGGGAATTGTTAAGCTTATATAACACGGCAGACTCGACACGTTGTTCATTTGCCGGAAGAGCATCAAGCAAAAATAACATGCACTAGAGGTACCAAAAGAGAGCGTATGTAGGTTTCATGGTAGGTCGCGTACACGATGGTGTTTTGCAATTGAAGTAGACCTGAGCGTACTAAACTTCAGTGCGCCTTTTAACAATTGGCCCGGGATTAACTGAGTATGTTAATGAATCTATATCGGAGTGAAGTTTAGTAAGCGGAAATAGTTAGATTTTGCCCCCACAACTAACTCGTAAGTGAGTAATCTCCCAAACGAAGGAGGTTCTTGACAGGATCGATTAGCCATCTACAGTGAGCCGTATGTGCCGTATGTGCTATCCATCGTAGGAGTCTTTTGGAGTCTCAAGGCTTGAGTTCAGTCTGACTGTTCGTTGCAACTAAGTATAAACTCTCAATGGATATAAGAACAGCGAGGAATTTTGAAGCACAACTATGATGATGCCTGCAATAGTGGGAGTTTTTAAGCATGATGCAAAACATGACGCAACTAATGGTCGGGCAATGAAAAAAACCTCAGTTCGTTTTCATCTCTCGAAAGAGCAGCAGGTTGTTGTTTTCGGTGCAAACCACGCGGTAGCTTATTGTATAGCTTTGCCTTGAACTGTGCATTGTTCTCGCTAGCAAGTCTGTGACTGTTATCGTCACCGGGATGTGTGAAATAAAAAACACCATCGAGTTTAGCTTCCCGAATGGGAGCGAAAAACCGAATATGGGTGAAATTGTTCACTTTGTGAAATCCTTGGATACGGATTCCGGCCAAATTGAAGCGGTTTATAGGATCGCACAAGAAAAGTCCGTGTTTATTAAATATCAATCGGAAGAAGCAATGCTGCACGCATTAACCTTCAATTCTGAAGATTTGATTTTTCAATATGCGAATGGAAAAAAACGCAGCGGTATCCATGTCACATGCGGAAGAGTGCATTGAATATGTACGCGTGTACGATTTACCTCCAGAAGTTGCTGACTCTGAGTTAGTTGCGGTGCTGGGAAAATATGGGAAAGTGAAGAAAGTCGTTCGGGAAAAGTTTCCGGCTGAGCTATGTGTCGACGCTTATACAGGTGTACGCGGCGTTTATATGGACGTGAGGAAAGAAATTCCTACCTCGCTTCATTTTTTCAATAGGAAGGGAAACATTTTTTACAACGGCAACAAAAATAAATGTTTCCTTTGTAAGAAGGATGGTCACTGGATGAATTCCTGCCCCAACAGAAAAACAAGGAAGCAAAATGTGAAGAAAAGTCATGAGACCGGTAAGCAGCAGGAAAAAGAAAAGGGAGACAGTCCTAATGTTACGTTTCCTGGTGTAATAGCAGGAGAGGAATCGTTGGAAAATAAGGCAAAACGGTCGGAGGTAGCGCAAGAGTAACGAAATCGAAATGAACGAGCCGACGGTGATGTTCGAAGGGAATAGAAAGAAACTACCAAACGAGGAAAAGGAATTGAAGGAGATGCAGAAGGAAAATGAAGCGGATCAGCAGTGGACGCTGCATCAAAGGAAAAAACCGCTATTTCGGGCAAAAACCCCTTCGTTCAAGCTTCCAAGAAAGAACTGTTATTAATTATATAAATTTTAAATAGTTGTGTAATGACTGATTCTGGCTCCGTAGAGTTGTTTTTACGACATCTGAGCCTGCCAAATAAAGAAACCGAACAAAAAAAAATGAAAAGGACCTATCTATCGTTCAACCGACGATATTCGGATTTCTGAATATCGCCCCAACCATCGACATGCGATCCGATCCTTTCTCAACGAAAAGAGAGGTCGAACATCCACAAGGATTTTCTGTTTGGCAGCTGATATTGCTGAGTATGACCAAAACGTGGCATTCCCAACCTAGACCTCAATCCTTCAGCAACAAGTTAACACACCACCGGAGAACAGCGCGCAAAGAAAAGATTAAAACTGCGAGACACTCGAGGATGCAGATGAACCAGGTTCCCACCATCCTAGGATAAAGAGTCATACAAAGCGGCAGGAACCCCAGGATAAATTTAATGTGACAATTTTAATTCAAAATAACTGGTGAAGCCCTTGGCTGGCTCACAAGGCGGCCCTTCTGGCCCGGCCTTCCTCTTAATTTAAATTGCTATTATATGTAGCTTGCTATTGGCGGGACCCAAGGTTGGCTCGCAAAAGGAATCCTTCTGATTCCTTCCCTCATTGGTGTTGAACCTAATATTATAAATCAAAAACACATAAATAAAGACAGCTTCGATCAGCTATCAGTTCCGTCCTGGCAGTTGCATGTGTGAATATTAATGCGTTTGATCCAACTTTATCGTCGACCCTCTATGCAGCGCAAGTAATCATAATTGTAATCCCGAAATTAGTGGCACAAAAGTTCTAGGCAATAAAATAAATAATTCTCTGCATTTCAGTAATCTATAAATGCAATTCAACAGACTTTCTATGTGTCCACTTAAACCAACATCTATACGACTATTAAAAGGTTATTCGAATACCATGTGTTTGTATCTTTGATCTTTGAAATAAGCAATCCTATTTTGGAAACGCCCAAATAATAGACATGTTGAATTTATCCTAAAATTAAATTGAGAAAATCGCGATTTTCGCGAGAGTGTAGTTATAAATCCGCGATTTTCGAGATAATGTTTGAAGGTACCGCGATTTTCGCGACTGGAAGGGTAAATCCGCGACAAATCCGCGAAATTCACGAAAAACGCGAAAATCGCGAAATCCGCGACTGTTGTAACAGCCCTGTAATTGTATTTTTTTTTGAAAATATTATTGTTAAATATAGATTGATGCATCAATCGCCTTTTAGTATCATTTCCGTTCGAGGAGCAATTTAAATTCTCTCGCAGTTCGTCAATTGAATCTCGTCAATCTGCTATATAGCATGTCTTATTCCACCCTTCCACTGAACGGGTATAAAGATACCGCAAAACAAACATACCGTGCCGTCCTTATAACAACAATCACCGGTTTGTGTGCACTTTGCGTTAATAACTGCATAGCTGTCGGAATTCCAATCAACTTCTTTCTCTCTTGTCATCAGCACTTACAGCTACCGTACCTTCTTTCGCAATGCTTTCACCACATACATAGCTCCTTACCAGCTTTGCTATCTCCATTCATTGTTGTCGACGACGTGACGATGCTGCGTTGAACTGACTGTGACTGGCTGGCGGCGGCGTATGGACCGCAATGCCGCGAAACCAAAGCAGAAGGACACTACAGGGCGTTGGAGTCGACATTCATTTGTCGTATAAACGTAAATAAACCTGCATCGAAGCGCTGGCTGCATAATGCAATTTTATGCTGATGTATGCAAGCAAGAAGCACAATTTACATAAATTGGGTACCACCCATGAAAACTGCATGCTTTTAATTGAAACTGTTGTTGATACAATCGATCTTTATCCCAGTCGCTTATTTCCTTCATCATGTGCTCAACCTCAAAATATGTTCGTGTGTGTTGGAATTGTGACAATTTTTCATCCGACGTGTTAAGTTTCATGTGTCGTGATAATACTAATCGGCAGGTAGAATCAGTTCACGCAGGATAGAACCAGCCTGTCTTTGAATCTACCATCCGGTTAAAATATGAAGATCCTTTATGTTTGATATTTCTTGATTTCTTGGATGCAATGTTACACCCACCTTACTTTAATTTTCCCCTTTTTGCCGGAGACGAGCCCTCCTAGGGCTGAAAGTATCCTTGATAAGGATACTAAAAAAAACCTTTCTAACATTCATTTAAATTTTTGCTAAATAATCTTCATGATGTGGAAGTATCATCGCGAATATATGATCATGGTCAAATTGCAATCGTTATTGCCGATTATGAAACCACAGAATGCTTGATTCCATCATTTTCCACAAAGCTTTTGAACGCAATGGCCGGTCAAATTCAATAGTAATTAACTAAACTATGCTCCTTGTAAATTGCAGTTTGTTGCAAGAAAATTGGTTAAGGACCTAAGTCGAGTCAAGTATGAGACAATGAAGACGGCCTCACAGTTGATGTCGAAACTCGTATATGCAAAGATTACAAGACGTAGTGGAATTAAATTGAAAGTACAAAACTCGTCTTACGACAATTGAGTTCACTAATGTTTTTCTTAGCTTTTTCGCACATACATACACTACACATACCTACATGCGGACGAACAGTTATTGGATGTGCTACACAATGGCTTTCCATGCCTCCCATAAAAGGTTAGGTGCTGTGAAACGATAACCTCTCGGTACAACTTGGTTGTACACTAAAGTGACCAGATATTTCTTGGGCCAATCCGGGACACAAGCGTATCAAATCGTTTCAAAACATGTTTTGTTCTTTCAACCTACTACACCCAGTATGATAGTAGCTACTCGATTTTATACAGATAAATACCCCAAAATCTCAGGATTTCAAAGCATTTTTTAAGTAAGAAATGTTTTACCATCAATACTTTGTCTGAGGATATTGTGTAGCAGGATAAGGGAGGTATTTTGGACCACTTTAGGAGATGGCCGAACAATTTTTCGAATAAAAGTTAGATTTTGTAATAATGCTTGGTCAATTGCCTAAGCAACTAAAAAGTGATGAGTGCTAGGTAGGATTTGTAGGTAAAAATGTTGTAAATCCCACCGAAAGAGCCAAACTATCATAAATTCTGAAGATATGTTAGATTTAATTTTGGACCACCTGTTTTTATTTTGGACCACCTAATGAACATATTTTGGACCACTCGAATAATTTTGTTTTGCTAGCGAAACTATATAACTATTAGATTAAATGAGTGATCTCCAGCATTTTCGGCGTTTTCATTCTTAAAGTCCTTGTTAAACAATACATTTTTATAAGCACTCAAAAGCTTAGAACAATATCTACCAGCTAAGGGTATTGAAACTAATATCAATGTCAGTACCACTCGGTACAGCATCATCAAAGCAAAACAAACATGTGGCCCATGGCCGTGAACCATGCACGTGGTCACTCATATCCTGCAATATTTGTTATGTAGTTTGCCAGATCTGTTCCATTTGCGTCATTGATATTAGTGGGTTGCCCGGTTCTTCCTTACTCGCCGGAGACGAGCAAGCCTAGGGCTGAAAATCTCCTTAATAAAGATACTAAAAACAATCCTTCTTACTCTTTGCACATTTTCCAAACGAAACATAATCGTAGAACCCGGAACTCTGTTGCATTGGCAAGCAGCGCGGACGGAGAGCTCTAGCAAAGATTGATTCTTGTCATGAAGTTTTCTTAACTATTTTCGTATGGAAATAATGAAAACAGTTACATGTTGGTTTAATAGATATTTTACTAGGGCTTACATCAATGAACGGCAATTCATAAATGCAGTATGAACAGTAATTTATGAATGGTTTCATACTAGAGAAACAAATGGTTGGTAAAAACAAAAGTTTAAGAGATCTAGAACTTAAAAAGAAGATATGTCGAAAATATGTTCGGTTCTATGAAAAGTGAACCTATTTTAGACATGTCTCAGAATACTGTTTTTAAACATACAATCTTTTGCTCGAGATATAAAACTGCTTCAATTAGGTTTTAATAAGTCAACAACATCATTCACATGTTTTAAATCTATGTACAAATAAACTTACAGCTTTTGAAAGTTGACTTCAATTTTACAATGTCTTCTTGGTTTTGGTCTAATCAAGCCGGAATGGGTAAATTAGTGAAAATATTTTTGAAAATTGCTATATTTTTTAAGAAACAAATGTAGGAGATACCTTATGGATAGTTTCTTTTTGCAATAAAATTTTAATATTGCATGTTTTATTTAGTTTAGGGTAATATAAATGCAAAATTCAGCTAGGTGGTCCAAAATATGAGCCCGGTCCGAAATACAGCCGTTACCCTACACTGGAATCGTTTCACTTTCACACGAATCATTTTAACGCGACTATTATCACACGATTTTTTTGCCCCGAAAACACGTGGGACCAGAAAATTGATTTTCGATTAAATCGTTTTTTTTTTTGCACGGATTTTGGGATTTACGCAGTTTTGATTTAAAAGCGTAACGCCTCCTCCACTTAAAAACCGATTGCAGTGTATATTGTGCATTCTGAGATGAGCGTTCGATTCCCGCTTCAGTCATGGAAGCTCTTCGAAAACAGAAATATTCTTCATTCTACTGGGTATTGTTCGTTGACTTTTGTAGGTGAGTGTTCAGTCTGAAAAACCGCTGGCTGAAAACAGTGAAATTGTATTTTTCAATCTCCGGGGGTTTCAGTCGTTTCCTGATTACATATTCAGATTTTAAGATCTTTGCTGATTAAACGATGCTTATTTTTCAAATTTTCTGATATTCCAGTTTTTTCCAGATTCAAGAGCAGACTCAGATCCTTCCGATTTACATTATTGACATGACCTAAACTTTTTAGAATATATTCAGATATTTTTAATATTCTCACATGCTTTACACCCTCTAGGATATTCAAATGCTTTGCGTTATCCAGAGTCTGACATATAAACTCAACTAAATAATCCTTGCTATGCTTAGATTCTATAATATTTAAGGAAATAATCTGTTTTCTCAGAATTATTCAAACTTTCATTCTTTAAATTCAGTTGACCCTCTAGACTGCCAACGTTAACCTTTTTCTAAGTATTTGGATCTGTTTAAGTTTACAAGACACCCATTTCGTATAGATTTCAAAGATTTAAAAAAAAATTGAAGATCTATCATGGAATGCAGGACGTTTTCTGGGACGCCTAGCAATGCGGGACAAGTAAGCTAAATCAGGGACGACCAGGATGTTTTCAGGTGGGAAACATTCTTGACACCCTGGGCATCGTGTATCCACCATTGCACAATGGGGAAATCCGATTTCAGAAGTGGAAAAAATTTATAACTTTCTTCACGAACAACTTACAGAAGAGATCGAAAGGGAATTTTGCAAAGAATTCAGTGAGTGCTGTTTCATGGACGTGTAACGCTTCTGTATGTAGTTATTGAGCTCGTTTTGCCCTAATGCCCCATATATCGCGAGTTTCCAAACTATTTGTCATTTTATCTTTAAGACATTGTTCTAAAATTGTGTTTATCTTTTCACTGTGGATCCATAGAAGGGCACTAAATATATTTTGTTGGTAAAAGTTGGAAATTTAAGGGATTTTGGGGTCAAATAAGCATCAAAGTGCATTTTATGTGCAATTTTCATGTATTCTGTAAAAAATAGTAATATTTACAGATAAGTGTTGATATTATTGTCTCAAAGTGTTGAACAGATATTGACAAATCTCGCTTAACTTTTCAAAAGGACCCAAGTAACATTTTTTTCATGAATTAATTTGAATAGCGCAATCAATAGCTTTCATGTTGTTATGTTGATTGCGCTATTCAAATTAATTCATGAAAAAAATGTTACTTAGGTCCTTTTGGAAAGTTGAGCGAGAAATGTTTGCTGAACGAAAATTTATGAAATGAATTGTTTCACAAATGTTTTATTTAGTTATTTGTTGAGTAAAAAACGATTTTTGAAAACTTTTGAATAGCACCGATGTCAAACATTTCCAAACCATACCTGATAGCACTACTAGACAAGAATAGTCATATGTTATGAGTCTTGATGTGATAGGAGATGATGGGAGATACTCTTTTTTCTTACCTTTTTGCCCAAATTCCCCTATAAAATAATATAGCTCAATGATTTCGAGTAAAGAAATGATGTAGTAATGTTAATTTAGTCGATATTTTCCAGTGATATAATGAAAATAACAAATAATCATATAATTCATTAAATATTGAATTATAGGGGATTTAGGGGTCATACAGCTCATTTAATGTCATTTTTTATTCAAAATAGCATAACATTTTTCACAGACGACACACATAGAAGATTAAGGGCTTATTCGAAAGGGAGTTTTCCAAGAAATTCAGTGAGAAATGTTTTATAGACGTGAGACACTTCTGTATGTAGTTATTAAGCTCGTTTTGCCCCAATGTCGCATACATCACAGTTTATCATATTTTTCGTGCTTTTATCTTCTAAGTATTGTACTTAAGATGTGTTCTCCTCTTTATTATAAATCCATACATAGCACTATACATATTTTGTTGGAAAAAGTTGGAAATTTAAGGGATTTTGGGGTCAAATAAGTACTAAATTGCACTTTACGTGAACTTTTTATGTATCCTGTAAACATAATAAAATTATTATTATTCTTCCAAAATGTTCTACAGACATTGTTAAATGTTTGCGAAACAATATTTAATGAAGTTAGTGTCGCAAGTATTTTGTTTTGTGATTTATTGGGTAAAACACGATTTTTTAAATACTTCTGAAAAGCGCCGATGCCAATCATTCCCAAACCATACCCGTTTGCACAACTAGATAAGAGTAAATATATTAGTCGATGTGACAATAGATAGGAGTAAATAAGAAATATTCTTTTCTCATGACGTTTCACCCAAATTCCCCTTATAATTATAAAATAAATATAAAAACCAATCTATGTATGTATGTTCGCTAACTACTTCTGAACCACTTGGCCGAATCCACCCAAATTTGGTACACACGTTCTCTATCCTCAGGGGAAGTTAACAAAGGGGGTGGGAGGGTCATTTAGGAAAGGGGGAGGGGTTTTGTTTAGAAAACGAACAATTATGTGTAACTTTCATCTCCCAGGACCGATTTCAACCAAATTTTGTACACATATTCACTATAAGGAAACAATCATATGAGAGATTTTGGGAAAGGGGGAGGGGTCTGGAGGGAGGGGTATTGTTCAGAAAACGGGTAATTTAGAGTAAATTCTGAACCCCTGCACCGATTTCAACCAAATTTGATACACACATTCTCTACCCTAAAGAAAAGATAACAAAGGGGGTGGGGCGGTCATTGTAAAAAAAGGGAGGGTATGGGGGGAGGGGTTGTCTTTATAAAACGAGCAATTCAGTGTTACTCCCAACTTCCAGTACCCATATCAACCAAATATTGTACACATATTCACTAAGAGAAGTCGATCACATGGAAGTGTAATTTGGGAAAAAGAGGAGGGGTCTGGGGGGAGGGGTATTGTTCAGAAAACAGGCAATTCAGTGTTTCTTTTGAACCCCTGGACCGCTTTCATCCAAATTTGGTACACACATTCTCTATCCTAAGGAGAAAATAACAAAGGGGTGGGATGATCATTGGGAAAAGGGGAGGGTAAGGGGGAAGGGTTGTCTTTAGAAAAAGAGCAATTCAGTGTAACACCCAACTCCCAGGACCGATTTCAGCCAAATTTGGTGCACACATTTTATATTCTAAGGAGAAGATAACAAAGAAGGTGGGAGGGTCATTTTGGAAAAAGGGTAGTTATGGGGGAAGGGGTTGTCTTTAAAAAATGAGCAATTCAGTGTAACTCCCAGGATAAATTCCAACCAGATTTGGTACACTTATTCTCTATTTTTGGAAGATGTTTATTGAAAAGGTAGAAGGGCCAAACAAAGATATAAAAATATATTGATACAAAGGTTCAATTCTATGAGCGGTAGATCTACCTCTGTGGGTTTCGTGCTACAGCATTGGACATTTTAATTCTATAATTTACTTTTCAGTCCCTAGATAAGCCGGATACATATAGCTATTAGCTATCTATATATCTCGGATACTTACTCAACGTATGTGACGTATGTGATTTTGTAAACAAAAATTTAAACGCTGATTTCTGCAATCTGATAGCACTCCCACGCAAACTATCGCCACATACAGGTAGGGGAGGTTTCGGCTACATGTTCGTTGTGTTGGTTTGCGTGGGAGTGTCATCATATTTGACAAATCGACGTATGCATCTTTGTTTACAAAATCACATACGTCGTTTTGAATAAGTTGCCGAGATATATAAAACTCAATGTTTGTATGTTTGTGTGTATGCTCCAGCCTAACTTCTGAACCCATTATTGTATTGTTTAGTTATCGATCAATTCAACCATTTATCGAAATCATGGTTTGCCCAACGTGAAAAGCAATGATTAATGTGTTTCCTTCTGGATGGTGAATGTGATCCCTTCTTTAAAAATAGACGTTTGCCCGGAATAAGGCATCGGTGGATGTTTGTCCTTCTTTAGAAATAGACGTTTGCCCGGAATATGGCGATTATGGGTTCGCTCCCTTCTCCAAAATCAGTCAATGTTTTCAAATGAAATCTGCCTTCTTTTGATCAAATGATGAAGTATCGATAAGAAAACGCAATTATCCTGTTGACCAATTGGTTTATTCATTTTCCGATTGTGAAAAAAAAAACTGCGAATCAAACTGGCAATTCCGAGCAAGGCCGGGTACATAAAGCTAGTAAAATAATATAGCTCAATGATTCTGGTTTAAGAAATGATGGAGTAACATTGATGCTGTAGATTTTGCCAAAATTGACCATTTTTGGAGCTACTTCAATACTTACATTAGGGTGGCTCAAAAAACACTTTTTCAAATTTTTTGATGGGCCGCCCTCTTATTCGGTTCTATTTGATGCCCTGATGCTCTGGACAAAATTTCAGCCAAATCGGTCAATGTTTGGGCGGTGCTAAACTCGTTGGAAGTTTAAATGGAAAAATGTATGCAGAAACATCCAAAAACAGTGATTTGCAGTTGGACAGCACAATTTACGATCAAAAACCATGATACGCATTCAGTTGTTGTAGAATTAAATACAGAATATTATGCTGAAAACCGCGAGAAGATTAGAGTTTATTAGGCAAAGATATTAGCATTTTTCTGAAGTGTTGTAGGGGTGAATTTATTTCTTTTCAAAGGTAAAAGAAACAAAATTTGTTCAAACCCCACTTCAGAGAAATGCCAATAACTTAGCCGGGCAAACTTTAATCTTCTCGCGGTTTTCTGCATAACATTTTGTATTTAATTCTACATTAACTGAATGAGTATCATGGTTCTTGGTCGTAAATTGTGCCGTCCAACTGCAAATCACTGTTTTTGGATGTTTCTGCATACATTTTTCCATTTAAACTTCCAACGAGTTTAGCACCGCCCAAACATTGACCGATTTGGCTGAAATTTTGCCCAGAGCATCAGGGCATCAAATAGAACCGAATAAGAAGGCGGCCCATAAAAAAAATTGCAAAAAGTTTTTTCCATACTAATTTGAGCCACCTTAACTTACATGTTTTTAAACCACCGTATATTAACCCTAAATGTTTATTTGACGTAATATAGTGCAAATGATTTCTCGGGTATTTTTTACAGAATACATGAAAAATTCACATAGATGCACTTTGATGATTATTTGACCCCAAAATCCCTTAAATTTCCAACTTTTTCCAACAAAATATGAATAGTGCTATGTATGAATCTATAATGAAGAGGATAACACATCTTTAGTACAATACTTGGAAGATAAAAGCACGAAAAATATGATAAACTTTGATGTATGCGACATTGGGGCAAAACGAGCTTAATAACTACATACTACAGTGTCTCACGTCTAAAGAACACCTCAAACTGAATTTATTGGAAAACTCCCTTTCGAATAAGCCCTTAATCATCTATGTGCATCGTCTGTGAAAAATGTTATCCTATTTTGAATAAAAAATTACATTAAATGAGCTGTATGACCCCTAAATCCCCTATAATTCAATATTTTTATTGAATTATATGATTATTTGTTATTTTTATTATATCATTGGAAAATATCGACTAAATTAACATTACTACATCATTTCCTTGCTCGAAATTATTGAGCTATATTATTTTATAGGGGAATTTGGGCAAAAAGGTAAGAAAAAAGAGTATCTCCCATCACCTCTTATCTATGATCACATCAAGACTCATAACAGATGACTATTCTTGTCTAGTAGTGCTATCGGGTATGGTTTGGAAATGTTTGGCATCGGTGATATTCAAAAGTTTTTAAAAATCGTTTTTTACTCAACAAATAACCAAATAAAACATTTGTGAAACGATTTATTTCATAAATTTTCATTCAGCAAACATTTGTCAATATCTGTTCAACACTTTGGGACAATAATATCAACACTTATCTGTAAATATTACTATTTTTACAGAATACATGAAAATTGCACATAAAATGCACTTTGATGCTTATTTGACCCCAAAATTCCTTAAATTTCCAACTTTTACCAACAAAATATATTTATTGCCCTTCTATGGATCCACAGTGCAGAGATAAAGACAATTTTAGAACAATGTCTTAAAGATAAAATGACAAATAGTTTGAAAACTCGCGATATACGGGGAATTAGGGCAAAACGAGCTCAATAACTACATACAGAAGCGTTCCACGTTCATGAAACAGCACTCACTGAATTCTTTGCAAAATTCCCTTTCGAATAAGCTCTTGATCTCTTCTGTAAGTTGTTCGTGAAGAAAGTTATCAATTTTTTCCACCTTTGAAATCGGATTTCCCCATTGTGCATTGTTCTTGCCACACAACCACACAAGATACATACTCAAAACAGGCCCGTAGATCATTGGTTACGCGTGTAGACCTGAAGGCCTTCACTTCCGGGACTTTCTTGGATAACCGTGAAGATCATTCTTACGCAAGTTCTATCATATGTACCACAATGGGTACATTACATTTACAAAACAGGCCTGTAGATCATTGGTTACGCGTGTAGATCTGAAGGCCTCCACTTCTGGTATTTCTTGGATAACCGCGAAGATCTTCCATACGCAGATTCTGTTATATGTACCACAATGGCTACATTACATTTACAAAACAGGCCTGTAGATCATTGGTTACGCGTGTAGATCAGAATACCTCAACATTAGGTATTTCTTGGATAACCGCGAACATCCTCCATACACATATTCTATTCTATGTTTCACAATGTACACATATCATATTCAGAACAGGACAATATCAATTGAATTTATGTTATTTTTTTTTTAACAGGGTATGATACCGCATTCAAAATTAATTTGGTGTACTTGTAGAAATCACACACCAATACCAACAGATTTATTTGACAGCAATCCATCGAATTTTAGACTGGACGAATGAAAATTCTCATGGACGTGAGAAGAGACGCCAGCGACCATGTACTGCGTTTTGCTGGTATTTATAGTGAGTCCAATCCTCGCTGTCTCCCTCTTAAAAGGGGCAAAGGCCTCTTCCACGGCACGGCGATCAATTCCGATAATATCGATATCGTCCGCAAATCCCAGGAGCATATGCGATTTTGTGATAATGGTACCGCTTCTTTGCACACCAGCTCTCCTAATCGCTCCCTCGAGCGCTATATTGAACAGTAGATTCGAGAGTGCATCACCCTGCTTTAATCCATCTAAGGTAACAAATGACGTCGATATTTCATCCGCAACCCTTACACTTGATTTCGATCCGTCCAACGTTATACGAATCAGCCGTATCAGTTTCGCCGGAAAACCACGTTCAAGCATAACTTGCCATAATTCATTCCGTTTCACTGAATCGTACGCCGCCTTGAAATCAATAAACAGATGATGTGTCTGCAAGTTGTACTCCCGGAATTTATCAAGGATTTGTCTCAGGGTAAACATTTGATCCGTCGTTGATCGGCCCTTACGAAAACCTGCACGGTATTCGCCGACGAAGGACTCTTCAAGCGGTCTCAATCTGTTGAACATAATACGGGACATAATTTTGTACGTCGAATTAAGGATGGTTATTCCTCGGTAATTGGCGCACTCCAGTCTGTGCCCTTTCTTAAAGAGAGGGCAAATGAGGCCGTCCAACCAGCTAGCAGGCATTTCCTCGTCTTCCCATATTTTCGACATAATATGGTGCAGAACTTCATAAAGCAATAATATGGTGCAGAACTTCAATTAGCTCACTACCCTACTTGATTTCGAGTATTTATGATCAACCAAACCAGTCTCGTCGGAAAATCATGTTCAGACATTATCCGCCACAGCGTATTTCTTCTCGTTAAATCGTACGGTACTTTATGATCAATGAACAGATGATAAATTTGATGTTGTTCTCCCGAAATATAACAAGGATCGTCTGCAAAACATCTGATCCTTCGTCAATAAAGGATTCCTAAAGCGGCAAAAGTCTGTTAAATAGAATGCGGGTAAAATTATGTATGCCGAGTTCAGTCCATTTACCCATCGGTAGGCAGTTTTACATCCTTCCATATTTTCTGAATGATGTAAAAAAATGATTGATAAAGCTGCTCAATTTGAACTTTGTGCAACTCGACCGGGGTCTCGTCCTTCCCAGCAATTTTGCTCCTTTTCAGCTGATTCAGGGTCTTCTCAACCCCATTCTTAATCATTGGTTGTTCTCCAGCTTGACCGTCGTCGACTTTGTTCATCCTAGTTCTTAATACATTCACCATACAACAAATCCTCGAAGTGCTCCTTCCTTCTAGCTGCCACCGTAACCTTGTTTGTCAGCAAATTTCGTTCTCAGTCGTTGCACCTGGTGGGCACTGACGCAGTCTTTTGCCACGCGCTATGGATATTCGCGTAAAACCTTCGCATATCGTTTCAATCCATGTTCTCCCGCGTTTCAGTCATCACTCTCTCTTGATGATGCCTTATCTTTCTGCGGTGGTTTCGCGTCAGCCCTTGCTACACTGTACCGTTCTCAGTTGTTTCGATTGCCAACCACTAATATCCGACTCGTTGCAGCATTTTTCTCGTCCGTCATTCACTAACACTGCTCAATAAAACCAACCATTTCTTTGCCATCGCTATGCAGTGCTTAACTCTTCCTACGCTGTTGTAGTCACATTTGTTTGGATGTTCTCTCACAAACTGCTGACGTTGCCAGATCCTTTGGGTCTCCTCCCCAGCTTCCGGCGACAGTAGGGGGTTGAAAATTGCCAATTTTGCATTACGTGATTTATGGATCTTCCCTATTTGGTTCAGAAACTTGACTTCAGTACCAAGTTTTCAAAACGACTTATCTGCTTTTGTAAACAAGGAATCAAACGTCGATTTGACGAATCTGAAAGCACTTCCACGCAAACCGACACCATCATCAGATAGCAGAAGCCTTCACCTATGATTGGGAGGACCATCAGTTTCGAAAAATCGTCATTTAAATCTTTGTTTACAAAAGCAGATAAGTCGTTTTGAAAATTTGGTATTCACTTGAAGATTGTGGATATCGGTTTACCGTCAGCCGGCAAAACATAAAAAATAACTAAGACCACTGCTCCATAAATTCATAATGTGTGCCCATATCAATAACAATCGATAAAACAATTAGTTGAAGCGCAAAATGCTCAGTATTTCATTTTTGTATCTTTTTAGCAATGAGTACGCACAATAGCAATAAAAAAAGACACAGATTAAGCCAAAATCGTTTTCTTTGCCAATCTTATTAATATATGAACATGTTATTAATGACGAAACAAATACCCTACGCATGATTTCGTTGGAAGTCAGATCATTCAACTTGTAATTAATCATCAGCTCACCTGCCTTCTACTATAACATCTAAATGTGTCAAACACTGCTGAACCAGCCAATCAATTTTGTAAAGCCGCAGACAAGGTGGGTGTTGTGCCCCTGTGAAGTGATTAATTGCAGATAAAGCAGTACCTATGAGCTCTTGATGTATCTCGTGTCCGTTCAATTACCATTAGAAGATCGAGCATAATGTAACGCATATCAACGAATTTCCTACTCTAGGTTCAACCGATGATAAATTGGTTGTTTAGCCTATTGGAAACTGTGGGCATTTATTCACCAAGAGCAAGGATATCAATTTCGCTCTCAACTAACGCCAGAACTAAAGTTAACACACCACAGGACGTCCTAATTGGTTCGGTCGAAGCTAGGTAAAAGTGTAATCCATAGCACCTACATGTGAACCGTATGTGCCATAATGGTTTCACCACTTCATTCAAGTAAAACGCATAAAATAACAAAACAGGAGTAATATGAAAGTTAGATCCCTAGATGTTTATTGCGGCAAGCTAGCTGTGGTCAACATTAAATTAATAATAAATTAATGCTACAGTAGACGTTTGATAACTGCAAGTAATTTAACTGCAATGTTTTTTAACTGCAACTCGATAGTTGCAATAGTTTTGCAGTTACCGAAACGCCAAACTTTAGAACGATGTAGAACGGCAGTCGTCAAATGAAACTTAAACTTGTAGCTGTTATCGAACTGCTAGTGTATTACTAAAGATTCACACAACACAAGACACTTCAGGACTAGGCTGACCATACGTACCGTATTTAACGGGACAGTCCCCTTTTTTAGTCCTTTTGCGTTGTCCCGTCGTAATCTAAAAAAAAATCTCAATTTGTCCCGTTTTTTCATTGATTCTGCCAAACAGCCCCAAAATATTATTCAAACGTTTTTTCAGTTAAGTTGATTAGCATTAGCATTAGCATTGAGCAATTCGCACAAATTCGTAGGTGATACAAGCCAAGATTATTGTATGAGAGTAGCATTACTTTCATCCGTTACCTCAGATATTGATTTGGGACTAATCACTATCTCTTAGATGAAAGCATTGCACTCTCCAATAGTCGAGATCTGTCCTGGCCACGTCCTTGCGAATGTAGAGGAAGGGGAAGGATGATTAGTTGGACACCTACTTAAGAAAGATGCAGAGAACTCTACGACCTCTCATAGGTGCCACGGGAGGTTTTGGGATTGTGTGGAAGGTTATAACAGTAGGAATCGTTTTGGTAGAACGTGAAACACAGAAAGAACTAAGATAGAAATACAAAGTAGGAAAGGGACGAGCCTGGAATTGATCCCACGACCTCCTGCTTATAAGGCAGAAGCGGTAGCCACTAGACCACCGAGCTCGTCACGTTTTTTCAGTTAAGTTGATTATACAAAAAAGCCACAAATCGGCCATCTTGGAAACCACGTGCTTTTTGCCGATTTTTTTCAAGAGCACAAGTTGAGAGAACCATAACATGCATATGGGGTGAAACAATGTCATATCATTTATTCACTTATCATGAGTAATCGACTTAATTTTCAGAACTGTACAAACATTATTACGCTAGATTTGGGCTTTTGGGATCAATGGTATAATCACCTTAATGACAACAAGTGCCTGGAGATTTTTTCATACAGTTTTATTTTCCTTTCCGTCCCCAACGTCTGTTTTTAAGGGCTTTCAAAAATCCAAACTGCTGTAAAAACCGCATTTCTTGACCGATTCTTTCGCAACAAGTTGCATTCCATCCGGATGGATCCAAATTTTTGATTTATACTAGTTTCGAGGCTATCCACAGTACGATTCCAGAATTATTCCAGATTCCGTTGGGGTCAGTTGTCCCCGGAATAAGTGGCCATTTACAATTTTAAGTCAAAACAGGTCGTGCGACACCTCAAACTTCATGATTTCACAAAGCAATAATGCGAATGATATTTTTGGGGTTCCTGGCCCACTCGGACTCAATCTGGCCACATCGGTCACAATCCGGGGACCTACGGAATGGCCATTTTCTAAATTGATTAAAAAAAGGTCGTGCGAGACCTCAAACTTCATGATTTCACAAAGCAATGAAGCGAATGATATTTTTGGGGTTCCTGGCCCACTCGGACTCAATCTGGCCACATCGGTAACAATCCGGGGACCTGCGGAATGGCCATTTTCTAAATTGATTCAAAATAGGTCGTGCGACATCTCAAACTTCATGATTTTACAAAGCAATGATGGGAATGATATTTTTAGGGTTCCTGGCCCACTCAGATCCATTCCGACCATAATCCGGAGGACATACGGAATGGCCATTTTCTAAATTGAATCAAAATAGGTCGTGCGACACCTCAAACTTCATGATTTTCCAAGCAATGATGGGAATGATATTTTCAGGGCTCCTGACCCACTCGGATTCAATCCGGCCACATCGGTCACAATCCGGGGACCAACGGAATGGCCATTTTCTAAATTGATTTAAAATAGGTCGTGCTACACCTCAAACTTCATGATTTCACAAATCAATGATGAGAATGATGTTTTTAGGGTTCCTGACCCACTCAGATTCAATCTGGCCACATCGGTCACAATCCGGGGACCAACGGAATGGCCATTTTCTAAATTGATTCAAAATAGGTCGTGCGACACCTCAAACTTCATGATTTCACAAAGCAATGATGAGAATGATATTTTTAGGGTTCCTGACCCACTCAGATTCAATCCGGCCACATCGGTCGCAATCCGGGGACCAACGGAATGGCCATTTTCTAAATTGATTCAAAATAGGTCGTGCGACACCTCAAACTTCATGATTTTCCAAGCAATGATGGGAATGATATTTTTAGGTTTCCTGACCCACTCGGATTCAATCCGACCACATCGGTCACAATCCGGGGACCAACGGAATGGCCGTTTTCTAAATTGATTCAAAATAGGTCGTGCGACATCTCAAACTTCATGATTTTACAAAGCAATGATGAGAATGATATTTTTAGGGTTCCTGGCCCACTCGAATCCTTTCCGGCCACAATCCGGAGGACCTACGGAATGGCCGTTTTCTAAATTGATTCAAAATAGGTCGTGCGACACCTCAAACTTCATGATTTCACAAAACAATGATGAGAATTATATTTTTAGGGTTCCTGGCACACTCGGATTCAATTCCGACCACATCGGTCACAATCCAGGGACCCAGGAAATCCACCGAAAATTTATACAGAAATTATACCGTAAATGAAATCAAAATGGAATTTTCGGAGGAATCCCTAGATTAATTCCCAAAGAAATCCTGATGGAATTCCGGTGGAAACTTCAAGATTTCAACTGGGACATCCTCCAGGAGTTTTTCTGAAAATTCCTCCTGGAGTTCCTCCGGGAATTCCACCGGCAGTTTCTCAAAGAGTTCCTGCAGGATTTTCTCCGAGAATTATTCCGGTAGTTCTATCGGCAGATCCCAAGGGAATTCCTGTTCCGGGAATTTCTCCAGAATTTCCTCCGGGAATGCATTCAAACTTTCTTTATGGAATTGATTTAGGCTTCTTCAGGAATTTATATAGAAAATCCTCCAGAAGCTCCACTGAGAATTTCTCTGGGAGCTCCTGAAGGTAATCTCCGGGAGGTCCTCTGATGATGATGCTCAGCTACATAACCCTAGAAAGGTTTCAGCTAGACGAGATTTGTGTATAAGATGAATTATCCAAGAATTTTTTCGAGCATTCTTCTGGTAGTTTCACTGGCAGTTCCTTCGGGGGCTCATTTGAAAATTCTCCCGGTAGTTTTTTTTCAGAAACTCCTCCGGAAGTTATTTCAATAATGCCTCCGGGAGTTCCACCAGTAGCTCTTCCAGGAAATCATGCAGGCTTTTTTCAGGAAATCATTTAGTCCTTCTTCAGAAATTTAGCTGGAAATTCCTTTACTATGTCTGAAACTTGATTATGCATATGTACAACATGTGATAGATTTAGTTCGGAAAAGGTATTGGAGGGTAACCGCCCCTTCGGTGGGGTTTGATCCCACGACCCCAGTTCGCATGACAGGTGCTTTCCCTACTAAGCTACGAAGGACCTCCGTCGTCCACCGCAGCTTAGCGGGTACTGATGAAACCAAATTCGCAGCACCAGGTACCAGCCGATCTCTCGCAATACATTTTCAGAACTAACTCTCTCAAATGTATTTTTGTACACATGTCAACCAAGTAGGATGAGTATTTAGTATTGTCCGGCTCCTACACACTTGCTTCATCAGCAACGGCACTCAATGAAGTAGGGTTGTGTGAGGTTGTGCCAGTTTGGTCGTCAGATCCCAACACGACCACACAAGCGAAGAGAGATCGCCACTCGAGATCAGTACATTCAAAGTTAATTGTTAAGAACTACAGGAAGAATTTCTGGAGAAACTCTCGTAGGAACTCTTGGATGAACTCCCAAATGGACTTCCGTAAGAATTCCAGGAGGAACTCCTGGAAGAGTTCTCGAAAGATCTCCCAGAGCGAAAGAAGAAATTCTCCGAGGAACTTCTGAAGGATTTTGTAGACAAATTCTAAAAAAAAAGCCTGAGTGAATTCCCGGAGGAGCTACTGCTGGAACTCCCGGAGAAATTTTCAGAGGAACAGTCGTTGGAATACCCGGAGTTGAATTTCTAGAGGAACTTCCGAAATCCCATTTTCCGTGAAATTCCTGCCATATATCCTCCTGGATTTTCCTGTGAAGTTCTTGGAGGGATTCCCAGAGGAACTCTTGGAAAAACTCCTGGAGGAGATCCCACAAGCATTTCCGGAAAAATTCTCACAAGGAAGTCCTGAACTAAATCTTGGAGAAGTTCATGAAAGAATTTCTGGATAAATATCTGAAGGAATTCCCGGAAAAATACCAGGAGAATTTTTTAGATGAATTCTTGAAGGATATTCTGAAATAATAGCGGAAAGAATTCCAGAATGAAATCCTAGAGGATTTCGCTATTAAATTTATGTAGATATTACCGGAAAAACTCCTGAAAGTTATCCTGGAGGAATTAAAGGAAGAGTTCCTGGAGGAATGCCCGGAGAAGTTCCTAGAAGAATTTCCGAAGGAATTTCTTACAGATTTACAAGTGAAATTGTGAAGCGAAATCGGAGGATTTCCGTCATAAATTTCTAAAGAAACTTCTAGCGGAATTTTGGAAGGAAATTTCGTTTGTATTCTTGAAGGAACTCGCGACTGTATTCCTGAAGGAAATGCCGGAGTTTTTTTTTGGAAGAATAGCCAAAGAAATGTCTAGAAGGAAAAATTGGAGAAGAATTAAAATTTTCAAGGAATTTCCTCATGAATTTCCTAAAAACAAATTTAGTGAGGGGTTTCTAGATAAGGAGAAATTACAATTACATGAGAAGGATTTTCGAACGATTTTCAAAGGAATTTGTGGATTACTTTCCGGAGGAAATTAGAAGTTCCCAGGGGAGCTTCTAGAAGGATTCCAAGGAGAATTCTTGAGCCCGAAACTTTTCGAGTTGTTTTGCCCCAACCTGCCCACTCTGGCTACGCCCTTGTATCATTTCCATCATTGCTTTGTAAAATCATGAAGTTTGAGGTGTCACACGACCTATTTTGAATTAATTTAGAAAATGTCCCCGGATCGGTCGGTTGGTCCCCGGATTGTGACCGATGTGGCCAGATTGGATCCGAGTGGGTCAGGAACCCTAAAAATATCATTCATATAATTGCTTTGTGAAATCATGAAGTTTGAGGTGTCGCACGACCTATTTTGCATCAATTTAGAAAATGGTTGTTCCGTAGGTCCTCAGGATTGTGGCCGGAATGGATCCGAGTGGGCCAGGAACCCTGAAAATATCATTCTCATCATTGCCTTGTAAAATCATAATGTTTGAGGTGTCGCACGACCTATTTTGAATCAATTTAGAAAACGGCCATTCCGTTGGTCCCCGGATTGTGACCGATGTGGCCAGATTGAATCCGAGTGGGCCAGGAACCCTAAAAATATCATTCCCATTATTGCTTTGTGAAATCATGAAGTTTGAGGTGTCGCACGACCTATTTTGAATCAATTTAGAAAATGGCCATTCCGTTGGTCTCCAGATTGTGATCGATGTGGCCGGATTGAATCCGAGTGGGTCAGGAGCCCTGAAAATATCATTCCCATCATTGCTTGGAAAATCATGAAGTTTGAGGTGTCACACGACCTATTTTGAATCAATTTTGAAAATGGCCATTCCGTTGGTCCCCGGATTGTGACCGATGTGGCCGGATTGAATCGGAGTGGGTCAGGAACCCTAAAAATATCATTCTCATCATTGCTTTGTGAAATCATGAAGTTTGAGGTGTCGCACGACCTATTTTGAATCAATTTTTGGCCAGAAAATGGCCATTCCGTAGGTCCTCCGGATTGTGGCCGGAATGGATCCGAGTGGGCCAGGAACCCTAAAAATATTATTCTCATCATTGCTTTGTAAAATCATGAAGCTTGAGGTGTCGCACGCTCTTTTTTGAATCAATTTAGAAAATGGTTATTCCGTAGGTCCCCGGATTGTGACCGATGTGGCCAGATTGAGTCCGAGTGGGCCAGGAACCCCAAAAATATCATTCGCATCATTGCTTTGTGAAATCATGAAGTTTGAGGTGTCGCACGACCTGTTTTGACTTAAAATTGTAAATGGCCACTTATTCCGGGGACAACTGACCCCAACGGAATCTGGAATAATTCTGGAACCGTACTGTGGATAGCCTCGAAACTAGTATAAATCAAAAATTGGGATCCATCCGGATGTAATGCAACTTGTTGCGAAAGAATCGGTCAAGAAATGCGATTTTTACAGCAGTTAAGATTTTTCAAAGCCCTTAAAAACAGACGTTGGGGACGGAAAGGTTAATGATTTTTTTCTGCTTATTCCGGAGGCATTGAAATTTGGCCAATTTAATCAAAGGATTGAACGGAATTAGTAACTTGGTAGGCAAGTGTTTCCTGAAAATCAGTTCTCGCCTCAAAGTCAATAAAATAAAGTGTAGGAACAGACATTCTAATTTTCAGATTAAGCCCATTTTCGATTCTTTTTCGATTTTTTTTTAATCTTCCGAAGTAGGTAATTAAATGTTTTTCAAATCAGCGTATCAGCCACATATTTTTCAATCACTTGATTCTTTTCGAACAATTAAAAATCATTCAAAGTCTTTCTAAAAAGTTCTGAATATTTCGAAATCATTCACTGTAAAAAAAACGACGGCATTAAAAAATAATTTAAAAATCAACTGAACAAAATCGAGTTTAAGGCAGTTTCAAACCGAGGGAAAATTTGGTCGGATTAAAGGCTAGATTTAAGGTTCTCACCTTCTTTAAGGGTAGTTTACACATAATGAGCTTGTCTGCAAATATCGCTCCCATGTGTATGGACGAGATTTATGGGATACTGTTGGGAAAAATTAGAAATTTGGCCTGATTTAAAACACAATCAGGCGGAAATCTCCGAGAGTCAGAGCTGTAAACCAGACTATAAAATGCACAGAATTTTTTTATCTTTCGCAACCAAATTGTATGAGTCCCGTTTTTTTTTAAAGCACATGGGAACAAAATCAATGGACAAGATTTCCGAGGCTACTTTAAGGTCACTCCTGACAGAAACCAAGTTTCAAAGTGCTCACGTTTTCGAGGGCACACCGACGCAGCAAAGCTGAATCAACAAAAATGACAGTTGTCCGCCGCCTCCGTATCGAGTGGTGTGCCCCCGAAAACGCGAGCACTTTGAAACTTGGATTTTGTCAGGAGTGTCATTTATAAATTTCGAAAAAGGACTGAGAATTTATTAGATTTGACATTTATTCTCATGCGCCAACCATATTCAAAAAAAAAATTAAAATTACATTTTATTAATGTTCTTTCCTTGTTGAGATTCTTGTTATTCTTATTCTCAGATTTTTCCCACTTATATTCATGAAAAAAGGATTTGGCATTTGTCTTTTGATTTTTTTCCCTAAAACTATTGTTTCTTATGTCTCAAACCGGCCTTAGGCAGGGTACTTTGACTATTGTAGGTTATTTTCAATTGCTCAGAATTGGAAAAGTTTTTTATATTGATCAATAATAAAATCCTTAATGCATGTCTAAGAGTAAATAAAAATGAAATTTCAAAATTCCCCATTTTTTAAATAGAGAGTTGCGTAAATTTCTTTTACTTCGTGTTTTTGTCCGTGTTCCTTTGGAGAGTGGAATATTTGTAGTTTAGTATTTTTCCCAGGGGTCTGCGAAGCGGCCATGTTTCTGATGCCAGCATCAAAATCATCGATTAATTTAATACGAAGACGTAATCATAGTCGTTAAAACCTGCCAATGAAAATATGTTTTAAATATCATGATATTTTGGCGAAGTAGAGCGCTTGGTGTCGATTGAAATATGAAAATTTATTAAAGGCATCAATATTCTTGTTGAAGTACACCTCGCATTCATACTTTCGCACAAGTTCTTGAAAAATTATGAAAAATAATTACGTCTATTTGGAAAAAATCACTTCGGAATAGTGGTTTGTTTACAAAACAGAATTGTCAGTGGGAAACCCAATTTCAACCGAACAATGGGAAACTCAAAGATGTTGGTTATTGTCAAACGTAGTGGGTAGGATTGGGGGTGCCAGATACCTGATTTTTCCACAACTACAATACAATAGAAGTGAATGATTCACTCTAAAAATTTTCTAATTTCTTACACTGAAAATAAAAATGAGGCCAAAAATTTTGAAATTTCCACAGCTCTTGAATTTTATCACAAGGTTTTTTGATATGTCCCGTTTTTCAAGCGCGTTTGTCCCGTTTTTTCACCGAAATAATCTGGTCAGCCTATCAGGACCTTCATTGACGTGATCCTGTGCGTCTCACTTCTTATGAACATCGAAGTAACTTAATTGGCTTATCATCGTTGGAAAACAGGAGATCTGCCTGCAATGCTCTCTGAGTGGACATATATGTTCCGAAAAGCTGTATGAGACGGCGAAATTTGCTGCTGACGGACGCCTGCAACACCCCATACGGACAACATGACCCCATTAGGTTTGATGCATCCAAGTTCAACGAAAGGTTCCAGCAAAGGTGCAAGAAATTCGGCTTTGTTACTTAGGCTGGGGTATTCTCTAGCCGTGCGGTACGATGCGCAGCTTCAAAGTAAGACCATGAAAGTGGCGATTCCCGGTCCGTTCTAGGAAATTTTCGGGATAAACAATGTTATCGACTTCTTTGGGCATAAAAGTATCATCGTGTTAGCCAAATGATACACGAATGCAAAAATGGTAGCTTGGCTTAGAAAACGCGTAGTTGATGACTGTGGAAGTGCTTAGTGAACACTGCGCTACGAGGCGGCAATGTCCCAGTGGGGGATATAATGCCAATAAGAAGAAGAAGAACCTATGCTAGGTTACCGTATACTGATCGATAAAGTTTTGTGCTGTTTGTATTGTGATCCTTCTTACAACATTATTGGCTTAACTATTGGTTTGTTCTTAATGACGATGTATTTGACAAATTCCATTATTTATGATTGTACCGAAGAATTTTACAATTTAATTTTTACTTCATAAATACAAAGGAGACTTCCAATTTCATTAGAATCTGAAAGGGTGCTGCCAATATTTGTTTGAGATTCGAATCACGATTCGCATCATTGCATGATTTCACGTGTTCTACATTGTTGAATGCATTGAATTACCTTTTTTGCTTAAAGCAATGTCTAATTAATTCATATGGTTGGGGTTCAGCCGAATCACACCAAAAGCTAATGAAAAAAAAAAAGATTTTTTTATGTGAACAAAACACAATCGAGCGGTTGCGTTTTAAGGGCGTTTTTAGGGCGAAAACATGTTTCGCCGAGTGAGCGAAGCGATGCGATTCTGTTCGAAAACTCAAGTGCGATAATTTCGCAAGTGAGTTAGCTCATGCATGAAGCCTCGATGATTGAGAATTGAGTATGATTTTACCAACACTGCAAGACTTGTATATTTATACAAGTGAAAACCGTTTTTCGAAAAGTCTATCTAGAATTAGTACACACATTCCGAAAGCAAAACTCGGCCAACAAGTCCGGAGCTGTGGCACCGGTCCCCCGCGAAACCTTATGTACCAAAACCAAACTTTTTTGTACATTTTGGGCCACGGGGCGCCCTTCCGGCTAAATCCGGACTTGATCCCGCCATGGAAGCCTTTGAAGAGCAAAACAATTGAACCTGTGCACACTTAATACAGTCAATTTGCACGGTGTGATAAGGAGTCTATACAATCACCGCATATTCCAAAATACTGTGAATAACGGCAGCGTACAACATCTTGAGGCATTTTGTTAGGCAAATTATTTTGAGCTTTTTAGTGGAATCCCGAGCAGAGTCTGAAAACATAATGAGAGCAAATAGAAAACATATTTTGATTGTTTTCAAATATGAATCATCGTGACTGATTACATATTTCGATTTCATTTTGCTGTTGATTTATAAATTGTATGATCTGACATCAAACTGTGTACTTATTTTGTTATCGAAACCAATATCAAAATTAGTTTTCGATTTGCTCTCATCGATAGCAGGATCAGTTTTCGATTTGATGTCACAGTAAGATTTTTCTGCTATACGTTTTGTTATTTTAACCGTTAAAACGACCAAAAAGATATCAAATTAAGTAATCATTTTCGGCGATTTCACAACATCAAAACAAGTTATCGATTTGCTCTCAAGCTTTGCCCGGGATGTCTTCACTTATCATAAGACGAGTTTGTACAATCCCACATCGTAAGTCGAGTCAAGTACGAGACACTGAAGACGGCCTTACTGTTGAGGTCGAAATACGTATCTGTCAAGATACAATTAAGTGGTGGAATTCAACGGGATTGTACAAACTCGTCTTATGACAAGTGATCTTGATTCAATAAATATCGATGAAGTTACGAGGGCTGTGTTCGATATACCCAGTGCAGTTAGGTCTGCCTAGAATGTGGTGGGGTTCGACAGTGGGCTCTGTTGAACTTCTATAAAAATCTGCATGTCTCCCCAAGTAGGCCCTATCAAATTTGACCCAACTGATCGAGCGTCTGTTCACCAAGGAGGTGCGGCTCCAACAGTGTCTGTTCTGGCATCCAGCGGCTGAGTATGAAATGCTAGTCCCCGGAAGCTATACCTAAAATGGCAGCCCGGTGGATAGGGTACCTTGGACCAACAACCTACTGTTCCCGAAACATCAATTTGTTCGAGAATCCGATAATGAAAGAATACGGACTGATTTTACGGCGACGACTCTTAGCGCGAAACAACGGACACGAATAGGAACATGGAACGTTTTAACCCTAGCCCAGCAGGGTAAATTCGCACAACTTGCCAATGAGGCACGCCGCATGAAGTTTGAGATCCTGGGACTGAGTGAAGTCCGTTGGCCAAACTTTGGAGAACACAGAACGCCGTCGGGACAAGTGCTGCTATACTCTGGTTTACGAGGTGAATACGCTCCCCGGCATCGCGGAGTTGGCTTCCTACTAAGCGCTCAGGTACACTCTGCGCTTATGAAGTGGGAACCTATAAGTGAAAGGATAATCGTTGCCAGATTTAGAACGCAGATCCGAAACCTTACTATAAACCAATGTTATGCGCCAACCGTTGCTGCCGATCTGCAAGACAAAGAGAACTTCTACAGTCAACTCAATGCCGTCGTAGATAGAATTCCGAAGGGTGATATCAAGATCTGTTTGGGTGACTTCAATGCGAAGATCGGATCCGACAAGTCGAACCATGAGCGCATTATGGGACGCCATGTTCTTGGAGAAATGAGCAAAAACGGAGATATTTTCGCAGAATTTTGTGGTAATAACGACATGGTGATCGGGGGATCGGTCTTCCCTCATCGACCGGTTCACAAGGTCACATGGGTCTTCCGTGACGGCTTTAAAGAAAATCAAATCGACCACATCTGCATCAGCCGAAAATGGAAACGGAGCCTTCTTGATGTACGGAATAAACGTAGTGCCGATATCGCGTCTGATCATCACCTCCTCATCGGCGAAATACGCCTGCGCATTGCACGGATTCGTCGGCAGGAGGAAAGAGTTGGACGACGATTCAATACACGCCGACTGGAAGATGCCACGGTGAAACGAAAGCTCCATCACTGCTAGAGATTCAAACAGCCTTCCAAAGCATGAAATCGAATAAAGCCCCAGGGGTCGATTGCATATCAGCCGAGATGCTCAAAGCTGATCTTATGACATCCGCTCAACTACTACATCTTTTATCCGCAATATCTGGGACACCGCAACTTTCCCCGGCGACTGGATGCAAGGTATCTTAGTGAAGGTGCCCAAAAAGGGTGACCTGACTGTATGCGATAACTGGCGAGGCATTATGTTGCTGTGTACCGTTCTCAAAATTCTATGCAAAATTATCCTAGCCCGGATTCAGGAGAAGATCGATGTGACTCTCTGGCGGCAACAGGTCGGGTTCCGTGCCGAAATATCCTGTGTGGACCATATTCTCACGCTCCGTATCATTCTGGAGCAGATCAACGATTTCCAAGAGTCCCTTTACCTTCACTTGGTATTCATTGACTACGAAAAAGCTTTTGACCGTCTCAATCACGAGAGTATGTGGGGCGCCCTGAGACGCAAGGGGGTTCTTGAGAAAATCATTGGCCTCATCGAGGTACAGTACGAGGCATTTTCGTGTGGAGTACTGTACAATGGGGTCTTGTCCGACCCTATCCGGGTCGTAGCTGGTGTGAGGCAAGGATGTATTCTATCACCGTTACTGTTCCTTATCGTAATCGACAAATACGTAATAAACAAAACCAAATCGTTAGATGTAAACACGGCGACTCCTTCCAGTTTTACAGTAGCTGGGCAACCAGTGGAGAATGTTGAAAGCTTCCAATATCTTGGTAGCCAAATGGCGTCAGACGACGGTACCTAGATCGACATATGCGCCCGGATAAAGAAAGCAAGAACTGCCTTTGCGAGTTTAAGAAATATCTGGAAAAACAGGCAGATAAGTGTACGCACTAAAATACGAATTTTCAACTCTAACGTGAAATCTGTGCTGTTATACGCTAGCAAAACGAGCTGTGTATCAGTGGAGAAAACTCAATGGCTGCAGGTGTTCATCAACAGATGCCTGCGGTATGGTGGCCTAACAACTGGATCTCAAACAACGAGCTTCATCGTCGTTGTCAACAGAGGCCGATAGCAACATAAATTCGGGATAGAAAGTGGGGCTGGATCGGCCACACTCTACGTAGGGGCGGAAACGAAATCTGTAAACAAGCATTAGACTGGAGTTCAGCGGGACATCGCAGCAGAGGCAGCAACAGAGGCTCTTGGCGGCGAAGCCTGAAAAAAGGAAATAAAAGAAGTCGACCGAAATCTAACCTGACAATAGGTTAAAGCGATAGCTGGGCAACGCTCAGGATGGAGATCTTTTAAGTCGGCCCTTTGCACCACCGGAGGTGTTTCATAAGTAAGATTTTTGACCAGAGAGACGCGTAAAAAAAGCTCAACATTTTTTTTTTGCTAAACATCCCAATTGGAGAATGAAGGCCAATTGAAGGTTACGTTGTACTTCTGCACTTTAATTTCCATTCCATTTCTACCAAACAAATCCAAATTTTTATTCACATCCGTTTGCACTAGTGACGATATAACTCGAAAGATTTTTAAGTCGTCAGCATACATGATTTAAAACGACTTCAATTGGTTGCATAGATCGTTGACAAAATTACAAGGCTCACGGAGCCGAGATGACTCCCTTGAGGAACGCCTGAACTAATGTGGAATGGTTCCTGTGTTGCTGTTGCGGACGCACTACGATGTAATTTAATTAGTTAGCCAATCTGGGAAATCCATCCGCTTAAGTTTTTCTACCGCCAACTGACGAGGAACTCGGTCAAAAAAGTCTACGAGAAGTCAAAAGTCTTCGCATCGACTTGCTTTCGTTTCTCAATATTGTTGGTTAGCCAAGAGGCATGGCTCATCAAATTAGAGGTCGTTTAGCGTTTCGTTACAAAGCCATGTTGGTCAAGGTTAACATCAATTATGTGTTGTATCGCCAGGTAAATCGCTTTCTAAAACTTTCGGAAACCTCTCAGTAATGTTGAATATCACGAACATTTCTATATTTATGGATAAGTGTGTAATGAATGCCTTTTTTCATCAATCTCGAGGGAAGATTTCTGCAAGCCAACGATTAAACTGCAGCGTCATTCGGACGCATAAGGAACTGACAGTATTTAGAACACAGTTTTCAAGTTATTCGAAAATGCAGCTTGACGGAAATTTATAAAAACTAACACACAATCAGACAGATTATAACCCGACCAAATATACTCTATTACCAATATAGTCCACTCTGGCTGATTTGGAAAGACAACACAGTAGCGCTGCGGTGTCACAAAAGGCAATCAGTGTAGTGAAGAGACATTCCGAGGGGTGCTTATAACGTATAATTCAATATGCAACATAACATTTCGGAATAATATGCTAGAAATCATCACATGACCCCATTTTTAAATCTTAGTTTAAAAATAAAATTTCGAAAAATGTAATTGAAATTTTCAAAAATTGTGAAATTAGTGTAGTTTTTGCAATTAACACACCCCTTGGTTATCGTTTTCAGGCGTTAGTTACCTTTTGTGACGCAAGATGGTGTGAATGTGCTGTCTCTTGCCTAATATATGGAGATTCACGAAGTGGACTATATTGTTAATATACTATATACCCGACGCATCGAGTACCCTAAAAGAAACATTTCAACGATACACAGCGTACAAAACCGTCCAACATCACGCCATCAACACAACAACACATAAGCTCTGTATCAATTCCCGAATAATACTCAAGTTTTATAAGAAAATAATTCAGTTCAATATATTTCATTTAACTATTCCAACATTAATTTTAACAAGCATCGTATAGTTTTCAATAAATGGCAATTAATTGCATATTATTCGGCAACTCGGCCATACGAAAATCAATTTTTGTTACATATCTTGGCTGCGCATATGAACAGCATATGTTTCGAAATAAACATATATAATATATATATATATATGTATATATACATATATAACATATATAACATAAATACATATATAACATAAACATAAACAAATCGATATGAAGTTTGCAAAAAGAGTCCACGTGTCTTGGACGGACTCAAACGATCAACCTGCTACTCTCTAGATAGGCGTGATAAACCCTATACAAGACTACTCAAAGGTCATTTTTGCGGGAAAGCCATTAAAATCCGAGTACCAACCTCAACCGCGGTTAGCTTAGAAAGATAATCAATTTGCAAAAAAAAAAAAAATAACCGCGGTGGAGGTTGGTACTCGGATTCTGATGGCTTTTCCGCGACCTTTAAGTAGTTTTGTTGTGTAGGGGTTATCACGCCTATCTAGAGAGTAGGAGGTTGAGGGTTCGAGTCCCTCCAAGACACGTGGATTCTATTTCGCAAATTTCATATCAATTTGTACATTTCGAAACATATGCTGTGCATATGCGTAGCCAAGATATTCGATAAATGTTTTACTGGAAATCAAATCGTTTCCTTTTTTGTTTTTATTTTTAAACTTTCATTTCTAAATTTAATTTGAGTTTCGCGAATTGAGATAAAGTTTTAAATGCACATTTAGATCACAACGATAACTTCAATATTATAACCAATTATCGAATTACGCTCCCAATAACATCAACCAAAGTTTCCTACATTGCATTGTGCACTTATGATCCACCGCATTCTTCTTATAATCGTCCTCCCTTCAGAACTTCAATTGGAATTTTACCTAATTGATTACATTATCGGTTGACGGTTAGCCTTCTCTTTTATTGCAGGTTTTGAATACTTTATTCGAAGTAAATGGAATTCTATCACACTAAACGGCTTGTTCGTAGGCTCCATATTACAGCCAATATTTATGGTCATTAGCTTGATGTTTGACAATCGCCTGCAGCAGGCCAATGTGACTTGTCGTCCTTACCTACATGGCGCTGCTGCATTTAGTAGGTTGCTGTGGCGACGACGGCACAGGTTGCTAGCGCTGTTGGCCATTGACCACTTTGTTCCCGATTTACAATCGTTGTTTTTGTGCGTATAAAAAGTGGAAGTTCATTCTGCCCTCGAGGATTGATGTCTGTGTGGTATGTGTCGTTATGAGATTTTTATACGGTACGAACCTCTTTAGAAGAACTGCCCAAATCAGAAACATGCCACTGTGCCATCGAATTTCAGTTGCGGTACTGTGACTTTAATCAGATTTTATCAGGTATTTTGCTTTATCAAAATTTTGCGCCTGTGAGCAATCAGAGCGACGACGGATGAACGGCGACGAATTGGCAAGGGATAGCGTACCGAATTGACCCGAGGCCTCGGACGGGCGGACAGCCCGTGAGCAGCCATTCTTTGGAAATTACATGTATGGTTAGTGGAACTCGCCGTCTGAAGCATACCCACATTTGCATTTTCGGGTCGCTGCGACTGGAATCGGATATACCAGAGGTTTCCAAATCATTCAGTAGTAAAATAGGTGGGCTTCATGACCATGTGATCAACGGCGTCAGTCGTCTAGGCACATTTGCGTGTTGTGGGGAATATAACTTCGATCCAATCTTTATGACCTCTGGACGAAGACGGTGGTCCTGTCTTTCTGCATTTCTCGTACAACAAAGATGTGCAGATAGGCTATTATCTCACTTCGTAGGCGTGTGTACCACAATTACCAAGAAAAACATTGGCGACTTTTCATAAAGTAGGGTAACGGTACCAATAGTGATATGAGTAAGTCCACAAACGAAGATATGTTGATAATATCGATAATTACGCGAAATATACAGCTTCGATATCGTAGCCAATAGATAAAATGATAAATGTGTTAACAAAAATGAGATTGACATGGACAAGTACTAAAAATGTCTTGCACCAATAGTGGGGTTCCTTTAGTTGTGGTAAAAAATAATTTGGGTTCGCATAGTGTAGCTATCTATTAATTTCTTATGAGACTCGTCACTATTAGTACAGTGCCAATAGTCAATTTTCTTAAGCCAAATCATTGATTTCAATAGTTTTTCAAGCAAAATCTTAGGATAAGTTTGATTTAACAGTATATTTATAGCACGACCATCGTAAAGTGGATAATTACATTAAAATTCCCCTGCCTACACCATTGGTGCTACTAAGGGTGCAGTTACCCTATCTAATCATCAACCTATTTTCTTGCAATCAGTTGCATACGACATAGGATAAAGTCTAGTTTATCACTATTGAATCTGACTGCGATCGGGTCTTAGGTTCAAAAGTTATTTAGAGAATGGTGTAACAAAACAAAAAAGTTGGAGTCTTTCTGATGCTCTATAAGGCAGTGGCAACTAGATTGCCACCAACATGTTTTTCCTTTTATTAGCAAGAGCTTTACTGATCATTTCCCATGTAGTGGCTATATCAGCCGATTATCGTCCGAGTACGAACATCCAAGATCAGTCCCCATCGTATTTTTATCGTTTATTTAGTAGTAAATTGTTGTAGTTATTTTACCTTTTTGTGTCAGTTTGTCGGTATTCACTCGAAGTATTTAGTGTTGTGAATTTTATATTGGATGCGCATTAAGTGAACTTGAAAGTTGAATGTGAAAGTGAAACAAACCATTTTCGCTATATTTTGAATCGCTCGCAACAGTGGTTAAATTTTGGCTGTGTTGTGTCTCCTAGCGGCGAGTTTTTCGGCTACCGTACAAGAAATAAAAACAAATCGGAGAAGCATACTCTTACCGGTTTTTCGATATAAAGTTGTCTGGTGTCGCGATACATCGAAAAGTCATTAAACGTCCGTTATTTGTCATTCCTGCACTGGTGATGCATCAGAGAGCCACGTGAAATGTCGAGGATTTTGCACCGCTACATTCCATCCTAGTTGCACCGGCATGTCTTCTGACGCCTTTGAGCATGTAATGAAAAATCATCAGGTATTTTGGTTCTGTCCATCATGTACCACACTGATGAAGGACACACGATTTCGTAATACCGTCAAAGCCGCTCATGACGCGGGTCAACAGCAAGCGTTGAATTCGCATGGAGATATTCTGGAAAATCTCAAAACCGAAATTCTCAACGAGCTAAAATCAGAGATTCGGAATAATTTTGCTACCTTGATCAACTCGAACTCACTTACTCCTATGGCTTCCCAGAGAATCGGAGTTGAACGGCGTTTCTCCAAGAAACGACGGCTTCTTAGTGTAAATAATAACACACCCTCGGTTTCCAGACCAACACTTCTTCAAGGATCCGGTAGCTCCGTATCTCCGTCTTTGGAAATCAGGACAGTTCCTAAAAATCAACCGAAATTTTATCTGTATCTGTCGAGAATCGCACCTGACGTTTCGGTGGAGCAAGTAGGGGGCCGTCCAGAAACCACCTGGTCATATAGGGGGGGAGGGGGGGGTTTGGAAAATGACCACGATAAGCCACATGGGGGGAGGGGGGGTGTTGCTCTCGAACCACGTGGTTTTTTTTTAACACGAAAATTGTTGGTAAATAACAATAGCGGTGTAAAAAATACAAATCATCAAAATTTAATGATTTAATCATTAAACGCAAAGCGCATCTTAGGGCCGATGCCCACGTAGCGTCTTTTCAACTCAGTGTTAAAATGAATTTAGCATTAAGCATCGAGAAAACCCGGTAACGCAGCGTCGGTCGCAACGCCGATGCATATCTGAGTTATTTGGCCAACTTAGCTTTAGATCCTATTTCCATAAAAAAAAAATAAACGAAAAAACAGGTTGCGTTTCAGTCTCAATTTTCACCAAAAAAAATTGGGAAAGAAAAATGAAAAAATATTTTCTAAAAATTCCGCCGCAGATGGTTTTTGGCATCACGCCGCCGACACTTTTGCATCAGCGGACTACAGCTACAATTTTGAAAACTGTTCATGTTTTTACAATAATTCAAGAAAAATCTTCAAAAGAATGTCTTGTGGATATTCAGGAAAAATCCAGTAAAAAATTTCCTGTAAAAACTTTGACCTTACTTCATACAATCCTGATAAAGTGCTAGCATTCAGAATGTTTTTTGAACAATTCTCTCTGGAAAATTTTGCTACAAATTGGTCATGAAAAAAAAAACAAAATATCGCCAGTGTAAATGCCGAAAAAAATTCCATGTGAATTCTGTCTGAAAATTCAAAACAGTCTCGTGGGAAATACATATAATTTTTGGTGGAAAAAAATGTTCTTATTTTCATATTTTTTGCCTTACAACTAAGTTGTACCGTAAGGCTATCATTTCACTCCGATAATGAACTTTTTATAGAAGCCTCTGAGACTCATAGTATTATATACCAATCGACTCAGCTCGACGAGCTGAGCACATGTCTGTCCGTGTGTATGTATGTGTGTATGTGTGTGTGTATGTGTGTGCACAAAAGCTATAAAAAACATTAGACAACTTTTTGTATAGTAATCCTTAACCGATTTTCTCGCAACAAGTTTCATTCGACAGGGAACAAAGCCTTGTTGATCACTATTGAATTTTATATCGATCGGTCATTGCGTTTAAAAGTTATGAAGAAAATGGTACATCGAACCATATAAGCTCCATATAAGGTTGGTGTCTCAACTAAATGCGAGAAAGGCACCACCAACGCTAGGTGGATTAATCTGGGTTTTTTTTACATTCTAGTGAATTTCTTCGACAAGTTCTTCCGAATCTTCTCCAGAAATTCTATTTCATTTCCAAAATAAGTTTTTCGAGCATTTTAGGGAGTGCACTTCAAAATGTTTAGTCTCCAGTTAGCCTTACGAGCAAAGGCATAGGATTGCCAATCCGGAGATGACGAGTTCGATTCTCGTTCCTGTCTAGGATGCTTTCGGGTGTCAAACATTGTCGACACCCTAAGTATAATGTATCCTTCGTACTTGCTACACAAGATATATAATCGTACAATTGCTGGCATTTAAAACTTTCAATTTATAACTGAGGAAATGCTAATAGAATAAACTAAGTTGAAAAGCAGACCAACTTCCAGTTGGAATATGGAGCCATAGAAGAAGAAGAAGACTTCTAAATTTTTCAAGAAAAAAATCTTCTGAATTTTCATGAGAAATTAAATAGCCAATGCCACATGAAAAACTTTGATATTACCGTTGATTTTTTATTTTTGGATTTTTGTTTTCAAATTTGGAATTTTGAAATGAAATTTTTTACGCTCTTTGTGAGTTCTATCACATTTTTTAAATTTTCCAAATATTTTTTTATTCGAGGCATTATTTAGAATTTCCACGGAAGAGTCTATGGATTATCTTCAAAAAAGCTTTGGATTTTCAAAGAATAAATCTTTAGAATTCTCAAGGTTCGTGTTTTTTTAATTTGCACCATAAATTCTTCCAAAATTTCATGGGAAATTCATTCTTCTTCGGAAAGTCATTTTGATTTCTTTGTAGGTTCAGCTAAACATTGCTTTAAATCTTTACCATGCAAAGAAGCACAAGAATGATTTAAAAATTTTAAGGAATTTTCACATCAGAAAATCTTTAAAATTTTGATTTAATTTTCTAAGGAATTCCTATTGAATTGCTTCTAAAGTACAACCTTCACAAGTACTACAAAAGTGCAATTTTTTCGTTATTTCCACTTGTAAAAACATCGAAATATCCTCGAAATTCACTATTGGTGTTTTAGATGAACTTTTTTCGATTTTCTACTGAAAATCTTAGGAATTTCCATCGGAAATATTTTGGTATACTCCAAATAATTTCTTTTGGAAATTAAAAACTGCTGAAAATTTCTAAGATTTTTTTGAAACACGAAAAAAATTCCATTGGAAATTTAGAAGATTTTCCTTTGAAGATTCATTAAATTTGCCCAGGATTTTTGAAAAAATCTTTAGAGATTCTGTAAAAAAGTAAGCTGGATTTTTTTTTCTAATTTATGCCGGAAGTTCTTCGGAATTTGATGTTTATTGGAATTTTCATGCATTTAGGATCCTTCTACGGATTCTTCAAGTTCTTCAAAATTTCTACCGAACCTTTTTTAGGAACTTTTCCACAGAATTTCGAAAAAAAATCGTTGAAATACTGAAGATTTTTCCGTGGAGACTCCGATCGGAATTCTTCGAAGAATTTCTTCTAACTATTCTGAAGGGTTTCCCTTGCAACTCCAGAATAATTATTCTTGAAAATTAGGAAGATCTTGGAATTTAAAATTCATCCAAGCAATACATGTAGGCAATTATTTAGGATTAAGAAGCCTAGTTCTTATGATATTGAATAATTAGGCTAATTGATCGAAAAATTTAATAATGCACCTAATTAGAACATTTAGGTGCATTTTTAAATTTTTCGATCAATAATGCACAAAATTCTAGTAGTGCGTATGAGGTTATGGTTATGACATAGAGAAGTTTGCATTTAAAAAATCAACATGAAATTCTAAATAAAATGCTTTTTAAATTCATAAAAGGGTCTTAGAACTAAGAAGAGTCCGGCGATATGAAAAAAGTGGCAGTGTTCCAGAAAAAAACACTCCAATTCCTAAAACAATCTAGGGTAATAAATAGTGTTATAATAACGATTGAAATTGAATTCCAAAACAAATCTCAACCCTTTCAGGACGGATGGGTCATATATGCCCAGCGTTTTAGATTGGCTATTAAATCACAAAAGAGAGCTAGACCACCATTTTCTTCAGTAAAATTGTTTATCTAGATATTGGTTTTACAGAAAAAAATATGGGAGCTCAAATTTGACTGACCCCTCAGTTATCCGAAACTTTGGGAAGATTTCAATTCTAAGAGCATGCAAATGAAGTTGAAATGTTTGAATCATTCTGAACACTCAGATAAGATGGGTCATCCTGAAGGTTAAGCCAGTGATTGCTCTCAAGTTCAGCCCACGACTTCTCGGGTGATCAATCATGACATTTGTAATGTCCTCATCACGGTATGTACCCAATCCGATGAAATAAGCATATGATCATAATTTCCATTAACATGAGATCTAAGAGACAAGGTACCCAAAATTATCTTGAGTCAACATCAAGCTGCACAATGACTATGCCTTTTTTGTAGGGCCTTAGAAGCACTGGGTTCACGAACTTGAATGATTAAGTAGTTCAAACATTACGACTTCCAGGACGTTTTTTAAAACCTAAAAGTTTTTTATAACCTAAGTCGAGTCAAGTACGAAACACTGAAGACGACCTTACTGTTGAGGTCGAAATACGTATCTGTCAAGGTACAATCAAGTGGTGGAATTAAATGGGAAGGTACAAACTCGTCTTATGACAAGTAAAGACATTCCATTAAAAAGCTCAACATAATTCTTTTAACTAAAAAGTCTGTAGTAGCTTGTACAAATAACAATTGCCATATCAACCCAATGGACCTAATGGGATATTATATCATACATCATTCATAATTTAGTTAATTGGATAAATCGAATGATCCGAACTCCAAAATGATAATTGATCTATAATACATTCATTCTTCTATGAGTCCACCATTGACTGAAGCATATTCGAGATATGGAACAGAAGTTCCTTGGGAAATTATTCGAAAGACATCAGAGTGAACGAGAAAATATGTTTAGTATGGCATCATTGGATTCCACGAGTCAATATCAAAATAAAATTTCAATGAAGAATTAGAAATTTTGAGAGATGAGCCAGCTCTAGATTATTTATTAGAGAAAAAATAGAATCTTCGAAATAATGAAAATTTATAATTTCCATGCTGGGTTTTAGTTTGATTTTGAATCAGTTGAAATTGTCCATCTTCAAAATTGATCGGATTAACCATATGTTTTAGTTACATAGGTTTTTTTTAAATTTTTGTGCTTGAAAAAAAAACCACGTGGTCAAAGGGGGGGGGAGGGGGGGGTCTGCCAAATGACCACGATAGACCACATGGGGGGAGGGGGGGTTGAAAATCTTCAAAAATATGACCACGTGGTTTCTGGATGGCCCCTAGCCGCCCTTGCCAAAAAACGCTTAGATGCGGATGACGTTCAAGTTACAAGGCTGGTAGCAAAAGGTAGAGACGTTAGTACATTATCCTTCGTCTCATTCAAAGTAGGTATGAATGTTGAACTGAAACCAAGAGCGCTCTCCACATCCACCTGGCCAAAAGGAATTCTGTTTAGGGAATTCTCTGGTGACAGTTCATCGGTGAATTTTTGGCGACCAAAATCATCACCAGCCATTCACGACCCGCTGGAATTTCCGACGGTAGAGGAAGCAATTATGATCGAGTGAATAATATCCATGTCTTCGTTGGAGCACCGGGATGCACACTTGCCTCAAGTATCTCGGAAGTCCCCTATCCTCTCAGCACAGTCGAGCATTTCCCGCCACCGACCAACAGACATCCCGGCCCTGTGTCTGAGTCCGGAGAAGGGGTCTTCCAAAATCAACTCTCAGGCAAGTACCGTTTTTCGCTGAACAACACGCCTCCTGAATCTTCTCCCGATTTCAGCCATCTTCCTACAATCGAACCTGTTAGACAGCATCCGTACCTAGACGGTCCTTACCCGGCCGCTATTTCTCTCTCCATATCGCCACCGGGACGCACAATTACCGCCAGTCTCGAGGAAGCCCCTAGCCCACTCATCACAGTCGAGCCCTTGCAGCCAGCGACCCACCGCCGTCCCGGCCCTGTGCATGAGCGAGGTGATGGGGTCTTCCGCTCTTCTTTCGAAGGCAAGTACGATGCATTATCGAGCAGCCCCTCGGCTATAAGACTTTCGACTTCCAGTACTGATCTACAGCTGAACTACTCGGCACTAGTTCATCAAACGGCTGCTGGCCTCGCTTCGAACGCCTCTCATCATGGTTCCACGATGTCTTCTCCACCGGGACGCACAACTGCCTGTAGCCTTGAGGAAGCCCCAAGCCTACTCATCACAGTCGAGCCCTTGCAGCCAGCGACCAACAGCCGTCCCGGCCCTGTGCTTGAGTCAGGTGAAGGGGTCTTCCGAACACTTTCCGCAGGCAAGTATATTAAGTCAGTGAACCCTCCGCCGCCTGATTGTTGTTCAACTTACAGCCACGGTCTACCGCACAACTTACTGCTGTATTACCAAAATGTTGGTGGAATTAACTCATCCGTCGAAGACTATCGCCTTGCAGTCGCCGACCATTGCTACGACGTCATTGTTCTGGTTGAGACTTGGCTCAATGAGAACACGATTTCCAGCCAGGTGTTCGGTTCGGACTACGAAGTTTTTCGATGCGATCGTTGCCGTGACAATAGTCGGAAATCTACAGGTGGTGGAGTTTTGGTTGTCAAGTCTCGAGCAGATCTGGATAACAATTCAGCTTGGTGACCGTAATCTTTTTCTGTGCGCGCTGTACATTCCTCCTGATAGAACCAGGGACGTTGAGTACGTTAATGCTCATTGTCAATCAATTTTCTCAATTATCGAAACGGCCAGCACAATCGACGAAATTATCGTGCTAGGAGACTTAAATTTGCCGCAAATCTCTTGGAAATCTTCACCTGCCGGTTTTTTATTCCCGGACACTGGACATAGCACTTTCCATGCTGGTGCGGAGACTCTACTCGACAGCTACAGTTCCGCCACATTATTACAAATGAATTCTGTCGTCAATGAAAACAACCGTATTTTGGACCTATGTTTTGCCAGTGATCATGATCATGCTCCGTCCGTAGTTCAGGCTCCTGCCCCTCTGGTAAATTCGGTTGCTCATCACCCGCCATTGCTTGTGACGATCGCTCATAAGGCGGCGCATGATTTCAATGCTTCAGATGTAACTGTTTCATACAATTTCTCAAGAGCCGATAATCGAAGTATCGACGAGTTATTGTCTTCATTAGATTGGGAAAGTATTCTGGAACAAGAGGACGTCGAAACTGCGGCGCGAATTTTCTCAAATATTTTAACTTACGTTATTGATCGACATGTTCCAAAGACTGTGCGAGACAGGAAAACCGACTGTCCCTGGCAAACGACTTCATTACGCAAACTGAAATCAACTAAACGAGCTGCCCTGCGTAACTTTACAAGGCACCGTACAGTACCGCTTAGAAATCATTACGTCAGGCTCAATTACGAGTACAAGCGAGCCAATCAAAGATGTTTTTTCCAATACGAGCAAGATATTCAGCGTAGGCTACGCTCTCATCCAAAACGTTTTTGGAAATATGTCAATGAACAGCGAAAGGAGTCTGGGTTTCCATCCTCGATGCACCTGGATGACGAAATAGCCACTTCCACCCAAGAAACGTGTCGTCTTTTCGCAGAGAAATTCTCTAGCGTATTTAGCAATGAAGCTGTAAGTGATAATCAAGCCACCCTCGCTGCTAGTAATGAGCCATTCATTGGTTGGACAAACGCTTGGTACATTCGATGTGGACGCGGATGCAATTTCCAGGGCTGCGTCTCAACTGAAATCATCGAACAGTCCCGGTCCAGATGGGATTCCAGCATCGTTCTTGAAGAAACATATCTCCTGCTTATTAGTACCGCTTCAGCGCTTATTTCGTTCGTCTTTATCCAGCGGCGAATTTCCATCCTGCTGGAAACACGCCCACATGTTTCCTGTACACAAAAAAGGCAGTAAGCGTGACGTTAACAATTACCGAGGCATATCTTCGCTGAGTGCGTTGTCGAAACTCTTCGAGCTGCTTATCATGGAACCGTTGCTCTCGCATTGCGAACAACACCTCTGCTCAGATCAGCACGGTTTTACTGCTGGACGTTCAACGACCACCAACCTTTTGTGCCTGACATCGTTTATCACCGATAGCATGATTGAACGGGCTCAGACAGATGTCATTTACACCGACCTATCCGCCGCATTTGATAAGATAGACCATGTCATCGTAATAGCAAAACTTGATAGATTCGGTATTTGCGGCAACCTTCTTCGCTTGTTTAGATCGTATTTGTCGGACCGACAACTGATGGTAGCGATTGGAGACTTCGATCTGATTGCTTCTTTGCAACATCCGGTATACCACAAGGAAGTCATCTAGGTCCACTGATTTTTCTACTCTACTTCAACGATGCGCATTTGATCATAAAGAGCCCCCGGTTATCGTACGCTGACGACCTAAAAATCTTCCTTTTGATCCAATCAATCGCCGACTGCTACTATCTGCAAGAGCAACTAGATCTCTTTGCCAGTTGGTGCCTGCTAAACCGCTTGACACTGAATCCTACCAAGTGTTCCGTCATCACCTTTTCGCGAAAGAGGCAACCGATCACATTCGCCTACAACCTGCACGGTACCACAATCGGGCGCGTAAATCAAGTGAAGGATCTGGGAGTTATTTTAGACTCGCAATCAGGGTTGTAAATTTTCGGCAGCACTGGATGAAGGTGATGTTTTTTTATATCATGTTTTTATTTTCTTCCTGCTTTGAAATCAACCTCACATTCCCGGAGAGGCAAAAAAGTAAACAACAGAACTCACATCACCCACTGCGCCGCGAAGATGAAATTTACCACAGCAAAATGTACACATTCACCCAGCAAATTGAAAAAATTCACCACGCGTTTAAATGGGCCACTCACAGTCATACGGTAAGGCGCGAACTGAGCAGCCTGTCAGAGCGACTTGTGAGTGGCAGAATGCGAAATTGAACTGTCGGTGTTGGAAATGATTTTTCGGCTGCACCCAGTCGCACTCACCACGGCGGCGATGAAGGCGACTGCAGATTATACTGAAATCCATGTTTTTCACTGCATTGACTGTGAAATATTTCTACCCTGCTCGCAATTAACATTCAAGCAGCATGTCTCGTATATCGTCGAGAAAGCTTCAAAGACGCTGGGATTTATTTTCAGAACAGCGAAAAATTTTACCGATATATATTGTCTGAAGTCTCTGTATTGTGCCCTCGTTCGCTCCACACTGGAATATTGTGCAGCAGTCTGGAGCCCGGCCTACAACAATGGCTCTGATAGAGTAGAATCCGTCCAGCGCCGCTTCCTTCGTTTTGCGCTTCGAAAGCTTCCTTGGAGGAATCCGTTCCAGTTGCCGAGCTACGAGAGCAGATGTCGTTTAATAGATCTTGAGCTGCTCCGCACCAGAAGAGATACAGCAAGAGCAATGACGATTGCTGATACGCTTCAAGGTCGAATCGATTGTGAAGCCATCTTGGAGCGAATCGATATTAACGTTCAACAACGCACGCTTCGCAACAGTGTAATGCTTCGGTTGCCTCTACGACGTACCAATTATGGCCTGCAAGGAGGAGTTAGTGGCTTACAACGGATCTTTAATAGAGTGGCACCGTTGTTCGACTTCAACAGTACACGTGATATGCTTCGTCATAAGTTTTCGTCATTCTTTTCTAACAGGTGTCCGTAACAGTATTAGATGATGAATGTAGATTATTGATTGTTATTTTTTGTTCTATTTTTATTTTGTTTTACTTTCTATTTACACCTGATTTGTATCTCTGTTTTTGTTTTATATTATTACCAACATCATTGGGGCTATTTTAAGCCTGTTGATGGATAAATAAATAAATAAATAAATAAATAAATATTTGCTACTTACTCCACGTGAAATTGAGCCATGCAACGTTTAAATTTGTATTTAAGAACAGATTTTTTAGAAACAGATCGTAATTTTCCAGTTTCTTCTACCTTATTAAGGGGTTATACAGTTGACTCTCTACATCTCGTATCTCGATTTTCTATATATCGATATCTCTCCCTATGTCGATGATGGTTTTCTCAGTCCCCTCAATCTACATACATTTGGGCTTTCTACATCTTGATAACCTCCCTTTCTCGATATATCTCTATCTCGATGTGTTCTGATCATATTTTGTTCAGGGTTCACTCTCCTCATGTCGATATGTTCAGAATTTTAGGCTACTAGACCATCTTTGGACAATAATAAACACATCAACAACAGGAAGCGCAATTTGTTTTGTTATCCTTTTTCATAGCAACGACTTTTTTTAGTACCCACTTTAATTTTTCTTCCATTCCTCGATTTCTGCCTATCTCGATGGTCCCTTCAAAATGGAGATGTGGGGAGGCGACTGTACTAAATCAGTATTGCGTAAAACACTTTTCTGTAAAAAAAATACTTGGAAATCTTCTTTCTGAGCAGAAGCAAATATTTCCATCAGTCTAAATGGTGATCTTGACAATAATAGTTGTTAAGCGCTATGAATACACTAAACCTAAAAAGTCGAGACAGTTTTTTTCATTTGAAAACATTCATCAAGAATCAGACTCACCATCTCTGGATTTGTCATCCTACGCCATTGCTAGCAAGGCTCACTATGAATCCCCTTTAGAATGAACTTATAACCTAAGCAATAATGAACGGTTTGTAAACCACTGTCTATCACAATTGACCATGAAAAATATTTCGGAGCATTTCCATAATCAGAGTGTGGCGCGCGGATAAAATATTCATATGCGCACACAGCCCGATTCACCGTGGTCAGGTTAACGATGTTCTCAAAAGTTGCTCATCTTCTCGTTAAGAATTCCGTCGTTGTGGAGTGGCGGATATTTGAAACGTTGTTAAACATGCATATTATGCATTTTATTATGGGTGATTAATTTACATTGCGGTGATCGGTGAGCGTGTGAAACAGCCGGAAGATATCGGTCCCGAGACTTGATGTAAATGCTCCGTGGCCTGTCTGATGGAGAAAAATGATAATCTCGGAGCTGATCCCATCCCATCGATGACCTATGGGTTAAATCCATCGTAAACAATTACACTGGGACAAACAAGCTGTACCGAAACCGACCGTCAAACGTTATTGAAACAATTGATTAACAGGTAATTTTCCGCAAGTCACTGGTTTTATTTACGAGAGCTGAATTTATTTGTATCGGCTTGTTGAAAGCTTTGAGTTTCTACACAATACGAAGCTCTTGTGTGCTTTGGCATTGATTAAAATTCAAAAATATTCCGGTTGATGTTCCGAGCAATTTCGTTTGCGTAATTCTGTTTAATTTTCGAACCTACTCTTCAACAACAAAGGAGTGTGGTATAAAAATTATACGTTGTTGACTGAGGTTTCTATTTTTGGAGATTTTGCAACACTGTCCCAAAGAATCGAATAAAAATACGCTCGGACTTAATTTTATCCGTCAATCGTTTACTTCAGTTCCTGAGAAGGTGATATTTCTAACAAGTATGAGAGTGTTTCTGGTAGTAGCAATCTTTCCGTCACGTTTATTTAACTTGCACGGTGCAATGATTGACGTTTATTGTCTTATTATAAGTCAATAATCAAGTGAACGTTGCGGAATTGTGATTTCTCATCTATTGACGAGAATGTGTAAGGCTACAAATCAAAACTGAGTTCAATGTCCTATTTGACATTTTTCTATTTTATCTATTTCAAACAGTTATTTAAAGAGTTTACATTACAGATGGTTTGGACAATACAATCAAGTATAGTGTAAACTCCGACCTTCTCTTGAAAATGCTTTCAGTACTCTCAATTGTCGTTCAGTAATGTACAAATCCATAAAAGGTAGTTATTTTTACCGCCATCGTTTTAATTCTAGTATTCAAAAGTACTCACAACTCATTTCTACCGTAACGGAATTATTCTTTTACGGATGTCTTACCCATCTCATCTAGTTTCACCATACTAGTGAGTTATGTTTCTAGGGATGCTCATTTTTCCCTAGAGGGGCGTGGTTTTTCCAAAATATACTTTACATGACATATTTCAGTGTGAACAACACTTACAGGTTCCAAAAATGTTTTATAACACTATTCTAGAATTGACTATACTATATGTGAACAATATGTTTCTTCTGGACATCCCTAGTGACTCCAAAATGACCTCTATAACTGATGATAGATGATATGCAAATTGCCGAACTACGAAAACCCGTCATGTCCATGTCAGTTCGTAAAGGCCATATGTACGATATTCCACTTAGTTTTGGCTAAACCAAATGTTCTAGGTTCTCCCGGAGTTTGGGTCAATTGGTCTACCAGGTCAATTGCGCTCGATAGCTATCCGAAAGGAGGACTTTCGGGAGGAATTCCTGGAAGAGCTTCCGTAGGAACTTTTGGCGGAGCTTCCGGAGGAATTTCTGGAGGAATTCCTGGAGTAACTCAGTTTTCAATTGTTCAGGTGACAATTTTATTTCATCGCCGACGTTTCGAACCGGGGATGAGATGTAATCACTCATCCTCTGGCTGCAAAACGCCCCCTACACACTTAAATAATTTTTTTACCAAAATTCGGTGATTCTTTTACCGAATTTTCGTCATAATTTTACCGAAATTCGGCAAAACTGACTTTTTGCGAGATCTCGATAACGATTACCGATGACTCGATAAACTTTACCGAAATCTCGGTAAAAAAATTACCGAGATTCGTCGAAATTATTGAAGAGATCCCGGCTGTTGGATTCTCGGCAATCGTGAAATTTTGAATTTGAAGTGTGTATAGTGTGACAAAATTAGTGTCGAAAAGTGTTCGAAGCAGTGGCGTAGCCACGGGGGTGGTTTTGGGCATAAAACCCCCCCCCAGAGACAAAATTTTTGGAAGAATTTTTTTTTTTCGAAAAAAAAAATGTTCAGAAAACCCCCCCCAGACCAATTTTCTGGCTACGCCACTGGTTCGAAGTAAACTATATTAATTTTTATTTATCAAGTGACAAAATTGTCAACGCCATTATTCACGACTGAAAGCTTTTCCGAAACTTGAACTACAAAATTTACAGTCGAAATGCATCCACTTTCTGGAGTAACTTCCGGAAGTACTTGGAGAAACTTCCGGAGGAATTCCTGGAGGACTTTCCGGAGGTATTCCTGGAGGAACTTCCGGATGACTTCCTACAATGAATTGGAACTTCCAGAGGTATTCGTGGAAGATCTTCCGTAATAATTCGTGGAGGAACTTCCAAAGGAATTCCAGGTGGAACTTCTGGAGGAATTCCTGGAGGAACTTCCGCAGGAGGTTCGGGAAGAATTCCCGGAAAAACTGTTCTTCGTGTTCTTCGTAAAAACCTGTGCTTCCAGGATTTGTATAAATAGGATTGGTTGCTGTCAGGTTTGCATCGAGCGCAGTTGACCTGGTAAACCCATTGATTAATAGTGCACAATAGTTTTGAGAACCGAGAATCTCTGGTTTGAGAAAAACTGACTGGAATATCAAACGCATCTCAAGTAAAATTCGAAGTTTTATAACGCTCTTGAAGACTATAAATGACTCTACAAGAGTGTTGTAAAACCAGCATAAAATCAAAATGTTACTAAGGATGGGATTTACGGACTTATATGGTCATGACTGGTTGATCTCAGATAGCTATCGAGTGCAGCTGACCTGGTCGACCAAGTGATCCAAACTCCAGAACAGATTGAAGAGCCTAGAACATCTGTTGTGCGTATATCTACGTTTCAAATCTTACGTGTGGAATCTGCGGACTTGTCGGGACTTGACATATTGATTTGAGATAGTTGTCGCGCGCAGTTGACCTGGTAGACCAATTGATCCAAACTCCAGAACAGTTTGGAAAACATAGAACATCTGGTTGGGATATAACTGAGTCGCATATCATACGCGTAGGCTCTACTGACTTGTATGGACATGACCGGTCGTTTTCGAATAGTTATTAAGCGTAGTTGACCTGGTGGACCAAATAATCCCAACTCCAGAACAGATTGTAGAGCCTAAAACATCTGGTTTGGGTATATCTGAGCTCCAAATCATACGCATGGGCTCAATGGACTTGTATGGGCATACTGGTCTTTTTCAGCTAGATTTCGAGCACAGTTGACCTGGAAGACCAATTGATCCAAACTCCAGAACAGATTTGGGTATATCTGAGCTTCAAATCATACGCATGAGCTCTACGGACTTGTATATGGACTGGTTGATTTCAGATAGCTTTCGAGCGCAGTTGACCTGGTAGACGCATTGATCCAAACTCCAGAACAGTTTGGAGAATACAGAATATCTGGTTAAGATATAAGTGAGTTGCAAATCATACGCGTGAGCTCTACGGACTTGTACGGACATGACTGGTCGATTTCGGACAGCTTTTTTATTTTTTTATTTTTTATTTTATTATTAATCTCACTTCATCCGGCATAGAACCTAAATAAAGCCTGGCTGGGAAAAGCCTTTTTGAGCTGCCCACATTTTTCAGCCAGCTCAAATAGGCGCAAAAACCCTGCATCTTTTGCAAAACAGTACAAATATATATAATTACATTCTTAAAACATGAACAATATCGAAAAGAAAAACATAAATAAATTAAATAAAAACTCTTTACAATTTTTGTTCCTAGCGTCGTTCCTTAAGTTTACATTTAAAAGTGGCAGCAGAGGAGTTGAAGTCAAACAATTCGTACACGGCATTAAATGATGAAGACATGAAGCGTACCGGATCGTGTAGACCGTAGCCTGTATTACGTGCTTCAAGCAGTAGTAACCCACGTTGACGAAGTACTCTCATTGAAGCGTGTATGTTTATTTGTTGTAGTTGTTCAGGATATCCAGGACTACAAACTGGTGCTCAATATAATGAGTACTGCTTCCAAAAGGGTGCGCTAGTGAGCAAATATAGTTGAGTATATTGATTCTTATAAGATGTTGCGTATTTTGGAGCGTGGTGTTTTTGGCAATTTTGTATGTTGCGGTAAGTTCTTCTAAAAGTTTCCTTCGTAGTCAACCTTTTTTTTGTCTTTATTTAGGAGACTTTCAGCCCGAGGCTGGCTCATCTCCGGTCGTAGTCAACCTGCTTTATGATGCAAATAATAGTGTTCGTTCGCAGAATACGTTCCGCCCAAAACCAAAACCTGTAAAGCCCTGGGAATATGCGAGAATGCTAGATTCTTAACACATATTGTATGAGACCTTACAATTTTGCAAGCTTTTCTTACAATATTTGTTTGTGAGGTTACATTTTGACGTAAACTACGTCTAAGTGGAAGACTCAGTGGGTGCAAAATAAGAATTTTGAAATTGGGAACCGTCACGAAATTGTTTGTAACATTAATAGGTCCTTTATCTTTCAATGGAGCTTTTAAAAAAATGTATATCAATCGATTCGTAAACTCTCCACCAATTTGACAGTGGTATTGAAACTTTTTATTATCGACGCTAAACTATTGAAAATTTCAGTTTTTTCATGCATCTATACAGCGTGTTGCAATCCTTGGTACAGTATCCCCCCGCTGATCCGACAAATGTATGGCCGGACTATCGAGGTTTCTCTCGTTAATCCGACTGTCAAATCCATACAAATGAACCAAAACAAAATCACAGCACAAATTTGAAAACTGACAGCATAATGTGTTTAAATGGGTGTTGATACTTTTTAATCCGGAAAATTCCGAATTAGCGAGATCCGGACTAACGAGTCGTCGGACTAACGAGGTCCGGATGAGCGGGGGGATACTGTACTTGTTTACTTTTAGGGTATTATCAATTATTGAACTGGGGTGAGAGGGGATACTAAAGCTGGGAAGTAGTGTCGGTGGGAGGGTTCCGTCTCTTCTATAAAGAGCGGAATGATTGGTTTAGTGCACTATATCTGGTTGTATACAAGCATGTATACAAGATTTTTTTGTATAAGAATCTAACAATTTCGCATATGCCCAGTCATTATACAGATTTTGGTAAGTTAGTATACATAACTGTAAGAATATCTAGCAGTTTCTGGTTGCATGTAAGGGATAGAACACCGCGAGTTTAACTAAACTATCAAAAACTAGACGAATCGGTTAGAAACACGGCAACTGTTCAAACTGCCTTGGGTTATATTGAACCCAAACCATACACCAAAGTATAAATTAACAATAAATTGTACTTTCCAAGTCAATAAGTACCGTAAGCCGGGGGAACACTGATCAGCGGGGTAGCATCGATCAGTTTCACCATTTTCAAGAAGTGAATAAAATATTATTTCCTGTTATCACATCTACTTATTGTGAGTGAGTATTGTGAGGTATCTTAATCTTGACGAAATTTGCTGCTGAATGACATAACTTTTGGATGAATTTTCATTTATTTTTCGCCAAAATTTGAACAATAAAATCAACATACGTTTTTGAACTCACAGCAAGCAGCCAAAAAAGCACTCAAAACAAGTATAATAACATCAAAAATAAGCTCGTACCTATAGTTATGTGATAAACAATCTTATTTTCTGTTTAATGCATAGTTTTTGTTTCGAAATTTTGATAAAACAGACAATTCCATTAGCGGTGATGATATCTTTCTCGAAACAATCGATACACACCGCTTCAGCTATATTTGCCTACCTTAAGGCGTTTGCATACGCTTTCTCTATAGGGGCCGTACACTTATTACGTAAGCACTTTTTCCGCGTTTTTCGACCCCCCCTTCCCCCATGTAAGATTTTTTTCACACAAATGATTTTTTATTTATATGGAGCGTAAGATATTGATCGACCCCCCCTCCCCCCATAAGTGCTTACGTAATATGTGTACGGCCCCATAGATAAATGATTGATCAAAGTTACCCCAAATTGAAAAATCAAAACATTCGACAAAAAACATTTTTAAAACAAGTTTAAAATTATCAAATAATCAAGAACAACAGTCTCACACGTTCTACATGTAGCAGTACTCGTTTTAAAAATACGAAATAAGCTATGATTTCACTTACGGGGGAAATATTTACAAAACAATGATAAAAATGATCAATGTTTCCCCGGATTACGGTAAACACAATATATTCTTTCAGCACAGTGTTTAAAGTGTTTCACTTTCTGTTGTAATCCTATTATTACAAATTATCAGCGGAGTTCCGATCGAATATAGTTATAAACGCCATACAAATCATACCAATTTATTTCATTCCACAGTATTGAGACACGCTCGCTAAAGGGTGAACGTAATTGAGTTATATGACACTTTGTCACGCGTCGTGTGCTGTCTGATCTTTCAGTTGACTGCTCGTAGTAGGCCATACGCATCCGTGAAAGAAGGCATCGTTTGGCATAGTCAATCATAATAAACACTGCGCATCAGTGTCGTCATCTTCACGTTGTTGTTGTCTTCTGTAGCACATGGGAGGGAGAAGTTAGCCGGACTCAGTTACATTCCTGGCCAAATACCAAACGAATGACGTAGGGTGACGAGGCAATATCAATAGAACGTGGGGGTCTTGTGTGTTGTATGCTGAATAAGCTAATTGACTTTGACATCAATGGGGGGTATACTTTTGGATGCAGCAACGTGTGCGAAAGCAAGATGACATCTTGAGATGCCCCTCAATCGATGCCATTCATGGTTCTAATTACCGGGGTAAATAAACGAAGACCAACATTTTAAAGTTTGCATGGCACGGCTATATTCCGGATGTGTGGCCTTTTACAGGTACATAATTGATGTACGTAGGTAGTACTCCCAGTTAACCGAGAAGGGGCAGACATAGAGTCGCCAAACCGAAAGTGAAGTGTCCATATTTGAAGAATAACATAAACTCTCACGATTGAACTTTGTATCCCCACCACAAATTATAGGAAAATAAGTATTTATTTTTATGAGTGTACCAATCAGACTTCTTCAACTTCTTACACGGCTCTACATTCTAACTGGAAATGGGCCTGCTTTTCAACTAAGTATTCTATTAGCATTTCCTCAGTTATTAATTGAAAGCTTTCTATGTCCGCCATTGCATGAGTATGTATCTTGTGTGGCAAGTACAATGAATACACTATGCCCAGGGTGTTTTCCAACCCGAAAACATCCTAGACCGGACCGAGAATTGAACTCCCCATCTTCGGATTGGCAATCATACGCCTTTGCACGTAAGGCTAATTGAAGCCCCCAATCTGACTATCCAGTTTTCCGCGAGCGGTAATGGCCGCCAGCTTGCCGGCGGGTTAGTCTCTGATTTGTTGAAACAAATGTTAAACCCATGTAACGTCACAGCCTATAATGATTCTTTCGATGATTTTAAACAAATTTAACCCAACTGATCGAGCGTCTGTTCACCAAGGAAGTGCGGCTCCAACAGCGTCTGTTCTAGCATCCAGCGGCTGATTATGAAATGCTAGTCCCCGGAAGCTATACCTAAGATGGCAGCCCCATCCCGGTCGATAGGGAACCTTGGGGCAACAGCCTACTGTTCCCGAAACATCAATTTGTTTGAGAATCCGATAATGAAAGAATACGGACTGATTTTACGACGACTCTTAGCGCAAAACAACGGACACGAATAGGAACATGGAACGTTTTAACCCTAGCCCAGCAGGGTTAATTGGCACAACTTGCCAATGAGGCACGCCGCATGAAGCTTGAGATCCTGGGACTGAGTGAAGTCCGTTGGCCAAACTTTGGAGAACACAGAACACAGGACAAGTTCTGCTATACTCTGGTTTACGAGGTGAACACGCTCCCCGGCATCGCGGAGTTGGCTTCATACTAGGCAGCCCTTGCTTTCTTGATTGTTGAGTATATTGATTCTTGTAAGATGTAGCGTATTTTGGAGCGTGGTGTTTTTGGCAATTTTGTATGTTGCGGTAAGTTCTTCTAAAAGTTTCCTTTGTAGTCAACCTGCTTTTTGATGCAAATAATAGTGTTCGTTCGCAGAATACGTGCCGACCAAAACCAAAACCTGTATAAGCCCTGGGAATATGCGAGATTCTTAACACATATTTTCTGAGACCTTACAATTTTGCAAGCTTTTCTTACACAAGCTTTTCTTCACGAAATCATGTAAGATTTGTAACATGAATAGGTACTTTATCTTTCAATGGAGTTTTCAAAAAAATGTATATCAATCGATTCGTGATCTCTCCACCAATTTGACAGTGGTATTGAAACTTTTTATTATCAACGCTAAACTATTGAAAATTTCAGTTTTTTCATGCATCAGCGTGTTGCGTGTTGCAATCCTTGGTACTTGTTTACTTTTAGGGTATTATCAATTATTGAACTGGGGTGTATGAGAGGGGTGAGAGGGGATACTAAAGCAGGGAAGTAGTGTCGGTGGGATGGTTCCGTCTCTTCTATAAAGAGCGGAATGATTGGTTTAGTGTACTATATCTGGTTTTACGTTTTTCGTCGAGCGATCATGTCCTGTATACAAGATTTTTTTGTATAAGAGTTTTAACCCTAGCCCAGCAGGGTAAATTGGCACAACTTGCCAATGAGGCACGTCGCATGAAGCTTGAGATCATGGGACTGGGTGAAGTCCGTTGGCCAAACTTTGGAGAACACAGAACACATGACAAGTTCTGCTATACTCTGGTTTACGAGGTGAAAACGCTCCCCGGAATCGCGGAGTTGGCTTCCTACTAGGCAGCCCTTGCTTTCTTGATCCATGTGCCTACGTCGATCTTGGTACCACCGTCCGACGCCATTTGGCTACCAAGATATTGGAAGCTAACAACATTCTCCACTGGTTGCCCGGCTACTGTGAAACTGGAAGGGGTCACCGTGTTTACATCCAACGATTTGGTTTTGTTGACGTTGATTACTAATCCGATTCGAAGTCGTTTATGCTCCATGGTTAAGGCTGCCATAACAGCCCGCGGTTTGGTTCACGGTCAATCGCACCTATCAGAATCTCGTTGATTACGATGAGGAACATTAACGGTGAAAGAATACATCATTGCGTCACACCAACTACGACCCGGATAGGGTCGGACAAAACCCCATTGTGCAGTACTCTACACATAAAGGCCTCGTACTGTGCCTCGATGAACCCCCTTGCGTCTCAAGGCGCCACACATATTCTCGTGATTGAGACGGTCGAGTGCTTTTTCGCAGTCAATGAATTCCAAGTAAAGGGACTCTTGGAATTCGTTGACCTGCTCCAAAATGATACGGAGCGTGACAATATGGTCCACACAGGATCTTCCGGCACGGAATCCGGCCTGCTGCCGCTGGAGAGTCGCATCAATCTTCTCCTGAATCCGGGCTAGGCTAACTTTGCATAGAACTTTGAGAACGGTACACAGCAACAGAGGGGCCCTCCTTAGCCGTGCGGTAAGACGCGCGGCTACAAAGCAAGACCATGCTGAGGGTGGCTGGGTTCGATTCCCGGTGCCGGTCTAGGAAATTTTCGGATTGGAAACTGTCTCGACTTCCCTGGGCATAAAAGTATCATCGTGCTAGCCTCATGATATACGAATGCGAAAATGGTAACTTGGCTTAGAAACCTCGCAGTTAATAACTGTGGAAGTGCTTAATGAACACTAAGCTGCGAGGCGGCTCTGTCCCAGTGTGGGGATGCATTGCCAATAAGAAGAAGAAGAAGAAGACACAGCAACATAATGCCTCGCCAGTTATCGCATACAGTTAGGTCACCCTTTTTGGGCACCTTCACTAAGATACCTTGCAACCAGTCAACCGGGAAAGTTGCGGTGTCCCAGATTACGAAATAAACGATGCAGTAGTTGAGCGGATGTCATGGGGTCAGCTTTGGGCATCTCGGCTGATATGCGATCGACCTCTGGGGCTTTATTCGATTTCATGCTTTGGATGGCTGTTTGAATCTCTAGCAGTGATGGAGCTTCGGTATTGACGCGTGTTATATGTCGAATCCTAGGCAGATCATGCCGAGGTGGTGGTGGTCTGACTGGCACTTGAAAAAGTTGTTCGAAGTGCTCGAACCAGCGTTTCAGCTGGTCATTTGGGTCGGTCAATAACTGATCATTCGCGTCTTTCACAGGCATCGTTGCATTCATCTTCGCCCCGCTTAAGCCTCGTGAGATATCGTAGAGGAGGCGAATGTCCCCGGCTGCTGCGGCTCTTTCTTCTTCGTCGGCCAGAGAATCTGCCCACGCTCGCTTGTCCCGTCGACATGAGCGTTTTACTTCCTTCTCAAGAGCCGAGTATTATTGACAGGCTAAGACTTTGGCTCTATCGCGGCTTTGGCTTCTCTTCGCTCCTCTATTTTCCTTCAGATCTCATCGGTGATCCATTGTTTTCTCTGGGTGCGCAGTTCGCCCAGATTGTTCTCGATGGTGGCGATGAAGGCATTCTTGATGGCGGTCCATTGGTCTTCCACGTTGCCACCTTCCGGAATATCTGCAGCACGCGTCTCCAGTTCTTCAACTAAGGACCGTTTCACCGTGGCATCTTCGAGTCGGCGTGTGTTGAACCGTCGTCCAACTCTCTCCTCCTGCCGGCGAATCCGCGCAATGTGCAGGCGTATTTCGCCGATGAGGTAATGATCAGACGCGATATCGGCTCTACGATTATTCCGTACATCAAGAAGGCTCCGTTTCCATTTTCGGCTGATGCAGATTTGGTCGATTTAATTTTCTGTAAAGCCGTCACGGGAGACCCACGTGACATTGTGAACTGGTCGAAGAGGGAAGAACGACCCCCCGATCACCATGTCGTTATTACCACAAAATTTTGCGAAAAGCTCTCCGTTTTCGCTCATTTCTCCGAGACCATGGCGTCCCATAATGCGCTCATGGTTCGAGTTGTCGGATCCGATATTCGCATTGAAGTCGCCCAAACAGATCTTAATATCACCCTTCGGAATTCTATCTACGACGGCATTGAGTTGACTGTAGAAGTTCTCTTTGTCTTGCACATCGGCAACATTGGATTATAGTAAGGTTTCGGATCCGTGTTCTAAAACTGGCAACAATTATCCTTTCACTTATAGGTTCCCACTTCATAAGCGCAGAGTGTGCCTGAGCGCTTAGTAGGAAGCCAACTCCGCGATGCCGGGGAGCGTGTTCACCTCGTAAACCAGAGTATAGCAGAACTTGTCCCGACGGCGTTCTGTGTTCTCCAAAGTTTGGCCAACGGACTTCACTCAGTCCCAGGATCTTAAGCTGCATGCGGCGTGCCTCATTGGCAAGTTTTGCCAATTTACCCTGCTGGGCTAGGGTTAAAACGTTCCATGTTCCTATTCGTGTCCGTTGTTTCGCGCTAAGAGTCGTCGCCGTAAAATCAGTCCTTATTCTTTCAGTATCGGATTCTCGAACAAATTGATGTTTCGGGAACAGTTGGCCCAAGGTTCCCTATCCACCGGGATGGGGCTGTCATCTTAGGTATAGCTTTCGGGGACTAGCATTTCATACTCAGCCGCTGGATGCCAGAACAGACGCTGTTGGAGCCACACTTCCTTGGTGAACAGACGCTCGATCAGTTGGGTCAAATTTGTTTAAAATCCCACCCAACACCAGGACTAGGCTAGTGCGCTTTGAGCGCCACACGGACGCTTTGATAGAGCCTGCTTGGGGACACATGCTTTTTAAAGAAGTTCAACAGAGCCCACTGTCGAACCCCACCACATCCTAGGCAGACCCCACACCCCACAGGACGCACCCTCTCACTCTAGCTGATGTCAGAAGGACAACAGTGCCCAGGCTACACTTCCAGCTAAGTACGCAACCCTCAGCTGGCGGTAAATTGTCATCGGAAGACCCGTGGAAGCGTGAGTATTGGAACTTGTGAGGACCAGAGCTATGTTAGGGGAGCGCCTCCCGAATGTCAACTCACCATTTCGTAGCCCCCTGTACGCTTCACCAAAGATTAAAACATCCAAAACGTACTCAACGAAATATACTTCAGGTCAACCAGAATTTTGGTATTGTCATCATCATCGGTATATGAACAATCGGGTTCAATAAGCATGGGATTTTTAAGCAGTAATAAAGCATTAGGTAAACCCGAATTCTTTAAATATGGTATGCACAGTAGACTATTTTGCGAATTTATTTAAGGCACATTTGTTGACATCGCATAATCTCACAAACATATACTCGAACGAAATCGGATTATCTAATCGCAGCATGCGTGAAATAACAAAAGAGATAGTTCTCGCGCTTAGTTTTATAGGGGCGTAACTGTATATATCGATTTAACTTCGTCGATGTTTTCTTTTTATTATTGTACCGAATTGCGCTAGTTTGTCGATGATTTAATGGTTTGGTATGATAAAGAATGATTGTATCTTGGACCAAAATCAATAATCACGGTTGTAGATTTTGAAACAATTGTGTTATTAACAAAATATAAAATCGATTAAACGAAATCGATCAATACAGTTACGCCCCTATGAAACTAAGCGCGAGAGTTGTACATTGCTTCCTTTTTGAGTGGGGTGCCCTTGTAAAGACGATTGAAATTTGTTTTGGATTTTTGAAGACTTGTCCTTAAAGCTATTTTTTCTCATTTCTCTGGCATTTCTGTTTCCCGAATGTGCAACTCAACCAACTCTGTGAAATCACTGAGTTGGGATCATAAAATAAATAAAACTGCCTACAAGACATCCTACGAAACGACAGTTTTCATACGTTGCTTTGCAAAATAAAAAAGGATACTGCCATTCAGTTACGCAAATGAAAAGTGTGATGGTCTAGTTTCTCAGGTCTAGATGCCTGAAGCCGGGAGACAGCCGGCATGTACGTATTTTCGTTCATGCGTTAAGTTAAGGATTAGAAAAGTGAATATAACAGTAAGCGAACGGTTCCCGGTAAAGTCTCAACTGGATCCGTTTACCGAAGTCCACAGCGTACACGTAGAAATCGAGAAGACTATTCCAGAAAATCTTTCTTTTTTGACCCTTTCTTCGGAAGTGTATAATGTATATACACCCGATTCTGTTTTCACAAGGATTTTTTTACACGGCCGTGTAAAAAAAATCCCATACATTTTTTTTTTCAAAGTTGCTCCATTTTGCATGATTCGTCGAGAAATCATAAAACGGAACGCATCCCCCATGTAAAAAAACGGGTGTAATTTCGCTTTGTATGCGTTACGTAGGCGTGTTACGTGAAATGTAATTGAAAAATTGATATTAATGTTTCGAAAAAGAATACACGTGTCTTGGTTGACCTCCAACCCACAACCTCTCTCTCTCTCTCTTAATATGCGTTATAACTTATAACCCCTACCTTCGTAATAGAACCACAAGTTTACATTTGTGGAAAACCCATCTGATTTAGATTTGCACAATTATCACATGTGCTCTATTGTTATATATCCAAAGTCAAGCGAGCACACATTTTTTAATTACGAGAACATTACACTCTGAAGTAGCTTAGAATATTTTGTAACAACCATTTCGATGGTAACATTCCAAATTATTACACCAATTCCTTTCGTCTTTAATAATAGCTTGCATATGCACAACCAATCACTATGTTAATACAGTTCAAGTTTATCAACTGATATAAAACTCATTGATGCTCACGGTGACTTCCGCCTCTCGGGCAAATTATGCTCCAAGATCGGATAAAACGTGTTTGCATGCAATCTAGAAGCACTTTTCATCGAGTTACCTATCATTGGCGGCTGCAGCAACAGAAGCAGAAACAAGTAGGTCTTTTCAACTTTTATCTTGTACCCCATTACTCACTTCTTGTGCAGGCTGCTCTTTGATTATGCTGGCTTGACTGCGTTCCACAAGTAAGGGCCTCTCCGGGACCTAGTGCCGTAGAAAAAAAAATAAAGTGCTTGCTTACTTTTGTCTCACTTTTCCTCTTCTTTCGTGGTTCCACACATAAATTAATTTAATTAATTGAGTATTTAATAAATTTATGTAGTGAACATTTTATGAAGTTTAGCCTCGGGCGATACAGGATAATCTTGGAAATACAGTGTCGCGAACAGCAGCGTCGTCTGGTTGCCAAGTGTGATAGTCTATTGCACGGGTAGCGCATATATCATTCCCTAATTAATATGTACATAAATATCTACTGCTTACCTGCGAAAATAACGCAAGATCATATAAATTTTTATTTTCATTTTTCATCGCGGGTTTTCTCCCCGCGGACACTTTAGCACTTGGGCAGCATGGATGGGGTGCGCTGGATAGTAGTACAAACACCAGCTTCGCCGATGATCGCCATCAACCAGCAGCTTTCTTAATTCCTGTCGAGAGTGTCATGTTTATGTCGTTATGTTATTAAATTACAATTAATAATAATTTGAGCACAAATTATCACATATTGTTAAGAGAGAATTATTACACGATAACATGATTTGTTGGTATAAATTACGACGTGAGATTTATGACTTGTTTGCCACCACTTGACTGCCTTTTTGCCACTCTAACATAGTAGGACCTTCCCCTCATGCTCCCTATGTCCGTGATACATTGTAGAATGAACTCTCCTTTGGAGTTCTTTCATTTCAGCAGTATGATATTTACGCGAAGTAGCTAACAATAAGCAATTACCGATCTTTACCTCTATCATATCATAATATGGTATCAATTGTTAATTACTTTTTTTTTCAATAATACGGCTGGTTTCTATGATAGGTACCTCATTTAGCAACTGTTTGTTTATTCGAATGAACATAAAAATTTCAATCATGCTTCAACGATGTATTTATTTGGTATTCAATACCTCAAACATACCTCATGTTTAAATGATATTTGACCATCTCTTAAGAAAGATAAAACACATAGAAGTCAATTATACCTTTTGATAATGAGCTCAGCGCAGTTTCCTGTGCTTCCGGAATTTTATCGCGCAGAGACCAGAAGAAGTTTTCTACGAAATGGCACAAAACGAAATAACCCGAGCAGGAGAAATTAAACCAATAATGCCTCATTCTGTTATTGATACTATACTCTGCTATGAACTCACCAAAAAATAATATGCACAATACTTCTGGCATATCATATTTTTTTATTACAATACCAAACGCATCAAAATTTATTATTCGTTTGGTATAAATACATAAGCATGTTATGCCTAAGGTATTTTGCATATACATTTTTGGTTATATTTTTTGGTATTTTACTTCTAGTTCATACCAATTTCTGTTATCGAGGTCGGCATTCCTGCTCGGGAACAGAAGTATTGATTGATTAGAAGTAGTATTTGATTCAGAGATGGACATGGGCAGATGGACACACGGTTGCGATTTTTGTGTGGTTTCTACGAATGAAATTGATTAATTTTACTTGAAATAAACACAATGACAATAAACAAGTGTGGTCTTGCTCTAACATTAACATGCTACTTTGTCATTTTGTTCGGCAAAGACTAGGAAAGTCTACAATGGGGAAGCGGGATTAAAAATGTAAAAAATTGGTTGTCACATCCTTCTTTTACGTTCTCAAGTCTGTGGAGGGGACGTCCTAACGTCCTCCTTACTAGCCCACCGCGTAGGTTCGTATCTAAGGGTCGGCACGCAACACCTGCTTGGTGAAAACACGAACCTTACTTAACCAAAGCGGACGTCAAATAAAATGACAAGCAGTGGAAAAAATGCATCTGGAACATACCCTCGGAAAACCCAGGTGGATAGTATACTAGAAGAGTGTCCGCTTCTGATGGTCCTGGTTTTATCAAAATCGGATTACCCTACGCAAAGTTATGCTGATTTGAATTTCGACAAAATTTGACCTATCTTAACCTTTTTGTCTAACCCCTGTATATGGTACGTTTTATAGCATTTTACTATTTATTTTTTAAGTACAACAGAGGCCGCTGGAGAGGTTATGGTTACCCAATTTGGTTACTACGGTCCTCTGTACCATTGGTACTTCGTGTACCTAAAGGAATAAAATAGACCCCATCTCGCGGTCCTTAGCCTCTTACCCAGCAACTCCTATCACTACCACCTCGTGGTGCTGGCAACGAGTAACCTTAGGGAAGATCGGGTAACCAACCCCGGTGGGAACTATGGTCGTATGCTGACAGGGAAGGGAGGTTTTTCTCCTCTCCGGAGGCGCAAATCGAACCACCATAGAACATTTCTTATGTCGAATTCGTTTTTAAACCTGGGTCAGTGCCAACCCGAACCCTGAATAAAAAAACGTTTTCAGTTCCATCTGTCATTGGATATGGTGGTGTGCGTGGCATCGTGTTTGTTTTGATTCGAAACATATGATCGACACCATACCGGACTTTACCAGTGCACTGGCAGTTTGTGGGCCACAACGAATCAGATCATGATAAAAATGATCAAGTACGCGCTCTGATTTTCGCGAATTACGAAATTTACTTTTGGATGGATATATCTACCCCAGCTTCTCTATTCCTTTTCGCTTCTTCAGGAATTCCTCCGCAAGTTCTTGCAGGCATTTACTCGGAGTTTCTTTCCGGAATTCTTCCAGATGTTTCTTCAAGTATTCCTTCGGAAATTTCTTCAGGAATCTATTCAGATTTCCTCTTCTTCCTGAAGTTACGTTCGGAGCTCGGGAGTTCGTTGGGAAAGTTCCGAAGTTCCTTAAAAATTTCCTTCGGAAGTTCCTTCAGAAAATCTTTGGAACATTCCTTCAAGAATTCCTCCCAAAAATACTTCAAAACTTCTTCCGGAAGTTCCTTCAGTAAATCATTTGGAAATTCATTCATGAAATCCTACTCAAATTCATTTAGGAGTTCCTCCAGAAGTACCGTCAGGAATTCCTCCGGAAGTTACTCCAGAATTTCCTCCAGGTATTCCTCCGGTGGTTCCTCCAGGAATTCCTCCGGAAGTTCTTCCAAGAATTCGTCCGAAAGTTCCTCCAGAAATTGCTCCGGAAGTTGCTCCAGGAAATCTTCCGGAAGTACCTCCAGAGATTCCTCCAGGAATTCCTCTAGAACTTCCTTTCTCAGGAAGTTCCTCCAGGAATTCCTCCGGAAGTTCATCCAGCAATCCCACCAGCTGTTCCTCCAGGTATTCCTCCGGAAGTTCCTCCAGAAACTCCTACGGAAGTTCCTCCAGAACTTCCTCCGGAATCTCCTCCAGAAATCCATCCGGAAGTTCCACCATAAATTCCTCCGGTAGTTCCTTCGGAAGTTCTCCCAGGAATTCCTCCGGAAGGTCCTCCAGGAATTGCTCCAGCTGTTCCTCCAAGAATTCCTCCAGAAATTCATTCCGAAAGTTCCTCTAGAAGTTCCTCCAGGAATACTTCCAGAAGTCCCTCCAAAAATTCCTTCGGAAGTCCCTCCCGAATTTTCTCAGGATACCTCCAGAGAAATTCGTGGAGGAGCTTTCGGAGCAATTCCTGGAAGAGCTTCCGAAAGAACATCCGGGAAAATTATTGGAGGAATATCCGAAGGAAGAAAGGAATTTCGGGAAAAATTTCCGGAGGAATTTCTGAAAGAACTTCCGCAGGAAATTCCGGAGAAATTTCTGGAAGGACTTCCGGAGGTACTTCTGAAGGATGTTCCGGAGGAACTTTTGAAGGAATTCCTGGAGGAACTTTTGGAGGAATTCCTGGAGGAACTCCCGGAGGAATTTCTGGAGGAACTTCCGAAGAAATTTCTGGAGGGACTTCCGGAGGAACTTCTGGAGAAAGTTCCGGAGGAATTCCAGGGGGAAAATTCTGAAGAAACTTCCGGATGGATTTCTGAAGGAGCTTCCGGAGGAATTTCTGGAGAAATTTCCGTAGAAATTTCTGAAGGAACTTCCGGAATAATTCCTGAAGGAATAGCTGGTGGGATTGCTGGATTAACTTCTGGAGGAACTCCTGGAGGAACTTCCTGGAGGAACTTCGGGAGGAATTCCTGGAGGAACTTCGGGAGGAATTCCTGGAGGAACTTCGGGAGGAATTCCTGGAGGAACTTCCAGAGAAATTCTTGAAAGAAATTTCGTAGGAACTTTTGGAGGAATTTCCAGATGAACTTCTGGAAAAATATTATGAAGGAATGCCTGAAATATTGCTCTAATGCATTCTGGGAAGAATTCGCAATGGAATGCATACAAGACCTCTAGGAGGAATACCTGAACGAATTATAAGAATTCTTTGAAGAATTTCCATATGATTTTTTGAAGAACTACTTAAAGATATAATTAATAGGGGAATTGTAGAACAAATTGCAATATAATATTTCCGTTTAAAACAAATTATCCTGGGATTACTGAAAAAAGTCCTAAGGGAATTTAAATATAATGCAAATGTTGACAAATATCATAGGGAATAAAAAATTTCCGTAAAACGGCTTTCGATGCGCATTTCTTATTAAATGCACAAACAGTTTCGTTTTTACTCTGGTTTGTATTTCCCTTCGGCTTGTTTATTCCACCCATATGGTTTTGACAGTTGAAGTGCAGTTGTATTGGTGAACCTGGTGCGAAACCGTGAAACAACACAGTGCGAACCCGACAGCTTTGGGGTTGGAACTAGTGCGAACCTAGTTCCAACCTGAGCGAATAAAAAAACACTTTGACAGCACTTAGGTTGGAACTGGTTCGATTTATGGATCTTGTGATTGATAGTCCTTTACTCTACCACAGCACCATTCAACACTTCGAAGGGACTGTATGTTGACTCACTATAAAAACCATACGAGTATGAAAGTTTTGTACTCGGCTTTTCTGTTACTTGATTGCACTATCACTGGAATAAATTGTGAGTTGTCAAAACGTTGAACGATGCTAAATCAAACATGAAGATACACACACAACTGACCTGTGACTTAATTTAAACTAACAATAATTGATTTATTCAATTTTGAAAGACGCATTGATGTTACATGGTATAAAATATGCAACTTAATGATTTTGTTTGCAGTATTTTTTTGACGTTGGACTTACGTCTTTCTTTACTATACTGGGTGTCATTAAGATTTTTGGAAATCGAGAGCGTTACGCTGGAAGGGAAGATTTTGAACGTTACCAACGCCTTTATCTTTCGATGGATTTTTAAGATTTATATATCAATCGACTCGGACACTCTCCACCATTTTGCCTATTCCATTGAAACTTAAGATTATTAACAATAAGCTATTGAAAATTTCAATTCTTGTCAAAGCCAGTACAAATTTCATATGTAACCAATCCCGTGCATTCCTAACACGGACATCAGAATGTGGTATGTCACGGGCCTTCGGGTCTACCGGAAGATTTTCTTTGTGTATAAAAGAAGCATTGCTGTCGTGTGCGAGTCATTTCAATTTGTGACGCCAGCGCGTACTGACGTGCTTTTTGCTCGCGCATTTTTCGTTTCGTTCGTTCGTACGCCGTGTTTTTTTTTTTTTTTTTTTTTTTTTTCTTTGTCTGTCATATCGAGCTCGGACCTAGTTGATCCATCTCGCTCTTTACGCTGTGTTTACATACACAGCGACAGCATGCAGTCACCAGCGGTAGAACTGCCGGTGGGTCGGCGAATATGCATGAAAGAAGTGGGCGCATTTTTTTGTCATTCTGTGTTTGATGATGATCGGATACAGTGGTGTCGGTTGCGATGGATGCAATCGCCCATCGCATCGCTCGGAGATCACGGCTAGAGGCCGATGATGGCTAATGGCCCGTTTACATATTCGCTAGTTCTAGCGGACAATGCACTATCCGACAATACTAGCGCGATATTAGCACAATGTAAACGCTTATTAGCGAGGACAATTCCTGTTTACATTGAGCTAATATCGCGCTAGTATTGTCGGATAGGGCATTGTCCGCTAGAACTAGCGAATATGTAAACGGGCCAATAAGCAGCGAGGGCAGCGGTGGTGGATGAAGAAGAATAAAATTAAAGAGATTTGGTCTGCTCATCCAGGTGATTGGTTTCATAATCCACATGATCTCGGGATGGATACGAGTCATGTCATATGACTGACCATATGTTAAGTTGTGCTTGGTACTAAACGACACGTGCATTAAAACATGGTTATACTATAACAGTTCTGATTCCCCACCAAAAAAATCAACAATTCTGAGGAAAATAAAAATTTGATCAAAATAATTACTTTCATTTATTTGAAGAAGGCATTAGCAATTAAAGATGCACAATCAGCAATAGTGTTAATATCCATTTTAGATTAGAAAATTTTGCTGTATTACATGTGAATGTTTTAAAAAAAGTCTGCAAAAATAATTTCCAGAAGAATATTTAAATAAAATTTTATCTTATTCTTTGTTTTTCATTTTCTGAGAAATTGTATTATTAAAATTGACGTAGACTCGGAGTTTGGAATCAAAACAAAAAAAAATTCGTTGACGTTTTAGCAGTACCTCCCCTATTTTAGTAGGGTTACTGCTCCTTGACTTGTTTCTTATTGTTGTGATTTTTTTCAGCAGTAAGCACGCATGCTAGCAAAAAGAAGCAACGAAATTGATGCTGTATTTCTTTGTTTGGAAAACGGGACGGTTCCCCTAAAGTAGCACATTTTGCCCAAGTCTGAAAATTTTATAAATAGTATTTTTAAACTTCATATACTATCATCAATAAGAAATCTATAAATGTCGTACATTTGCTTGAGTAAAGAATTCTAATTATGTATTTATTTATTAGTTTTATTTCCAGAAGTTTTGAATAAACAAATTACTAATAATTCTACATAGCATGGAAGTTGTCGTTTCCAATATCAACACCTATAATCAATATCCATAGATCCAAAAGTTAAATGTAAATACGTTACGTTTATACAAGTCCTACGTCTACTCGCGGTTATGTGAAAACATTACCCATCGCTTTTTTATTGTTTGTTTCCAAATGCCAAGCGCGTTCTGCATTGCAATATTAATGAAAAATTGATCACAGTTCGAACGTTTTTGACATTTCGATGCAACTTTTTCGTGCTTTGATGTTTTTCCATAAAACTAAATACAGGGGTTAGACAAAAAGGTTGAGATAGGTAAAAATAAGTCGAAATTCAAATCAGCATAACTATGCGTATAATAATCCGATTTTGATAAAACCAAGACCATCAGAAGCGGACACTCTTCTAGTATACTGTCCTTCTGCAAAACCTGAGATTGGTCCTTGGCCACCGGAAATGTTCCGGATTTTCCGAGGGTATGTTCAAGATGCATTTTTTCCACTGCTTGTCATTTTACGTGACGTTAATTTTCATCATTTTTTATGCTTGCTCCGAAAACTAGAACTAATATGCCGGCCAATGGTGACTGTAGATCGAGAATCCATCTAAACTACACAGAGATACGGCCATTTCCGTAAAAACGGTACCGGGAACATGATGAAATAATAACAGATCGGAATAATGCAAATATGAGTATCTGACTTCATGGATTTGCGATACGATGATTACAGAAACATTTCCAGAATGATAGTGTCCACTGCCACCCTTATAGCAGGTTCCATGGGCCTTCCAGGAGGGGCCGGTTTTGGCACCATCTGGAACCATGCATATATGGGTGTCAAAATTCATGTTTTCCCAAGACGATGAATATAGGACCTTTATTAGAGATATATTTTGAGGACTGTGAGACTCTTTGGCCAATTTGTAACAGGTTCCGGAAGTTCTGCAAAAGTGACATTTGTTCAGGGTGTATGGCCAATCCCGTACCGTTTTCACGAAAATTGCCATATCTCTGCGTATACCTATCGGATTTTCGATCTGCAGTCAGCATTGGTCAGCATATTAGTTCTAGTTTCTGGGGAAAACATAAAACATGATGGCAGTGCACATCATATAAAATGACAAGCAGCAGAAAAAATGCATTTTTAACATACCCTCGGAAAACCCGGAACACCACCGGTAACCAAGGGCCAATCAGAGGTTTCGCATAGGGCCAGTATACTAGAAGAGTTTCCGCGTCCGATGGTCCCAGTTTGATCAAAATCGGATCATTCTACGCAAAGTTATGCTGATTTGAACTTCGACAATTTTTTGCCTATCTCAACCTTTTTGTCTAACCCCTGTAGAAACAAGGTGCTTTTTGGAAGATGTTGCGTGTACACTACGCCCAGAAAGTCGAGAATGTTTCCCACCCGAAAGCATCCTAGACCGGACCGAAAATCAAACTCGGCATCTCCGGCAGCTGGCTTTCGTCAAGGTCCCAGACGTAGAAGTATGTATTGCGAATTGCACCAGGCAGACATCGGCAAGCCAACAGCTCAATAAATACCAACTGTGAACACGAAACCATCTAGTAGACCAATTTGAACCATGCTTTAGTTGTTTGTTTCTTAATTATTACATTACGCTGCGTTTTTTGGTATATGCATCCCGTTAATGGGACACGTTGAACTGGGGATTATATTAGATATTTTTCTATCCTTTATAGCCATTTCGTTTATGTGGTTTTCCTGAGCATACATGACATTCTTTCAATTAATCCATTTATTTTCGTGTATGTTTGTTTAGAGTAGGTTTAGAGTATGCTTCGTTTAGATTAGATGCGTTCACTTCCTGGGAGCTCTATGTGAACCTCGTGGTGTAGGGAATAGTGAAGGACAATATAGGCATTATTAAACAACACAATTAATCAATTAAATACATTATCGAAGAATTAGTTGAAATGCTGAATTATTTACATAAATACTAAGTAAAGTAATATTACCGTGTGCGTTTCATTCGAGCTTCTTTATACCTGTAGATGTAGAAGCGTTACGGCGTTATGCGTCTTAAATTGGAAATTGCCATTATGACAATTGTGCACACACATACACACATACATACATACACATGGACAGCCAGGCATTTGCTCAGTTCTCAGCTGAGTCGATTGGTATATCACACCAAGAATCTCTGGGCTTAATTTGGAGTGAAATGATAGCCTTTCGGTGCAACTTTGTTGTACGAGAAAGGCAAAAAATGTAATATATAAAAAAACATTTCACGTTTTTCACCGAAAAAAATCAACAACCCAAAGATATAAAAAAACATTTGAACATGCTCATTGCTCATATTCTACTTCCGATACAACTAATAGTTGATACTCTGAAAATTCCGGGATAATAATCATTTCTCATAAGTCTCGTTTTTTTTTGTTCAACTTTCGAAGTATTACCGCTTAATGAAGACATTAAATGTTTATACACTGGAATTCATACGAAGGTTGGATTCTGTGAATTTATTGCCACTCCGGAAGAGTTCTTGGGAAAAACACTTAAAGGTGCACTCCAACGGCAACCGTAGATTACGACTGAACCGGAGCCCGATTTTATCGGAGCGCTATACTCATCGGCGGCGGTCCTATGGTGTGCGAATCATTCGGTCGTTGATTACACCATAACCTCATAAATCGCCGTGGTGTGTATTTGTAGAAAAAGAAAACGACCCACGTCGAGCAGTAGGATCGTAAATTTGCCAATGAAATGTGTGATCATAAAATAAAATAAAAACTGTTCGAAGCTGGAGCAATGTTCATGTTTTTCCTATTGCACTGGTCAGTTCGGTGGATTTTTCAATGAGGGAGTCCTATATGGAATTCACTGGTTTCACCAAACAAGCATTGTGGGTACATTTCCAAACAAGTGCAGAAATTTCGTCACGCGTTAATTTTCTAATACTACCTCTAGTATCAGCAATTTTTCAACATCTGATGGCTATTAACAGATTTCCGTTCGACACTCTCATATAACAGGTTCGTGCCATCCCGTTCAGGTTGTTGTGAATTCCGTGATCATGTTCCAGCGCAAATAGCGATCCTTACAGATTCTCCTGCCACAAAACTCGACCGTTGTATGCGCTATTATTATCATTATAGGGCAGGTTTATATAAACATGCAATGAAATTATACTCCTTTTCACGATGCATCGATTTAATAGTATATTAAACTTCATCAGACACTTTAACGCATTGGAATTATAGCTATTAACCTCTCCTCTTTCGCCGTGCGTAAAATGTTTTTCATTATTTTTTGATTATGTTCCCTTGCACTACGTCTCTGACCACACATAAAACCTTTGAATGTTATTAAATCAAACTTTATTTTTATGTGTGCAGCATGTACAGCAGTTCATTCTTGATGGACGTTCTTGGTATGTTGTATGTGCACCGGGCTCAGACACTGTGTGTTGGACATAATGTTGTCTGGGACCTTCAAAAGCTTGCCCCAAATTTACCCACTATGCACTCATTAATGGCTTCATTGATGCCAGTGAAAATGCGATAGGCCATTGAAACGATATCTCGTGTACTTGGAAAGTAACCGGCAAGTATGTATTAAAACTGTGTTGTTATTTGGCAACTCGTTTTTCATCTGCATACGAAGCGCCATCGTATGATATTGAGAAGACGGGCAACGTGTTTAAAGGACTTAGTAACTCTTTTAGTTTAACCAAATATATGAGTTTTGCTACTGAGATGTGTACATATGCTTTCTTTCGAATACCAATAAGGAACAAAAATATCTATTGGTATTTCTCGAATTCCATAAAAGTTGTGATAGTCAGTTGCTAATTGAAATGTCTATGAACAATGTGAATTTACAATAGAAATAGTAAAAGAAAAGAGAAACATGAATTTCGAAAAAAAATGTACCACGAAGAGAGAATCAAATATTTTACAATCAATGAACAATCAAGTGAACAATCATTATGATTAACGTAGACATTTCATCAACATATTTCCGCAGAGCATTATAACCAAAGCATTTTTGCTATACAGCATAAACCAGCAAGCATTAAAAAGAAATGACAGGATAGAGGGTTAACGCTTTATGGATTAGAATGCCTTTGAACACTCACGTAAAGCGCTCCAAGTAGAACAATTCAGACATATTTGATTGCAGTAATCGAAATACAACTTTATATGATGTTATATACGTCACATGACACATCGGACTGGCCCGCTATACCGTACGAGTCAGTTGACGTGGTACCACTAGTGCCTAACGACGAGTTGACCAACGCTTCAAGAAAACTTAAGTTCAGAAGTTGATGCTATTGCCTAAGCCCGGGAAACCACAGGGACACCCTTCGGCATACAGACCAATTTGCTTACTCGACACGACTGGCAAGTTGCTAGAGAGAGTGATCCTGAATAGATTTTTGTTAAAAAAATTATTGAGCTTTTAGTGGAATGTCTTCACTTGTCATAAGACGAGTTTGTACAAACTCGTCTTATGACAACTGAATAGATTATCACCCTATACAGAATGTGCGGGTGCCTTATCAAGTAATCAGTATGGGTTCCATAAGGGCCGTTCTACCATCGAAGAAATTCGGTCGGTAACGGAAACGGCTAAGATAGAGCGTGGTTTAAATTGGGAAAGGTATTAGGTACTGTATACTGATTCCCTAGACCGCTTGCAAGTTCCATATTATCTGTACGGGTTTCAGAAAAGCTATTTTCAGAACAGGATTTTATTATACAAAACTGATGCTGACCGGCAGTAGAATGAAGAGTCAGCGGGTGTTCCACATTGATCGATCCTCGGACCGGTACTGTGGAATATCATGTATGACGGATGAGGTGACTCAAAAAACTCTTTTTCAATTTTTTTTTGTTTAGCAGCAATCTTATTGGGTTCTAATTGATGCCCTGATACTCTGGACAAAATTTCAGCCAAATCGGTCAACGTTTGGGCGGTGCTAAACTCGTTGGAAGTTTATGTGGAAAAATGTATGCAGAAATATCGAAAAACAGTGATTTGCAGTTGGATGGCACTATTTACTATGCAGAACTATGATACTAATTCAGTTCTTGTAGAATTGAATACCAGTGCTGCAAAGTGTCACCGTACAAGTCACGCAAAGCGTGACAATAACAAAATCCAGGTCATGTGTCAAGCACTCAATTGTGATGCTCAATGTGGATCTCACATGCTTGGTGTAACGATCACCATGAAAGTGACATTTTAGCAACTAGCGCTTGGTCACTCACCATGTCTTCACTTCTTCTGCCTGTGATCACCAGCATGAATGATAGGAAAACTTTCCTGATGTTGTGGTTGTCATATCCATGTCATCTTGACTATCGTGATGATCACTTGACCTATGCGGTGTTTGGTTCGAAATCAACGCTCGACAGCAATGGAATAATCCACTTAGCGGAATTAATGGATTTTTGCTGTGATAATGAAGCCAAAATAGAATTTTTGGGAACATTTAAGTGTTCTTATTGTTTATATTGACTTTTTGTGCAATATTTTAAGAGGTGCTATTAAAAGAAAAGTACATACATAGTTTTTCCAAATTTGATCCAGACTATCTTTTGAAAAGGCCAAATTTTTTTATTGATTTTTCAAATGGATACAATTAAAAACGACGCATCCTACAAAAAATGTTGTATGGGTGACTATCGCAAAATCAGTCAAAGTTTCTAATAAAGATATCGGAAACAATTCAAATTGAGCCCTACACTGAAAAAATCAGTTTCAACAGTTTCAAAATTAAAACTCGATTTGCGAAAAAACGCTTTTTGATTTGTATGAAATTGTGTCTCAAGATAGGTGATTATGTTCCTACCAACCGTCCATACATCGCAAGCTTGACATTTTTAAGGGAAAAAAGTTTTTCCAACAATTTTTTTTTCTTGTCGGAATTGGTTTTTTTCTCAGTGTCAAGGAGTGTCAGTGGATTTGACATATACATACATACATACATATATTGAAATGTTCCTGTACAGTCAAGCAGAGTACAATATTTAAGTCGTAACTAATCGCAACGGATAAAAATACACTGAAAATAATTTCGACAAGAAAAAGTTTCTTTTTTCCTTCAAAGTGCCCAGCTTGCGATGTATGGACGGTTGGTAGGGAACATAATCACCTATCTTGAGACACAATTTCATACAAATCAAAAAAAGCGTTTTTTCGCAAATCGAGTTTTAATTTTTGAAACTGTTGAAATTGATTTTTTTTCAGTGTAGGGCTCAATTTGAATTGTTTCCGATATCTTTATTAGAAACTTTGACTGATTTTGCGATAGTCACCCATATAACATTTTTTTGTAGGATGCGTCGTTTTTTGATTGTATCCATTTGAAAAAATCAATAAAAAAAATTTGGCCTTTTTCAAAAGATAGTCTGGATCAAATTGGTAAAAACTTAGTTAGAGCCATTCACAAATACGGCCCATACAAATTTCAGAACCCTCCCATACAAAATACGTTACGAGAGGGTGGGTGGGGGCTTTCAGCCCCCAGGTCCATTTTAGCATTATGTAATTTGTGAATGAACCCTTAATTTAACTATTGATTTATCCAATTTATCAATTAAAAACGACGTCAGTCCAATCAAACGACAACAAAATCAATCAATAACGGTGCTCACCTGCACTTTTGACAGCTGACCGACCTGATGCTCTTTATGGCTCTCAGCTTGTGGTTGTCAATCTGGGTGTCACGCTTACCGAAGGTACTCACGTGTCAGCTTCTACATGTCACGATGCGCTTGCAGTGATTGTCAGTAAAGAACATCGTTTAAAAGCGTGGTGGTTTTTGTTTTCATATCTGATCATCTGGTGATGGTCACGACATTTTGCAAGACTGTTAAATACAGAATGTTATGCTGAAAAGCGCGAGTGTTATATGGGTGATTTTTTTTTTCAAAGATAGAAGAAAAGGAATTTATAACAAAATAAAGTGTAAATTTGTAATGGCGTTACCGACTGGATTTGCTTCACTTATTGCAATTTTTGGCTTTCTCAGTCTGTTGAATTAAGAACGATTATTTGTATACGTTCCCGACGTTTCGGCCGATTGGTTTTGGCCTTTCTCAAGGGTCGTAAGGTCTATCGTCTATCGTTAGATGCGGTTCTCCACTTCAGTTGCTAGGAATGTTTTGCAACCATGCCTGCAATTTCGTAGTTATTATGTTTTAATCTATAATGTTTTCAATGATACGACTGATACAACTGCAACGTCTTTTTTTTTTTAAAGAACGCATAGTATAAATAGTATAAGCTGCAATCATTTACTTCAAGTCGAGTCAAGTACGAGACACTGAAGACGCCCTTAATGTTCAAAATACGTATCTGTCAAAGGTACAATAAAGTGGTGGAATTAAAATGAATAGTACAAACTCGTCTTATGACAAGTAAATACATTCCACTAAGGGCTTAAAATAATTTTCATATGCAAATCACTGTTTTTGGATGTTTTTGTATTAGATGGGTCACCGTTTGCTGACCTCTCTGTAGCACTGATGCAGCAATCAAAGCTCGGATTTGTTGGTTTGGTAAATTATTCTAATTAACTCTTGTATACACACTTTCAATCTGACGACTGGTAAAAACCCTTAATCCTACACCTTATTTATTTACAGAAGTTTGGAGTTACGCAACGGGCTTGGTGGCCATATGGCTACCGCTTCTGCCTCATACGTAGGAGGTCGTGGATTCAATCCCAGGCCCGTTCCATTCCTCCTACTTTCCTCTTTTGATATATTTCTCATGTTATAGCAATCGCTAGAACTGGAAATGGGTTTTCATACTGTTTCCATCTTCTATTCCTATACCTACAACTTGATTAGTTCTAGCAGGTAAGGGGCCGTACGTTAATTACGTAAGCACTTATGGGGGGAGGGGTGGTCTATCGTTTTCTTACGCTCCATATAAATAAAAAATAATTTTTATGGGAAAAATCTTACAAGGGGGAAGGGGGGTTGAAAACCCCAGAAAAAATGCTTACGTAATTAGTGTACGACCCCTAATTGTTAGAATTCGAAAATAGCATCTTTTCTACCCGCGCTTGGATGTTTGCTATTATATACATAGTACATACCTACATGGACCTTGATCTATAATACATAAGGAAATTCCTAGCTGCGCAAACAAACCAACAGAGCTTGGGTTTTTACGAATTGCGGGAGAGACAAAATGTGGAGACACTTGCTTTGGCGGTGGCGTCAACACGCGGATATAATACTAGAGGTCACTGGTGACACTCTCGATGAAGTTGAACATAAAGCTTCATATGCGTGTTGAGGGCTGGCTGAACTCAAGGAGGTTGTCGTTAGCACGTAACGAGATAGCAGTCATGGTGTTGCATAACCGCCATGGGATGCAGCAAGCGAGGGTTAGGTACCTACACAGTTAATTTCGTGAGTTCAATAATGAATTTTACAGAAAGCATCGGACATGCATGAAGTGATATTTTCCTTATTTTTCAGAAGACATCAAGCATAATGTGATATATCAATGCGGATTATAAATACATAATTCGTTAAAATAGTACCGATGCTTACCAACTAACTAATATTCCATCGAGAGACTGTCTTTTTGTGGAGAAATGGAGTTAAATACGGTCTTCAAACATCGCATCACCTATTAGCATTCCTTCCATCTTCCTAACTACAAGGATGTTATCGGCGCTGTTAACCACGCCAACGCCAAATTTTACACCAACGAAGCAGATAATCGATCGATATTCAGCATCCACAATAACGGACTCAGAAACCCTTATGCTAATAACACACAAGCAGGACTAACTAGCTCCTCGTTCGTCTGTCTTTCTAGTGGTCAGTTCTGATAAGAACTATGGCCGAAACTATTTCAAGGAGAAAGCAGCGAGAAAATGGGACATATGTTAGTTCCAGTAAGGGGTCGTACACTAATTACGTAAGCACTTATGTGGGAGAGGTATCTGCCATTTTCTTACGTTGCATGAGAAAAATCTTACATGGGGGGAGAAGGGGTTGAAAAACTCAGAAAAAACTGCTTACGTAATTAGTGTACGGCCCCCAAAAGGTTCATTGAGCAGCAGCCAAATTCCTTGGAGATATCGATTGCTGCAGCCAAGAACAGGAAGCAGCAGAACACAATTTGCGACAGCAACTAGACGAGCAGCGGTTGCTGCATTCCTCAGACCAGACCAGTTTGAAACTTTATTATTCACTGTGTAAATTACGTTTTACATATGGCAAATAATTCAGGTTTAAACTTTCTTTCATAGTTGTCGCAGATAGAGAAAATAGGATTCAGCAAATTTGATTGGTCCGCCAATCAGCGGCATCGTTCTATCAGTTGATTCAAAAGCATAAGATTGCTAGTGTCGCTCCTATTCGCATGACCAACATCTAGTTTGCTTCGGCCTAGCAGCCAAAGATTGGTTTTATAAATGTCAAATCGATGTTGTTGGTAAAATGAAACATTTACTACAACATGGTACATTGTAAACAGCCAAGTTCAGCTTATAGAAGCATAATTTGATAAAACATTATTAATGGCTACAGCGCCACAGCGTTCTAGTACTTATGCTTCTACTGTTCTATCGGAAACAGCGTTCTATCTATATAACGGAAACCAAAAAAATGTTGGTGAATAGGTTACTGTACACTAGGGTGCCAATGGAATGTATGGGAAAAATTTGACCATCAACAACGGGTAGTGTTCAAAAGTCTCATCTCCTCAAAAAAAGTCCCCATGCAAAATTTGAGCTTAACCGGACTTCGTTAAGGGTTCGACCAAAGCGATCAAAGTTCACTTTTTTAAATAAAATTTCCAAGGGGGGAGGGGGGGGGTGTTAACAGGAAAATTTCAAAATGCATTGAACGCTTTTAAAATGTCATCTGCATGTCATTTGACTGATTTGTTCATAACTTTCTTCGGAAGTCAAATATGTTCCATAATTTCAGATGTACTCATAACGCTTGAGTGTGGGTATATTTTTGTTCCAGGGTACATTGCTCTAAATATAATATCTCAGGCTGGAGAGTAAAAACTCTGCAAAATGTCACGTGTCATTTGACATAATGTCATTTGAATGACATTTTGCCTCCCTCGCCCCAGATTATATATTTACAGCAATATCTTGTTAGACAAAGTTGTAGGCACATTTAAGCGCTATAAGTTTGTCATACCTCATGAATTGATAGCTACCTTCTGAAAAAAGTTCTGGAAAAAATATACAAATGAATGCAAATGACATTTTACAACACAGTAGGTGTCACCTCAAAAAAAATGTAAAAAAATGACTTTTTGGGACTTTTTTTGAAATCGAAAAAAAACACATCATCGAAAACATCAGAACTCGACGTTTCATTTTTCATTGCATTTTCATTTCCCACTGTCCGATGTGGCAAACTTTTAATAGAAAACAAGGGAAAACGATTCCCCGTCAAAATGCAACTTTTTTTCAATCAGTTCAAGAAAAGTTTCTGAAACACGAGTGAGTTTCGTTTTGCGCACATACATACACACAGACAGACATCAAATCAATTCGTCGAACTTAGTCGATTAGTATATAACATTATGGGTCTCCGGGCCTTCTAACACAAAATCGTCTCTGGAGTGAATACATAGCCTTTTCGTTACACCTTGGTGTAGCGGAGTCGAATAAATCATACGGAGGTCATGCTCCAAAGATTGTTGAATAATGAATCAGATAAGCATCAAATACTAAAACTTAACAATCGAAACTCAAGACATTCAGTTAACCAAAGATCACTAAGGTAGAACAATACAAGGGGCGATTCAAATATGACGACCACTACTTTTTGAGATTTCTAGACCCCCCTTTCCCCTCTGTCCGGTTTTTGTATACCTGTATTGTATATGCACTGTCACAAAATCTTAGACCCCTCCCCCTAAAACATGTGACGTCATTTTTGATCGACTTCCAAAATGAGAATTAGATACATCATTATTGATGAGAAATAATGATCCATGTACCGTGGAGGTACCATATTCTGCGCATTTAAGAAAATTTGAAAAAAAAATCGTTGTTATCGAGAAACCATAATGATTTATGAATACCTTTAAGTAGTAGATGTGTTATTAAGATCCATGGAAGACTATGCATCATGAAAATTTTGGTTAAATTGACTAAGAACATATATTATTAAACGATTTGTAAATTGCCATATGGCTCCTAATTCTGCGCACATATTTTGAAATGTTCCATATTCTACGCACAATGTTCCTAATTCTGCGCACAATAATAAAAACTCAGTTTGGGTAATTTTTTGTCTCATTAAATGGTTTTGAACATTTATACAAATATTTCATTACTTTTGCACTTTTTTAGTATCATGTATATTTCCTAAAGTCTATCTGACTACAACGTTTTACCGTTCTTGTACGCTAAGTATACGAAAAAACGTCCACTCCAAAACTTATTTTTATATTAGACCTGGCGAATTAGACCCAAACCCAATCGACTCAGCTGCGATGAATTGAGATGATGCCTTTGTGTGCGTGTATGTATGTATGATGTATGTGCACAAAGACCTTATTCTTTTTGCAAATCCATTATCCGATTGCTCGCCATCGCCACAAGTTGCTTTCGACGATCATTTTTATCCGTTATACAACTTTCCAGATCGGTTATTGTGTTCTTGTCAATGGTCAAGTAACTGTTATGATTAATGTTATGATTAATATGTATTTGAGAACCAAGCGTTATATTAAAATAATTACTTAAAATGGCCCTGCAGCTCCCGGATCATATGATCCAATGGCATGTGCTCATTCAGGAACGGTGAAGTGTATTGACTAACCGCAATATAATTCGTCTTGGGATCCACAGTGCTTCCCGAGCAGCACAAGTCAGACAAAAATGGTTGCAGCAACCTGATTGTGACTAAATCTGGTGACATATGAGTTGTTGTAACCTATATGGAACATGTGTGCTGCTAGGGTTATAAATGAGGAAGCGGAAATTTTAACTGGAAGTGTCGGATAATCAAGAAATTGCAACGATTTGGCGTGTTGTGGAGAAATCAATCATGCTCGATCTTGCGATGTGCTCAAGCAAAGACTAATTGTTCAACTATTGACAGTTTAAACCTAGGTTTGAACGCAAAGTACAAACCCGGGCAAGATCATCATCAGTCAAACCTCCAATAGTCGATGTTGAAAGGATGGTTGCATCATGGGGATATCGGGATAATTTTCACACGAATCCTAATTTTAGTTTTTCAGAATTGGTGGTGGCTGGCCCAATTATTACTTCCGGTCTTTTACTATACTTAGTATAGTAATAGTCAAGCATTCGTTCTACATATTACTAATATGGGGGTAAGCGTGGTCAATTGTTATAGAATTTAAAAAGAAAACGAATGCTAAGACCAAGTGCCACTGGATGACTCCAAACGGGCCAGTATAATGTGGGGTAGTCAGGGTTTAACTAAATTAGCTAATAGTATAACTTATTTTGCCACGCACCAATTTCAGTATAATTTGTTTCTACGAATCAAATTCCTAGAAGTTAGGTTTTCAGCATTACTTAGCCCAAGAGAGGGTTTAAACTCTGCGTTAAACTGCATTTTATTCGCCGATTCGGGGCGTTATCATGAGTGATCAGCACTCATGGAACACATTGTTTAACGCGAATGTCAGCCGGGTTCGATCAAAAGTGTAAGATTTAGTGTAATTAGTTTAATTATTTTTATTTTTAGGCATCAAACGTTAGGAGCATGTTTTCAGCGTCGCACAGCCCAGGAGAGGGTGTAAGCTCACAACGGTATAGTGTAGGCCGTCCTCGATTGGGGTCCTGTGGGTCGCATGTAGTGGCTGTGCTCGGGGCAGTTATGTGTTGAAAGCGGTTTCGGGCCAGTTAGGATTGAGTTTTAATATAAACAGATGTAGGATTGAACAAAGTTATAACCACAGACAAACAGACGTAACAGCTAGAACAATTTGTTTTAAAATCCATCGCCCAGCTATTTTACCACCACCTAACGTGCATGTTGTACGAAACAAAGTTTAGTACGACAATGTCACCAGAAGGCGCTAGTGTGAAATGTCAAATAGAAAGGTATGCGATGCGCGCGCCCCTGGATGTGAAACTCGCAAGCAGTTGAATTTTAAACGACCGTTGAGTTCATGGTCGAGGGAATTTCCTCATTGTTACGTCTGTTTGTCTGTGTTATAACCTTCAAGGTTCATATTGTGGAGACTATTGACAGCCAAAGCGTTGAGGATAAGCTTTTAGTTAGGAACTGAATTAATTTATCCGATTTGGAATCCTAGATTGAATAGTAGGTATATATGGACAATAATAGAAACTATATACAGTTATCGTTTTATTAAGTATTGAGGATATGTTTTTAGTTAAATGGGCATGTGTGATATCCATTAATAAGACAGAATTATTAGAACTGTATTTTTGTCTTTGTAGTAAGATTAATTACTTACTAATGTCTTGCGGGCCAACGAGTGAAAGCGGCCCAATTCTTTTATCTACCTCTTTCCAGACGACCAGTGATGAAGAAAATCTCATAGTTCCGGTATCAGCAGTGGTATTCATATTCATAACAACCACCGTCAATACAGGAAGTCTGTGTTCACAACGTGATTACTTCAAGGACAATCCCAACATCTTCTGTGAATTGCAGATAAGTATTGCGTTTATATTTTAATTGCACTGAGCTCGTTCTAATCTGATCGATGAATGAATTTACTTGTCACTAATCAATATCATTAGTAAATTTAAATATTCCCGTAGATTAGAAAAGCAAGTGCATATATTTCTATTTTATGGCAACATATCACAACGAAACGGACCCTTCGGAGCCTTAAGTAAGATCTCGGTCCGGTTGCATCTAAGGAGATCTTAGTGCAGTGCACACCGGACGTATTGCCCAGTAGACGTATCGCTCAGCGGTATTTAAATACAATGCAGATAGGCTATGGTCAGAGGGTGCGTTGATATTACAAGATTACAAGATTACAAGAATCCTAATTTTAGTTTTTCAGAATTGACTCAACCTTACTCGTGATTTTCGCATGAGCAAATATCATATAAACCCGCCGGAAACTATAACAACATATCTGCAGAAGGAATGAAGTCTGAACTGATAGGTTTCTGTATATAAATAAAAACTAGTTGAGGTTTTGTTGTCTCGATTTGACTAGCCAAAGGATTTTCCCAGCGCCTGATTTGGGGGAGGGGGGGTCCTTTGGGCCATGGCCCCGGGCCCCCACATAACCTTATGTACCAAAATCAACCTTTTTCGTACATTTAGGGACTCCCGAAAACTTACCGGCCCTGGATTCACCGAATAGCAACATTTTTTCAAAAATTAATTCTACCTGGGATCAGCAGTGTTTATATATGCATATGAAACATGAAACGTTTCACTGTGAAATACAAGGTTGTGGTTAAGTTTAAATAAAACCTAAAACCGAAATCGATTTACAGCTTGGCGCTGCTAACCTAATGATTGACAATAAGAGAGAAAAACTAACCTAAAACTAACTAACCTAATTTAATTGGTCACAACTAAAAAAATAAGTACCGTCAACTGGGGGGAAGATGATCATTTTTAAGACAAAACATGCAATAACAATGTGTGTTTACATTTTAAATCGAAACAAATATTTTCAAAACATGTACTGCTATACGTTGCAATAATCAACAACTTTAGTTTTCTGAAATGCATTCGCATTTATTAAAATAAATTAAATTATCACACATTTTTTGAGTAATCTGGTTTGGGGTGAAGTTGATCAAGACAGCTCTACTAAAATCATTATGACCTAGTAGTCAAAATACACTAGGTTATTTGTATGAATGTTGAATTTACAACGTAAAGAAGTCTACGAAGTCAATATTTGAAACGAAAATAGCGTCATTTATGACTATTTCTCTCTTTCTTCCAAAAAATACATTTTCATGATTATAATCGAAAATCTCGGATTTGTACCTAGCGGTAACATTACTTGAACGGAGAATATTGTTGACTACCGTTTCATAAAAAAATTTGGCACTTTTGACTGACACATCAAATGATCATCTTCACCTCAATGATCATCTTCCCCCCAGTTGACGGTATTCAATAAAAGGACGATGAACCTATTTATTCTTACTGATTGCCGATTCGCTATTATAAATTATATTCGGGTATCATTTTTGTTATATTGAGCGGTAATTTCACCAAAATGATAACAATTCTAGTTATCAATATGACTGGATAATAAAGTTTGTTATTAATAAGTTATTCTGATTGCTCTCTGCCCAGCCGACTGTTATTTACATAAAATGGTCATGGCATCATGATTTGACTATACACAGTTTTCAGTAAATGCAAGATTGTAGAAAGCGTATTTCTCTTCTCTTCTACTCCTCAAGAAAGCGTTATTGGATGAGTGCCTAGAGACGACGCCGTACAACAACTCGATTCGAGTTCGAATCCCAGTGGGATGTCAACATTTTTTTCAATGCGTAACGTAGTCGGCAAAGAAGATTTAACTATTTTGGTCGATAAAACAATGATGGCTGATAACTAAATAATAACTAAATTAGTTATTTGGGTAAATAACATGTATAACAAAATGTGTTATCAATATGGGATCAGTGATAACCTAATTTGTTTTCATGTAGTTATTTCAGGAACAAAATTCTGGTGTCATTTTTGATATGTTGGCTGTTAATTCAGCCAAAATGATAACAAGTTCAGTTATCAATGTGTTCGATAACCGGATAATAAAATTTGTAATCAATTAGTTATTCATTTGAATCATTTGTTTGAGAAACTGCATAAGTCCATTTTACACTATTTCGAGAAAACAACAAAAAACTGTTTTTTAACAAATTTGCACCGAATCTTTCGATTTCTTCGATACTGATCAATAGTTTTTGGCAAAACTCAACACCCTGGGGCACTTTCAGTGCAAAAAATGTAAGCAGTACTCCACAATTGCTCTTCAAAGTACGTGGACATACATATGTAGTTTCTCAAACAAACGAAATTTTTTTCATACATTCCTGAACAAAATTTTTTTTTTCGTATTTTTTGCCAGAATATGTATTTTTGGACGAGGATTCAGAATATATAAAAATCTTATTTTGGCCAAAAATGTTACATATGCAGTTTCTCAAACAAACGGTTCATTTATGTTCACTACCTATCCATTCCGAGCGTACAATTAGGAAGAGAAAGTAAATTTTGTGCCATATTTTGCGCAACATAAATTGCTTTCTATAAGATAGAGATTACACTCTGAGAGCCGATTTTCATCATATTGAAGCAACAAATAACCTGCTTTTGCACTTCGCTTTTTTTAAAAATGAGTCTAAATGTTTTTTCGCTCAAAGTAGAGAAAAATTTGCTTACGTGCGTTTTAGCGCTGCTTAGCGAGGCCATTTTTAGACGTTTTTCGATTTTACCGATTTTGTTTTTCTTAATATTCCCATTATCAACGCTGGTCACGGTATTTCTTTTGTGAAATAAAGTTTGCTACAGTTTTTGGAAATAGTAATTGTATGTTAATTTTATTTACTTATGCATTATATATAAATAACAACCTCATAAACCGTTGTTAATTTCATAAACTATTGTCAGTATTGCGAGTCCGCTTGTTTCTGCTATAATCATCTTCTCTATTCCGAGGACGATACTCTGAGGTGCTAGCTTCCTCGCCGTTACTCCTTGACCTATCTCGACGATTTTCATAACGATCGTTGTTTCTGTAGTTATTTCTCCAACAGTCACTTCTACTGTAACGGTCACCATCTTGCCATTCTCTGCTTCTCCAGTAGCCCCCATAATCATAACTGTATCGAGATCGACTAAAATCTTGCCTGTGGTCGGTTTCTCGAGATCTATCCCGCCAGTTTCCAGCATAACGGTCCGAATGGTGCCGCCCGTTGCTTCTAGCTTCTCTTCTATATCTGTCCTTTTCTTGATTATCGGTTGGTGGATGCAGCGAAGGATCATAACTGGATGGTTTCAGACCTCTCAAATGGTTCAGGTAGTTGGCTCTTTCCATCGAATGAGTTCGCGCATCATTAAATGCTTTTGAGTAAAATTAAAACAAATCTATTAAACATTGATTTCTAAAACATACTACAGTAGGGTAAAACGACCTATTATGGAGGGGTTTAGCACCGTGTCAAAATAAAATTGATTTCAAAAATTCTTTAAAAATTACATGTTGGTCTTTTTCTACATTGCGGTGGTCGAAGGTTGCTCGTTAACTATAGATTCGTAAATATTACGTCAATTGTGCTAAACTTATGTTGTTTTGTTTTATTCACAATAAAAACAAACTACCGCAATAATAGGACGCAGGTGCCAATCGTTGCGACATTTTTTCAAGGTCAGTCCTATACTGTCGTGAATCGCATATTTGTCCCATATGAATAGGAAACTCAGCAAAGATGGGACAGGTATGCGATTCACGGCAGTATAATTACGGTATTGCATGCAATTCTTATGGAAATCGATACCACAACAATAGGACCTTAGCACTACCGCAATGATAGGCTCAAAAGATTCCAATTTTTAATGAAAAATGTTGATTTTTCATAATTTTGAACGGAACTATGTCAAACACAAGGTGTTCTAGTCGTTAATTCGATGAGTTTTAGCGTATCCACAATTGCTTTTAATGCTATTATATCCAGAATGGACTATTTTAACACTACCGCAACATTAGGACATACCACAACGATAGGACGTTTAAATACATTTACAACAGTTCCTTGTAGATAGAAAATCAAACAAACGTGGGATTGTTCTGAATTTATGGGTAGTGTAGAGATGGTCAGGTTTCTGGGTGTTAAACCCTCAAGTACGGGTTCTATTTTTGCAGGTTAAATTCATGCCGAGTTCGGAAGCTTTCAATAAATTTTCGAAGAGTCCGATTTCCATTTTTTTTGTAAGTTGGGTACAATTTAAGTAAGTTATAAGAGGAAAAGAAACAAAAAATCAGATCGCTACAGGTAATTGAATTTTGTTTTGGTCTGGCACGGATTTTCGTATACAAAATAGACGCTTAGGTGAGCGACAGATCCGAGTTTTACGAAATTTGACATTCTGAATTTGGACCCGAAATTAATATAATTCGAGTTCAGATTTACAAAATATGAAATGACCATCTCTATAGTACAATTGTAATAAATGCTATACTGCCCACAATCGCATATTTGTTCCATATGAATAGGAAATCTTGCAAAGATGGGGCTGATATGGGATCATAGGTAGTATATGCGTCGTAATTAATAAATTTCATATGAGAGGCGAGCCAGCATCGGCTGGAAACCTTTGAAATAAAGACGTTTCCTACAAGAATTCATTAATCCAAAACCCGATAGGCCACTTACCTTTTATCGCTGATCGGGGTTCCTGACCCTGTACTAAGATCATGTAAGCGCACACAAAATATCCAGTTCGGTTCAAGCCATGGGTGCAATGAACGCCAATTACTTTGCCTGTGAATAACAATGTTTTGAACTTATGAAATACAAAACAGACGAAAAAACAATATATCTATGTATGTATATATGTATTAGAGTGGGGCGTCATGGTCATTTTTTCAAATCAATGTTTTTTTCGAAACTATTCTGGATCCTAAACAACTGTGCAGAATTTGGGCCCGATCGGATGCTTCCTCGCTTTCCGCATCGCGTTTGAAGTTTGTACAAAAGCGAGCGAGGAAGCAACCAATCGAGCCCATATTTTGCACAGTTGATTGGGGTCCCAAAACGATCCAGAAAAACCTTGATCTCACTTGATTGGTTGATGTTTGCGTTTTTCCATATAACTGTGCCCCACTCTAATATTTATTTATTTATTTAGTTATTCAATTATAATTCATCTGACAGCTTAGTCTTAATGATTGAAACTGAAAAAAACGGAAACGGTTACAATAATAGTGACCATATTTTTAAAACGTTCGGGTGCTTCGCAAAAGACAAAAAGCTTTTTTTTTGTCTTTATTATCGAGACTTTCAGCCCAAGGCTGGCTCGTCTCGTAAAGTCAAAAAGCTCCTCAACCATTGTAAATGTCCTGATCATTGCAGAGACTGGTTCAAAGAACGAACGATGAAATCGATCCTGCAGTAGTGATCGTTGTCAAAGAGGTCGTTGAATGGCACGAATATCCAGTAGCCCGAGCAACCGAGAAGAGTCGATTTCTCTGCACAGTAGTCTATTGTCTAATGTCGCTTGCTGCAGCTTTCGCCTTCTTTCGAGGGTGTACATATTGAGCAATTTGCACCGAGCAGGATATGGAGGAAGATTAAGTGGATCACGCCATGGTAAATGACGCAGGGCCATTCGAATAAACCTCCATTGGACACGTTCCATTCTCAAGTTCCATACAACGTCATTCGGAGTCCAGACATTAGAAGCGGTTTCCACGATAGGTCGCACCAGCGCACAGTACAAGGACTTCAAGCAATGTGGATCAGTGAAGTCCTTCGCAATTTCCGATATGAAACCCAGCTGGCGGTTTTCCTTGGCAGTTATCGACGTATAATGGACGTTGAACGTCAGTTTTGGATCCAACACAACTCCAAGATCAGTAACCTCTGTAACACTTTGAAGTGTGGTTCCATCAATACATAAATCAAACAATAATGGGTGTTTTGAACGATGGAAGGTCATAACAGAGCACTTTGGAACACTGACAGTCAATTTGTTCTGATAGCACCAGGTAATGAACACGTTCAACAAACTTTGCAGACGACGACAGTCATCAACTGATCGTACTATTAGATATATTTTCAGGTCGTCTGCATAGATAATTCTGCAATCCAAACCCAATTTCGATGCAACGTCGTTGAAGTAGAGTGTAAACAGCAGAGGTCCCATGTTGCTTCCTTGTGGCATGCCAGATAAGTTGCAGATAGGGGACGAAACGCAAGAGTCAAATTTCACATGAAGTGTTCTGCCAGTTAGGTAAGAACCAAGCCATGAAGTGAGTTTGGTGGTTGCTCCGAGGCACGATAGTTTGGACAACATGATGTTGTGGTCGTTCTTGTCGAAAGCAGCCTTCAAATCGGTGTAGATAACATCTACTTGAGCCTTATTCTCCATAGCAGTAATTCAAGTGAGTGAAGTTGAGTGATTGTAGTGACTGATCTACCCGGCATAAAACCATGCTGATCATTAGATATGTAGTTCTTCGATTGGCTAAGAATAACATCACTGACAATTATTTCGAATAACTTTGATGCTGCAGACAAGTTGGTTATTCCTCGATAGTTCTTGACATCCTTTCTATCACCATTTTTGTAGACCGGAAACATATAGGATTGTTTCCAAATGTCCGGAAAAATGCCGTCGTCCGGTGATCGATTAAAAATGGAGTAAAGCGGCTCAGCAAAAACAGCTGCACAACGACAGAACACAACAGATGGGATGCCATCAGGACCAAAGGAGAAGGAGCTTTTCAACTTTTTGGCAGCAGCGATAATCATTCCAGGAGTAACCACGAATGTTGTCAAATTAAGAAGGTCCAGAAGTACATTTAATGATGCAGATGCATGTATGTATGTATGTATGTAGGTTTTTTTTTTCTTCCTAAACAATGGAGGGGGAATCTGCTCAACAGACATCCTGGGTTGACCAGGAAGTGCGGGGTTAGGGATCACCGAGGGAGGCAGGACTACATCCCCGACCCGCTAAACCGTTTCCATTCCCGCCAAGCCCATAGTCCCTTCGGTACAACCAGAAAGTAATGCTTCAAAGGGGGGCCAGTGCACAACGCACCCTCGAGGTTAGCTGCGTGTCCTTGCAGCACCGAAAATCGTAACTCGTTTTATTAGAAGAACACCATGGTATCGTGCCAGCGCATTGCCGGCTTTCCAGGTGGCCTTACCACGCCCTATGTCCTCAGAAGGTGGGAAGGGTCGACTTCGCGCCTGCTTCCCTCTGCATGACTGGTATCAAGAATGATGATGCCGCGTGCACCCCAAATTGACCTTTCTGCGATAGGGCCTATTCGCCAGCACACAGAGGGACTTGCCGACGCGAGGCCTACGCCTGCCCCAGCCTTGACGAGGACCCCTTTCCGTCCTCGGGCTCGGAACCCGCCCGTTTGACCGACGCCGCGAAAGCGACGATACCATGTTGTTCTTCGCGCGGCCACTTGTTCGATAAAAGGATCGAGTTCGACCACAGAGCATGACCACCGGTATGACCAATGAAGCCGACTCCGATCCCTTGGACCACCTCTTATTTGCGCCTGAACTAGCCATCCTTGAGTCCACGCGCCACCTTCTGTGTAGCTCCGAGACGATTTGGGCGATAGCCGATAAAACGGCGTTCCAGCCAACTTCATCTTTACACATCCTCCGAACTAGGTTGTCCGGGGTAGTGTCCAGACCACATATGGCAAGCATGCGGTCACGCATTGCGCGAAAACGTGAGCACACGAACAACACGTGTTCCGCCGTTTCCTCTAAACCTGCGCACACCAAACACTCGGGCGAAGCCGAGCAAGCCAGCTGCTTTACCTGCACTTTGATTTTTCAGCACGCTTAAACGCCGGGCACATCGAACCCCCCATGGGGTGCTTGCTGTTCACAGCTTTGCTGGAACAAATCAAACAATTGGGAGGGTTCGTGCAGCATTGTGCCTTATGTCCCTCCAATCCGCAGCGTCGGCAGAGATTGCTTCTATCAGGGCCTTTGCAGTCCCATTGCTTGTGCCCCGGTTCCAGGCACTTGAAGCAAACTTCGGGTTGCTCGTATATGCGCACAGGGCATACCGACCATCCCACCTTGACGCTCCCTAACTTGACTACCTTGGAGGCGTCCGCTGCAGATAGCCGAACCAATGCTACCTGCGTCCCTGCCGGACCTTTCCGTAGCCGAACGGCTGCGGTGGGCGTCTCCACTTCACACTGTCGCCGCAGTGCCGTGACGAGCTCTTCGACTTCAGTGATCTCGTCCAGGTCTTTAACCCTTAGATTCACCTCCGTCGTGAGTGCCCTCACCTTGACCGTCTCGCCTAGGACCTCCTCCGCCAACTTCTTGTAGGCGGCGCCCTTTGCGAGACGCCCCGCTTCAGCTCGAGTATCATCTCGCCCATCCGGGTACGTCTTATTCGACGTACGTCGGCGCCGAGTTCACCGAGCTTGACGTCACTCCTCATCGCCTTCAAAACATCCGAGTACTTAGCCTCGTCCGCCGTGATGACTAGGGCATCGCCCCTGGAGCGATTGGCGCCTACCCTAGACTTCTTGCTACCCTCATTCGCCTGGGCCTTCTTTTCGGCCCTTGACGTCTTCGGTTTCCTCTTGTTCTTGACCAGGGTCCAGGAGGCGTCATTTCCCTCTATTTCCCTGGTCTGGTGCGGCTGAGAACTTTCAGCCTGCCGTAACCCCTTACCACCGTCTTGCCTGAGTGGACGGACCTTTCCAGGTCCTTCCTCCCCCGGTTTTGGAGGTACCTGACCGGGGTTCAGATTCCCAGCCCCACTACCCTTGTTCGGGGTAGTAACCCTCCGCGTTTTGGAGCGGCCCCCAGGAAGCTCATCCCCTGGAGACTGTCTCCCCCGTTTTTGTGTCTGCTCCGTTGGAGCAGTCACCCCCGACGTACCCGCAAATACTTGAGCCTCAGTCTGGGTAGACTTTGGGACCACCGTCTTCGCTGGCACGCCTTCGGTCGATTCGACCTTGCCTGAGTCCGCGAATCCTTGGGCCTCAGTCTGGGTAGACCTCGACTCCACCGATTTCACGGGTTTACACTTGGCCGTCCCGACCGCCCTCTCCAGCTTGGCGTCCAGCATCGACTTTCGAAGTTTTTGCAAGCTCCTCTTGAGGTCCTTGCTGATATTATGCTTCGATGACGCAAAGTCGATGATGGCGTCCAGCTGTTCCGTCGCCACCTCGAAGGCCGAAAGCCCATCGCGTTTGCGGTTCATCGCCTCCACAAGCCATGGGCCGTCAATAACCCCTACCGGCGTTTTTATAGTCGAGAGGAAGGTTGAGTGACCCACGCTGGCGCTGCGCACTGAGCTGCCGACTATTGCCTCTGGCCTCCTAGGCGGAGACCTGAACAACCCACCTCTTGCGAAGGGGTTGTCGCCTACACTACTACCACTAATTGAAGAATTGACTTGGTTTTCCATTTTGGTCCCACGAGTTGCTCGGGAAAAGAGGTCCACCACGCCATGTATGTATGTAGGTATGTATGTATGTATGTATGTATGTATGTATGTATATATGTATTAGGGTGGTTCAAAAAATCAATTTTGCTCCACAGCGCTCATCTGATTCTTTATCATATTATGAATTTCCTCTGGAAATTTGAGTTCATTTGGATTAAAACTACAAAATCAGTTTCTGCTAAAGCCGTTTCAAGTTTGCATGCAAATTAGTATGAGGAACATTTATATTTTCATTATACTGATAATGACGCTTTCTCATTAAGCGTAGTTTAAAAGAAAACCTACATAGCTAAAAGGAATACTCAAGAGCTTTCACTCAGCGAAAACCGCAGCGTAGGAGAAACGCGAAAGCGACTTTTTTGCCACTGGTTGGAGAATATGTTGGCGCTAATGGACATCAATGTGCCTGGGTATACGTTCCGTTCTAGTGCCTTCTTCCGTTTGCCATAGTTGCTCCACGATTATAGGCTGCAATATCAGCCCGCGGTTTGGTTCACGGTCGATGGCACATACCAGAATTATGTCGATTGCGATGCCTCACGTCGGCAAGACCCCGTTGTGCAGAACTCTACTCTAGCTCTACTCAAATGGGCTTTTCCCTGCTCCAGAAAAAAAAAATAAAAAATAAATAAATAAATAAACTTTTTCAATGGCTCTACATTCCAACTGGAATTTGCCCTGTTTTTCAACTTAGTATTCTATTAGCATTTGCTCAGTTATTGATTGAAAGCTTTTCTATGCCCGCCATTGCATGAGTATATATGTATGTACCTTGTATGACAAGTACAATGGATACACTATGCCCAGGGTGTCGAGAATGTTTCCAACCCGAAAACATCCTGGACCGGACCGAGAATCGAACTCACCATCTCCGGTTCGGCAATCCTACGCCATTGCTCGCAAGACTACTGGAGATCCCAAGCACTCTGTACTGTGCCTCGATGAGGCAGGGCTCGTATTGTGCCTCGATGAGGCCGATGATTTTATCAGGAATCCCCTTGTGTCATGGCGCCCTACATATTCTGATTGAGACGGTCAAAAGCTTTTTCGTAGTCAATGAAAACCAAATAAAAGGGCTCTTGGATTTCCTGCTTCAGAATGATGCGGAGCGTGACAATATGGGCACGAAATTCAGCCTGATGCTGCCGGAGAGTCGCATCAATCATCTCCTGAATCCGGGCTAGGATAACCTTGCAAAGGACTTTGAGAACGGTACACAGCAACATAATGCCTCGCCCCGTTTCATCTTATATGTTGGGTCAGTCAGTGCTGACCATTCGTGTCCGCCACAGGCATCATTGCATTCATCTTCGGCCCACTTAAGCGTCATGAGATATCATAACAAACGAATGTCCCCGGTTACTGCGGCTCTCTTCCTCTCTCCTTCATCAGCGAGAGAGTCCGCTCACGCTCACTTGGGCATGTCACTTAACTCTCCACAGCCGAGTATAGTTGACAGGCAAAGATTCTGGCTTCTCTGGTTATTTGTTCGCTCTATCGCGGCTTTGGCTTCTCTTCGTTCGTCTACCTCCCTCGAGGTCTCATCGGTGATGCATTCTCTGGGTGTGTAGTTCGTCCATTTGTCCATAGGGTGACGATGAAGGCGGTTCTTGATGGCGGTCTATCTAAGACCACGCTACCACCTGCCGGAATATCTGCGGAACGAGTCTCCAGTTTTCCAACGAAGGACTATTTCACCGTGGCATATTCCAATCGGCGTGTGCTGAATCGTCGTCCAACACTCTCCTCTCCTGCGTATAGACTGTTCCAGAAATTATAAGCACACTAAAAAATAGTCGGCAAATTGAAATGCGTATAATGTTCCGTGAAAATTTAGATGCATCCTACAGATAATATCCATTTAATAAACGTGATGAAATTTTTCTGAATATTTTGCGCTAAGTTAAAAAAAATATTTAGCTTCTATTTTGGTTCAGAAAAATTGCTTTGCACAAATTGACCATTTTCACGGTGCTTTTAAAAAAATCACCTGGTAAGAAACGTGGAGCTATTAGATTAGTCGAATTTTCATTGGAAGTGTATAGTCATATTAGTCTTGTCGTGTAGAAGTGGTTGCAAATATGTGACGAAGGTTAGAAAACCTCGAAAAATGCAGAACTTCATCTAGGTAAATAATAATAAATTGATACCATCGTAGCATAAAATTATAAAAATCAAATTACTGCAGCGGTTGATAGGGTAAATCACTACTTGGGCCTATGGACCCGGTTCCCGGCTCACTGCACAGAAAATTAATGATTTATACTGTTTGAAAGCCGTAGGTTCATGATTGATAATTTTTAAAAAGTCTCCCATTTATTTTTAACAATACTCAATATTTTTCAACCACTTGTTTTACTCCTAATTGATCCAATTGTAGAAAATAAAAATGTAGATTTCAAAATTTCGCTCTCCGATGCCACACCACTGAGCCGGAGTGATTCTTTCCACTTTTACAAAACGGTATCATCAAATAAACACCTACCTGAGAATCGTCACAGTGCTCGATACAACAATTGCTTGAAGCTGTTAATCACCGCACCATAATTCTAAACACACGCGCTTCAATTCTTCCTAATTTTTTGTTTCACTAGAACTTATTTAAACACATTTGAATACATTTTAAAATGTATCCTCAAACTGAACAAAAAATCACCTCGGCCCAAGAACTTCTTGCCGCACCGTGCTGCCAAAACGCCAGGAGTATGAAAATGATCCTTCATTGTTAATAGGAAAACTGTCTAATACGTTGACGCTATAATTTTATTTATAATTCTCTCGATTTCAAAAGGTGAAAAAAATATTGTTTTTAAGTATTTGGAAGAAATTTTGATAAGTAAATATATTTTTTCAACCAAATAAAAATGATTATGAATAATACCATCTGGCATCTTGTTGTCGTGGAACGTGCATATTTTTGTTTACGTCGCATTTTCTACCGTCCCGAGAGAGAAAGAGAGTAATAAATTGAGAGATTGAGCGAAATTTTGCTTAGGCCGGGAACTGGTTTGGAAGTGGGCCGGATATTAAATCGCTATGACTGAAATGAGTGCTGCACCTCGTTAATTAAAATCAAATAAAAGCTTTTTTGAACGATATTTAGCACGGATAGCTATTTTTTAATCAGAAGTGAACCTCAATGCAGTATTATACAGCCCACAAAACTCAGGAAAAGTTGCTTCCTGTCATAAATATCGATTAAATAATGTAGTCGTATGCAAGTTAGGCCGAGAATGGGGTAAGAAACCCTATATACTGGGGTTCACTAAGAATCCTAGTCATAAGTCTACACTGATTAAATAAAGCAAACAACAGGCTAAACAAGTGAAAACGAGGGCTCGACATTTATTTGACGATTTTCGGAGCAGCACCCTGTGAATTTCAAATGCCTCTAATTCTCATTCGGTAACGAGTTTTGACACCTGTAATGCTTGGTAAATAAGTGTATTGACCATATGCAATGGATTTAGTGTGGATATTGATGATAAATTTGAAGAAACTACTTGAAACTGTATTGTGCAAACACCTCAAAACCGTGTGCCCAAAACATGACTTATATTCCATGAAATCGGCAAAACTCGACACTAGAAGAAAGTAGATAAGATAATAAACTATACGTAGCCAAAAAAATTGTAAAAGAAATGTAAAAAAGTCAGAAATATAAAAAAACAAGTGTGCTTATAATTTCTGGAACAGTATATAGGCGCGTTTCTCCGATGAGGAGATAATGATCAGACGCGATATCGGACTACGTTTGTTTGATACACTAAAAAGGCTCCGTTTCCGTTTTCGGTTGACGCAGATGTGGTCGATTGGAATTTCTGTAAATTCATCGCGGGAGACCCACGTGACCTTGTGCAATTGACCACAAACGAGAAATGGGCTGTTCGTCCCTAAGATTAGGCAAATCGTTCCGAGTTTTAGTGGAACCTTGATTTTGCTTAGTAGTAGCGATGTAGAGGTCCTCCAGCTGCTATCCAAATCTTCCCAAATGGTCTTCTTGATCCAGGTCTTAGCGTCCGCGTCGCATCGGCCTTGGTATCCAACGCTAGCGTAGAAGTCGGCAGAAGTATTGATCCAGGCAAACGTCGTGTACTGGCTGTGTTGTGCGAGGATGCTCTGGATCCAAGGTTTTTTAGGCTGATCGATCTATAGGACCAGTCCCCCTGCCTAGGCTACAGTTGCTGCCTTAATATTCCTTCGGGCATTACCGGTATCCCTGAGGGCGTTGCACTCCTGGTCTTCCTTTTCATCACCAATTTGATAGGCATCATGCCCGCGAGTTCACATGCCGCCTCGCGAGATACGGTGCAATATGCGATTATGGCATATCAGCTTTCGGGACCGTGTAGGCACTGTACGTTGATGATGCTGCTCCCAACTAGCGGATGGTAGATTTGAATACAATTCTATATTAACCTTTACTGTACCGACCCATTTTTTCAGTAACTTTTTTTCCTTCAATCTACTCTAACTTGGTCAACTATCCACCGATTTTCATGCTTCTGGTATTGTTGGATCCAGAATTTCATATAGTCGTTCATAGTCGTTCCCGGAATCTGGAGACGGTCCGTAACATGGTTCCGGAGATATTCCGGATTCCGTTGGGGTAATAGATTATTTTGGCATGGAAAAAAATCCTTTTCTCAGCAATTTAACAAATGTAAAATATAAATTCATCGACAGATGTTATGATACGTAAAGCAGAATGACCTCATAGATTCCCTATGATTATTAGGCCACTTTGGAAGTACCTGGTACCTTGGGGGAAGTGGCCACTTACCAACCCAATATAAACAAGGCCTTGTGACGATTCAAACTTCACGATTTTGCAATGTCAGTGCATTCCTGGTCATTCCAGGCATTATATTTCTGTCTCTGTCCATCTGGCCATGTCTCCGGACCAATGACTTCATGATTTTACAATTCCAGTTCATTGCTGGCAATTTCGTATATTCTATGTCTGTGTACATCTGACCATGTCCCCGGATTAGGTGCCCTGGGGGAAGTGGACACTTATCTATCCGAGTCAACAATGTCATGCGACGTATCAAACTTCATAATTTTACAAAACCAGTTCAATGCTGGCAATTTCGTATATTTTTGGTCTGTATCCATTCGGCCATGCCCCGGACCAGATGCCCTAGGGGAGGCGGCCGCTTATCGATCCGAATCAAACAACGTCATGCGACGTATGGAACTGCATGATTTTACAATAGCAGTTCCTTGCTGGCCATTTCGTATATTTTCTGTCTGTGTCCATCTGGCCATGTCCTCGGACCAGGTGCCCTGCGGGAAGTGGCCGCTTATCGATCCGAATCAACAATGTCATGCGACGTATCAAAATTCATAATTCTACAATACCAGTTCATTGCTGGCAATGTCGTATATTTTCTGTCTATGTCCATCTGGTTATACCCCGGATCAGGCGCCCTGGAGGAAGTGGCCACTTATCGATCCGAACCAAACAACGTCATGCGACGAATCAAACTTTATAATTTTACAATACCAGGTCACTGCTGGCAATTTCGTATATTTTCTGTCTGTGTCCATTCGGCCATGCCCCGGACCAGGTGCCATCGGGAAAGGGGCTATTTATCGACCCGAATCAAACAACGTCATACGACTACATCATCAAACTACATGATTTTACAATACCATTTTTTTGCAGGAAATTTCGTGTATTTTCTGTCTGTGCCCATTTGGCCATGCCCCGGATCAGATGCCCTAGGGGAATTGACTACTTATCGATTCGAATCAAACAATGTCATGCGAAGTACCAAACTTCATGATTTCGCAATACCAGTTCCGTGCTGATTTTTTTATAATAATTTCTTTATGTGTGTATTTAATTGTGCCTCGGACCAGGTGCTCTGGTGGTCACTCACTTATAGTTTTCCGAGGAAGTTCCAATGAATTTACCGACGAGATTCCCATAATTTCTCAAAGGATATGCAAAGAATTTCCTGAAGAAGTTTCAAAGAAAATTCTGTATTTCCCGTAGATATTCCAAAGCATTCCCGGGGAAATTCTCACAAAATTCGCATGGGAGTTCCCAATGAAAGTTCTGAAAAACTTCCTGATGAAATTCCCAAGATTTCCCGAGAAAATTGCGAAGAATTGCCCAAATAATTTCGCAAAATATCTGGAGGAAATTCCTAAGTATTTCGCGAGAGGTTTCCCTCAAATAACTTGGAAAATCCTTAGAATAATGAGAAACCAATCATGAACTAATAATTTATTCACTAGTTCAGTTTATTCACTCATACTAGTCAATCACGGAGTAGCATCTACAAAATGTACTGTCACCAAGCTCAAGCTCAAGTTAAGTTTATTCGTTCATTTATTTAGACTGCCCTTCCAGTTTTCGCTACCTTCAGGATACTGCGACCTCATTGCGCACCTTCTTTCGGTAACTCTTCCGTATGACAGTTTGCATGGTTTGCTCGTTTCGAGTCTAGGTGCGCAATGCCTGGGTTCGCCATAGAGTTGTGCGAGCTTGTGGTTCATCCTTCGCCTCTTGCACACCGCTAAAGATGGTCCTAAGCACTCTATTCTCAAATAGTCCAAATTGCAAGTCCTCTCCGAGCATGGTTCAAGTTTTATGTCCGTATGAGCGTTCTGTACATGGTACATTTGGTACGGGCGTGAATCTTTTTTCCGTCCACTAGCATGTACTTTGTCTTCGAGGCATTGTCCAACAGTCCAACATTTGTTGCTTCACGTTTGAGGCGGGTGTACAATTCTGCCACCTTTGTAAATGTTTGTCCAACAATGTCCATATTATCCGCAAAACAAATAAAGTGACTGGATTTGTTGAAAATCTTACCCCAGCTCCTACACCCGGCCCTCCGCAATGTTGAACAACAGGCACAAAGCTTCATCGTCCCCGGCGGAGTCCGAACGAACTGGAGTTTCCACCAGAAACCTTCCACAGCGTTTGAAACCATCTACCGTTGCTTTGATCAGTCTTGTAAGCTTCCCAAGAAAGATGTTTTCGTCCATAATTTTCTATAGCTCTACTGTCGTATGCCGCATTGAAATCGATAAGTTTGAACTGGGATTTTATTTTTCATTTTTTTATTTTAGTGATTGGAATTGGGATTGTAAAATTTCTTGAATATTTGCCAGGACTCCTTGAATGTCAAAAAGATGCTAATACAGATATGGGACCTGGGATTATCGAACATTTTCGAGTTTGAACTGCCCAAGTGATCACTTTCCCCAGGGCAACTAGTCCGGATCACAACAAGATGAACACTGATGGAAAATATATAAAATTGCCAGCAACAATTACACAATTATGAAGTTTGATATGTCGCATAAAATTGTTTGATATGGATCGATATGGATCATATGGTGGCCACATTCTCCAGGTAACCTAAACCGGAACATGTATAATCAGACAAAGATAAATAATATTCTACAAAATAGTCAGCAGTGATTTGGATTCAAAAATTCACGAAGATTGATACGTCGCATGACACTGTTTGATTTGGATCGATAAGGGGCCACTTCCCCCAAGGCACCTGGTCCGGGGACATGGCCAGAAGGACTTCTTCTTCTTCTTATTCGCATTACGTCCCCACACGTGGACAGAGCCGCCTCGCAGCTTAGTGTTCATTAAGCACTTCCACAGTTATAAACTGCGAGGTTTCTAAGCCAGGTTACCATTTTTGCATTCGTATATCATGAGGCTAGCACGATGATACTTTTATGCCCAGGGAAGTCGAGACAATTTCCAATCCGAAAATTGCCTAGACCGGCACCGGGAATCGAACCCAGCCAAACTCAGCATGGTCTTGCTTCGTACCTGCGCGTCTTACCGCACGGCTAAGGAGGGCCAGAAGGACACAGACATTAATTATACAAAATTGCCCGCAAGGAACTGGAAATTTAAAATCATGAAGTTTGATACGTCGCATGACGCTGTTTGATTCGGATCGATAAGTGGCCACTTCCCCGAGGGCACCTGGTCCTCCGGGGCATGGCCGAATGAACACAGACAGAAATTATACGAAATTGTCAGCAGTGAACTGGTTTTGTAAAATCATGAAGTTTGATACGTCGCATGGCGTTGTTTGATTCGGATCGATAAGTGGCCACTTCCCCAGGGCACCTGATCCGGGGACATGGCCAGAAGGACACAGACATAAATTATACGAAATTGCCAGCAATGAACTGGAAATTTAAAATCATGAAGTTTGATACGTCGCATGACGCTGTTTGATTCGGATCGATAAGTGGCCACTTCCCCGAGGGCACCTGGTCCGGGGCATGGCCGAATGGACACAGACAGAAATTATACGAAATTGTCAGCAGTGAACTGGTTTTGTAAAATCATGAAGTTTGATACGTCGCATGACGCTGTTTGATTCGGATCGATAAGTGGCCACTTCCCCGAGGGCACCTGGTCCTCCGGGGCATGGCCGAATGAACACAGACAGAAATTATACGAAATTGCCAGCAATGAACTGGAATTGTAAAATCGTGAAGTTTGATACGTCGCATGACGTTGTTTGATTCGGATTGATAAGTGGCCACTTCCCCGAGGGTACTTGGTCCGAAGACATGGCCAGATGAACAGAGACAGAAATATAATGCCTGGAATGACCAGGAATGCACTGACATTGCAAAATCGTGAAGTTTGAAACGTCACAAGGCCTGGTTTCGATTGGGTTGGTAAGTGGCCACTTCCCCCAGGGTACCAGGCACCAGGTACTTCCAAAGTGGCCTAATAATCATAGGGAATCTATGAGGTCATTCTGCTTTACGTATCATAACATCTGACGATGAATTTATATTTTACAATTGTTAAATTGCTGAGAAAAGGATTTTTTTCATGCCAAAATAATCTATTACCCCAACGGAATCCGGAATATCTCCGGAACCATGTTACGAACCGTCTCCAGATTCCGTCTCCAGATTCTGGATCCAACAATACCAGAAGCATGAAAATCGGTGGATAGTTGACCAAGTTAGAGAAGATTGAAGGAAAAAAAAGTTACTGAAAAAAATAGGTCGGTACAGTAAAGGTTAAAACCTTCACCCAACCAGCCAGCGGATGGCAGATTTTAATGCAATTCTGCAAAAGAACCTTACAGAAACTGTATAATAATTGGGCATATACAATTTCGGAAGATTTTAATACAATTGTTGTATTGAAATAATACAGATTTGTATTATTTTAATACAATATCTGTATAAAAAGCTTACAGAATTGTTTATGCCCAGATTTCAAACAATAATTGTCAAATCTTTGGGTGTTGAAAAACTCATAGAACTCGTGATCCCGCTTTTAAAGTTGTATGGTGCGATTTACAGAATGGAAAGTAAAATTTGAAACGTTTCACTATTTTGAAAAATACCAACTTTGAGAATATTATCTCATTTCCTAGGGCTGAAAGTCTCGCTAATAAAGATAAAAAATATTATCTCAGAATTGATATATGGCTGGAATCTCTTTTGGAATCCTTCTAAAGTGTCGTAACAAACTTCTTAAGCTTATTTCACCGCAGGAAATGAAATATTATTTTAATAAATGACCAAAAGGCTCCAACACTTTTTAAGTCGTAGTTTAAACAAAATAAAACAAAACACATGTTTGCACGTGGACTAAAATAAGAAACACATGGACAATGCGAGTGTCGGAAAGTTAATTGCGTTTGTGCCAGTTCTACTGACAACGGCTGCATCACATATGATATTTGTTTCATGTTTGAACCTGTTAAGCATTTACGCTGGAAAATAAGTGTCGATTGTAATTGCATGTGCTAGGTTAGAATAATAATAAATCACTCCTCAGCATTTAAAGGATAATGAGTATGAACAAATCAACTTACCTTTATTGTCGTCTTTCTCCAAGAATTTGTTAACCGTATGTATAAAACTGTAATATGATAAAAAAAAAGTAGAACCATCAGCAAAGTTTCAAACCAGAAGTAGAATTTATTTATTTATTGGGAGCAAGAAAAATCTCGCTTGATTTGAACAATTCATTAGTTCTCACACAGGATCTGTCTCATGTAACGAAATATACGTAAATGAAATTCAAAAATGAAAGTTCAATAATTATCAAATAACCCTACTCGCAGAGAAAGATTACTATTGACAGGTATCGAATCATTTTTGAGATATGTCTGATTGGTCTTGCTGGGTAGCACCAGCTATTCTTATAAACTTTCTGTTTGACGTCATTTACCATTTGTTTTTTCAATATAGTTTTTGTTATTTCAAATACGATGTCAGAATGAGAGAAAATCAGACTCAACTCGAATTTTCTCAGAAAATAGACATGCATATTTTGATGCAATCATAGCCAAGCATGTTGTATTCAATGGGTTTCAACCCCCGGCAAAAATACATCCATACATAATTGTCATTTAAATGGAATCTGTATCACAAAACTTATAATAAATTGTATTCGAAACAAACTTCTCAACACCTGACAAAACGCTGTGCTTGTAGTATTAATTTTGCATTGATCCAATGAAGTCATTCAGCGTGAAATATTGCATCCAGTAGAGACATTAATATTTTCACTCCTTTTACTGCCTAAACATGCCCTCCTAGATGCATTTGCAATAGATTTGCATAAAAGCGATGGAACTATAACCAATCGATTTGCGCGTAGAAATCCGATGTACTTTGCAACGAAAGCGCAAACACCGCGCAATAAATGCACTTTCCGGTCCTGTCGCAAGAGCACGAGTGCCGTCTCTCAAAATCAATAGCGATTATAAATAAATTTTAATACAACGTTTATGTGGTCTGGAAGATATCTGCTTTTTACGCACCACCGACCGTCTGCCTGCCGATCCGATATGGGGTGGTTCGCAGAATGAAAAGATTGCAAAGAGATGAGATTTCTATCTGCATGCCTCAAGTTCTTCTATCTCCTAAAAGGAGTTTAGAGCAGTACAGCTTGCCGTTTTTGAAACACTCGTGGCGAATGATTTATTCGCTCCGTTCTAACAAAACGGCACATCCATTAGTTGTTGCAAAAGCATATATCACTGCATCGCGGCATGCGCAAATCTAAACCGTTCACCACCTCCTGCCTATAATTTATATCTTTTAAATGATTCTTGTACGTCCCCGCCATCCAAACATGACCTGAAACTACGCTACAAATCCTACACGTACTGTACATCACCGTTTGGCTCCAGCTCGAGAAATGTTCAGAAACAACATTTGAGGGGGTTAGAAGCAGAGGGGTGTAAGTGACATTTTTGTCAAAATTGAGTTGACTATAGCAAAAAATACTTTGGTTCTAGAGCTTTGCGGCAATATTCTGATATAGTCTGTACGATGTTTATAATAAATGTGATAATTCACAGAAAATTTAGTAATTTTTTTAGCTTCCATACAATTTGTATGAAACGAAAAAAATATTGAAAAACTTTGCACCCATTTTTCTCAAAACTACGTTTTTGTCACTTGCACCCCTTTGCGTTTGGCCCCCTCATTTACAATGCGTATAAATGGGAGCCCGAAGCGCAAATTGGATATTTAGGCCTACAGCGAAACCTTCAAGCTTAATATAATGACGGATGTTCATTTCTTCGTACACAAACTATTTACTATTGGCAAAAGCCATAAAACAACATGTAAACACTTTTTTTCTTCATTGGCATTACATCCCCCACTGAGACATTACCGCCACGCAGAATTCATTACGCACTTCCATAGTTATCAACTGCGAGGTTTCTTAGCCAAGTTACCATTTCTGCATTCGTATATCATGACGCTAACACGTTGATACTTTTATGCCCAGGAAAGTAGAACTCGAGACAATTTCCAAAAAGAAAATTGCCTAGACCGGCACCGAGAATCGAACCCAGCCACCCTTAGCATGGTCTTGCTTTGTACAAACTCATCTTACCGCACGGCTAAGGAGGGCCCTTACATACCGTCTAAATTATTATACCTTCGCCTTTATATTCACTGTGAGGCAATTTCTTTTATTTTTGATATTTTCTTACCATTTCTAGCGAAAGCTTTTGTTAATTTGCACTAGACAATTGCAATCCAATAGCAAAAACATACCCACTTGACAACTTAAAAAATCGGAATCCACATCATACACTGAGGTCGCTTTCCACGCGCTTTTATTGTTATTTCTGGACTTCAGGATTCTTAAAAGATTCAAAAGAATAAAAAATTGCGCGTATTTTGGGTTTTTTTATTCACTATCAACAAGATTTTTAGCCCAAGACTGGCTCATCTCTATTTCGACATTTACTCGGTTTTTTGGGCTTTTTTTACACGGTTTTTTAATTAGAGCATTTTTTAAATAGTCGGAGCAAATATCGATTGTCTGGTTAACGTTAACGAAGTTCATTTATTAACGTTAATTCTCCCGTTGATCAACTGAAATCAAAGAAAAATAGAAAAACCGACTCCAGTGTGCTAAATTACAATGCGGTACTGATAAAGAGCTATCTTGCAATGTGGATGCTATCAGTTTCACTCCCATACCAAAAAATGTTCTCTTAGTGACAATGTACAAGTTCGGACAACATTTAGAATCGTAAGATTTTTACTTATTTTCCAAACTGTTGGCAATGGCAATGTTCTGTTCTTGAGAAAATCAATGATGTAGTCCAGTGGTTCTCAACCTGGGGTACCTTCACTGACCCTAGGGGGTACCTCGAACAAAAAATAGTAATTGCGGATGAATTCCAATTCCAATTCCAATTGAAACTTTGTTTTGTACATAATATGCATGACGATTAGTAAATCCAATAGAATCCTGCTCTCCACAAACAGTACAGCCTTTTTCCAAGCAGCTCGAAGGTCTCCTTACAAAAGGCTCGGAGGACTTCTTTCAAGATGTCCAGAAGACTTTTTTCAAAACGTTCGGAAGCTTGGAAATCTCCTTTGAAGAGGCTTGGAAGCCTCCTTTCAAGAGGCCTGGAAGCCTCCTTTCAAAAGGCATGGAACCCCACTAGCTTAACTCCTTTCGGGGGCTTCAACCTAGGCACGCCATTGTACATTACGTTCGACAACGTAGGGATTGATCCCTACGAGACCGTGTGGGCACTGATCGTTGATGATGGTGCACCCGACTAGCGGGTGGTAGATTTCAATACAGTTCTGTATTAAAACCTTGAAAAATCTGGATAAAATTTTGGGGTACACAAATTTAGAAGATTTTATTACAATCATTATATTAAAATCTGACAATTTTGTATTATTTTAATATAGTAGCTGTGCAAGGTTTCAATTACATTTCATGGACATTGTTTTTTGGGGGTTTAGTTAAGGAAACGGCCAGAGGCATTTCGACACCTAAATGTGAGTTCAACTCCTCCGTTATTATTGACGATGATCTTTGACAACTGATCTGTCTTTTAAAAACGAGATACAAAAACAATATCAAAGAACTCGAAACCTCGCTTTTAAAGTTATATGGAGGCCTTGAGCCTCCTTTCAAGAGGCCTGGAAGCCTTCTTTCAAGAGGTCTGGAAGCCTCCTTTCAAGAGGCATGGAAGCCTCTTGTCAAGAGACCTGGAAGCTTTCTTTCAAGAGGCCTAGAAGCCTACTTTCAAGAGGCCGGAAGCCTCCTTTCAAAAGGCCTAGAAGCCTACTTTCAAGAGGACTGGAAGCCTTCTTGCAAGAGGCCTGGAAGCCTCATTTCAAGATGCCTGGAAGCCTCCTTTGAAGAGATCTGGAAGCCTACTTTCAAGAGGCCTGGAAGCCTCCTTTCAAGAGGAATGGAAGCCTCTTGTCAAGAGACCTGGAAGCTTTCTTTCAAGAGGCCTAGAAGCCTACTTTCAAGAGGCCTGGAAGCCTTCTTGCAAGAGGCCTGGAAGCCTCATTTCAAGATGCCTGGAAACCTTCTTTCAAGAGGCCTGGAAATCTCCTTTCAAGAGGCATAAAAGCCTTCTTTCAAGAGGCCTGGCAGTCTTCTTCCAGCCCAATTTCAAGAGACACAGAAGCCTCGTTTGAAGAGGCCTGAAAGCCTCCTTTCAAGAGGCCTGAAAGCCTCCTTCCAAAAGGACTGAAAGCCTCCTTCCAAGAGACCTGGAGACCTTATTTAAAGCGGCCCGGATGTCTCGTTTCAAGAGGCTTGGAGGCTTCGTTTTAAGAGGGTCGGAAGCCTGCTTTTAAAAAGCTCGGATGATTAATTTCAAGAGGCTCGAAAGGTTCCTTTCAAAACGCTCGGAAAGTTTAATTCAAAAGGCTTGGAAGCTCATTTCAAGATGCCTGGAAGCCTCCTTTGAAGAGATCTGGAAGCCTACTTTCAAGAGGCCTGGAAGCCTCCTTTCAAGAGGAATGGAAGCCTCTTGTCAAGAGACCTGGAAGCTTTCTTTCAAGAGGCCTAGAAGCCTACTTTCAAGAGGACTGGAAGCCTTCTTGCAAGAGGCCTGGAAGCCTCATTTCAAGATGCCTGGAAATCTCCTTTCAAGAGGCATAAAAGCCTTCTTTCAAGAGGCCTGGCAGTCTTCTTCCAGCCCAATTTCAAGAGACACAGAAGCCTCGTTTGAAGAGGCCTGAAAGCCTCCTTTCAAGAGGCCTGAAAGCCTCCTTCCAAAAGGACTGAAAGCCTCCTTCCAAGAGACCTGGAGACCTTATTTAAAGCGGCCCGGATGTCTCGTTTCAAGAGGCTTGGAGGCTTCGTTTTAAGAGGGTCGGAAGCCTGCTTTTAAAAAGCTCGGATGATTAATTTCAAGAGGCTCGAAAGGTTCCTTTCAAAACGCTCGGAAAGTTTTATTCAAAAGGCTTGGAAGCTTTTCAAAAAGCTCGGAATTCTACTTTTAAGAGGTTTGGTAGCGTATTTCCAAAAGGGCTCTAGAAGCATTGTTTCAAGATGCAAAGGAAGCCTCCTTTTAAGTGGCTTGAGAGCCGCCATTAAAGAGGCTAGGAAGCCTTTCTACTAGAAGTTCAGGAGCCTCTCATCAAGCCTAGTTTTAAGAGGTCTGGAAGCCTCCTTCCAAAAGGTTCTGAAGGCTCCTTTTAAGAGAGTTGGAACATTCTTTCGAAAAGCTCAGAAGGCTCCTTTCAAGAAATTCGAAAGGTTCGTTCCAAACGGCTCAGAAAGCTCTTTACAAAAAGCTTGGAAGCCTTCTTTCAAGAGGCCCGGAAGCCTTCTTTCAAGAGGCCCGGAAGCCTTCTTTCAAGGGATTCAAAAGTCTCGTTTTAAGAGGACCGAAAGCCTCCTTTTAAAAGGCTCTGAAGGTTCGGAAGCCATTTTTTCAAAAATCTCGGAAGGCACCTTTCAAGCGGCTTATAAGGTCACTTTCAAAAGGCTCGGAAAGCTCCTTTCAAGAGGGGCAGAAGCCTTCTTTCAAGAAGCTTGGAATTCTACCTCCAAGAGGCTTGGAAACGTACTTTCAATAGGCCAGAAACCTCTTATCAAGAGGCGCGGAAGCCTACTTTCAAGAGATTCAGAGGGTCCTTTCAAGAGGCTCGGAAGTCTCCTTACAAAGGGCGAGGAATTATTTTTTCAAGAGGCTTGGAAGCCTACTTTCAAGATGGGTACCTCAATAAATGTCAACGTTCGAAGGGGTAGCTACCTCTCAAGATAAAGTAAAGGGTTGTATCAAAGATACGACCGCAAATTGAACGCAGAATTAGGTACATATAGTACGATAGTGGATACGAAATTTGATCATCAACATTTTCTGGCTAATAGCCAAATTGTAGGCAATTCACTGTTAAAGTGCAATTAGTGCCTGTTTTGTCGTGTTCCTGCCCAGTAAGCAGATAGTTCACGCGACCCAATTTTGTTTGTTTTGTGCGATCGAAATAAAACCAATCAGTGCCTGTTTTGTCATGTTCCTACTCAGTTGGCAGATAGTTCGCGCGGGCCAATTTTGTTTTTTTTTGTGCGGTCGAAATAAAAATCAATCAGTGCCTGTTTTGTTGTATTTCTGGTCAGTAAGCAGATAGGTCGAGTGAGTAAATAATTGGTGCGCGATCGGACGTGTTTTAGGTACGATGCAGAACATTCGTAAAATCCGAGTTTTTGATTCTGTTTTTAACGTTCGGTGAATAAGTGTGCGGTTGAACGTGTTTTGTATATGATGCGAAACATTTGTAAGATCCGGGTTACTTTGTCCTGTTTTGGACGGTTCGTAAGTAAATTAATGAATATATTTTTATATTTTTTCAGTATATACTGTTATTGACAAACGCTCTGTATTGTCGAATAGAGATCCCTATTATTCACCTTACCCACTAACAATAATTTCCCTTCCCGAGACATGAAGGTAGTATGGGTTGCATCTCCACTAGTAGATGTTGAACTAACATTCCTTCCCTTCCTTCCGTGATTGTAAGGACGTGGCCAGGTATACAACTGCTACTGTATAGGAAAAGGTACTAATCCCAAGTACCAATTTGCGACAATATACAGTAGATTGCTCAATTGAGCATTGTATAGCCACCCACGATTTGTACAATCACATATGCTATGCTATGCTTATTTACTGTTAAAGTGCAATTCAACATTGGCTGACGAAATTGAATTTTCAAATAGTAAAATGCGTTGAATAAATTGTTAACAATATTTGTATAAAATTTTAGAGAGTTTACTGATCGAGTTTACATACCAAAATCTCCGGAATCCGTTGAAAAACGGCTCGTACTTTCTGACCTCTTTTCGTGACGGTCCCAAATTTGAAACTTAGGAATGACCCCCTATCTTACCGAGGGCGTAATTCTACGTCAAAAGGTTGATAACCGCTGAAATGATTGACTGGAATTGTTCAAGCATTCTCAGTGTGCAAATTTCAGTGACTCAAATGTTCAAATAATCAATTACGGCGTCCGCCACGTCCTTGTAGTCAGTTAGGAAGAGAGAAGAAATATTAGTAGGAATATTAGTGGATTTTGCTATTTGAAGACCGTGTTTACCGCTGCGTCTCACTCTGATAAATTATTCGACCGTTCCAGATTTTTACACAGTCATTTGAACAAACTACTATGCGGCCGCACAAAGCAAAACCAATTAACTACCTGCAGATCGAGCAGGAACACGATCAAACGCGCATCAACTAATTTACTTTCCGACCGCAAAACACAAGGACCGGATCGTGCAATATGTTTTAAGAACCAAGCATGATCACGATCAAATGCGCACTCCACACCATGCATGTCCGGTAGCATATGAAAACTGTGGAGGATCGCGCTTTGGACGAGCATAACGACGCGTAACACTAACAGAGGGTCCTCCAAATACAATGCAATTACCTTCTCTATCCCTAGGCGAGAAAAAAATCAAACCATGCACCCCCGGTGGCATATGCAAACTCTGTTGTGGTCGAAATACGTATCTGCTAATGTTATTATCAAGTGGAGGATTTAAATGTGATAGTAAGAACTCGTCTTATGCCAAGTGCTCTACTAGCACGGCGCTCTGATATGCAGAGTAAGCTGAACGATCTGGCTGAACGCTCCTTTACGACGGGTCTCACCATCAGCATCAACAAGACCAAATCGTTGGATGTCAACACGAACAATCACACCAATTTTACGGTAGCCGGTCGAGCAGTCGAAAACTTTCAATATCTTGGGAGCCAGCAGCCAGCCACTTTTGATGTCTTCTGGAGAGTGTCTTTATTTTAAGAGCACTTTCTTTGAGTAAGTAAAATTTACTTTAAAAAATATATTTTTTATTATATTGCTAAAATTATTTTTATAATATGGAAACATTGTAGAAATGACAATTTTAAGCCACTTTGTCGAAGACACCAAATTTCCATCTCTTAAGTAGATAAAGTTATAGGGGTGTAAAGTTTGTAACCCCTTAAAATGTATTTTTTTTAGCATAGTAAAATATGTCAATGCCGAAAACATGGTTGTAGACCAATTGACTCCGATTAATTCTAAATCAAATTAGGGAAACACTTACACGTCCACCAACGACCTTTGTGGAATTTCATGTCCTTTCGTAAGAATCTTCTTGTGCTGCACCTTGTGTTGTTGGAATTCCAAAGGATTGTAATATTTCGATGTAAATGTAAGGTCTATCACTAGACCTAGGTTCGGAATTTGCTGAACTACATCATCTGGGGTGAAACTCTCATCTTCGCGATTGGTAAAATATTTCTGCAAATTGAAGGAAAGAACATCAAACAAGTTAATAAAACAAAGTCAACTGAAGAATTTTTTAGTCACAGGCTTTTACCAGTGGGTCTTCTCAATATTATTTAATCGATCCCCTGCGATGCCGAAAAAAAAGATTGTATATTAAACCTTCCCCTGCAATATATATCTTTCATCCCAACCGATAAACCAAAAACTTAACGCCACCATCGCCCAAAACTCGATCAATTTAATTTTGAATTTTCGAGGTGTGTCATTTATGTTAACACAATCGAAGTAGAGGGCACGCTTGTGTGTTTTGCTTGCGCTTATTTTTGGGCAACATGTCGAATTTTGTTATCAACCAAAAACTATCTATCCGCAAACGACAAATGTACGAACGCTCTGCTATATGGGTAGTACGATTTATTATTATCGAAAAACTGCACTTTCCATGTTTTCCTTGATATCCAGTCGAAAACGAAAGCAAAAAAAGAGCGTGCGGCAAACGAGGGAAGGGACGGGTTCCTTTTACTAAAACTTGCGCCAACAAATGTGAGCTAAAAGTTCTTTTTTCTGCTCTGATAAAAATGTATTCCAGCGTTCGGTTCTTTGCGCGGCGAAAATCGAACGAGAAGCACCGAAAAACAATTATGGCTTCACGGATTTGCCGCGTGCGATGGTATAAATAACCCACTATCATCAATCTGAAATCATATAAAAATAAAAATTGGATTCACGTATCCTGGCAGGACCGATCTTTCTGCTCTCGATTTGGAATGTACATGGGGCTCGGTATGTACGTAATGTGTTACAATGAAGAGAGTCTAATTTACGAAGCTTATTGTCATACGTTTAGATATATGGTATGATAACTATGAAAACTATATTCGATTAGTATAATGATAATAGGCCTTGATTTTGGAGTCTGGATTCTTCTTACAAATTTCAAATAATTACTTTATCAAAAACACCAAACAACCAAAGGCATTGAAATGATAGAAACAATGGCGGAAAATTCCACAATAAATTCCTCATCAAATTCATGGTTATTTATTGAACGTCATCACACGGTTCAAATATCTATCGCTGCAGTCTATACACTGCCCATGATCGCATATTTTTTAAAATTCGCATTTTTATAAAACTTGTATAATCTGTAAGATCTGTAAGATAGTACCCAAGTAACCACCTAGCATGGTTTATTGTATGTAATCAATCACAGATCAGTATATTAAATGCTAATTGCATTAGATCAGTTTTAATGATGTAAAGATGCATTTATTCATCAACTGTCATGCAACGATACACTAGTTCAGCATTACGAATGCAGCGATGCTTTACTTATGTTTTATTTCAACATGTCAAAGTAATGAAAGCCTTTTTCCAATTTACGTCAACTTTAATGGCTGTATTATTTGCAAGCATATAAAGCTCCATGGTTACTTGGGTAATGCCTGTTTCACTGTCATGAAGTTAACTGAGAAAAATCGAATTATTTGATTGAAGCTTTTCATAAAATTTTCCCGTAACGCTGGGTAGACACCTTTGCGTGGTGTGTTACGGTGTAAGATCTACCACGGTCACATTGCCAGCTACAGGCAAGTCCTGACCCAACGAATACCTTCCCCAATATCCAACTCCGTAGTACTTATGAGGGTGTCGCTGAGTCGGGGGCCTCTCGTTAAGTGAGTACTACATCAACACTTCCCTCCCTCCCAAGTTACGGTGAAGATGGGCGTGGCCAGGAGTAGTAATCCTCATGCTTTTGTGATTTTTATTTTAGATTGAAATCCAGGACAACACCCACCTTGATTTCTGATAGCAATCGGAATAAGGATTTCAAAAGAAAAACATGAGTATCACTAGTGTCCAATCTACGAAGTACACCGTAACTATGCTATGCTATGCTATGCTATGCTATGCTTTCACTGTCATGAAGTTAACTGAGAAAAATCGAATTATTTGATTGAAGCTTTTCATAAAATCATCCAAAATGTTACAAATATGCGGTAATACAAATATCTTAAAAATAACGCCCTATCTCTGGGCCAGCAAAACATTTGTATTTTTGAGGCCGACAGAACACTGGACATTTGTACTGTTGGTAGTTTGATAATATCATAGTCTCTCGCCATTGCAATTTGACCAACATCAATTTCAAGATTACAATCAAGTGTTTTATTTTTTTTGTGTTTAGTAAAAAAAACACATAACAAAAAACGTCCAAACAAATAAGTAACAGATTTCTTGATAGAAATAAATCATAAGATAAATTAGATCGAAAAAAAAAACTTCCTTATAATGTTAGCACACGATTCCATAACATATCTTGTTTGAAATAATTACACAAGCGATTTCTATCTCGACAATGGGGACATTTAAAGTCTCTGTACAGCAAAACATGACCCACCGATCGACTGATCAATCTGATGATGAGTATGATAGTTTACTGCACTTCACACCGCCAGCCAACGGCAGCACACCTTGATCGATGAAGCGCGTTGCGGATAAATTTTTATTTATTCTCTCGGTGCTGCCGGTTCGGCTACCAAGTGATATGCATATAATGCAGACCATCCTTCGCGTCAATCTTTCTCTCTTTCTTTGTTGATATAGCGATACCAACAACCAGCAGCAGCCTTGCCCACGGTGGCCCACGTCTCTCAAGTCTCAGTTAGCTATTTACTTGTGCGATCGTGCGGTGCAAGTAAAGGAATATTCGTCTGGAACAGTGGTCCCCAGCCTGCTCACTATCGAGGGCCACATAGCAATTTTGAACTGTAGAAGCGGGCCGCGGTATATTTGCAATATTTGTTTATCATTTCGAATTGAATTTTGAAGTATAATACAAAGCAATAAAAAAAATTTGTTTAAAAAACGTACTTGTAGGGGCATTACATACTACAGCGTAGCCGAGTTTTAGTTCATATTATTACAAACTTCTGCGATAGCGGACTTAGCGTGAAATTTTACTTTCGCTACTAAATCTCCTCGGCTTAGTTGGCAAAACTATTTTACCAAATAAACATCTCTCGACCGATTCTAAGAGTTTGAACTGTTTGTATCCTCGATGATTATTGTTCAATGAATGTCGTTGCAAATAACGACAGCATGTTTGAAACCAGCAGTACTTAGTTTCTGACTTTTTCGATCTGAGATATTCAAACGGGATTATACCTGCATTTCCCGACGTGTCGACTCGTTTATTTGATCTTTTTTCAAGGAAAATGCTCATCTGGAAAAATACTTAATAACGGGCCGAAACGTCGTACTATGCACATGTAAACCCGTTTGAATATCTGAAGCTAATAAATTCAGAAAATAAGAACAATTATCCCAGTCCTTTTCTTCATCATCTCAACTAATCGCAGCATGACAAAATCTTGATTTCGTTGAACATTTTTCTTAGTGTGAAGTACGTTAACATGACGCATTTTCAGGAATTATAAATCAAGAAATTTTCAATCGAATTTTGCCATAACTTAACTTATTTTGAAGAATGAAAGAATTCATATTAGGGTATAATGGTTCAACATTATTTTTACCTATGGACGTTATATATTCAGCTTGGTTAAAGCTTCAAAAATACCATCAAAGTATGTTGCCTAGCCTACATAGCATGTATCAAGTGAGAAATTCATTTAATCTTGATGATAAAAAGATTCTTGGTTTATATGTTTCTTGAACATCAAAATGATGTGAACTAGACATACACACTCAGTTTTTTTTCTGCAGCTCGGCAAAATCCGCACAGCCTTGTGCCCAGCAAAATAAAAAACTGATATCTTGTCAAAAATGAGGTTTGTTAGCTGGGCTTTGGCAAATTATTTGCTGATTTGCTTAAGCAACTTTGACCGATATCTCGGCGAAAAACATGTTTGCTGGGACTCGGCTGTGCGAATCCGGGTAAAAGTTGAACAAATTGCTGAAAAAACTAAGTGTGTATGTCCAGCCAGAGTACAACGAAAAACTGGACACGGTGAAAGCTTTTCCTGGATGTGATATTTGTCAATGGGCCACATGTAGTGTATATTCTAAAACCCTTCGCGGGCCGCAGGAAAAGGCTTCGAGGGCCGCATGCGGCCCGCGGGCCGCACTTTGGGGATCACTGGTCTGGAAGGACGGTGGCAACAGCAGCACCGGAACAGACATCGGCAGTCAGCGACGTTGGTGGTCTATTTTCAATTATTTGGTCAAAGATAATAATTATCAATAATAATATATAATAAATTATATAAAAAGCTGTCTGCCTTTATTAATCATTTTTAATTGCTATATTGCAGGAAAATATTTCGCAGCTTCCTGACGTTTTCATTTTCACAAAAAATGCAGGTCTGCAGGTGTTTAGTTTGAGTTTACATTCCTAATATTTCAGTAGCAGAGGCGTGCTTTTTTAGAAAAATGGTAGAAGTAGAGAAATATAGCAGATATTGAATAAATATTATTATCTGCTTCTGTCCAGTATCCCGACCAGTTAGCCATAACAAAATTATTTCATAATTATATCAACATGTGTTACCACAGATAACAGATATTTAGGCTAGAACAAATTTTATTGGAAAACGAAGAACAGAATATTATATACATAATACTACATTGTACAGAATGTACTTAACTAATAATATAACCTTAATAAACAATTCTGTTTACCCGGCCTCTGAAAACTTTTTTGGAAATTGTACACATCTGAAACAGAGTTGAATGATCGAAACCAGGAGTCAAGCGAATTGTTATATCCATAATGCGTACGGTGATGTGGGACGGCCAGTAAGCCGGAACCGTCTGGGGGGACGTTAAGCGGTATCTGCTCAAGGATATCAGAACAGTCGATGTTCCCTTCGATTACGTCGAAGATAAACAAGCGTTGCATTTTTATTCGTCGGGTTGACAGAGTTGTTTCGATAATTCCAGGGTAGCAGTCGCAGAGCAAATCAAACAAACTTTTTCTGAATGCGTTCGTTTGAAAGCAAGCGTGAGACATGATACGGAGTCCAGACTAGAGCTGCATACTCTAGAACAGCTTCGAACTTTTGCATTAATTGAGGTACCCCCTATTTTTTGCTATAAATAAAAATAAACGTAGATTAGATATATGAAAAACGGACCTGAAAACTAACGGGAACTAACTCTTCAGGAAGTTGGCTGAAATTTTCATTATTCCGTGCAAAAATTCCAATTCAAAGTGAATTTATATATCAAGCTTCCTACAGGACTTTTTTTGTCTATTGAAGACTTCCGAGCATCTTGAAGAGGGGCTTTCAAGCCTATTATAAGGGACCTTCTGAGCACTTTGAAGGAAGACTTCCGAGCACCCTGGAAAGAAGTTTCAGAACCACTTGAAGGCCGTTTTCGAACCACTAAAAAGGAGGCTTCTGAGCTTTTTGATAGTGTTCTTCCAAGCTTCTTGAACAAATAATTCCGAGTCTCCAAGGGACTAAGGGCTTCCGGGTCTCTTGAAAAAGGCTTTCGTACCTCTTGAAGGGAGGCTTCCAAGCCTGTTGCAGGGAGGCATCCGGGCCTCTTGGAAGGCGGCTTTCGAGCCCTTGAAGGTGAACTTCAGCGGCTCTTTATAGGAGGCTTCCGATTATCTTGAAGAATGGCTTCAGAGCCTCTTAAAAGCGACGAAAGTACGCTTCTAAGCCTCTTGGAAAAAGAATTTCGTGCCTTTTGAAAGAAAGCTTATGAGCCACTTGAAAGGAGGCTTTCGTGCCTCTTGGAAGGCAGTTTTCGAGTCTCTTGAATAAAGGCTTCCGAGCGTATTGAAGGGAGGCTTTCGAGCATATTGAAGGAAGCCTTCACAGCCTCTTGAAGGGTGGCTTCAAAACCCTTTGAAAGCGGCTTACGAGCCACTTAAAGGAAGTCTTCTGAGCGTCTTGAAAGTACGCTTCGAAGCCTCTCGGTGTAAGAATCTCGTGCCTTTTGAAGGGAAGCTTCCGGGCCTCTTGAAAGGAGGCTTACGAGCCTTTTGAAAGGAAGCTTACGAGCCTCGTGAATCGATTCTTCCGAGCCTCTGGAAGGCAGGCTTCCGATCTTTTTGCAAGGCGGCTTTCTGAGGCAAGGCTGAGCTTCTTAAAAAGAGGCTTTAGAACCTCTTGAAAGGATGCTTCCAAGCCTCTTGAAAGGAGACTTAAGAGCCTCTTGAAGGTGGTTCGGTTGTTGCCTTTCACAAATTACGTAACGCTGAAGGGGGAGGGAGAAGCTCAAGCCGAGCGTTACGATCCATACAAAAAAAAAAACTATGTAAGGTGTAGAAGTGTAAGAAGAAGCGTAACGAGGGGGAGGGTGGGGGTCCAAAATCACCAAATTTAGCATTACGTAATTTTAGAAAGAACCCTTAGAAGGAGTCTTCCAAGCCTCTTGAAGTATTTTTAAGGGAGGCTTCCGAGCATCTTGAATGGAGGTTTCAGAGCCTCTTGAAAGGCAGCTTTCGAACCACTTAAAAGGAGGCTCCTGAGCATCTTAAAGGTACTCTTCCAAGCTTGAAAGAAGAATTCCGAGCTTCTTGATGGAAGGCTTCCGAGCATCTTGAAGAGAGGTTTCCGAGATGCTTGAATACATGCATCTGAGCCTCTTGAAAATAGGCTTTCAAGTCTCTTGAAAGAAGAATACCGAACCTCTTGATATTAGGCTGCCGAGCATCTTAAAAGCAGGATTCCGTTCCCCTTGAATAGAGGCTTTCGAGTCTCTTGAAAAAAAAAGATGCTTCCGAGACCCTTGAAAAGAGGTACGAGTATCTTGAAAGAAAGCTTCGAGCTGCTTGGATAGAAGCTTCCGAGAAGTGTAGAAGGATGCTTTCTTTTTTAAATTTGCTCATTCATCGTTTTGTCCTGTTGATGTTTTATCGCACAGATTTGATTTACTAATCGCCATGCATAGTATGTTCAAAACATAATTTTGAAATAAAAAAAACTACACAATTATCAAAAGTTTATCAATAAGTTTTGATTGGAATTGTAATACAGCCGCCATTACGCATTATTGTCCGAGGTACTCTCTGGGGCCAACGAAGGTACCCCCAGGGGTACATGTACCCCAGGTTGAGAACCGCTGCTCTAGAACGCTACAATGATCGGCTTAACTAGATATGATTATAACACAATGTGATATAATAATTATGAATAGCAATACTTGTAACACAACCAGTTATAACTTGGTTCTTTTCAGTAACGTAATTGGTAATAATTTGTAACTACTAATGGTACATGTTTTATAACAACCTCTGTTATAAAACAGAATGCTGTTTCATAATAATGTGTTTTGATATAAATCGATTACCATCTACTGATGGGGATTGTACGCACCATTCGATAGTCAGTTTATCACAACTAACATCGTTTACAAAAACTTTACTGCAACTATTTCATTTGTTCTCTCGTTACATTATTGTTCGAGCTTTTATTCCTATTATAACTAGCTTGTGCTTTTGTGTCACTTCTATGTTAGGAAAACTTAGTTATTTTGTACTAGAGTAGCAAACATTCATCAACACTAACTGAACAAATGAAAGCTCAACTTGTCTTTTCCCGAAGAAAACAAATACACATTTCATTTGTAATACTGAGAGAGTAGCAGTCAAAAATCATACTACAGTAGTAGGACTAAAGCTGGTAGAATCTTGAACCAGCGGATTGGATTGGAATATAATGATTCAGCTTTATGTTTATACTAGCTTAAATTAACCCGGATTTGCTGGAGATTGAAAAGTAAATTATGCAATTCAAATGTCTTATTGCAGCACCAAACGCACAAGTATAAATACTGACGAAAAGTAAATCGATACACAGATGTTACTCGTTGTGTACACTGTGATCGGCTTCTCAGTAAGGTTAGATCCATTAATTACGTAACGCAAAAATTGGTAATTTTCAACCAACCCTCTCCCTATGTTACACTTTTGTTATGAATCAATTATATGGCAACCCCTCTCCCTCCTTTGAGCGTTACGTAATTCATGGATGCTCCCTAAGATGACTGATCAGGTTTGTCTTTGTGTCCTACTTGGTGTTGGGCCATTTGGCTTAATACTACAATATGTAGAATGAAAAACGCAACTCTCGGTGCTTCTTTCTATTTGTTTATTTTTCTTCTTTCTGTTTTCTTCTATCTTCCTCCTTTTTCCAGTTTTTTCTTTTTTCTTTCTTATGCCTTCTTCTTTTTTCCTACATTTTTTTCTTTCTTCCTTCCCTTCTTCTTTATTTCTCTTTTTGTTCATCTACCTTATTCGTTCACACATATTCCTTCATTCTTTATTCTATTTTCTGTTTTCTTTTTCAATTCTTCTTCTGCCTTAAGCCTACTTAATTCCTTTAAATCACTCTGTTCTCTCCAGGCTTGTAAATATTCGGCAGCACTGGATGAAGGTGATGTTTTTTATTTCATTTCTTTTTATTTTCTTCTTTCCTTGAAATCGATCTCACATTCTCGAAGAGAGAGAGGAGTAAACAACAGAACTCACATCACCCAGTGCGCCACGAATATGAAATTCACCACAGCAAAATATACACATTCACTCAGCAAATGACAAAAAATCATCATGCGTTTAAATGGGTCACTCACATTCATGAGGTCGCTCTGTGTTGGATTGAATGATAAATTGAATGCTTGGTGCTGGAATGATTATTTGGATGCCCTACAGTCACACTCACGACGGTGGCTATGAGATTGATCGGAGAATATGCTGAGATCCATATTTTTCACTGCATTGACTTTGACATATTTCAACCCTGGTTCTTTCACTTAGTAAACTATTAATCATTTCCTAAAAAACACGTCTCCTCCTTTAAGATGATAATACAATTGATCTCGTGGTAAATTTCAAATTATGAAATAGGTACATTCCAGGGTTGTTAACGTTAATCAACGATTAACGCCGTTGACGTTGATTTTCTCTCTGTTCAACGTCAACGTCGTTGCGTTGAGTTACTTGGATTGTAACGTTACCGTTAACGGGATGCGTTGATTTAACGTCAACGAGCAGCGATAATCTACTCGTTAATGTTTTTTTCATCTGCCATCAGGTCTTGCATAACAACAATCAAATCGTTTCTAGGCGAATGTGGTTTCCATGGGACATGACATGGGACATGTTTTTTTTTTATCAATCATAGTTCACCGCTATGAAAATCCATTGTCATTCTGAAAATATTTTCAATTCAAGTCAGTCCAACAGAATCTGAAAAAAGCAACTTGCCAATTATTATCTCCACATATTCAGACCGTTCAAGATGTGCGCATCAAAAGCACAGGTTTTAGTTGCTGGTGAAAGATACTGCTTTCATACATATGTATAAAGCAGATTTCATAAAATGGAAAATGTGCTTAAATTTCAGCTGTCCATGAAATTTGGCTCTCCTGTTTTCACTCAAATCCTAATTTGCTTTAAACTGATAATAAATTAAAATAAATTAATGAAAACATCATTTAGAACTATGGCAGCATTTGGAAAAAGTACTAAAGTTTTTCTTTTCAATCAGAACAAATTCTAAATGAAAATGTTTGTTCCACGGGGCATATCATTATGTACCTATTAAATATAATTTGATAGCGAAATCATTAAATTAAAAAAAAAACAAATTCCGGATTGTTAATAAAATTTAATGATTTCTTAGTGCATTTTACATTATGATATTAATTTCAATTTAGTCTCTTATAAAATGCTATGATGTTTTTTTGTCGAATATACTATTATCTGGGCGATGATATTCAATAGCTGAGTAATGACGACATTAGCAGATTATGTTATACTATAAAAAAAATTGTTTGATCTTACATATGTTTCTACAGTTATCTTTATATCAAAGGGGCTTACGGCTAAATCTCCAATTCTAAATCTGTCGAAGCGGTAGTTTGAAAATAGGGTTGTGACAGTACATATAGCTACTCATTAACGTAAAAAATAATGCAGACGTTAACGTTAAATTAACGGAAAGCGATAACGTTACCGTTGATAAACGTTTTTTCAAAATTAACGTAAAAATCGTTAATCGTTGAAATTAACGTTAACGGATTAACGAAACGGCGTTAATCGTTGATTAACGTTAACAACCCTGGTACATTCCTTCTTCAGTATCCAAAAACTTAAATCTGGTGTAATAGTTTTCGTACAGCGTTAATATTTAAGTCGATAGTTCAGGAAAAGTGGACAGATGGTTTACCAATGATTTACCCCATATGCGCGTTATAGTTTTCTCAACTTGAGCTCTTTGAACAATATAGCAAAAATCACGTGGTATCCAAGGTGGCCGATTTGTGGCATTGTTATATAATCACCTTGACTAATAACACTCCTACTCCCTATAATAGTTTCCCTATGTGTCCCAAATTTGGTTGAAATCAATTGAGAGGTTCCCACCACATTGTGTACTCAGGATAAAGAATATGTGTACCAAATTTGGTTGAAATCGGTTCATAAGCACATAAGTTACACTGAATTGTCAGTTTTCTAAACCATACCCCTCCCTCCTGTGGCATGTGCACAACACATGTTACAAACTATTTCTAAAATAACGTGCATCAGGATATCCAATTCAAAGTAGACCACCCTAGTGGTTCTCTTGAATATAAAATTCCTTTCTTCCCAGAATCATCCAACTGCTTACGCAACGAGTGCATACGAGTGCATAAGCAGTTCGATGACTTAAAAAGCTATTACAGCAATTCCGACCCGAACGTGTCATGTTGTAAATTATTGTCACCAAGCCAGATGTGGTTCGTTGTTGTCAAGTACCTTATTCGCCTTTCTCCTATTTCAGAACCCATTCAATATGCCATAGCTATTTGTCTCTTTCCCCATTTACGATATCGATCACTGATTGGTGATCGCCGTTTTCTCCTCAAACCAAAATGCTTCAAGTGTCTCCAGTAGTTTACATGTTTCAAGAAAAGTTTCAATAAAGGAGATCGTTGTTAACCGTCAACAGTGAAGGTTCTATTTTTCTAAATATCACTTCACGGGAAATTGTGTATGGACTTCACACTCCAAACCCTCCCCTTTTCACCAATTACACACCCATTTAATCATCTCCTCTTAGTGAATATTTTAAAAAATTTGGTTCAAACCGGTTCGGGAGTTGAAAATTACACTGATTTGTTCGTTTTCTTAACAAATCCCCACCCCTCTCTATATTATCTTTCCCTGTGGATAGAAAATGTATGTGTCAAATTTGGTTGAAATCGATTTTTAACATGCTTTCCTGAATTTTAACATGCTTTCCAATAAGAACGTGTTCTGCTATGTACCTCAGGTTCAAGATCTACACATTGTCTTTCGAATGAGCCGGGAAGAATTGCATAAATCGGATATGAGACTAAAGAAATATGTGTAAAAAACTTTGCCATATTTTTTAAATGGTGAACCCAAACTTCCCAAGCAACACCACTTGTTTCTCAGTGAGTAACAACAACTGTGGAGTGACTTACTAAAGGTCTGAGTTATGCACAACGCGTCGTATTTGGAAATCGTTTGTGACACAAAAAGCGCAAGAGGTGGAGCCTATTTGCAACATCTTGCGGCTACAATGAAAATAAAAACACAAAAATCAACCGGGAATCGAACCATGGACCTTGAGATTTGTAACCTTTTACTATAACCATCACACCATCAATTCTATTTGGATACTCTGCTACGAGTGCCCTACATAAACAACAAAATCATTTGTAACTTCATTGTACCTTATACGGAACAGGCAGGCGACTGTCAAAAATAAAATGCTGCTCAACTGAGCTCAGTGTTTTGCAACATATCAGAAACATTGTCGTAACATCAATGAACCGAAGTGTTATTAATACTGCAACTTATCTGTTTTGTTTCTGATATGAAACACATTGAATATCAAATCACCCAAAAAGTCAGATGCGTGGCATATTGCAACGCCACTTAAACGGAAATGAAACATTGTGTGTTTCTGAAACTGGAAAGTGGCTTTAGTTTGACTTGATGTATTGCCAGTGTCTTCAATGCAATTCATTAGAAACAAACAGCTATTTGAAAGATGTTGCGCGTGTTTCTTGGGTTATGGCCGGGAGTGTACATGGAGGGAGATCATGTTCAAATATGACCATGTTCCTGTTACATGAGTAAAGACATCATTTAAAATAGTAATATTTTAACTTGCTCTAAGTTGTAGATATTAAGTTGCGTTAGTAGAGCTCATTTGATTCTCCAGCTAATTTTCAAGGATCGGTGTGGTGGTCACATTTTTGGTCACCATGAACAGGACTTTCGCATCGTACCACGTTTACGTCTTCATTCACGCCGAGTATATCCTATTAGTACAATGTTATGGAAATGCTAACATCATCTTCCAAACTTAGACGTACATGTTCATGATAGAATTAGAGGCGAAAGTATAGATTTTTGTTAAATCCGTTTGGATACGGCAGGCATGAATAATGTTTAATAGAAGTAGATTTGAAAGCGAGCGGAGGGCAATATTTGTGATGGTATCAATCTCACGATCGTCCTTCTGCCAAAATTCCGTATGAAGAGGGAGGAAAGAGTATCATTGTTGTGAATTCTATTATGAATATGTACGTCTAAGTTTGGAAGATGATATTAGCTTTTCCAGAACATTGTTAAAAAGCGGTAACTTCACGCAGAAATAATACACTAATCTCATTCACTAATCTCATAGTGTACATCCTATTGGTAATCGTGTTCCTGATCTTCAACAGCTATGTTCAAATTGCCACCGCCTCCTAAGGCAGGCATCTTACCAATTTGTACCAACTCTCACAGACTCCCAGCAACCTTCATTTATAAAATCTGTCAAAAAATTTGATAAATTTGATCCCATCTTTGTTGACATCCTAAAGTGTTGACTATTTCCAATTTCGATTCCAAAGGAAGAAAGGGCTTGTGAAACATCTCTGGAGCCCAATAATGACCTAAGGGCAGCATTTCTCTCATTTGGATTAATGAAATGCATCAATAAGGAGAAAAGGAGAACGATACCAGCAGAGACATTCCGAAATGCATCGTGACCGGTAATTACTCTGGACTCCGCAAACCCCTTCGATCAAATAGAATTCTCCGTCTTCGAAAGAAAAATGCTGCGTATCATTTATGATACACGGAGAAGGCTAACGACAATATAATTCGCATCATCTGTTTAGGGAACAAACATACCGCAAAACCGAACGATTGCGGATCGCCAGGCACATATCCAGAATTGGTTTGGAGGAGGTTTGCGCGAGCCCAATAAGCCGCCTTTAAAAACAACCATTACGAACGGCATAGAAGATAATACGACTGGATACAATCGGCAACGACCTAGGCGACAAATAAAGGATCACGATTGGAAGCTTGGAACATGGAACTGCAAGTCGCTAGGCTGCGCAGGTTGCAACAGGATAATCTACGATGAATTGCATCCCCGCAACTTCGACGTCGTAGCGCTGCAGGAAATCTTCTGGACAAGAAAGAAAGTGTGAAAAAGCGGGCATCGAGCGGTTACCTTCTACCAAAGTTGTGGCACCACCAACGAGCTGGGAACCGGCTTCATAGTGCTGGGAAAGATGCACCAACGCGTGATTGGGTGGCAGCCAATCAACGCAAGGATGTACAAGCTGAGGATAAAAAACCGTTTCTTCAACTATAGCATCATCAACGTGTACTGCCCACACGAAGGGAGAACCGACGACGAGAAGAAAACGCTCTATGCACAGCTGGAGCAGACATACGATGTATGCCCGTTGCATGACGCCAAAATCGTCATCGGTGACATGAACGCTCGGGTTTGAAGGGAGGAAATGTATAGACCGGTCATCGGACCTGATAGTCTGCATACCGTTTCGAACGACAACGGCCAACGATGCATAAACTTTGCAGCCTCCCGCGGAATGGTAGTCCGAAGCACTTTTTTCCCCCGCAAGAATATCCACAAGCCCACATGGAAATCACCTAATCAAGTAACGGAAAACCAAATCGACCACGTTCGGTCCACGGTCCACGACCACGGTAAATTCTTCTCCGACATCAAATATGTACGCACTTACCGCAGTGCGAAAATTGAATCCGACCACTACCTGGTTTCAGTATGTCTGCGCTCAAAACTCTCGACGGTGTACAACACGCGGGTGGCTACAAGAAGGTAAACTAGCCCAAGACTACGCAGCTGGAAGTGGCACTCCCAACGGAAGAGCAGTTAGGCGCAGCGTCTCTTGAAGATATGGCTGGAGATATTCGACCCGCCATTGGAAGCACCGCAGGCGCTGAACTAGGTAGTGTTCCCCCGGATCAGAGAAACGACTGGTATGACGGCGCATGTGAGCACTTAGTTGAGGAGAAGAATGCAGCATGGGCGAGATTGATGCAAAACCGCACATGGGCGAACGAGGCACGATACAATACGATTTTTCGGAGGAAAAAGCGCCAGCAGGAAGGTCGAGAACGTGAAGAGACGGAGGAACTGAACCGCGCTAAGAACGCACGAAAGTTCTATGAGAAGTTAAATCGTTAACGTAAGGGTCACGTGCCACAGCCCGATATGTGTAAAGACATAAACGGGAACCTTCTTACAAACGAGCGTGAGGTGATCCAAAGGTGGCGGCAGCACTACAAAGAGCACCTGAATGACGATATGGCAGACAAATGTGGCGGTATGGTAATGAACCTAGGAGTACACGCGCAGGACATGCGACTTCCGGCTCCGAATCTCCAGGAAATCCAGGAGGAGATCGGCCGGCTGTAAAACAACAAAGCCCCTGGGGTTGACCAACTACCAGGAGAGCTGTTTAAACACGGTGGTGAGGCACTGGCTAGAGCGCTGCACTGGGTGATTACCAAGGTTTGGGAGGATGAGGTTCTGCCGCAGGAGTGGATAGAAGGTGTCGTGTGTTCCATCTACAAAAAGGACGATAAGCAGGATTGTAGCAACTACCGCGCAATCACATTGCTGAACGCCGCCTACAAGGTACTCTCCCTAATTTTATGCTGCCGACTAACACCAATTGCAAGAGAGTTCGTGGAGCAGTACCAGGCGGGATTAATGGAGTGAACGCTTTACCACGGCCAGGTGTTCGCCGTACGTCAGGTATTGCAGAAAAGCCGCGAATACAACGTGCCCACACATTATCTATTTATCGACTTCAAAGCCGCATATGATACAATCGATCGGGACCAGTTATGGCAGCGAATGCACGAAAACGGATTTCCGGATCAACTGATACTGTTGATCAAGGCGACGATGGATCGGGCGATGTACATAGTTCGAGTTTCAGGGGCATTCTCGAGTCCGCGAAGGACAGCAGTCGAGTTTCGCGAAGGGCAGGAATTGACACGAGTGGTACGATTTTCACGAAGTCCGTCAAGTTATTTGGTTTCGCCGACTACATTGATATCATGCCACGTAACTTTGAGAGGATGGAGGAAGCCTACATCAGACTGAAAAGCGAAGCTAAACGGATTTGACTAGTCATCAACACGTCGAAGACGAAGTACATGATAAAAAGAGCATCAAGAGAGGTCAATGTGAGCCATCCCCCACGAGTTTCTATCGGTGGTGACGAAATCGAGGTGGTTGAAGAATTCGTGTACTTGGGCTCATTGGTGACCGCCGATAACGATACCAGCAGAGAAATTCGGAGACGCATCATGGCAGGAAATCGTACGTACTTTGGACTTTGCAAAACGCTCCGATAGAATAGAGTTCGCCGCCGTACCAAATTGACCGGTAATTCTCTATGAACACGAGACCTGGACGATGCTCGTGGATGACCAACGCGCACTAAGAGTTTCGAAAGGAAAGTGCTGCGTACCATCTATGGTGGGGTGGAGATGGCGGATGGTACGTGGAGGAGGCGAATGAACAACGAGTTGCATCAGCTGTTGGGAGAACCATCCATCGTTCACACCGCGAAAATCTGAAGACTGCGGTGGGACGGACACGTAGCCAGAATGTCGGACAGTAATCCGGTGAAAATGGTTCTCGACAACGATCCGACGGGAACAAGAAGGCGAGATGCACAGCGAGCAAGGTGGATCGATCAGGTGAAGGACGATTTGCGAACCCTCCGCAGACTGCGTGGTTGGCGATGTGCAGCCATGGGCCGAGCTGAACGGAGAAGACTTTTATGTATTGCACAGGCCACTCCGGCCTTAGTCTGGTAATAAATAAATAAAATTAATTATGGATGTTGTTATAGATTAATTATAGATAGATGTGATATACACATATAAAACAAAGTTGTCATTGCCATTGGTTCCACATGCGGCTAATTGGGCGTGCGTATACCTTTAAATAACCTTATCTTCAATGAAATGTATGTACCAATTTATTAATTTATGTATAATATTATTTCCGAATGATACAGATCTTGCAATTTCATGCATTTTCAATAACCCACTACTCAATGAACGAATTTTCATCCCAACCCAACAAACAACAGCCAACATTTGTACTTTAATAATTTTCACTTTCACTCTTTCTGCCTCACTCACACTCTTCGGCGGTATTTGCTTCACAATATATAAAATGACATAAAATTTCATGAATGAGTGATTTATAGCATATCCTTCTCTTTGTTAAATGGTAGACCGCCAGAATTTCTTTCGATTCTTCCTTTTTGTTCTATGAGGGCAATTACACTGCCAACTGAAGTTAGAATGAATCGGGTTCCTAAGGTATACATGCGAATAGGCATAGGGGCTGTATCGGTGTTTAATTTATTGTCCATCTCTGGATGGGCATTTGCGCATTGATCTTTTACCCACACGCGACAAATGTGGTTGTGGCTGTTTTGGGCAATAATTTTCACTCTGATTCCGGGGTGGAGCTTGCGTTTCATTTTCAGCACCTGAATGTCTGATATAGTGCGTATTTTGTGAGCTAAGAAGAAAGCATCCGCCTGCCTGATTGCCCGCCCGTAAATCATTTTTACTGGAGGTATGCAATATCACATAGCATGTGACCCGGTGCAAAAGTATTTACAAATAAAAATTTCACAGGTATCGAAAACATCGGAACGAGAAGACGTCAATAAATTATTTCCATGGCGCCGAGACATGATAGTACCTTCCTATAAATACGATCCGAGCTATTTATGTATAGTCACAGAAACAAAGTTCAGCCTGTCTTGCTAGTTAAGGTATTTGTTGAAAATTCGTTGGAACGCGGCCAATATCCTGTACGAAGTTGGTCTTTTTTTACTGCGAAGGTGTGACATTAGATGCGATATATGAGAAGATTTTTTCGTGCTACCCTAACGAATGGAGAAAAGAAATGGAAAAATGGCACATTGATCCCAAAGGTAAAGCTTTGAAGCTGTTACGCAAATCTGAGTCTAACTTTCTTTGTATCCGGAAATTCTTTTATTCGTGCGGTGTAATAACCAAATAGAGGGTTCTTAAAGCACTTGGTTGTCAAAAATTCCTGAATAGTGGGAGATATATGGAAATCTCGTGCGTTGAGTCTGTTCTATTCTATCTTTCCATTCCCATCTGCTTCGATAGACCAGGTGAGGCTGAAAAGGCATGAGGCTCAATTTGATGCGATTGTCTCCGAATGGAGAAATTCTCGAAACTCGGCGAAAGCAAATAGAGTTTGACAAAGCAAGTCGAAAAAGATGTATCGCGTTTGTCTTCAAAACCAGAATCGACGTGTGCAACTTTGTGATTTGTGTCGCAACTTTGGAGGCAAAAATTGAACCCACACAATGAAATTAGATGCATTTTGCTTTCAATGCCGCAATAACTCTTTGTTCTTAATGGTGTCTGTCCGAACAAAAGTCTGGAACAATAAAAAACTGCAGGATGCCTCTCGGTAGGCGACAATGAACAGATCAACTTTTGGACGGTTCCGGTAAAAGGTGAACCGTAAGCAACTTTATATATTTAGTTTCAGTTGTCACCAGTACACATCTTACGTCCTCTGAAAACTTGTTTATCAAATTATTAGCTAATTCCTGTTTTTATTTGGTGCTGATTAGAATTTGTTTTCTTTTTGCACTGTAGTTAATAAGGATAGTTCATTACTCAACGAACGGCACAATTTTCACATTTAAACTAAAAAAGGCAAGGCAATTAGTTATTGCAAAATTGCTCACAAAACAAATATATTTTTTACATTTTGTTACAAAAGAACTGTGGTATGCCAAGGATTGCCAATTCGTAGACGGCGAGTTCGATTCTGGATGTTTTCAGATGAGAAACATTCTCAACTCCTTGGAAAAAGTGTATCCATTGTACTTGTAATTTAGAGTCCAATATAAGGTGAAAGTAAGCCGAGGGACATCATATAAAATTATCTAAATAACATGAAATCGATGAAAAAAGTTAAATGACAAAATCGAATTATGCGATATAGTAATGCAACATGATTTGATTCATTTGCTTATGTCATGATCGATAGGGGAAGGTGGGGAGACTTGATCCCCGGGGAGACTTGATCACTCCCTGTTTTATCGAGAATTAAAGTAGTCTTGTTATAGCGTATTTTTCAGTATAGATCCTCTAGACAAATGACCTTTATGTGGTGAGTTATTTTTTGGATTGACAACCTCATTTATTCTGCAAGGCGGTTTGTATGTTTTGACCTTCCTAAAGTTTTTTTTATTGGCCACGCAAAATTTGAACAACTTTTCATAACAATGACCAAATGCTTTCGTTTTTTCACTGCACAAAGCCATAAATATGTTTAATGATCTGTGCTGATGAAAATGTCAACATTCCATCAAAGTTTTAGGATATTTGGATTTGAAGTTATTGCCTCAATATGGGGACACTTGATCCCCCATTAGTCATCCATACAAAAATTTGGCCAAAAAATATAAATCTATTCTCAGGTTTCTAATTTTTTGTAGATTTGACAGATTTGATGAAGGTTTGACAGAAAAAATATTTATTACGTAGATATCATAGAAAGGGGATTAAGTCTCCCCAAATTTTAAAATTGCATGTGCTGTCGAATTCAATAACAAAAATATTCAGCTATAAGGGGCCCTCCTTAGCCGTGCGGTAAGATGGGCGGCTACAAAGCAAGACCATGCTGAGGGTGGCTGGGTTCGATTCCCGGTGCCGGTCTAGGCAATTTTCGGATTGGAAATTGTCTCGACTTCCCTGGGCATAAAAGTATCATCGTGTTAGCCTCATGGTATACGAATGCAAAAATGGTAACTTGGCTTAGAAACCTTGCAGTTAATAACTGTGGAAGTGATTAATGAACACTAAGCTGTGAGGCGGCTCTGTCCCAGTATGGGGATGTATGCCAATAAGAAGAAGAAGATAAGCACAGCAATTAAAAAGCTCCGCGTAGTTTGAAAGAAAAATATTTAAAAAATCTGAGGGCACCTTTCTTATTTTATCAAAGCAGATTCTTGGAGAGGATCAATTTCCCCCGAATATTTCGAAAGTCGATGTTTGACAGCACTCCAAAAAATCGACTGTGTATCAATAACAACAATAATTTGGAGACTGTCATACATCAGTAAAGTTAAATATTATATTTCCTAGAGAGTCTATGTGGAAATCACGTATGTTTATTTATTTTTGGCTGTAATACATCGGAAATCAGAAAAGGGAATCAAGTCTCCCCAGTCTCCCCTAATAAACAGCTAAAGCGAAAAAGTAAAAGCTTAAAGAAGGCAAAGGAGCGTGAGATCAAATTTTATTTTGAGCCTCAACCGTCCTGATCATGTGGCCCTCACTGAGTTCTCGATCAACATACGTTCTTTGGATCCCATAGTGCCCTTCCTTCCTTAATATGTTAGAAATAATTGTTCATTACCGATCAAACGCAACCATAAATAACTCCCCCGATGTGAAACGCTCCATTTAATTAATTTTGCATACAAAGTCGATCGGGAAAGTTAGTGAGCCCCAATTTTAGTCAAAACTAGTATTACATAACATATATGCATCTTTGCCGTGGAATATGGTCCATTCATGGTTTTGAAACGCTAGCGAAACGAAGTCAACCTTAACCGAACAACGCGCATAAGACAGAACAGAATCGCATGCTTTGCAGTCTCTTTCATTCACCTTGGATATACGGGAGTGTCGTTCGTCGATTGTTGATACACAAAGAGTCTATTTTAAAAATTGCAGTTTGTTGTATGATGCCTATCTGTTATGTGCTAGTATCAAACAAACAAAGTATCATCAAAGCACATTGATCCGAAAGATTCCGCATATAGAATTGCTGGATGGCGCTTTTCACTCCAGCTGAAAACCAAACTTTTACTCTACATATTATACATTTTTTAATTTTTTTTGACAAAATCACTCACGGTTTTCGGGAGCCTCTTCGTAAAAATGTAAAATTGTAATTGTCACTAATAAGCGGGTTTGAATGACAACAGCGTGAGCTAGAGATAAAAGAGTGGAAAGTATGCATTTCCTTATATATTTAGTCGACTTTGACGTAGAACTACTATATTGGGGTACACGCGTTGTGGAAATCGGAGACCATCATGAACATATGATAGATTTTGAACGTTAATATCTCAGCCGTTTCTCGATGGATTTCCAATTCTTTAGCCATTCGATCAAGGATGAGTCAACGCTTCTTTGTGATGTGAAAATATTTATGTGAATTATATATTAATTTATGTGAAAATATTGATTATTATGTGAAAATATTGATTATTAACTATTTATTATCGATAATTGATAAAAAGTCTACAAATAGGTAAATCCAACCAATCACGTACATGCATCACCAGCACAGACATCAAAATCAAGCAACTTGCGGGTTGGGATCTTATCCTTAGTTTAAACAAGATTTCACGCAGAGCGGACACAGCAGCATGAAGGTGTAGGTAGCATTTTCAACGGAAACCATAACGTGGTGGTGGTCGCCGGCGTGGTTGCTGCAGGTCATTCAACCTCAACGAACCAGCAGTTTATGTAAGAAAAAGGTTGATTACAAAAATGGCGTCTGTTGCGATCCGGTGCCACCAGTAGTGATGCAATACACCCGATTCTTTTTTTACACGGGGAATGGTAAGTCACCCCTCCCTCTCTAGCTACACTACTGTACAGAGCATGGAAAGTATTTACCAATCGAATAAAAATTCGCGAGATTGCGTGATAGTCATGCATTTAATTTCGCACGGCACCGAATACGCCTGCATCGCCGCCGCAATGGTCGGTGGTACGTTGCTCTCATTTTAAACTCCCCTGGGGGACACGCTCGACACCCTCGACTTTGGATGCTTATAACTTGGCCAATTTCAAAGGGATTTACATCCGGTCTTCACCAGTCGCTTCCTTATATAAAAAAGGTTCTACATTTTGTCCACAACAGGAATCCGTTGACTACAGCGCCACCTAGAAGCACAAAACTGAAACGGTTGCGTTTCCTCATACATTTGGATCACTTTTCCCATTCAAACTTTGAGCCATTTGCGCACGCCAACCACTGGACCGAATGAGCTGAAATTTTCAGGGGAGCTTCTGGGACCCCCAAACTGTCATTTAAGAGTGCAAGGTTTGAAATTCCAGACTTTTCACTTTTTCCATATAAGCTTGGGCCACTCTATTGACCAACTACCAGGAGAGCTATTTAAACACGGTGGTGAGGCACTGGCTAGAGCTCTGCACTGGGTGATTACCAAGGTTTGGGAGGATGAGGTTCTGCCGCAGGAGTGGATGGAAGGTGTCGTTTGTCCCATCTACAAAAAGGGCGATAAGCTGCACTGCATAAGCACCAATTGCAAGGGAGTTCGTGGGGCAATACCAGGCGGGTTTATAGGAAAACGCTCCACCACGGACCAGGTGTTCGCCATTCGCCAAGTACTGCAGAAATGCCGCGAATACAACGTGCTCACACATCATCTATTCATCGACTTCAAAGCCGCATATGATACAATCGATCGGGACCAGCTATGGCAGTTAATGCATGAACATGGATTTCCGGATAAACTGACACGGTTGATCAAAGCGATGATAGATCGGGTGATGTGCGTAGTTCGAGTTTCAGGGGCATTCTCGAGTCCCTTCGAAACACGCACAGGGTTACGGCAAGGTGATGGTCTTCCGTGTCTGTTTTTCAACATCGCTTTGGAAGGAGTAATACGAAGAGCAGGGATTAACACAAGTGATACAATTTTCAATAAGTCCGTCCAGCTATTTGCCTTCGCCGACGACATAGATATTATGGCACGTAACTTTGAGAAGATGGAGGAAGCCTACATCAGACTGAAGAGGAAAGCTAAGCGGATCGGACTAGTCATCAACACGTCGAAGACGAAGTACATGATAGGAAGGGGTTCAAGAGAAGACAATGTGAGCCACCCACCGCGAGTTTGCATCGGTGGTGACGAAATCGAGGTGGTAGAAGAATTTGTGTACTTGGGCTCACTGGTGACTGCTGAAAATGATACCAGAAGAGAAATTCGAAGACGCATAGTGGCTGGAAATCGTACGTACTTTGGACTCCGCAAGACGCTTCGATCGAATAGAGTTCGCCGCCGTACCAAACTGACAATCTACAAAACGCTCATTAGACCGGTAGTCCTCTACGGACACGAGACCTGGACGATGCTCGTGGAGGACCAACGCGCACTTGGAGTTTTCGAAAGGGAAGTGCTGCGTACCACCTATGGTGGGGTGCAGATGGCGGACGGTACGTGGAGGAGGGGAATGAACCACGAGTTTCATGAGCTGCTGGGAGAACCATCCATCGTTCACACCGCGAAAATCAGACGACTGCGGTGGGCCGGGCACGTAGCCAGAATGCCGGACAGTAACCCGGTGAAAATGGTTCTCGACAACGATCCGACAAGAAGGCGAGGTGCGCAGCGGGCAAAGTGGAGCGATCAGGTGGAAGATGACTTGCGGACCCTCCGTAGACTGCGTGGTTGGCGACGGGTAGCCATAGACCGAGCTGAATGGAGAAGACTCTTATATACCGCACAGTCCACTACGGCCTTAGTCTAAATAAATAAATAATAAATCGATTATCCCCACTCAGAATCAAGATTGAAGAATTGTATTCAGGATTCCATAAAAAAAATTACACGAATAAAGCCAAAAAGGCAATATAAAAGCGAGTGTTCGGAATATGAGCCATATTTGGAATTTGATTCAAAACGGTATCATCTCACTCCGACGCGAGCTTGTGATTCTGCTACCGAAAGGCAACATTTTCTGTCAGCGCCAAACGATTAAGTTTGGACTTTGAAGAACATTTATTTCGGATAAATCTTTCTTTTGTATACAATGGTGGACCGGACAAAATCGATTTCATTTCCAATGATCAATGGAAACAAAACCAAAGACTAAGAGAAGCATAACCAAAGAACCTTGCTAGAAAAGTTCACTTTCTGGCGACGACAGCCAAATCGATGAAGACGCCATTAGTGGAAAATTTCTACACCACCACAACCACCCACCGTTGCTCAAACCGACAGGCGCCAAGCGATTAAGTTTTGTATTATGCAGAAATTTCGCCTTGGATCCAATTTCTTTTGTTACTCTCCTCAACAAAACGTATTTGGAATCACTAATAGCTCCAAATTAACCAAATAATAATCAAATTCAGAATCTTGCGAGATAATTTCACTGCATGCTTTGAATTTGCCAGCCTCTCCCATGCTTCGGGACCGCTCCATTCGGAATCCCGATCAAATTGGCTCGCGCGCGCCTGGACGCCGCTTTTTTGTATCTAAAGAATCTAATCCGAAATCCGATTATCCCCGCATCCCCGTCGTTATGAGTGAACATCATATTTACACCCATAACAGATCCCAAAGGGGCGGGGCTAATGGGCTTACTTTATAGATATTTGTATATATTTTATGACAGATAAGCCATATTTCTATCTTTTTAATAGAACGATCACTTTTAATTTAAATTTGGGTTATTGCGTAAAATAAGACGAAGTCCTAATTGGGAGATAACGACGAGAGGAAGACATACGGAAGGGATTAACGACAGACATTGAAATGTACAACAAGAGGAAGACATTCGTAATGGGGTACGACAGACAAGGGATAAGTCCTAATTGTTATATGTTAACCAGAAAATCGAAATATTTTAAACATGAGCAGATGACTAATACACGTTTGTAATTAGCATGTCTTATCAGAAAAATTGGCCTTCCTTGTACAATAAAGTTTATAGTCTAAATGTTTCTCAATTATTATTTATTCTATTTCTAGTTTACTCCTTTGATAAATAATTTTCTATACGAACGAATTTATATCACCGCCTCTTTTCTCTTCCTATTAAACGCAAACTTTCATCTACTCAGTGACTGAGTAAAATTGTATTGCTGTCTCTTTCTATCCCACGGAAATTTTACTCAATTTACGTCAAAAGCAGGACAACTCAAAACTATGAGTAATCCTGCTTTTGACGGAAATTGAGTAAAATTTTCATGGGAAGAAAAGAGATGGCAACACAATTTTAAGTCACTGAGTAGGTGAAAGTTAAGAGTGTTAGAGTTTAAACGTTTGGGACAAAATTGCTAGCTGTGCAGTGCACAGGTTGCACATGCGGACCAAAGAATCTTGCCAAAAACGTTTACTTTCAAATCAAATCAAATTTCAAATTTATAAATTTTTCAAATTCAAATTTATCACGTTACTAGAATTTATTTCGTTACTCTTCTCAACAATAAGCATTTTAATTTACGAATAGCCCATAACACTACAACCAGCATAGTGTATGAAAGGCTGTGCAACAAAAGTTCTAAAGTACAAAAAGTTTAGTGACTAAAATCTAGAATCTAGAGGTTTGTAATCCTCTATTTGAGAGACATGAAGGCTTTTTCCGAAAAGCTCAGTAGCTTCGTTGATAAAATATCGAAAGTCTCAGAAGCCTCCTCTTAAGAGGCTAAGAAGCCTCCTTTCAAAATGCTTGGAAGTCTCCTTAAAAAAGGCCTCCTATTGGGAAGCCTCTTTTCAAAGGGATTGGAAGTCTCAGAAGCCTTCTCTCAAGACGCACGAAAGCCTCCTTTCAAAAGGCTCGAAAGGCTCCTTTCAAGAGGCTCGGAAGCCTCCTTTCAAAAGGCTCGGAAGACTCCTTTCAAGAGGCGCGAAAGCCTCCTATCAAAGGCTCGGAAGCCTCTTTTCATGAGGATTTGAAGCCTCCTTTCAGAAGAATTGAACATCTTCCTCCTTTTTAGAGGGTTGGAAGATTTCTCTCTAGAGGTTTGGAAGCCTCCTTCATAGAGGCTTGGACGCCTCCTTTATAGAGGCTTTCAAAATGCTTGGAAGTCTCCTTAAAAGAGGCCTCCTTTTAGGAAGCCTCTTTTCAAAAGGATTGGAAGTCTCAGAAGCCTCCTCTCAAGACGCTCGAAAGCCTCCTTTCAAGAGGCTCGGAAGCCTCCTTTCAAAAGGCTTGGAAGCCTCATATCAAGAAGCACGGAAGCCTCCTATCAAGAGGCTCGGAAGCCTATTTTTAAAAGGCTCGGAAGTCTCCTTTCAAGAGGCTCGGAAGCCTCTTCTCGAGAGGCTTGGAAGCCTCCTTTCGAAAGAATTGAAAATCTTTTTGTTAAGGTTTGGAAGCCTACTTTTTAAAGGGTTGGAAGCTTTCTTTCTAGAGGCTTAGAAGCCTCTTTTCAAGAGGCTTGGAAGCCTCCTTTATAGAGGCTTGGAGGCCTTCTATATCCCGGGAATTAAACCACTCAACTTGGACATTAATTTACAATGTTCCAGTTTTTTAGCTGGTGTTAGTGTTTGGAGAGGCACAGTATTGAAAATAAGGAATCGTCATTGTCGTCAACGGAGATTATTTGAACACTTAAGCCGAGTAGTCTGTTTGTCTGGGTGAAGATTTTTTCCAACGGTCAATACCCCTTCCTGGGGAAATAGTATTAGTGCTGAAAAGGACTGTTTGCAATGTATTCTTGAACTTCCGCTCACTTTTCCATCGGCGCCATAGATACACGTACCTCAACCGTGGGCGGAAACCGAACGTTGAAAATGAATATATTTGCGTTTGGATTTGTTCCGCTTCCGATTCTGCTTATTTTGCCTTTTTTACATTTTTAATGATGATGTCTTCTGGGATTCCGATATCCTACACTGAAACCCAGACGAGTGACTTCAGCGGCGATGGACTTCAAGGAAAATGGACTTCAGCATCCACCAGCACTGACCGGAATTCCCAGATTCCCATATAAAACTTAGTCTAAGTTACTTAACCTATAGCTCTAAAATAAGAAAACTAAAACAAACGGCTCTTATCAGAGCCACCCATCTATGATGGGGAAGAAAGAGCTTATACTGAAATTGTTGAAATCAATGTTAATGATGAGACACAAACTATGATGACAAATACTAGAGCCACGATACGACAACACGGATAGAATAAAATGTAGCTCTGTCAACACTGTAGTAAATCTTCTTCATTATAGAACTACACATAATAAGGGAGGAATTGTTAATCTATAGGTAAACTGTTTCATATCGCTTTTTCATGTGAGCACTTAGCATAACAATAAAATACAATAAACAAAGCAATTTTATTTCATAATCTATCATTGGTTTTCAATGCAAACACTTCTGCCTCATACGCATAAGGTCGTAGGTTCAATCCCAGGCCCGTAAATGTCTAACATAGCTAAATCGTTGTTAATCAACTCACCCAATGCTCACATGATTCGCTGTATGCCTGAATAGATGAAAATCAATAATTCATGCAACTTTTTTCTTGCTTTTCTACTAATGCAGGAGATCATTCCGTATTACCAACAAGCATGCTAATTGGCCTCTGTTCCTCCACATTGTTTTCCTAATGGCATTGATAGGGCATTCAATGAACATCCACCTATCGGACCAGTACCAGAGTAAATATCCGATAGACGATGCTAAATACGGCTTGGGATCGGGAGTTCATAAACCGATTACCCCTCGTGGTGTGAGCTGAGTTTATTGGATAGTGATACTCCCCGTCGGCACTTTGGTTGTTCTAAGAACAAGAGAGTGAACTGCCTCCTCTCCGTCCTGTCGTTGTTCTAACGTAGCGCAGCAAAACAAAAGGCAATCGGATGATTTATTTACTCACCGCCAGGCTGTTAATTATGGACTCCACTAACTTTTTCAAAATTAAATAAATACGGGCGGCGTCTTCTGAATATGTTGGTTTTTCGGTTCGTACTGTGGATGGTTCTTGGTATGCAAAGCGCGTGATACTCGTTTATTTGTGGCTGATGCATTGCATTACTGAACTGATCAACCGAATAACAAAAAACTGTCGTAGCTCCAGTGAACTAAAAGATACGAACGATAGTTTCTAAATTACAAACATAGGTCTGGTTAGTGAGCTTTTTAATTCACGCATTCAAACCGATTTTTCATTTCAACGACAGTGTTGAAGAGCGTTATAATACATGTTCAAAATGTTTGATTTGTTTTACTTTGGTTGGTGTAAAAGAATTATGATTTATTACTGTTCAATATGGCATCCCAAAATTATGACAAATATGATTCCAATGCTGAACATGAAAGCACAAAATATTTCTCTATCTACACGCTGACAAAAGATGTTTGTTTCCTCCTTTCTACTTTCATTGTTAATGTTCCCTGAAAACCTCCATAATGTCACGTTCGCAACGAAAAAGAAAGTCCTTGTCACCCTTTGAAAACCAAAAAAAATGATTTGTGGATTAAAGAGCAAAAGATTATCGCATTGGACCAATTGGAATCAGCCCACCCACGAGCGCACTAATGCGATAGCATCCCACTAGAGTCGCACACTCCTGAGAAGGAAACAACAAAAGCAGCCTTCCAAGTCTGGAAAGACCCCACATTCACACGCTTTTGTTTGCATGTGCTCTTCCTTCCCCGTAAATTAATTAACCACCCGCATGCAAAAATCCGTCTAGAGTGTCACCCAGGGGTGATGATACCCAGACCAGTTCCGCAATTTGTCGTCATCTAGGACAAACAATCTAATGAGAACGAGAAACACCAGTCCTCAAGTGATGTGTCCGGCTTGACAACGAAGGAAAAAAAATGCCCGTGCCTTCATTAATTCAGTGGGACGTGTCTTGTACTTGTTTTTCATGCCGCACATTGACCACTTCCATTGTATGTACAATAACGCACGCCTCATCAACTGTTGGTGGCCGAACACAGAAATATGGCGCAATAAATTTCGCGGAATTCCAAGGAAGGCCACTTCAACGGCGATTTTGAAATATTTATGAAAAGGATAAAATCAAACAAAAATGCGAACGATGAGCGATGAGTATTTCTGGCAGATATTTCGCCGAAGCTTTAAGGCAAAAGTGGTCATAATTTAGTAGTACAGTCCCATCCCGATTTTGGCAACACCCGTTTTTGGCAACATTTTCTTCACGATTTTGGCAACAACCTCGAAAATATTTTTTTTATTACTTATTAGAGCTAAAACCTTTTTATCAATATGTTATAGGATAAACAAAACCAAAAGTGAGTGTCATTAAGGTTTATATGCGTATTATGGGCTATGTACGAATACAGTCCCATCCCGATTTTGGCAACACCCGTTTTTGTCTACCCCCGATTTTGGCAACACCCGTTTTTGGCAACATTTTCTTCCCGATTTTGGCAACAACCTCGAAAATATTTTTTTTATTACTTTTCAGAGCTAAAACCTTTTTATTAATATGTAATATGATAAACAAAACCAAAAGTGAATGTCATTAAGGTTTATATGCGTATTATGGGCTCTATACGAATAATGGACACTTTCACTGAAATAATGAACCACCACCGTATTACCGCTCATTGCAAATAATTTCTATTGGAACTTTTCTACTCTTTTTATTCACGTTTTCCATGCCCTTATTCACACTACCCTAATCTAATCAGCCCACCGTGGAATGTCGTACTTTTGGCATTCGCACCGATTTTGTCATCGACAAGCTGACACACACCGTTGTACATATTACAACACCTATTAAACGAAGCCCGCTGTTTACATCACAATGCAACCGATACTGCATGAGTGATCCAGGACCAAGTAAACTGACCCCACAATCATGGGTCACACACTAATATGGGTCATTTCCATTTGATCAACATGCAAAATTGAGTGACTAATAGTTGTTACAAAGTGACCCATATGTGGGATCAGTGTAAGCCCCAGTAGGTTTAATTGCTTATTAGGGTCTTGCCGACATTTCTCACCAACACAAACGCATGGTTCGTGATTGCAAATAATCCCATGTGATTTTGCCGTGACAACAGCTCGTGGTTGCAAACAAACTGAGTAAAAGTGTGAGTGAAATATGCGTGTGAGTACACGCTCGCAGAAAGGCTAATGATTAGCAAATTCGATTTTTTAAACATGCTATATAGCCATCAGGTCGTTTTGCTCATTATGCGCCTCTTTTCTGGTATCAGCCGAGAAACCATCGTTTTTTTTTTAAATCCGTCTTTCTATTGCATTCCCGTATAGATAATAATAAACTATTTTATTTCAAAGAGTATTATTATTTAAAATTGACGCATATTTATCTAGCGATTATTATCAGAACATTGTTGGCTTTTTCAGTTTCCTGATATGCCAATTGCATAACGAGCCTTTTGATTTCAGCTTGTTTTCCAACAGTTCAACAGTAATGGTAAGAGTTTGGTAACATAGAACCGTAAGGCTCTCGCAGGCATTGAAAAAAAATCAGAACATGAGAAAAAATCGGGTTAATCTTAGCCAACTTGATGATTTGCCGCGGGGCAAGTTATGAGCTTCCTCAGATCTTTGAAATTGAATGTTCGATGATTCACCGTTTAATGATCTTCAACGCTCACCAATGGAAGCTTTTTGAGTAACGCGAATCACTTGGTAACAAAACAATGAGCGTCGTTACCGTGCGCTGATAGAAGAAGCCATTCAAGCATTCTAGAAATGAAGACTTCTATGAGTCTGGAACTCTAGCACACTGAATGGGAGGCGTTGATACTTTCTCTTTTTCACACGTCCAATGCCGTTTCCATCCCAAGAAACATTTTGGGTTTTATAACGGTCATGAAAACCAATATTTGCTCTACAAAGCTTCTATAAAACTATTATAAAACTATTATAAAACTCTATAAAACTATTATAAAACTTGTATGTTACTGGGACATGAGCGCGTTGGTCCTCCACAAGCATTGTCCACATCTCGTGTCCAAGGAGGACTACCGCCAACGGTTTAATGAGGGAGTCTGTTTAGTACGGCGGTGAACTCTATTCAATCGGAGTGTTTTATGGAGTCCAAATTATGTACGCTTTCCTGTCACGTTGCGTCTCCGAATTTGTCTGCTGGTATCGTTATCGGAGGTCAATGACTAGTCAGATCTGCTTCCCTTGCTTGCTTCCCTATTCAGTCTGATGTAGGATTCATCCATCTTTTCAATGTCAAAATAATGAAAGTAGTGCATAGAGAACTGGAGTGCGATGACCTGCAGCGAGCACCAGTTTGTCCGTAGGTTGACTGTTGTCGAGTGTCAGAGGTGGCATGCCGCAAATGGTCTTCCAGCTTCCACTTGGCCACACTGTCACTCGTAGTGCGAGGTGCACATTGTGCTCATGGATCAATCATTGTCGTCTGAAATATTCCTGGGTTGAGTGCTAGGAGACCGACTAGTGCAAAGGGATTTGGTTTTAGTGAGTCGAGTAACTACACCCATACTGACAGTACATTGGATACGTTTGACCAATGCACAGAATGGATATTTTAGTTACCATTTTCTAAAACATCAAAATCCATTATATAAGAATTCAAAATTTGTAGCACATTAAGTCATCTTGTAAAAACAATTATTTTTGGTTGATTAAATTTTATATGAGATGTCAGATTGAAGTCAGCACTTCAATGGACTAAAATAGAAACGTTTTTTTATCACCACAAATTTTTGTAAGGACGTGGCCGAGGCTATTGTTAATTTCAAAAATTATTTGTTATTAAATGTGTATTGTGAAATTGGGTAATTAGTTACATTATCGTTTGATTACTATTCTAGAGTTTGATTCAATTTTGTTTGAACTACAATCTCCGAGTTATGAATAATATCGCAAAAATGTCAATTATGATGCACGTGCATCACTTAAACACACTCTACATTCTTTGTAGTATATATTCTAAGTATTTAGCTTCAATCATGCAAACCAAAAAAAAATGAAATTTTGCATGAATTTTTTCCCGTTTTTGGCAACATCCCCATTTTGGCAACATTAAAATCCGGTCGTGTTGCCAAAATCGGGAAGGCACTGTATAGGAGGGATTCCATCAGGACCAGGACCTTTCGAAGCATCTAAACTACGTAGGGCCTGCAAAATGTCATGGACATGAAGTTGATTCACTCCAATATCATTTGAAAAGTCTGGAAATAAAAGCAAAATAGTCGTGGTCCCGATCATTTTCAGAAAATGTAGAATAGGTTTCCTGGAAAAAATCTGCAAAAAGATTACAGTTCTTTTCCGAGCTATCCCCCGCGTTTTCGTCAAGATGCATAATTGATGGAAAGTTATTAGATTTCAGTTTTGTTTTTACGTAATTAAAGAAGTTCTTAGGACAGGACTTTATTTCGCTCTCAGTTTTTGAATTGTAATCTTACAATGCGTTACTGATAGCGTAATTCAATTGATCGCATACGTCCAAGTAATATACTAAATTTTCATTACTGTTATGACTTTTGTAAATTTTGTGTGCTTTTTGCTTGCGATTTCTTAAATTCTTGATTTGCCGGTTATACCAAATTGGGTCTTTATTATTGTTATGACGTCGTTTTCGTTTTAGTGGAGTTTCTTGTGAGATTATGTCAGATAATAATCTGTAAAAAGTGTTAACAGATGCTTCGACATTTTCTTCATTTCTTAAAACTATTTGCCAGTTTACACTAGTTAACCTACCTCGAATATTTTCATAGTTCGCTAAATTATATTCAAAGACATCCTCATACTCACAATCGTTGGGTCTTTGTTGCTCATGAATGAATAACGAGTATTCGATTGCAGTGTGGAACGCTTCATTTTTCCACAATGGATTGATAGATTCTGTTACACAGAAATCTTCATAGATATTTGTCAGCAAGAGGTCCAAATAGCAATTTTGATTGTTTTTTATATGATTAATTTGGTTCAATCCTAAACTTGCAGACTTGTCAAAAAATAATTGCAAAGTTTCGTTATCCCCAACAACTGGCAGTAGGATACATTCGTTTTCTGAGTCTAGAATAAAGTCAGCATTGCGTTGGTTAAAGTCCCCATAGATGTGAACTTTAACCTCCGGTGGATGTTCTGATAGTATTTGTTCAGCGCACCCAAAAAAAAGATTCATAGTTGTGCTTACAAGCATGATTAGGTGGGAAATATACCGATGCGAATATATGCATTTCTCCAGCTATATGGGTTTTTACCCAGACATGCTCAAATTCATTGATTTTATTTGTTGTGATGATTTCTAAATTAAAGTTTGCTGAAATAGCTATTAGAACACCACCACCGGACTTTTTCTGAGACGTTAGAAAACTCCTGTCATCTCTAAATACATTAAAGTTACTTCCAAAAATTTCTTCACTCCTAACGCTTTCATCCCAGCTTGTTTCAGTTGCCAGAATAATCGAAAAGGATGAGCCTAATAAGTTTTTGTATTTTTGCTGGGCTTTCTGGGAAACTGGGAAACTCTGACAATCAATTAGAACTTCAGTCGAATTCTGTTTCGGCGAAGAAAATTTCGGTCGTCGAAATGTTTACCTCTTCTAATATTTCAAGTAGCGTGTTATCTTCTTCTTCACTTGTTAATGTATCTTCCGAGGAGTGCGTCAATGCCGATGAAAATTTGGTGGGCTGTAGAATTTATATGCGGCCTCCCTAGTGCGTTGAAGTTGTTGAGTGCGTTCACTGGAAAGGAACGAACGGTGTGATTGAAGGTCTGCCAAGGCGTCGTTGCGAGATATTCCTAGATCCTCGTGTACATCCAGGAAAATTTGACGCAATAGTTGCAAGTCTGTTGGTAGTCCTTCAGATGCTAGCATTGCAGTGGCGCTGGTTTTGGTGGTTCCACGAATGCATACTGTAGGTGGCTGGTCGTGCAAGTATGACAGGAACATCCGCACAATGTCCATAATTTTTGGGTCCCGTAGTCGTGCTTTTAAAAAACGTCGATCACCAGACGCAGCAGAATGCTCTGTGAGTCTTACTATAGGTGGTCGCATTGGGTCCAGCAGAGGAGGGTGCTCGATATCCATTTGAAGTCGGCTTTCACTGCTGCAAGAAAGTTGTGCTGGCTGTTGTTGTTGTTGTTGGCTTTGTGACTGTTGATAGTTTTCTGGTTGATGTTGTTCTTTTTGAATAGGTGGTTCTGCTCGATATGGGTTGATAGTTTCACCCTTTCTAAAATTAATCAGTTTTGGGACCGATAGACCAGGGATAGGATGGTCAGTGATAGAGGGTGGACCGGCAAATTTAACTTTAGCAATAGCAAGTAGTTCCTTGTCTTTACCCATGTGTCCTTGAGTATGATCTTTGAAATGGCCATATCTCTGCGTATATCTAACGGATTTTCGATCTGCAGCCAGCATTGGTCAGAATATTAGTTCTAGTTTCTGGGGAAAGCATAAAACATGATAGCAGTAAAAGTCATATAAAATTACAAGCAGAAGAAAAAAAATGCATTTTTAACATACCCTCAGAAAACCCGGAACATCTCCGGTGGCCAAGCGCCGATCAGAGGTTTTGCATGGAGACAGTATACTAGAAGACTCCTACCGCAGGCAAGTATCATGTCATTCTGAGCTTTTCGTACTCTGAATCCAATGCTAATTCCAGTCTACCCGCAACTAACAACAACTGGACACCGACACGAATAAGCGTTTCCGATGAAATTACCGAAGCTTGCATCACAGACAATCAATTTGCTTCAGGCCTGCCTTTTTCAATTTCTTCCAACGGGACACCGGGACGCATATCTGCCGCACGCCTCAAGGAAGCCCCTACTCCTCTCAGCTTAGTCGAGCCCCCGCTGCCAGCGATCAGCAGCCGTCCCGGTCCTTTGTCTGAGGTGGAAGATGGGGTCTTCCGAAATCCTACATCCGGCAAGTACAACCAGTTACCGGTATTTTCCGTACCTGAGAGTGTCTCGATTTCCAGTGCTTCCACTTCCGCCTCACGAGAGTTGAGTTCTCCTCAACCGCTTGTTTCCGATGTAAGGACTGCTGCCTCAGTATCTTCGAATATTTTGGTATACTACCAAAACGTCGGCGGAATCAATAGCTCTATTGCCGATTACCATCTGGCCTTGTGCGATGGCTGCTATGACGTGTACGCGTTTACCGAAACCTGGCTCAACGATAAGACCTCTACAAATCAACTGTTCGACGACTCATACTACGTTTATCGACAAGACAGGTCACTTTTCAATAGCAACAAACGCACTGGAGGAGGGGTTTTGATAGCTGTTCGCTCTAGTTTCAAATCCCGACTAATCAGTCCTCCTAACAATACATCTGTAGAGCAATTATGGATCGCCGTATCTACTGTTGATGGCACTCTCTATGTCTGTGTTGTTTACATCCCCCGACCGAATTAACGACGCAGTCCTGGTCGAAAGGCACCTTGATTCACTTAACTGGGTGGTTTCACAATTGGGACCAAGAGACAACCTTATTATCCTGGGTGATTTTAACCTGAGCTCGATCACTTGGCAGCGCCACACGTTGAGGTTTCTGTTTCCGGTCCTTTCAAGATCCTTGATTGGCCAGACGTCTCGTGGGCTACTCGACGCGTACAGCACAGCAGGATTGAAACAAATGAATGCAGTCGAAAATGAAAACGATCGAATACTTGACCTTTGCTTCGTTAGCGACGAACTGCGCGAGAGCTGTTCGATTATACAGGCTCCATCTCCGCTCGTTAAAATCGGTCGACATCATCCTCCCATACTGACACATCTTAAGATAAATCCGTACTGTCGCTTCTACGAGCCGTCTGAAAGCGTTTCGTACGACTTTAATAAGGCCAATTTCAACGGCATGAATGATTTTCTTGCACACGTTGACTGGGACGCTATTCTTCAAGACTCCGACGCCGATCTCGCTGCATCGACTGTGTCAAGTATATAACTGTACGCTATTGATCAGTTCGTTCCGCTGAAATCCGTATCCAAACCGGTTAAGCCAGCCTGGTCTAATGCTCACCTCAAAAACCTCAAAAGAGTGAAACGCGCGGCTCTCAGACAACATAGCAAGTATCGTTCTGATTCTACAAGAGCCAGTTATTTGAAGGCAAACTCTGACTATCAGCAACTCAATGACCACCTTTATAACGTCTTTCAAAATCGTCTACAAAGTCGACTCAAGACTAACCCTAAAAGTTTTTGGCGGTACGTCAACGACCAACGAAAGGAATCAGGACTGCCCTCTTCGATGACAGATGGTTTATGCGAAGCCGAAACTACCCACGACATGGTCAATTTGTTTCGTTCCCAATTCAGTAGTGTCTTTACAAATGAGCACCTCGACCCTCAGGCTGTAGCCAACGCTACCAGGAATATTCCCCGTTTTGAAGCCGCTGAGCAGCCGTTCTTCGTTACCGACTATAATGTAATAACAGCTAGTAAGGAATTGAAAACTTCAATTGGATGCGGCCCGGATGGTATTCCGTCTCTTATTGTGAAACGCTGCGCTGATACGCTTGCAAAGCCGTTAGCTGCAGTATTCAACCTCTCATTGACTACCGGATTATTTCCGAACTGCTGGAAACAATCATATTTATTCCCAGTTTTCAAAAAAGGATGCAAGAGGACTGTTTCAAATTACCGGGACTTAGCTGCGCTAAGCGCCATTTCTAAGCTGTTTGAGCTGATTATTCTCAAAGAATTGGTTCAAAAGTATGCACATTACATATCGAACGACCAACACGGGTTTATGCCTAAAAGATCGACGACTACTAACCTAACGTGTTTCACTTCCTTTGTAATTCGACAAATGGAGAGTGGCCATCAGGTGGATGCCATTTATACAGACCTTTCCGCAGCATTCGACAAGATGAATCATCAGATCGCCATTGCGAAATTTGACAAATTAGGCATTAATAACTCCATGCTCGGTTGGCTTCAATCCTATTTAACTGGACGGAGTATGGCGGTTAAAATCGGAGATGACATTTCACTGCCCTTTCCGGTTTGTTCTGGCGTTCCACAGGGCAGCCATTTGGGTCCGTTTTTATTCCTGTTGTATATGAACGACGTTAATTTTGTGCTCAAATGCCTTAAACTATCGTATGCCGACGACATGAAGCTATATTACTCTATAAAGCATCCTCAAGATGCAATGTTTCTGCAACAACAATTCGAAGTGTTTGCTGAATGGTGCCGCATAAACCGAATGACATTAAATGTCGCAAAATGTTCTGTCATATCCTTCGGCCGCAAACATTCGCTCTTCCTATTCGACTACGCTTTGGGAGATATTCAGCTTCAACGCGAATCGACAGTCAAGGATCTCGGAGTTTTGATCGACTCGAAAATGACATTCAAGGATCATGTAGCATATATCGTTTCGAAGGCATCTTCACAACTAGGCTTCCTGTTTCGCTTTGCCAAGAAATTCCGGGATGTGTACTGTCTGAAATCACTGTTTTGTACAACCGTTCGCCCAATCTTGGAGTACTCATCAGTTGTCTGGGCTCCGTATTACCAAAACGAAGCTCAGCGCATCGAAGCTATCCAGAGAAAATTCGTGCGCTTCGCTCTGCGACATCTAAGGTGGAGAGATCCGCTCAACCTACCAAGCTACAGTAGCCGTTGTCAGCTTATTAACCTCGACTCTCTTGATGCAAGGCGCAACGTGGCTAAGGCCTGCTTCATCGGTGATCTTCTACAAGGAAACATTGACTGCCCTACGTTGCTCAGCTTGCTGGACATCAACACTCGCCGCCGTAATCTCCGATCGAACTCGTTCATCAATCTCCCTGCAGCCAGAACTAACTATGGACTACATGAGCCGGTCCGAAGCATGTCCCGCTTATTCAATACGTGTTATTCTGTGTTTGATTTTAATGTGTCGCGAGAAACAAATAAGTGTAATTTTCAGTATATTTTTCGCTCTTGACTATAAGCTAACGTATGTACGTAGTTAATGTATTTATTTTAAAATAGCGGTCATTGGGGTGTCTATTTCACCTGTTGACAATAAAAATAAATAAAAAGAAAAAAAAAAGAAGAGCTTCCGCGTCCGATGGTTTCAGTTTCATCAAAATCGGATCATTCTACGCAAAGCTATGATGATTTGAACATCGACAATGTTTTGCCTATCTCAACCTTTTTGTCTAACCCCTGTACATACGTGAACTTATATGCTTCGGACCAGCTCATGTAGTCCATAGTTAGTTCTGGCTGAACGAGTGTGATCGGAGATTCCGGCGGTGAGTGTTTATGTCCAGTAAGCTGAGCAACGTGGGACAGTCGATGCTTCCTTGCAGAAGATCGCCGATGAAGCAGGCCTTAGCCACGTTGCGCCTTGCATCAAGAGAGTCGAGTTCCATAAGCTGACAACGGTTACTGTAGCTTCGTTGGTTGAGGGGATCTCTCCTTAGATGTCGCAGAGCTAAACGCACGATTTTCCTTTGGATAGCTTCGATGCGCTGAACTTCTTTTTGGTAATACGGAACCCCGACAACTGATGAGTAGTCCAAGATTGGGCGGACGGTTGCACAAAACAGTGATTTCAGACAATACACATCCTGGAATTTCTTGGCAAAGCGAAACAGGAAGCGTTGTGAGGCCAAATAAGTGACATGAAAGTCATCCCCAAACGGGGTAGACCGGTGGGTCCATATGTGCACCCAACCGGGATATATCAAGTTAGATCATATTTGAAAAAATCACATTTAAGTTTACAATTTTTCAAGATATTTTGCCGGAGTGCTGAAATATTTGTACTATATGTGTTGACCCGATTTGGTCTACCACCAATTTCATCATGTTTTCGACCCAATTTTGTCACAACAAAAATGAAAATAAAATTGCCTCTATTTTTATTTTTGCAAATAATGCAACAAACAACAATGATTTTTGTGAAATAATTTTCAATCAAGGATTTTGTAAGCTATTTCGACAAGAAATGACCGGTACCGTTCAGGCATTGTGCCTTTCCAACGTACACACTGATCTATTTTTTTTAAACGTAATTATTTCATTACCACAAATTTAACAAGAAGGCGATAACACCGGAATTTTTATTTATTTATTTATTTAATTTTTATTTTTCATAAGCGATTTTAAATTTTTTGAAAAAGGAGAAACAACAAGTACATATTTATGAAAACCCTAGCAGTGGAACTAACCACTCCATTATTTTGGCTATTTAATATGTCACTAGAATCAGGAAAATTCCCAAATATAAGGAAAAACTCATTTTTGATACCCATTTTCAAATCTGGAAAAAAATCAGACATACGTAATTATCGTGGAATAGCCATTATCTCTTGCATTCCAAAACTTTTTGAGGCCATAGTAAACGAAAAATTATTCAAACAAGTAAAAAACCGAATAACAGACGCACAGCATGGCTTCTTCAAAGGGCGTTCAAGTTCAACTAATCTTCTTGAATTTGCAATGGATAAAGGAAACCATGTAGAAGTTCTTTATACTGACTTCGGTAAAGCATTTGATCGCATAGATATACCCATGCTTCTATTCAAATTGAAAAAAACTGGAATTGAGCCGGGACTACTCAAATGGCTTGAATCCTACTTAACTGATCGCCAATTGATTATAAAATTTAACAACAATAGATCAAAACCCATTCAAGCCACTTCCGGTGTCCCCAGGGCTCTCATTTGGGGCCTCTATTATACATAATATATGTAAACGACATTTCCTTCATTCTTGACAAACTTAAAGTGTTAATCTATGCAGATGACATGAAGCTCTTTTTGGAAATAGGAATAAAAATGACCTCAACATATTCCAGAACGAAATATGCACATTCTACAAATGGTGCAATAAAAGCCTATTGCAACTGAATGTAAAAAAATGTAACCTTATATCATTCAGCAGAAAAAGGACAGCATCAAATCTCTCAATTACTTTAGGAAACCAGGTTGTAGAGAAATGCGATAGAGTTAGGGATTTAGGAATTATCTTGGACTCCAAACTAACGTTCATCGACCATTCCAACACCATTATTCATAAAGCAAATAATATGATGGGTTTTATAAAACGTTTCTGCTATAACTTTCATGACCCATACACAATTAAAACATTATATATTGCTTATGTAAGGTCGATACTGGAATATTGCAGCATTGTATGGTCTCCATTTTCAATAGCACACGAAGAAAGATTAGAATCAGTACAAAAACAATTCCTATTATTTGCTCTTCGTAAATTAGGTTGGACAACATTCCCACTTCCATCATATGAGGCACGCTGCAAGCTTATAAACATTCAATCTTTGAAAGAGCGTCGTGAAACTGCAATGGTTTCATTTATTAACGATATAGTTTCGCAGCGTATTGATTCAACAAACATTTTATCGAAATTAAATTTCTACACACCATCTCGACAACTGCGTCATCGACATACATTTTTAATTAATCACTGCCGTAATCGGACCTCTCAATCAGATGATGGCCATCTATAATCAACACTGCGAAACTATTGACTTTACAATGTCTCGGCAGAACCTAAAAACATATTTTGTCACAATTCGAAACCTACACATCTAAATTTACATTAAATCCCAAAATTAAACACTACTTAACCAAACTATTTTTATTTTTATACACTATAATACCGTTTTTATAGCATTAAGCAAATAAAGAAAAACATGTATATTGTATATGTACTAGTCTACGTCGGTTGACGAAATAAATAAATAAATTTTCGTGAAAACGGTACGGGATTGGCCATACTCCCTGAACAAATGCCACTTTCGCAGAACATCCGGAACCTGTTACAAATTGGCCAGAGAATCTTACAGTCATTGTATCTTAAATAAAGATCCTACATTCATCGTCTTGGGAAAACATGAATTTTGGCAGCCATATGGCTGCTAAAACCGGCCCCTCCTGGAAGGCCCATGGAACCTGCTGTAAGGGTGGCAGTGTACACTATCATTCTGGAAATGTTTCTATAGTCATCGTCTCGCAAAGCCATGAAATCAGATACTCATATTTGCATTATTCCGATCTGTTATCATTTCATCATGTTCTCGGTACCGTTTTTACGGAAATGGCTATATCTTTGCGTAGTTTAGATGGATTCTCGATCTACAGCCACCATTGGTCGGCATATTAGTTCTAGATTTTGGAGAAAGCATAAAACATGATGAAAGTAAATGTCACATAAAATGACAAGCAGTGGAAAAAAATGCATCTTGAACATATACTCGATCTCAGATTTTGCAGGGAGACAGTAAACTAGAAGAGTGTCCGCTTCTGATGGTCCTGGTTTTATCAAAATTGGATTTTTATACGCAAAGTTATGCTGATTTTATTTTTGACATAATTTTACCTATTTCAAATTTTTGTCTAACCCCTGTATATAGTTAATGTATTTATTTTAAGATAACGGTCATTGGGGTGTCTATTTCACCTGTCTAATCTAATCTAATCTAATCTCATACTTGCGTAGCCAATACTTGAAAGCATCCTGGAAAATGACGGTTTCTGAATTCCGTCATTTTTCTTTTCATATGGCCAGGCCAACTACGCAGTATGTACCGCAAAGATGACTCCTAGATATTGAGTGACTTCAGGAATACCTAAAGTCACTTAATAGCTTGGAATCGAGGGGAAAGGAAGAAAGCGTGGACCTCCCGTACCAAACGCCTCCAATAATATAGATACCTAATATATAATAAAAATCGTGTGCGTATTTATGTATGGTGTATATCAGTTTGTTTATGTGTGTATATATGTATGTGTGTACATGAGTGTGTATGTGGGTTTATATGTGTAGTGAATGTGTGTGTGTGCTTTTGTGTGGGTGCGTGCGTATTTAAATAAATTTACAGTTTATCAAAACCTTACCTCTGCTCAATAATTCTGACGCTGAACCAAGAGCCAACACGCACTGAACTAATTAACTTTATTACCGGCCGCGTAATGCAGAACACAAAATTTCGGCAAATCGCGTGATCGTTCTGCCGTCCGAAACAAGAGCCAACTCGCACTGAATTAATTAACTTTATTACCGGCCGCGTAATGCAAAACACAAAATTTCGACAAATCGCGCGATCGTTCTGTCGTCCGAAACAAGAGCCAACACGCACTCGTTGAAGAGCGGTGCGACTGTTCGTTTTAAAATTCGACAACAAACTTCATTCGGGTGTCTGTTTCACCTGTTAATAATAATAATATTTGAACAACAAAGATAAATTAACGCTCACTACATTGTCAACAAATTATCGTTATAGAAGTTGGTGTTAAATTAACGACGATAATTTATCGATTAACAACACTACTCATAGAAAAAAAAAAGGCCGACCGAAAATAAACACACAAAAATGATTGTTTTATGAAATAGCAAAGGCTCAAAACCACTGATAGACAAAATATGAATTCGTCGGCTCTAGACAATTTAACGGTAGACTTGTCATGTGCCCTCAATATTTTATTGAATCCACCACCCGGTCAAAATGAGAAAAAAAAACATTGAACAACGCTTCCCTGGAATCAAAATAATTTGTGTCGTAAAAATTCTTCTTGCAACTTAATGTTATTAAGTATGAACTGTAAAATTGAGTCATTGTAAATTATATACCGTCGTCTTCAAAAATGCGTTAAAAATTAAATGCTTATTAAAAAGTGTTGACTATTATTTCATAGTTAGTTTGCAAAAAACATAAACCTCCGGTGTCCAAAAATGTTCCCAATTATACGTTATAGAAATCTTTGATTGAGCATTTTGGCAGATTTGTAATATCCCACTATATCATTCTAGCAGCTGAGCGAGCACTGAGCAGTCCGCACCTAATTTATTATTTTCTTTCCAATCGCACGTGTGGTCTATTGATCAATGTTGCGTGAGATCTGTGCCTAGAAAATAATAATTATGTAAGTTCGTGTCGAACTGCATCGCGTACCTACATACAACTTTTTTTTCTCTAATGAAGACAACTTTACGCGAGTTTTTGTTCTGCCCACGCGATCATTACCCATCGTAGAGGAGAAAATCAACAATAAGGCCACGGATGAGATCGCTAAAACGAAAGGCCTGAATATTCATAGATCGGTATTGATGTCAGTGCAGTGTATTCTTCGTGTACCAAAAAAAAGGGTAAGGTACGGAGTACCTCACAAAAGGGTACATCTCGCAAGCACTTCAAAAGAGCATTTAACAATTCTTCGACTCGACACAAGTTGACCAATTTTTATGTTCCCCAGGCGAAGTATTTAAAAGGGAGCTAACATTTTCTCACACTTCAACATCACTTCCAAATAATTATACACTCAATAAATCCGCGCTTCTTTCAGTCGAAAATCGAAACTTGAAATTAAGGCAACCGCTTATACTGGACGCTAGTGTGTTTTTCGGGAGAGGAAAAAACTTCTTGCAAAAATAAATACAATCGGAACGCCCTATTTTGCACGAAAACAAATAAATAAATAATGACTTTTGTTTCTTCGATTTTACACATCGCTGGACGACTGGAATGGCTAACTGGCAAGGAAATCGGTTCTTTTCCCTTTTTAATTTGTACGTATTCGCACACTTTAGCGCACTCTTGAAACCGATGATTCTGTGCGCACATTTACGTACTCCGCTGCTCCCTTTCTACCAGGTTCGACTTCCTTTATTCCTTGTCATTTCCTCATAAACATTACCGTACGTCGGTGGACACTTTGAATCATGGCGTATTAAAGTATACAATTCTCAGTTTTATTCAAAATGCCTTCTGAAAACTCAGATGTGAATATGTACATTATGTAGAAGACAATTATTTAAAAAAATATATTGGAAGTAACCACCTTCCTTCGATGGGACTCGAACCCACGACCCTCAGTACGATAGACTGGTGCTTTAACCAACTAAGTTACGAAGGACCTCCCAAATGACGTTAAAGATCGTGTGGGCGTCGTCGGTTGAAATGACGTTTGTTAACAACAGTCTTTTAGAATGCTGAATTTGATATGCTGATCTCGAGAATATAATTTTAATTTAGAGATCGAAAGTAAGTGCATGATGGAGTTTTTTCAAGTATTTGACGTCTTATGTTGTGGAAACAATAAAGTAAGAAATAACATGTACATGACACCCCATCATACGGTATACATCCTGCAGCGGTACTCTCACGCCGTGATGTTTATTTATGGGTCTGATGTCTGCAAGCGACACAGTGCGTCGCAAAGGTTAGCGAAACTCACGTTTGAAGACTCCCTATCATCGGTGCTCTATGGGAGCGCGAGAGGGCGAGATTGTCGCTGTTTTGTTTTAGGTAAATTCTAGGCACATCATAAACGAACACAATGGGTAGAATCGTGCGATTTTCGATGCATTGTTCATCAACTCGTCTTTGGCACATTCAATTATGATCTTAATTTTATGTTTTTTGCTAGTTATGGAGCGTGCGGCGGCATGGTGGGAAATAATAGCGACGATTAGCATTAAATGTCACGTGTCTCCTCAATTGCTGTACCTGGCGAGAGCGCGGCCGATGCTATGATATCGAAATCGATTAATTGCAGAGGCGTTAAAGCGCCCCGTCGTATAACCGGAGACACAATCTTAGGTTGGATGAGTGAAATATCTCGATCGTGACTTATTTTGTGAAAACATTGTACCATGTGAAGTGACGAACTTTTCGCAGCACTAGTATTGACTTACTCTCCTTAACATCCACGCCGCATCAGTCAAAGGTTACTTATTGATGGTATGCATTCATGAAGATACGAGGATTGTTGCACAGGCTCAGTAAATCAGTCTTCTTTTTTCCCCACTGCCATAGCATCTTACAACTGGAACATTGCCGCTTTGCCGCTTCGATTTTTTTTAAATCGTCTATATATGCGGTAAGACGCGCGGCTACAAAGCAACACCATGCTGAGGGTGGCTGGGTTCGATTTCCGATGCCGGTCTAGGCAATTTTTGGATTGGAAATTGTCTCGACTTCCCTGGGCATAGAAGTATCATCGTGTTAGCCTGATGATATACGAATGCAAAAATGGTAACCTGGCTTAGAAACCTCGCAGTTAATAACTGTGGAAGTGCTTAATGAACACTAAGCTGCGAGGCGGCTCTGTCCCAGTGTGGGGATGTAATGCCAATAAGAAGAAGAATGTTCACAAATTGATTTAGGAAGGTCCAAGTCCTACCTCGCATATGCTAAATTTTTCAAAGATGAAAGAATGGCTAATATTCAAAATATTGAAAGCAATTAAACTCGTGAACCTGGGTTCACTGGTGCCCGTAAACAATACTGACAAAGACGTTTGGAGACGGTGCCGTGGCAGAAGATCTTTACTTTGGACTCCGCAAAGCACTTCGATCGGATAGAGTTCGCCGTCATACAAAATTGGCCATCTACAGAACGCTTATCAGACCGGTAGTCCTCTACGTGGAGGACCAACGCGCACTTTGAGTATGTAGCACAAGTAGAAGATTGGCGTGTGTTTTGACGATTCCAAGCACGGAAAATATGGAGATGTTGTAAGTAAAAATATGGTATAATTTTATCGTCTTGAGTTTTTATCATGTTTTCATAGTAATCTATCTGAATTTATGCAAATACTTTTGCCCATCAGTGTATAAGCCAGGGCACTAGACTAAAAACTGTGTCCCATCCCAAGACGTTGAGGACCCAAGGAGTGTACATTAATATTCTTAGCAAAGTCACTCCCAACGATTCGTCAATCAACTTTCCCCCTGAATGTGAAACGGTTGGTACGGCTGTCCCCGTTTCTTCCTTTCGTAGATTCAAAACTTTTTGTTGATCATATCATTTATTACTAAATAATCTGATTGCCGGGGAGTTCTGGATTTTCTCCCAAATTCAAGCCTGCACGGTGGGCCTGGCCGTTTTAATACTTGTGTTATATTTATGATATGCTGCAAATATTAATGCAGACAAGAAAATGCTCGGGAATACAACCGACATTTCCAGGATGCTTTTCAATACTGGCTGTGCATGTGCTAAGACAAGACAAGACAAGACAAGCACAAGTAGAAGATTGGCGGACATGCAGACAAGGACCGAGAAGAAGCTCTTTTGTTTTGGAAGCATCAATCACAAGGAACTCTCGCGATTCGATAGCAACCGCCGTTCCGAGACCAACAGTGGAATTCCAACGAAGGAGCGTCCATAAATGACGTAGCATCTTTGGAGGGACGTAGGAGTCTGCAATTTTGTGATAAAGTGTGCTTTTTTATTTCTTCATTTTTTTTGACGTAAACTACGTCTAAGGGGATGACTCAGATACAGGGTGTAAAACCGAAATTTCCAAATTCGAGACCGTCACGAAATTAAGATAGATTTCAAACGCTAATAGCGTCTTTATCTTTCGATGGATTTTCGAGATTTGCTTATCAATAGATTCAGAAACTCTCCAGCAATTTGCCAATTCTATTGATACTATTGATTATCAACGTTAAACTATTGAAAATCACCTGTCATAAGACGAGTTTAAACAATCCCATTGAATTCCACCACTTAATTGTATCTTGACAGATACGTATTTCGACCTCAACAGTAAGGCCGTCTTCAGTGTCTCGTACTTGACTCGACTTGTCGAAGTCGAGTCAAGTACGAGACACTGAAGACGGCCTTACTGTTGAGGTCGAAATACGTATCTGTCAGGATACAATTAAGTGGTGGAATTCAATGGGATTGTTTAAACTCGTCTTATGACAGATGAAAACATTCCACTATAAAGCTCAAAATAATTTTCTTATCTATTGAAAATGTTATTTCTTTCCAAACCGGGTGAAAAATTCAATTCCGTTTCTAAATCCCTAACACGGACATCAGATTGCAGTAAGGTACGGTCCTTTTGATCCACTGCTTCGTTTTCCCTGTGTATAAAAAGCCCCGTGTTTCGCGTGCGCGCGTCATTTTCATTCTGGATGTCACGGAGAACGGACCAGCGCGGTTCCAGCGATAACGCCTGTGGTTTGGTCTGGGGTCGTTCAAAAATGATGTCACATTTTTAGGGGGGGGGGTCTAAGATTTTGTGACAGTACATGTACTAGGTATACAAAAAAGCGTGACAGAGGGGGGGGGGCTAGAAACCCCAAAAAGTAGTGGACGTCATATTTGAATCGTCCCTCTGTTGTGGTAAAAACTCAGACGATTCAAATCAAACCCAACTCAGTTCCTAAAAACTCATGGATGAGTTGAATCATCGTATGTTTTCTGTATGTATTTAGAATCACTGTATGTATTTAGAATCACGAGTGCGCGTCAAACGGAGAAGCTGCAAAAATGTATTCGCATGGATGACTATCTACTAAAATTATAAGTCTTTCTCTGAATCGTGATCTCGTGATTCTACTACCGACGGAAAACAATCTGCCATCACCAAGCAATTGAGTTTTACTTTGATCAAAATTCATCTCGCCTCAAGTTGTGACTTAAGAGCTAATTTCATTGATGGTAGCCAATCGTTAGTAGGGGAAATTACGGCTTTGGCATGTTTTGTTCTATTATTGTCAGGGGGATTTTCTGTAACTATGCTCAAATTTGGCCTAAAGATTCTTTGCATATCAAAAAAAAATTTCATAAAATTTGGTCAACTAAAACCCCCTTGACAATAAATGAACAAAACCTGCCAAAGCCGTCATTCCCCCTGCTTCAAACAAGAAAATTTAATCTGAGCACTGCTAATGATAATGACGACGACCGCGCGACCCACACCATCGCCAGGAATAAAATTTCCGGTAGGAGCTCCGCCAATGCCGAAGGTGGTACCACGGTCTGCTCTCCGCGACATCTTGAATGAAATGGCTCGCGAGCGCGGAAGAGCTGCTTTCTTGTAATCAATAAAGTTGAACCTGTAGCCACGCCCCTTTGGTGAGTGTGTGACGGTTACACAATATTTGCAGCCATACCGGACAACAAAGAGGCGGGACTAATGGGTCATCTTTATTGATTATAAGAAAACTGCTTTCCCCCGCGCGCGTGGCATTTCATTTGAAATGTCACGGAGAGTGATCCCAGCATCGGCGGAGTTGCTGAACGAATTAATCGGTTCTTCTCAGGGCCACCATCCTATACAAAGGAAGAGGTGAAGCGAATACACTGGTGGAAATAAGTATAAAGACAAGCTCGGTTTCCATACAAAATGGCCATATTTGGAAGTCAATATCTCGATTCTTAGCGATTCGATTGGGCTGATTTTTTGCCAACAAGCCTAAAATGACTTGAATTTTTATTCAATGATAGCTACATTTATGCATATATTCTGGTTATACGCGTTTCTGTTGGAAATAGTTATAAAGACAGTTCCGTTGTATGGAGCTCCATATAAAAAAGTGGTGTCTTTATAATTATTTCCAGATTTTGAGGTCTAAATCAACAGAGGTGTATACAATTTACTCAAAGATCGAAAGTTCAAGTTAAAAACAGGTGCCTAGTAAAATTTCAGCCAAGTCGAATCGCTACGAATCGAGATATCGATCCTCAATCATGATGAAAATGTATGAAAATCATGCTTGTCTTTATACATATTTCCGGCGGTATATTATTCAAAGAGCAAAGTAACCACTTGGCGACGCTATAATGTTGCCGTCCGTAGCAGAATCACGAGTGCGCCCCGGGAGGAGATGCTACAAATATGAATTCGTATGGATGGCATCAGTGGCAGCCAGGTGAAATTTTCTCAAAATTTATATTTGGTTTTGTTGCAGCTTGTGATTGGGAAGGCGGATTATTAACAATCAATCAAAAGATGGGGATGGGGACAGTTCAATCGAAATGATGCCGTCAGTAGCGAAATCCCGAGTGCGCTTTGACGCGTGGTCTTTGCAAAAACATGTGTGCGTCTTCAGTGATTTGACGGTAGTTATCCTCATTTCTGAAGTTTTAATGGTTAAATACAGTAAAAAGTGCAATCTGATAAATTGAAATTAAGAAATACCCAAGTTTAGTTAAGTTTAGTAATACTCATCGAGAATGGCACTAGATTCTTCATTTCACCAAACTGTTTCACGTAGTTTACGTCGGGCGGTCGTGTCTTGTACACAACCCTTATAATTTTTCAATTTGAAAAATATTTATTTTGCAGTAAATGCTAGTTTAACAAATTAAGGGAGTTACAAACAATCTATTTTGTTAAATTCTTCAAAATAATTAAAAACTAAATGTTGCTCAATTTCTGTGCGATTCGACGTCAGGTCATTTTGATGACAGCCGAACGCCCTACCAACTGAGCCAGATACGCTAGCTGTTGCCTCGTGATGTTACGATTGAATAACATTCGACCATCAAGGCAATAATGTTTACTTGCCTCGACCCATGTTCCAACCAAAAATTCATGATGTTTTGATCCTCCTTAAAATGCTCTCCTTAAAATGCTTTATTTTACTTACATATACAAGTTTACGGAACATACTGAGTTGATTAAGTGATACTAAAACATCGAAAAGCATAGACAACAGTTTTTGAGGTTAGTTTACCAAATTTAAGCGATTTCTCCTACAAATGTTAGTACAAAGTATAAGCTTTATTCATCACAGATGTTCAAAATAACATAATCTACAACATTGCAGAAGACATCAACCCTCTAAAAAAACATCGAAAAATTAAGTGTCCATGTAAATTGACCCTTGAAATTTATATTCCTACTGATGCAGGGAATAAATATGTGACAACCCTAGGGAGACAACGTGGCGAATAAATGCTGTTTAGGAATTCAAAACATTTTCGATCGTCTATTTTCAGAATGATCCCATTGTGGGACGCTTTCATATCGTGTCATTTTCATATTATTATGGTGCATATTCATATTATTATTATATCGCTTTAAGGTGAAGGTGGGTTGAGTACCAAAACAAAGCTTTGAAAGTATTGTTACAATAAAAACTGTCATATTGGTGTCGTATTCATAAAAACAAAGAATATTGGTAGGGTGGTTCAAAAAACGACCCAACTCCACAACACTCACCCGATTCCGTCCCATGCTCCGAGTGCCCTCCAAAAACCGATTTGAAGAGAAACTGATTGAGCACAAGCAGATTCAAGTTTGTATGAAAACTAGTATGGGAAACTAAACTTTTCATTACACTGGCTACAGCGCCTGCCCTCCAAACGCTGGCGAAAAGAGAACCTACATAGCTGAAAGCAACATTCCAGAGACTTTACTGAACGAAAACCGCACCTTAGGAAAGATCCATTAACCTTCTGTCTGTGCTCAAAAAAACTTACGTTGTCTGTGCTCTGGGGTCAAATTGACCCCAAATTGAAATTGCTATAACTTTTTTAATGTTTGGCCAATTTTGGATTTTTTGGGCTGTTTCGAAAGATAATTTAATCATCTTTCAGGTCGTTGCCAAATATTGACTATAGGTGGGCGGGTACATCGCGGGGAGGGGTTTTAGTGAACAAGGGTACAAAAACAGTGATTTTTCATGTTTATTTTACTTATATCCGAAAATCCTACCCATTTTGAACTGCAACTTTTTTAAAAAGGCTATGCAGGAAGGCATGTGCTTTGGCATGAGGCGTTGATAAGTTTAGAACTCGGCCGCCAGGTTTTGGTATATTTGAATTCATTATTTTAGACTACTCAAGATATTCCGATATATAGAATTCTCCTCAGTGTAAATATTCTTATCGCACAAATTAAAAAATGGGAAGCACAGAGCATAGACAACGTAAGTTTTTTGAAAAAAGGACACTGTAGCGCATATTTTCAAGATTTTTCAAACGAATTTGCACCTAGGAGACAGATCTCGGCGAGTTTTACCAAACTACCAAAAATTAGGAGAATCGGTTGGAAACTAAAAAAATGGCAGCCACTCAAAGTGGCCTGGGGTCATATTGACCCCAGAGCACAGACAAAAGGTTAATAACGTAACGTAAAAACATAGCATTTTATACCGCGCTCACCCCCATGTCACATTTTTTATATGTAGTATTTGCTCCTGGTGCGATAAATATCACAGACAATATCTGGCTATTTTGTTGAATTACACGTTACTCTGATGCCTTCTGAGAAGCCTAATTATCATGCAACCTCGATTAAAATCGACTACCAACTATTGGAACGATCATTCAATATGCATTGTCTATGGTGTTGAAGCTCTTGAATATTTCGTCCGATCATATGGTCTCCCCGCTCCCAGGGCCGAAATGACGGAGTGGCACAATCAGAATAATGTAAAATATAACATCACCATATCAACTGCCATACAAACCTGAAACGGCCTGTGCACGGTAAGCTCCTATTCAAACCAGCCCAAACCATCAGATGACACCTAAAATATGAAACATAACTGAGCGTGGCGGAGCAAAATCATTTTGAACCACCCTAATTATTAGTTTGCTGATATCGGTGCCGGTGTTTACACTCGGGAAGGTGGAGGACATGATGATGCAATCATTCGCTCATTGCAAGCCGAATATACCTCTGCAATTGCCACGAGTTCAGGCGGAATTTGTTGGAATTTTTGGGTTAGGTTCGAGAGGCAGAGGTCCGTCTTGGTTAACGAGCTGCCAATGTGATAGATAGGCGAAGGCAACTGATGGAATTTCTAATTGGATGTAGGAAACGAGCTCTATAGTCCATTCATTTCCAATTCTAGCAGATTACTGTTAGAATACTCAAGTTGAAGGTATATGAATAGTAATGGAAACGGTATGGAAGTCCATTTCCAGTTCTAGCGATTGTTAGAACATGAGAAATATAGAGAAAGATACAAAGTAGAAGAATGGAACGGACCTGGGATTGAACCCACGACCTCCTGCGTATGAGGCAGAAGCAGTAGCCATATGACTACCAGGCCCGCTACTTTTGCTAGGAAGTGAAGTGCAGTGATAAACCCAACAAATCGCGAACGGCTATTAAATTGGCACGAAACTGCTGATTTATGCTATAATTCGAGTCGAAATACATAAGACTCTTTGAAGAAAAATGTTCATTATCACGGGTAGTAAATAAATATGCTGTGAACAGGTTAGTAATTTGAATATTAAACTTTTGTTTGATACTATTCGATGCATTCGAATGTTGGTAGGAGAGGAGTGCAGGAGGTGTGGGGTTGACCCGTGGAAGGTCCGCTGCCATCGTGGTACTCTTCCAACTATGTCCTTAAAATATAATGCAGATAACGAAAATGCCACAGAAGGTGTCTCATACGAGAGACGTTTTTCGATAGCTGTAGCACGCGGGTTAGCAAAAAGAAGCGACAAGATTGGTGTTGTATTTCTTTGTTTTGCGATGAGATGAATATATGTTCAGTGAGATGGAAATCGGAACAGTTCCCCTAGTTTTATTTCTCATTTTTGTCATTTTTTCAGCAGTGAGCGCGCCGGAAAACGACAAAACACGACACAAATTGAGCCTAAATTGCCTGTTTTGCGAATGGTATTGATATAGGAGCATGTTATTAATAATGGAACAGATATCCTATATGCGTAAAATAGCCAGCATGAGTAAAAAATTTGTATGGCGAATGGCGAATTAGGAACTTTTCATGAAAAAATAGTTGGTACTGGTTATGTAGGAAGGTGTCCACTATTACGCCTACCAAATATTTTTTCGATGAAGGTGCTTAATTTTGAGAAATCGAACTTCAGATGCCTTTTGCCAAAACATATTTTAGTTACCAGATAGAGATTGTCGCTTCGGTTCCCTTTGTTCTGCTGTCCGAAACATGTGTGGTACCTAACTGTCAAATCGTATGTATTGTTCCTTCATTGACATTTAGATTCTCTATCCTCGCCAGCAAAATATGTTCCGGACTGCGACGACAGCGACAATCTTCATCTGGTAATTAAAATATCTTTTCTTTCGCCATACTGACTTCAGAAAGTTAACTCCTAGTATGCCACTGTAAGCTCGCTCAAAGTGGGCAATCATCATCTGCTAAAAACATATTAAAGATTATAAAATTATATAATTTTTGGATTCATTTAGGAAATGTAGATTAAACAGGATTCAGGGATATTCAATTCGATTTGTAATCAATTAAATCTGGTTATTTTTTGAAGGCGCTTGGTGCGATTTGGCAAACACCCGGCCAATTACACGATCAGTTGGGCGTATTTCTATCAAAAACACTGTCTTACTGAAAAACTTGCGTACGAATAAAAACTTCGTACCGGTCAAACCACAGTTTTAGGTCCCATTGACGAGAAGCAGACAAACTGATGCGCAACGAAGAAAATAAAAAAATGCACTCACTCATTCAAAGGTGATCAATAGGTTGTGTGGGCATCGTTTGTAATTTTAAATGAAGTAAATAAATATTTGTTAAATATTTTCCGTTAATGGCTAGCACCTAACTGTATACCTCATAGTCTAGCCTTAGGGGCTCATCCTTAGTCAAAAAATGCCTATACCGAACGTCTGCTTATATCGCTTCGCGGTCACAACAACGACAAGGTATGTGTAGTGGAAGAGTGGTCGGTTGCGACTCCGTCGGTTATACGATGATAATTATCGCCGTGCTCTCAACCGGCCAAGTGGCGGCCACTTGGGCTGCTGCGCGGCTCTACAAATGCAACCGCAATCCTCCAACGCGCTTTTGTCACCTCTTTTCATTAACCGGTACGGTGCGGTGCGGTCTTATGTCGTCGAAAGCTGCTTGATCGAACAAGGGTCGTATGAACGATTGATTTATTGCTTACTAGCTGACCCGGCGAACTTTGTCTCGCCCGAAACTCACCAATTTTCTGAGACTTTTTTTTTGCGTACAGAGTTTAATTAACACTAGGATGTATTCGCTTAGAAAATCGTAATAACTAAATTTCCAAACGGCTAAATCTCAGTCGTTTTTCAGCCGATTTTCACAGGTTTTCCACAAATCTCTTAGCATTCTCTTCGAGTTTCTGGAAGTATTATGTTTTGGAGTGTTCAATTTTTCGCTGTGGGAGTAAAGCAATGGATTTAGAAAAATGCAATCTTGATGAAATACTCATATCTTATTACCGAAAATGATATCTATCATCTAGTAATAAAGAAAATATTGACATAACATATGGAAGACATCACCTAAAACATTGAAATATATTTTGAGCATCCCTATTATGCATCAGGTAATAATTCGGTGCCTGATGAAACCGCCTTATACTACAGGGTGTATTAAGCTACAGAAAATATTTAAAAGTATGTTATCATGATCGTGTTAAATTGAAGGTAAACTATACAGGAAACATGTATGATAATAAACTATGATGTTCTAGGATCTCCACATTGTCCTTGAATTTGAATTAAATGGTCTATCGAATCAACTACGACTTACATGATGTTCCAAGTCATCAACCCAATTATGTGCTCCGAATATTTGTCTTTTATTTTCATCTCAAACCCAGGCATGTGAGATGTTGTAAGATCTATGTCCTGGAGTTTAAATCAAATGGTCTCCCGAATCAACCACGACTTCCAGGAAGTTCCAAGCCGCGGTATCAACCCAATTATGTGCTTCGAGTATATTTGTGTCTTTTTGCGTCTCAATCCAGACATGTGAGATGTTGTAAAATCTCCACATTGTCCTGTTCTTATCAAATGTTCTACCGAATCAGAAACGACTTCCATTACGTCTCCAGCCGCGGTGTCGACCCTATCATATCCTCCGAGAATTTGTCTTTTATTTGCGTTTCAAATCCTGGCATATGAAATGTTGTAAGATCTCCAAATTGTTCTGGAGTTTAAATCAAATGTCCTACCGAATCAACCAGGGCTGCCATGATGCTTCAAGCTGCGGTATCAATCCAATTATGTGGTCCAAGTATTTGTCTTTTTGCGTCTCAAATCCAGGCATGTTAGATGTTGTAAGATCTCCACATTGTCCTGGAGTTCTTATCAAATGTTCTACCGAATCAGCCACGACTTCCATTACGTCTCCAGCCGCGGTGTCGACCGGTGTTTGCGTTTCAAATCCTGGCATATGGAATGTTGTAAGATCTCCAAATTGTTCTGGAGTTTAAATCAAATGTCCTACCGAATCAACCAGGGCTGCCATGATGCTTCAAGCTGCGGTATCAATCCAATTATGTGGTCCGAGTATTTGTCTTTTTGCGTCTCAAATCCAGGCGTGTTAGATGTTGTAAGATCTCCACATTGTCCTGGAGTTCTTATCAAATGTTCTACCGAATCAGCCACGACTTCCATTACGTCTCCAGCCGCGGTGTCGACCCTATCATATCCTCCGAGAATTTGTCTTTCATTTGCGTTTCAAATCATGGCATATGAAATGTTGTAAGATCTCCAAATTGTTCTGGAGTTTAAATCAAATGTCCTACCGAATCAACCAGGGCTGCCATGATGCTCCAAGCTGCGGTATCAATCCAATTATGTGGTCCGAGTATTTGTCTTTTTGCGTCTTCCTTACTTTCTTGCGATTCTGTTATATAATATTTTTGCTTTCTTTTTTAATGTAATACTTAAAGTCTATTAACAAGCACAGCAAGAAGATCTATGAACTCATAAAACATCTTGCAACTATAAGTTTAAACACTTTAGCAGGCGCGGTTTTGTAGAACGAAGTGCTGTGTTGTAATAACTAAGCAGATGTTTCAATTTTCGCGATTTTTATAACGATTTCAAAACTTTGTGCTAATTTGATAAAAATTTCAAGAATAAAATACTGGTTCTGGAACCTTTATAATTTATGTTTAGTTTTATATCTATATAAATGGAGCTTTATTGCAAATAGCAAAATGTTGTAGAGGACAAAACACTAACAATAAAATGAAAAACAATTTATTCCCCAATTTTCAATTTCCATTGTTATTAATATGGGTACATGTTATGAACTCAAAGAGCAGTAATCCTATCTTGCTCTTGGGATAATTATCTAAAGTTTTTTAAATTAATTGCCCCGTTCGACTATATGGTATTCGACCAAACGACACAACGCCGTGTTTGCACCAGGCGACAACATACGTGCAAGTGAATCGCCTAAGAAGGGGCGTGCTACGATACGACAACAGCCCTTATAACTCTCGGGTATGGTCAGTGCAAATGTTTTCATTTCAGTCCGAACCGTTTTCACTCTCACAGCGACAGGCGGTTCCCCAAATACCATGGTGCAGATTAAGTTTAGCTGATGGAGAAGAAATACACGAGGAATGTCAACCAACCGCCTTGTTTGTTCATTCCTACCTATCTACCTCAATACATGCCTACGACCATTATTGACTAATTACAGAAGAATTGAACATTTGAGGTCACGAGGCATGTGACGTACGGGATTTCCCGTGGCAATGGGACGTTGTTGGTTTAGCAATTCGTAATTCCTGTAGTTCACCAGCCAATTTCTAAAGCTAGGAAAACAATTTGTATTCAAATGTACATTGGTGCCTGTCTGACCTTGAAACATGTCTACATTGTGATGAACTTCTTGAGAAAATTGAAGTACACAAAAACGTGAAATACATTTCGGTCAGAGATTAAATACAAAGAAAAATGAAAAAATCTCACACTCATCTTCTCTGTATACACTCACGATATGTGGCATACCCTGAAAAACGTTGTCGTTACCTTTGTCAATCCTATTCAACTCATCGTTACGTTCAGGAATTTTTCCGGAATATTGGAAAAAATCATACACTTTTCCTGTCTTCAAGAAAGGTAATAAGCAAGAGGTTAAAAACTATCGTGGCATAGCAGCGCTATGTGCCATGTCCAAATTGTTCGAACTAGTTGTTCTAAAGTTCCTATCCTACAATTGCCTGAACTACATTTCTGAGGATCAACACGGTTTTGTTCCAAAGCGATCTACAAATACTAACTTGATTATCTACTCCTCGATTATTATGCAAGCTCTTCAGAAAGGACAACAAATCGATTCAATATACACTGACTTCTCATCAGCTTTTAACAAAATCAATCACCAAATCGCTGTCGCCAAATTCGAACGACTTGGATTCTCTGGTTCCATTCTCTGTTGGCTCATTTCTTAGGAAACCGTAAAATGGCGATAAAAATTGGCGACTGTGTTTCTTTGTTTTTCCCTGTGACTTCAGGAGTTCCCCAAGGCAGCCATCTTGGTCCTTTAATTTTTATAGTTTACCTGAACGACATTAACTTGCTACTCAAACTACTTAAACTATCATTTGCCGACGACTTCAAATTATTTTGGATCGTAAACGGTGTACAAGATACACTATTTTTGCAATCGCAGTTGGATCTCTTCACTGACTGGTGTCAGCTGAATTGTATGGTTCTCAAACCAGATAAATGCTCCTTCATTTCGTTTTCTCGTAAACATTCAGCAATTGCCTTTGACTATACTATTGGATCAACCACACTACGTAGAGAGAATGTTGTCAGGGATCTAGGTGTATAATTAGACACTAAGCTGACGTTTAATGAACATGTTGCTTTCATAGTCCCTAAGGCCTCCCGTACACTGGGTTTCATTTTTCGAATAGCAAGGAATTTTAATGATGTCCACTGTTTAAAGGCTCTATATTGTTCTTTAGTAAGATCCACTTTAGAATATTTATCTGTAGTTTGGGCACCTTACTATCAGAATAATAATACTTGAGTCGTAACACTCTTCGGAAAAGGTTTTCCCTCACCCTGTCACACTTTAAGAAAGGTTAGTTTAAAATGTTGATACTAGTCTAGACTAGCAACCCTATAACCAGAGACCGGCGGAGTGAAAAACTGACGAAATGGCAACGTATGAAAATGCATGAAATCGTTCAAATTATACTGGCAGCACTTGAACTTTTTGCTTGCTTCTTATGGAAGCAAAAAGTAAACAAGTCGAATTGGAACCGTATTTGACGGTTCGATTGGAAACAAGATGGCGTCTTCGCCGATCTCTTATTCTAGTATTTCTAGTCTAGACTAAGTTAATTATTGTAAATAGTTGTAAGAAATAATTGTATTGTGTATCATTTGGAATGAAATTGTATTTTGTTGGTACGAAAAGACGAAGAGGTTTTGCGCCCTTTTGAGAGAGAACAAAAAGAGTTCAACTCAAACGGGCTTTTCCCTTTTCCTAAAAAATAAACAAAATAAACGTTTTTCGCAAGTTGTTATAATAAAGGAATGATTCGGGGGGCTATCCCAAGTAACATTTTAAGTTTTATAACGCTCTTGAAGACCATAATTTACTTTACAAGAGTGTGATAAAACCATTATATAAACAAAATGTTACTGGGGATTAGGGTGGCTCAAATTAGTATGGGAAAAACTTTGTTCAATTTTTGTGATGGGCCGGCCTCTTATTCGGTTCTATTTGATGGCCTGATGTTCTGGACAAAATTTCAGCCAAATCGGTCAACGTTTGGCCAGTGCTAAACTCGTTGGAAGTTTATATGGAAAAATGTATGCAGAAACATCCAAAACCAGTAAATTGCAGCTGGACTACACAACTTACGATGAAGAACTATGATACTCATTCAGATCTTGGAGAATTTAATACAGAATGTTATGCAGAAAACCGCGAGAATATTCGAGTTTGCCCGGCTAAGTTATTAGCATTTCTCTGCAGTGGGGTTTGAGCAAATTTCGTTTCTTTTACCTTTGAAAAGAAATAAATTCACCCCTACAACACTACAGTAAAATGCTAATATCTTTGCGTAATAAACTCTAATCTTCTCGCGGTTTTCAGCATACCATTCTGTATTTTATTTTACAAGAATTGAATGAGTATCATGGTTCTTGATCGTAAATTGTGCCGTCCAACTGCAAATCACTATTTTTGGATGTTTCTGCATACATTTTTTCATAAAAACTTCCAACGAGTTTAGCACTGCCCAAACGTTGACCGATTTGGCTGAAATTTTGTCCAGAGCATCAGGGTATCAAATAGAACAGAATAAGAGGGCGGCCCATCAAAAAATTTGAAAAAGTGTTTTTTGAGCCACCTTACTGGGGATACTTATGATAAATTCCTATAGAATAGCATCAATTGTGGGGATCACCGGTTCTGATGATGCATTTCAATTTGTTTGACACAGCTGCGCGAAAAAAGCGTTTTATCATGGCTTCTCGGTGGGGGCTGTCTATCCGATTCTGTTTTTTCACGGTTGTATATAAGTTTGATAAACTTTTTTTCGTGGCTTGTTATGATTCGAACAGGGTTTTGCCTCTCTTTTATCGTTGTTCGTTATCTAATGAGAGCGATTTCTGCAAATCCTGATTACAGTACCGATTTTCCCAAAATTTAGTCAGAGCCCGTTATAATTTTTGATCAGCAGGGCAGAAAATATCCCTCGGCCCTGCAAAACCATAGTCCGTGTCAGTTGATCTCCAATTTAAAATATTAGATAATCTGCCGGATGATTTGTTTTGCGATTTTATTATCCGGATATTTGACCATGAGTGGGATTTGTGGCCATTTGGGTTAGTCGTCTAAGCGTCTATTGCGTGCTGTGAAGTATGCATTCGATACCCGCCTAGTAAGGAAAAAAACTTTTCGTAATGCGGAACATTCTCCACTAGTTCACTGTGTAAATGTCTTTTCCTTTGTCAAATTCTTGCTGTTAAATATTTAGTATGTGCGATCTCTGGTCGAAGACGGTGACCCTGTTTTTCTTTCCACTCAACATGGACATTAATTCCAATTTGATAAGAAAATTATTTTGAGCTTTTTAGTGGAATGTCTTCACTTGTCCTAAGACGAGTTTATACCATCCCATTGAATTCCACCACTTAATTGTATCTTGACAGACTTCGAGTCGAGTCAAGTACGAGACACTGAAGACGGCCTTACTGTTGAGGTCGAAATACGTATCTGTCAAGATACAATTAAGTGGTGGAATTCAATGGGATGGTATAAACTCGTCTTAGGACAAGTGATTAATTCCAATGTTTTGAAAACTCGATGTACATATGCACAATACCATTCTGTCTCATGTTCAGAGCGTCCTCCAAAAACTTGAGCTGATTTAAATAACAACTGACTTAACACGAACCATGTCAAGATTCCATGGAAATTATTTAGTATAGGGAGATTAAATTTTTGCTGCACTCAAAAGAAGCACACAGGCGAAAAAATAACTCACATACCTACCCAAATCAATACTCAAGAGCTTTCACTTAATAAAAACTGCGTCTTGTATAATCGTTTCAATCATTAGTAATCGTATTTTTTCTTGAATCGTTTCCGACTAGTCTTCGTTACTTCACTGCACACCATTGTTGAAACGGTTGTCAGGCGTATCAAGTCCAAGCAGATGTTCTAAGTTCTCCAAATCGTTCTGAAGTTCAAACCTATCGATCTACCACGTCAGCTGGCCCATACAGGCCCTAGAGGTCGTGTGCATAATTCATGATCTAATATTTCCAAACCGGATGTTCTAACTTCTCCAAATTAATGTGGAGTTCAGACCAATTGGTCTACCAAGTCAACCGGGCTCAACACAAAGCCAATAGCAACCTATGCTGTTCATTCAGTTGCAACCAAAAATAAGCGCCAGTTAGTCGCCTAAGAAAAACATACCTTCAGACAAAAAGCTACTTTGATATTTTTGAAAATTATAATTTGGCAGGCACGAGGTGGAGTGAAAGCTTTACTGCCGCTAACCGCAAGTCGAGCACATCTGTATATGGCGTCCATATACAGATGTGCTCGACTTGCGGTTAGCGGCAGTTTAATAGCACGTGCATTTTGTATTGCGGATTAATTTTGCACATCTATGAGACCTTTGGAAGATGATTACGATAGTTGTGATTTTGTTGGCATAATACAGCGCTTTATGACATTTTTTCTTCAACTTACTAGTTGACCCAGCAGGTGTTGCCTTGTATAGTAAGCAAAAATGTGCGTTGTGATTTTCCCATGTCAAAATTCAATACGAATCTTAAATTTAGTTGTCCACGATTTACTCAACCTTAATCTTGATTTTCGCATGAAGAAATATCATGTAATTTGATACTTGATCTTCGATGAATTCAATGCCTCCTTAAGGATAAAATGTTGTTTTAGAACATTAATAAATTGTAACTTAATTTTCGGATTGGCTTTCAGTCACGGGTAATAGCGTTGACAGTTTTACTTCATCGCCGACGTTTCGATCCGGGATGGGATCTTCTTCAGGGCTCGATGGCAGTCAATTTGTTAATTACCGCTACTTTCTTACGGAGATTTGTCCTGTTCGGTCTCATGAATAATGTTTCTGGCCTCATTGACAAAAATATAGATCACTTTTCGAATTTGTTCACTATCTTTTGTCACACACTATAGTGAACTATAGTGTGTGACAAAAGATAGTGAACTATAGTGTGTGCCATCGAGCCCTGAAGAAGATCCCATCCCGGATCGAAACGTCGGCGATGAAGTAAAACTGTCAACGCTATTACCCGTGACTGAAAGCCAATCCGAAAATTAAGTTACAAATTTCACAGTCGTAATCCACTAGCAATTAATAAATTGTGCTTAAACCAAACCGTAACACCGCGCACGCACACGCGTCACTATGTCATCGGCCAAAGAGTTTCAAGTGAAGACAATGTGAGCCACCCACCGCGAGTTTGCATCGGTGGTGACGAAATCTGGTAGAAGAATTTGTGTACTTGGGCCCACTGGTAACTGCCGAAAATGATACCAGCAGAGATATTCGGAGACGCATAGTGGCTGGCTGGAAATCGTACGTACGTTGGACTCCGCAAGACGCTCCGATCGAATAGAGTTCGCCGCCGTACCAAACTGACAATCTACAAAACGCTCATTAGACCAGTAGTCCTCTACGGACACGAGACCTGGACGATGCTCGTGGAGGACCAACGCGCACTTGGAGTTTTCGAAAGGAAAGTGCTGCGTACCATCTATGGTGGGGTGCAGATGGCGGACGGTACGTGGAGGAGGCGAATGAACCACGAGTTGCATGAGCTACTGGGAGAACTATTCATCGTTCACACCGCGAAAATCGGACGACTGCTGTGGGCCGGGCACGTAGCCAGAATGTCGGACAGTAACCCGGTGAAAATGGTTCTCGACAACGATCCGACGGGCACAAGAAGGCGAGGCACAGCGGGTAAGGTGGATCGATCAGGTGGAAGATGACTTGCGGACCCTCCGTAGACTGCATGGTTGGCGACGTGTAGCCATGGGCCGAGCCGAATGGAGAAGACTCTTATATACCGCACAGGCCACTTCGGCCTTAGTCTGAATAAATAATAAATAATAATTCTAACGTGAAGTACGTGAGATTTCAATTGAGTGCAAGAAACAGCTGCTATAGACAGTATGAGCTGAAAGTAATCATGAGTAAAAAACCCAGATTAATCCACCTAGCGTTGGTGGTGCCTTTCTCGCATTTAGTTAAGACACCAACCTTATATGGGGTTTATATGGTCCGGTGTACCATTTTCTTCATAACTTTTAAACGCAATGACCGATTGTTATAAAATTCAATAGTGATCAACAAGGCTTTGTCCCCTGTCGAATGAAACCTGTTGCGAGAAAATCGGTTGAGGATTACTATACGAAAAGTTGTCTAATGTTTTTTATAGCTTTTGTGCACACACATACACACACACATACACACATACATACACACGGACAGACAGACATGTGCTCAGCTCGTCGAGCTGAGTCGATTGGTATATAATACTATGGGTCTCAGAGGCTTCTATAAAAAGTTCGTATTCGGAGTGAAATGATAGCCTTTCGGTACAACTTAGTTGTACGAGAAAGGCAAAACATTCAACAATTTTAATGATCTATCACACCGTTCTGGATTTTTTTTGCAAACTCCATCCGAATATCAAGAAATGCCCATGACTCAGCAATGTTCCTTACATATTGTACAAAAAGTAAAAGAATATCATAAAATTTAAATATTCGGGGATGTATAAAAAAATTATATAACATTAAGTTTTGAAAACAGATTTCTTTTTTAGTTTGTTCAGCGGCGCAACCGAAATGTTTGATAATATAACGAATGGAATAAATTTAAATATGTCTCGAAATTCCGTTAAATTTCGTTAAAAGCTAGTTTTTTCTAGCTGAATTTTTGGAGTTTAACGAAATGAAACGAAATCAAGAAATCAGATTACGCCATGCTTAAATTCTGAAACGATTTTTTTCGAAATACCGCATATGCTTAGTCTGTAGAAATATCAAAATTTCCATTTTTTATGTCAATGCACAGGTAAAAAGCCATTCGCGACGATATTGTTATTAGTCTAGCGGTGTTAGTGCATTTCTCTTGCTGTAAAACATGTATTAAGAAAAAACACAAAAGAAAGGTCAAAATATCACTTCTCAAATATAGATCCATTTCCACAAATTCCTTCTTCCGAGACGTGCCAGCCTAGGGCAATTGGAATTGCAACACGCGTACAAACTCGCCGATGTGCTCAAGGATCGTGGATTCGGCATCGCTGCAGGAGGTTTGTTGGAAGGGATCAATTCTTCTTATCGGCATTACATCCACCAGAGATGCATCCTGAACAGAACTATGAAACTATGCAAAAACATACGAGCATGCTTGATTTCTATCCGTTAGATGCCCACGTGTTCCATTACTAGCCGAAAAATGTGTAGCATGCCGTCGCTTGAATTTGTTTTCCTAGGATACAAGTTGCTAAGTTAGGTCAGTGCTCTTGAACAGTGTGCAGTGTTCAGAACGTAGTGAACACGAACACGCGTTCTCGTGTTCAGATGCATCTCTGACATCCACCACTGGGACATTGCCGCATCGCTGCTTCAGCATTTCCACAGTTATTAACTGCGAGGTTTCTAAGCCAAGTTACAATTTTTGCATTCGTATATCATGAGGCTAACACGATGATACTTTAATGCCCAGGGTAGTCGGGACAATTTCCAAACCGAAAATTGCATAGACCGGCACCGGGAACCGAACCCAGCCACCCTCAGCATGGTCATGCTTTATAGCCGCACATCTTACCGCTAGGCTAAGGAGGGCCCTGGAAGAGATCAATGGTGCAAACGTTTAGAGTTAATCATACCATCTACCAGAGCTGCGGCAACACACACTAGCTGGGAACAGCTTTCATAGTGATGGGCGATATGCAAAGGCGTGTGATCGGATGGTGACTTCAGCATAATCAACGTCCATAGCCTACACTCCGGAAGCACTGATGATGATAAGGACGCATTCAACGCGCAGCTGGAACTTGAGTACGACAGCTCGCCAAGCCACGACAAAATCATCATAGGAGATTTTAACGCTCAGGTTGGCCAAGAGGTGGAGATTTGACTGACTATTGGGAAGTTCAGCGCTCATCGGCTGACGAACGAAAACGGCCTACGACTAATTGATTTCGCCGCCTCCAAAAATATGGTCATTCGCAGCACCTACTTCCAACACAACCTTCCTTATCGGTACACCTGGAGATCACCACTGCTGACAGCATCACAAATCGATCACGTTCTGATTGATGGACGGCACTTCTCCGACAATATCGACCTCAGGACATATCGTGACGCTAACATCGACTCTGGCCACTGAAGCAATCTAATGTCGTCACTGCATACGCGCAGCATCTCGATGCAGCATTGCCAGGAGAGGGTGAGTTCGATGGGGCCCCTCTTGAGGACAGCTGGAATACAGTTAAAGCAGCCATAAACGACGCAGCGCAGAACAACGTCGGGTATGTGGGACGAAGTCGGCGAAACGATCGGTTCGACGAAGAGTGCAGACAGATTCTGGAGGAGAAGGACGCAGTGCGGGCGGACGCGCTGCATCAAGGTACCCATCAGAACATGGAACGTTATAGATGGAAGCGAAGACAGCAGACCCGCCTATTCAGGAGAAGAAACGCCTATTCAGTAGAAGTGGGCTTCGTGGGCTTCGTGGCCGTGCGGTTAGCGACGTCAATCGTCTAGACGCATGTGCTGTGGAGTGTGGGTTCGATTCCCGCCCCGGTAAGGAGAAAACTTTTCGTAAAGCGAAAAGTTCTTCACTGGTCCACTGGGTGTTGTGTAAATGTCCTGTCCGTTGTCTAATGCTAGATGTTAAGTGTTCAGTCTGTGCGACCTCTGGTCGAAGACGGTGACCCTGTCTTTTTTTTTTTTTTTTTTTTAAAGACGGATGAACGTGTGTGTGATCGAAAGGTGAAAGCAGCTTTAAGAGGAACATTTAAATGGCGCTGAGAGTACAGGCAGTGAAAATCAAGTCAGCGGAGGAGATGACTACGTCAGTTCAGCGGACGATGGGAGCCAACCAGCCCCCACCTTGAGGGAAGTTAAGGATGCCATCCAACAGCCAAAGACCAATAAAGCAGCTGGTAAGGATAGTTCGGGAGCTGAGCTCATCAATATGGGCCCGACAAATTTGGCCACTTGCCTGCACAAACTGATAGTCAGAATCTGGGAAACTGAACAGCTACCAGAGGAGTGGAAGGGGTTATATGTCCCATCTACTAGAAAGGCGACAAGCTGGAGTGTGAGTACTTTCGAGCGATCACCATCCTTAATGCCGCCTACAAAGTGATATTCCAGATCATGTTCCGTCATCTGTCACCATTAGCGAATGAGTTCGTGGGAAGTTATCAAGCCGGCTTCGTTGACGACCGCTCGATAACGGACCACATCATTCTTTAAAAAAAAATTAAAATCAACTGCACAAAATCGAGTTTAAAGCAGTTTCAAACCGAAAGACTAATTAAAGGCTAGATTTAAAGTCCTCGCGTACTTTGAGGCTAGTTTACAAATCAGGAGTTTGTCAGCAAATTTTGCTCCCATGTGTGTGGACGAGAAATTCGGATACAATCCGGCGGAAATCTCCGAAAGTCCGAGCTGTAAACCACGCTATAAATTGTCCAGGATTTTTTAAGGTAAACTACGTCTAAGGGAAAGGCTCGAATACAGGGCGTAAAATGAAAATTTCAAAATTGGAAACCGTCACAAAATTATGTAAGATTTGTATCGTTAATAGCTCTTTTATCTTTCAATGGATTTTAAAGATTTATATATCAATCGATACACAAGCTTTCAATCACGAGTTCACGAATTGGTATGTCTCAGATGAGGAATCCATATCTGACCATCGCTACATCTTCTTTGATCATTTGAACGTTACTTCGCAGACCTTGCGTTTTAGAAATCCTCGTTCAACCAACAAGGATCTCTATACAGAGTTGCTCTCGACAAAGTTTCAAGGATATCTACCAACCATTGAAACTCCTACCGACTTGGATGATGCCGTTGATACTTCAACGCACTATGGTTCAGGATACAGATTTACGCGGAAAGATGCATTTTACGCCAAAACTATATTTTTTAGGAAAAACTGTTGTTCAACAAAGTTGTTCGAAATAGTAAGGCCATCATTATGGTGCAACCAAAAAATAGGGTGGCCCATCATATAAAAAAAATTAGGAAATATTTTTTTATTTTTTGGAATATTGACATGTTATGTTCTACAAAGTTGTAGCGCAGCTTATTCCAATCAATTTTGTTAAAAAAAACTTTTTCTGTAGCGGCTGATTTAGAGCAATTTTACCTAATTGGATTAGGGTGTACCTCACAAAAACAGTATTTTTGATCTACTTTTTTTGTTTTAGATTTCTCGAAAAAGTCGTCTTCCGGTGAATTTTAGAGCTCAAAAAATGCAACTTTTGATGGGTGGATATGCTCAATATCTTCTACAAAAATCTACAGCTTTAACACTTTTTATAAGTTTTATCATTATCATCGTATTGCAAGATTTACGAGAAAAGATGCATTTTCGGCCTAAAGCATACTTTTAAGAAAAAAATTTTGTTCTACAAAGTTGTTCTGGATACTCGGGCCCTTATTATACACTGCAAAAATTCCACACATTTTTATTGGCAAAAATCCATTAATTTAATTCATGATTCTAATTAGTGCACACATAACCACTCTCCACGCGAAGTACAAATATAATCTATAATCAAATAAAATGTATGTGTGGTCTCTAATATGCAGTTATTGAATTTATGTGTGGGTACAAATTGCATATATTTGGGTAGCCAAATTGCAAAAATTTATGTGTGCGACAAATATAGTCAATATAAAGAATTTTCTCAGTGTAGAGTTACCGAAAAATAGGGTGGGCCATTTTGAAAAATGGGATTTTTTTTTTATTTTGCGGAATATGGACATAAAATGTTTTACAAAGTTGTAGCGCAGCTTTTTCCAATCAACTTTGCTATAGAAACTTTTTATGTAGCTCTTAAGCTCACTTGTTTAGAGTAATTTTACTTACCAGAATTAAAAAACAATATTTATGATCTGCTCATTTCATTTTTTATTTTTCACAGATGTCACCTTCTGAAGACTTTTGGGGCTTTCCAAAACGCGTGTTTTGCTATAAGAATAGCGTCTGTATCTTCTTCCATTGCCGAGTTATATCAATTTATTTGAAAAAAAAGGATTTTAGTAAAATTAGTAAAACTTGAGAAAAAAAATAACATATCCCCAATTTTTTGACATAATAAGGAATATGAGTTTCTCTTTCAAATGCCGTGTAAACATATTTTTTGGTCTGCCCTAACCGGAGATATCAACTTATGAAAAAGGTAATTTTTGACAGAAAAACGATTATAACTTTTGATCGGTAGAAGATATTGAGCATATTTACCCATCAAAAGTTGCATTTTTTTGAGCTCTAAAAGTCACCGGAAGACGACTTTTTCGAGAAATCCAAAACAAAAAAAGTAGATTAAAAATACTGTATTTTAGGTACACCCTAATCCAATTAGGTTAAATTGCTCTAAATCAGCCAATTGATTGGAATAAGCTGCGCTACAACTTTGTAGAACATAACATGTCAATATTCCAAAAAAAAAAATATTTTCCAATTTTTTTTATATGATGGGCCACCCTATTTTTTTGTTGCACCATAATGATGGACTTACTATTTCGAACAATTTTGTAGAACAACAGTTTTTTCTAAAAAATATAGTTTTGGCGTAAAATTCATCTTTCCGCGTTCTTGAGGTGAACCGGTCAAGGGCCGAAAACCTCATTAATAAAGACAATAAAAAAAAAAAAAATCTTTCCGCGTAAATCTGTATCCTGGACCATAGTGCAACGTTGCACATCGTGGAAGCTTTCGAAGAAGCTTGCCCTTTACGTTCTGTAAAAACCTTAAGAGGAACCCCATGGTGGAATTCCCAATTGGCTAAACTCAGGAAGCAGTGCAGAAGGAGTTGGAACAGACGCCATTCAGCAGGGACGGAGTCTTTCAAGTCGACTCGGAAAGCCTACAAGAAGGCTCTTCGATCTGATGAACAATCCGACTGAAAAAAACCTCTGTGCAAATGTTACCAATTTGAGTAAAGCCAGTAGGTTAAATAAAATTCTTGCGAGATCCAAGGATTTCCAAGTTGGCGAAATTCGCAAGCCAAATGGCGACTACACTTCTTCTGACGAGGAAGCATTAGAACACCTATTTGATACACACTTCCCTGGATATGTCGATATAGCATCTTCGCATGTTCCTGATGTCTTTTCATGTAGCTACGGGTCTTGGGCTCAGGCTCGTAGAATCATAACTACTGAATCGATTCAATGGACTCTTAACAATTTTGCTCCTTACAAATCTCCAGGGGAAAATGGGATCTACCCCGTTCTTCTTCAGAGGGGTTTTGAGCATATCAAACATGTTTTGAAAAAACTTTTAGAATGCAGTTTTGCTACTGGGTATATTCCCATATCCTGGCGGAATGTCACTGTAAAGTTTATCCCAAAAAGAGGACGTGCTTCGTATGAAGAAGCAAAGAGTTTTAGACCCATCAGCCTGACCTCATTTCTTCTGAAATGCTTAGAACATGATTTCCCAAAATGTGGGTCCCGACCCCCAGGGGGGTCGCGAGCGGATTGTTGGTGGGTCGCGTAGAACAAATATTAATTGCAGCTCGAATGCCGAATCTTTTGATCATTCGTTTCAGGAACATAATTTCATCACCACGCTATTTTAGAAAACATTTATGCCTAAAAGCTGTCCCTTTAATGAAGTAAAATAAAAACATTTTGACAAACAATATCATGTTTGACATTTTTGCATTTGTACATGAAGGTAATATATGAATATTTTGAATATTTTTGTAAAACTTGCCGAAACAGATGACATTCTGATTCAATTAATGCTTATTACTACATGGTAAAATACATTTCTTCATAGGTGGGTCGCGAGACATATCGAATTTTGCTAGGTGGGTCGCATACCCAAAAGTATGGGAAGCTCTGGCTTAGAACGTATTATCGATCATCACATTCGTGATGACTGTTTGGCAAACATGCCTCTTCATGTTAATCAACATGCTTATCAATCTGGAAAGTCCACCGTGACTCTTCTACACAAGGTTGTCTACGACATTGAGAAAGCATTTGCTCAAAAGCAATCATGCTTGGGTGCGTTCTTAGATATTGAGGGTACTTTTGACAACGTGTCTTTCGATGCCATATTGGAAGCCGCACGTCGTCATGGGCTCCCTAATATAATAAGCAAATTCACCAGATGCTTAAAAACCGACATCTCTACTCGACATTACGTCAAGCAACGATTAGGAAATTAAGTGTCTGCGGATGCCCCCAAGGGGGAGTATTATCTCCACTTTTGTGGAACCTTGTTGCAGATACGCTATTGATATTACTCAATAATGGCGGTTTTCCTACCTATGCATTTGCCGACGACTATCTAATATTGATAGTCGGTCTGTGTATTACTACTTTATTCGACCTGATGCAAAACGCTCTTCAGGCAGTCGAAAGTTGGTGTCGCCAATATGGCTTTTCGGTTGATCCGAATAAAACATCCATTGTACTTTTCACGGAAAAACGTAACCGTCATGGTATTCGCCCATCTTTTTGACTCTGAAATCAATGTAACGGATCAGGTAAAGTATGTTGGACTAATTCTTGATTCCAAGTTCTCCTGGACACCTCTTGTGTGGTGGCAAAAGGGTGCACTACACACACGACACACATCTCAAACAAGAAGTACTTTCTTGTACTTACCGATTATGGGTTTTCGGTTTCATGGAAGAGAATCCTGTAAACCGCAGTTCTACACACACTTCGTTGTTACAGCTCATGGTTGATTGGGACAGAACTGTCCTCGCTCCAAGTGATCAAACACTCGCTAGTAGTTTTCCTTATAGGACATTTACAACACAATTCCCCTCGCGGGATGAGTGGACATCTGGCTATTTGGAAAGAAGTATGTCAGACAGCATTGTTTTTTACATTGACGGCTCTCTTTTCGAAGGTAGAGCGGGTGCAGGTGTCTACTCGCGTGAGCTGAGATTGGAACAGTCCCACTCACTAGGTAAACACTGCACTGCCTTTCAAGCGGAAATATTTGCCATTATGTGTAGAGTGCTATCCGCACTGCAGAAACACACAATGGGCAAAGTAATATACTTCTGTTCAGATAGCAAAGCAGCTATCAAAGCTCACGCTTCGGCCAACTCAAGGTCGAAGTTAGCCGCATGTCGAACTCAAATTGAGGAACTGAATTCAGTTAATACGTTACACCTGGCCAGTTACGCCCCTATGAAACTAAGCGCGTAATATATAAATCCTCGATTTTTTGTCTTTCTCGTACAACAAAGTTGTACCGAAAAGTTATCATTTTACTACGAAAACGAACGTTTTATAGAAGCCTCGGAGACCCATAGTGTTATATACCAAACGACTCAGCTTGACGAGCTGACCAAATGTCTGTCTGTCCGTTTGTATGTGTGCGTGTGGTCAATTAAGTTGGGTTTTTATCAGTTAGTTCAATCTAGCGTCCAAAGACGACGGACTTTTTTTTAATAAATTGCTAAAAAAAAAGTTACTTCCGCTGCATACAGTTAAGCCAAAGAGAGTTCGAAACGGTCAACCATCTAAAGGGTAAAGTTAACGGATGGGAACCACATAATCAGATCAAAAAAATATTAGAGGTTCATGTTAGATTAAATTGACGAAAACAAATTAAACAGCTGTTAACCCCAGGTACATGCAGATCACGATAATAATGATTTTCCGTGACCAGGCAAGTAGGGGAAATGACAGCTTTGGCAGGTTTTGTTCTATTATTGTCAGGTTTTCTATAACTAATTATGCTCAAATTTGGCCTAAACATTCTTTGTATATTAAAGAATAATGTGGCCGAATTTTATAAAATTTGGTCAACAAAACCCCCCTGACAATAAATAGGCTTTCAGCGATCGTGTACGTACACGCACGTTTCACTCACACTTTTACTCGGTTTGTTTGCAACCACGAGCAGCTGTCACGGCAAAATCAAATGGGATTGTTTGCAACCACGAACCTGCGTTCGTGTTGGTGGGAAATGTCGGCGAGACCCTAATAGAACAAAACATGCCAAAGCCGTCATTTCCTCTATCGCAAAACTGAAAAGCTGTAAACAGCTAAACTATCTGGAGCTTACCTTTTCCAGTGGCACTTTCAGCGCAACGAACTGCGTGCCCTCAACTTGGGCACCGATGCTGCTGTAGGCAAGCCACCTAAAATAACTCGATGCGATTAGATTACAGATTTTATATTTAATTATACAATTAGCACAAACCTGTCTGGGTATCTGCATGCCATTTCGCTAAATCCAACAACGATCAATACTACCCACAGGAAACTTTCACGTTGTTCTTACTTTAAAACTTTGATAAAATTGCCTAATTTCCGCTTAAAACAAACTCACGCACTGTATCATAAACAAAATCGGCGAGGTCCGAGCTTGAAAACACAAAAACAAAAACTCAGCAAAAATCTCATGACGGAAAAAAACATCCAAGAACTGTCAAAGAATTTTGCCGACAAAAACAGAAACACGTGCGGACCAATGGGCTATTCAAATATTACGATCTATTACGATATCCAAACGATTACTATTCGGAGAATCATCAAATGCGTGCATCATAAAGAGATTGTAACCTCAATGATACAAACAATAATAATAACAATCGGGGAGGTGTGAATAGAATTGATTTAGTGGTCAAACTGAAGCCAAAATTTTCTATTGTGCCTGAGCCAAGCATTGAAGCTTGTGGTTATGTTGTTTTCAGATCTTATATTGAGAAGTATTGTTATTATTTGGAGAAAAATAAAAGTAAACTTAGTTTGAGTTTTGATGTATTATTTGTAACAAATATTTTCACATTATATTTCGCTCGATATATCGAGTGCAAAATTATTAGTAGGAATGCAACTAATACTATCGACAGACATATGATTTCCGCACAATGATTTTCGTATCACGCTGCACGCGTACAGTGACAAGATGACACACATCTTTTCTTTCCACCGTTGTATCTATTTGACAGCTTGTTTTGATATTGATTCTACCGCTTTCCAGAACTATATTTTTTATCAAAATGTATAGAAATCACAAATTGTTACTATAGTTTTTATGAATATTTCACAATATTTACCCATATTGTTTGATTAAATTGTAAATTCGCGTCAGCAGTTCATCCATCGATATGAAAACGTCATAGTTTTCCAATTCTTCTTATAGGTATTTTAGCAAAAATATGCGAGTTCTTGCAAATATTCCGTAGGGCAATTATTTCTGCGGACGTTAATCACTCTATTCTATGATTCGGAGTGATTTCAGTGCAAACGGCACTGATCGTCTAATTCATTTATGCACTTTGAAGAATAAAGCCAGAGACGTTCAATTGGGTCATAGATCCTGTAGCAGGTTTATTCGTACAAGGAACTCCGGGCTTTTCAAACACTTATTTATTTCGCGCTGACTACCGTTTATTTCTGCACTCCACTTTTACCTCCACGAGATCCTCCTCTCCTCTCCTCCATCCCTATCAAAACACTACAGATCAAATTTTGAATTTGTCCAAAACAACGGTACAAAATATTTTTCCCATCTAAAAAAGTAGATTTTTTTTTGTGTCTTTATTAAAGAGACTTTCAGCCCGAGGCTGGCTCGTCTCCGAAAAAAGTAGATGCTGACCTGGGTGCTGCGGATAGAGCCGCTTTTCTGCTTTCAAGTGAGTAGAGAGATGGTTTGAAATAACTCCCACAAGCAAAATTATTTTGCAGTTACTTGGCTGTCAAACATTTCCCGCTCTTCGATTTTCTCTTTCCATGCTGCATGAGGGTGCAGAAATGCGCGAGACTCTACATTACTTTACGATAGTTTACATTCATTACTGCTCCAATCAGCTGCTGAATCTCGTGAAATTTCGTAGCGAGTGCTTTTTAGTTGCATCCCTACTAATTTTCCACTCGAAATATAATGTGGAAATATTTGTTACAAAGAATACAAAACTCAAACTTAGTTTATTTTTATTTTATCACCAAATAATAACAATACTTCTCAATATAAGATCTGAAACGAACATAACCACAATCTTCAATGTTTGGCTCCGACACAATAGAAAATTTTGGCTTCAGTTTGACAACCAAATCGATTCTATTCGCACCACCCAGATGCTGACTAATGGCAAATCAAAGGTCCCGCATCCTTCCCAATCCCCAGACCTCATTCCAATTAAAACCCATGGGATCCTTGCACAAAATGTTCGAAATCACACGATACAGAACTCAAACCATTGAATATCATGCAAAAGTGACGGTAGATCTTCCCGGAAACAACCCTAGAACTGGCAAAATCAAATAGGAAGGCATCTTCAGAGCGTAATTATAGCAAATAATGGGCTTGCAAATCATTATTTTGCAATTGTTGTGAAAAATATCATCCAGCCCTGCCGTCCTTCTTAGTCACACTTGGTCGACAACTAAGAAGCTTTGCCCAAATCTAAAAATTTCTATTAGTCTCTTTAGGCTATATGTGTGCATGTGAGCGTGTATGTGTGTACAAAAAATAGTGTGCCGTACGGCCGAACACCTTTACAGTCTCTTTAAAATGCTCCCACAGGTGCGGATTCACACTGCTGCCGCCCACATGGGTCTCAATGATGCACTGTTGGTTACTATCAACCCCCCCAAAGCCAACATTTTGCGCTCCCGCAGGTGCGGATTTGCACTGCTGCCGCCCTCATGGGTCTTAATGATGCACTGTTGGTTACTATCAACTCCCCCCTAAGCCAACATTTTGCGCTCCCGCAGGTGCGGATTCGCACTGCTGCCGCCCTCATGGGTCTTAATGATGCACTGTTGGTTACTATCAACTCCCCCCAAAGCCAACATTTTGCGCTCCCGCAGGTGCGGATTTGCTATACCAGCACCCATACTGGTCCCAGTTTCGTATTGGAAGTATTGATTTGTTCTCCTAAAATCCCATTTTCACACCGCATGAAAAAATAGTTTATTTTGGGATACTTGGGTCATAATCATCCCGAATTGCAGAAAAACGTCAGTCAACTTGCAAATGTTTGTTTTTATTTCATATGTCAAACGGCGTATTTGACATGTCAAAACAACAAATTATGTTCTGTTTCGTAAAATACAACGGTCGAAGGGCAGGGTACGGAAATCATCCTGCTATCGTGATACCAGCGTGATTCTGGGTGACAGACATATGATTTTATGCTGTACAGTGATATTGGTATCATATATGTGTCACAAGTATAAAACACACTCGTTACGAAATTTCACGAGATTCAGCTGCTGATTGGATTCCAAAAACATCGCATATGCAAATATATATGGGGAAAAATCCGCGGATCAAATTCCCGAGGTGTGAGTCTACCTTTAAGGCTGGTTTACAGTTCGGAAAACGCGTCCCGGGATTTGATCTCCCATGTAATTTAAATGGGAGCGGGATTTGCGTTTCCCGTGACAGGAGCAGAAGTCTACACGAAAAAATATTTTCCTGAAGTGTAAACCCAATCGCGGGAAAAGTGTATGGTTAAAAATCTCGTATGTAGAGATGCAAATCCCGCGGGGAAACAATTCCGTTTGAATTGACTCCGCACGGGAAATGTGTAATCTAACGGAAATTTATTATCTGAAGAATTTAGTGAAGTGGCTAGTGAAAATTGAGAAATGTGAGAAGATTGAAGAGAAAACTAACGAATGATAAACGAGAAATGAAAAATATGAGTAAGTAAGCAATGAGCAATGAGTAGTGAGAATAAGAAGTAAGAAGTGTAAAATTAGAAGTGAGAGTTGAGTAGTGTAATGAGTAGTGAGAAAGAGGCGCGAGAAGTGAAGAGTATGAAGTGAGTTATGAAGAGTAAGAAAAGAAAAGTGAAAGGTGACTAATGAGAAGTGAGAAGTGAAGAATGATAAGTGAAAAAATGAGTTGTGAAAAGTGAAATGAATAGTGAGAAGTGGGAATTGGAAAGAGTAAAGTGAGAAATGAGTACTAAGAAGTGAGAAGTGCAAAGTGAGCAGAGATAATTGAGAAATAGTGCATAGTGAGACTCACTTGCTCTAAGTCATTCTCACTCACTCGCTCTAACTCATTCTCACTCACTCACTCTAACTCATTCTCACCACTCGCTCTAACTCATTTTCACTCACTCACTCTAACTCATTCTCACTCACTCGCTCTAACTCATTCTCGCTGACTCGCTCTAACTCATTCTCACTCACCTTCTCTCACTCATTCACTCTCTCATTCACTCACTCAATCTCACTCATATACACACATTCTCACTCACTCGCTCAATCTCACTCACTCACTCACATTCACTAACTCTGGCTCATTCACTTATTCACTCTCACTAACTGTTTCTCACTCACTCACTCTCTCTCATTCACGTACTTTCACACACTCATTCTCACTCACACACTCATTCTCACTTACTTACGAATTCTCACTCACTCGTTCACTCACTCACTCACTTTGACTTACTCACCTACTCTCACTTACTCATTTTCACTCACTCACTCACTCATTTCCTCTTTCTCTCCCTTTCAATCGCTCTCTCTCACTCATTCTCTCCCTTTCTTTCGCTATATCTCCCTCTTCTCGTTATCTTTTCAACTCTTGAATAAAGAAATCCGAACCAAAACCCCGAAGTGTAAACTCAAGCACGGGCGAGATACGAATATTCTCAAATCCCGCAGCAAAATCCTGAAGTGTAAACCCAATCATGGAAAATGTTTTGACAGTGGAGACTTATCGGCGGAAAATTTTCCCTGGCAAAACCCGGAGCAAAATCCCGTAACAAATCCCGCGGACACGTCTTCCGAACTGTAAACCAGCCTTTAGTAGGGATATTTGAAAATGTTTGAACTGTTCGAACTGTTTAATTCGATTTTAAAGCCTACGCGTCTCTTACGGAATGAGTTTATGGAAAATTTGATCAAATTATCAAGGTAAATTTGACAGCTGACTCAGTATGGTATAAATGACATCTCTACCTTACGAAATAATGGTACGGAATATTTTTCCATGAGGAAAATTGACAGCTCCACTTACTTTACACAGCAGGTGTTATAAGCGTTTCGAAATTATCTGTACTTTTCAGCTCCGTACTGCTCACGGTATTTCAATAACAGAATTATTCCGTAACCATTCCGTGTCCTATCTATTTACACAGTACTTTTCAGCAGCGTACTATATGGTACTATAGCCTTCATGAATCGGACCAAAGTCTTAACAACCCTTGCAGTCTGGGTGCTGCGGATAGAGCCGCTTTTCTGCGCTCAACCGAGCAGAGGGATATTTTGAAATCACTACCATAAACAAAATTATTTTGCAGTTACTTAGCTGTCAAACATTTCCCGCTCTTCGAATTTCTCTTTTCCACGCTGCACGAGGGCACACAAATGCGCTAGACTCTACATGACTTTACGATTGTTTACATACATTGATGCTCCAATCAGCTGCTGAATCTCGTGAAATTTCGTAACGAGTCCTTTTTAATTGCATTCCCACTAATTTTCCACTCGAAATATAATGTGAGAATATTTGTTACAAAGAATACAAAACTCAAACAAAGTTTATTTTTTATTTTTCCCAAAATAATAACAATTCTTCTCAATATTAGATCAGAAACGAACATAACCACAATCTTCAATGTTTGGCTCCGGCACAATAGAAAATTTTGGCTTCAGTTTGACAACCAAATCGATTTTATCCGCACCACCCAGCTTGCAGTATATCATCCAAAATCCAAAAATTGTAGAGGCTATCATCAAAACTATGCATGATACAACAACGATACCATTAATAATCCAATCATAATGTGTGTAATCGAAAAACGATTTTTAGACTAATTGACATTTGATATTGCCTGATTTTCTCAAAATTGCACGCGGCGAACCCTTCATGAAAGGTACCGCCGCGCTTTCTGCACCCCGTTTACTTAATTCTTATGGGTGAATAGCATTGCGGTGTATCGTTTGGCGCGGCCGTACCTTTCGACAGTCATTCGCCGCGTGAAGTTTTGTGCAAGTACCCATTTGGGAACACTACAAACGCCGCGCAGTGTATCATATCCAGAAAATCTGACAATATCATTCTATGTGGATATCCTACAGGTCCTACAGGGTAGAACAATTTGAATAATAAATCGGCCAATCTGCGACTTACGAGATAAACAATAAATTGTAATGTACATATTTATAAATGGAAAGGAGGTTAAAATGCCAAATAAAATGAAAGATCTTCTATAGAAGATTTAGGGTCTGTCTCATTTGGAGAATTAAACTTAAAAGTGACAGTTCGAAAATTAGCGAATAACCCGATCATAAGAATGGCTGGTGCTACCCAGCAATTCCAATAAGACATCGATGCAAAATGATTCGATATCTGTCAAAAGTAATCTTGCTCTGCGAGCAGGGTTATTCGATAATTATTGAAATGTCACTTTTAAGTTTAATTTCAGTTTAATTCTCCAAATGAGACAGACCCTTAGAGTGAAATCAGGAGTGATTCAGTTTCATTCCAAATTTTCGACCACTATTCTAGTTTGAATCTGGAGCCAAATAGAACAAACACGCTGGTTTCCCCAGCAGTGTTCTATTCATGTTTTTCAAATTTTCAATTAAATGAAATCATCATGTTGCGCCAAGAAAGGCGCCATAATTGCAAAGTGGATCGATCCGTAGATAAAATGACCCATTCATACACCAAAACAATTGGAAAATATTTGAATCTCGTGATTCAATCGTGGTTCAAATCTGCAGAAAATAGAACGGAGCGTTATACCAGTTTTATTTTTTTGACATTTGACTGGTATAAAAAATGAATCTAGAACAGCTGCTGGGAAAATGAATGTTTCAGATTCATATTCAAACTGACAGCCCCGAACGATTTGAATCACTGCTGATTTTACCCTTAGGGTGAAATCAGGAGTGATTCAGTTTGATTCTAAATTTTCGACCACTATTCTAGTTTGCATCTGGAGCAAAATAGAACAAACTCGCTGGTTTCCCCAGCAGTGTTCTATTCATGTTTTTCAAATTTTCAATTAATTGAAATCATTATGTTACTGCCAAGAAAGGCGCCGGAATTGCAAAGTGGATTGATCCGTAGATAAAATGACGCATCCATGCACCAAAACAATTGAAAAATATTTGAATCTCGTGATTCAATCGTGGTTCAAATCTGCAGAAAATAGAACGGAGCGTTATACCAGTTTTATTTTTTTGACGGTTGACTGGTATAAAAACTGAATCTAGAACAGCTGCTGAGAAATTCAATGTTTCAGATTCATATTCAAACTGACAGCCCCGAACGATTTGAATCACTGCTGATTTTACTCTTAGAATTAGAGTAAAATCAGCAGTGATTCAAATCGTTCGGGGCTGTCAGTTTGAATATGAATCTGAAACTTTATTTTTCCCAGCAGCTGTTCTAGATTCAGTTTTTATACCAGTCAACTGTCAAATAAATAAAACTGGTATAACGCTCCGTTCTATTTTCTGCAGATTTGAACCACGATTGAATCACGAGATTCAAATATTTTTCAATTGTTTTGGTGTATGGATGCGTCATTTTATCTACGGATCAATCCACTTTGCAATTCCGGCGCTTTTCTTGGCAGTAACATAATGATTTCAATTAATTGAAAATTTGAAAAACATGAATAGAACACTGCTGGGGAAACCAGCGAGTTTGTTCTATTTTGCTCCAGATTCAAACTAGAATAGTGGTCGAAAATTTAGAATGAAACTGAATCACTCCTGATTTCACCCTTATAATTCCAGTGTTTCGGCGATGCCTTGTGCGGAACGAGTGAACGCACCCCGATATGTTCTGACAGCCGAAATTCCAATTGGAATGTCATGTGCACATCGCCGCATCGTGATTACCCGCGCTTCGCATTTGGTGCCCTCCTAAACTCTGATTTTGTGCAAAAATTCCAGAAGTGAGTTGGAGCGGCATATTTTGAATTGTTCCGCTTTCTGGTTGTGGTGTAGCGAGACTAGAAACCACCAGCAAAATGGCCCAAAACGCAGATATTATCAAGCAGGCAATATTTGAGGAGCTGCAGAAAATTCTTAATCCCGATGGAGACATCCGAAGGCAAGCCGAGGAAAGAATGGCCCAGCTAAAATACACCGAAGGTAAATTCCGGAACAACATTTTTAAACTCCTTAAGTTTCAAGATTACATTATTCTAGGGTATGGTGTCTATTTGGCGGAAATAACGATCAATCAGAATCTGGAGCTGGCCCTGAGGCAGCTTGCCTCTGTAATGTTGAAGCAGTATGTGGAAGATTGCTGGGCGAATGATAGCGAGGACGGTCAGTCGTCTAATGGAACGCTGCTAGTGAACAATGAAGCGAAGACTGCCATCAAGACCATTCTACCACAGGGACTGTACGATCCAAATAGCAAGGTGAGCTAAAGGCGATCTCTGTTTGGAAACATTCAACATAAAAATAATATCGATCCCAAAAACGTAGTGGCAAAGTACCCAGTTTGTACAATACGATAGAAGTTCTCAATAACGGCTAATATTGCAAGAATATTTTCTACATGTTTGGCCTTGAAAAACATTCAGAACGACGGGTAATATTTTACATCTTTATCAACTTAAAGATACATAATATATTGAATTAAAAATATACGATTAATTTAGAATTCGCGTGTGTTTCTAGACTTCTCTTGAAATCACGCTGATTCTTTTTTTTTTTTGTTTCTTTATTAAGGAGACTTTCAGCCCGAGGCTGGCTCGTCTCCGGCGCTGATTCTGTGTACAGCTTACACAGTGCTGTTTATACAAAGCTGATAGTTTTTCGAAACTATTGTTGAGTATATTCACTCTATCTAATCAACTAAAAACTTTTTTGCTTATTTTTGCAGATTCGTAGCGTTGTAGCATATTCAATATCAAACATTGCTTCATACGATTGGCCAAATGACTGGCAAGAGCTGTTTGATATTATTGTCAAATGCCTCGGGGGAAATGAAAACTCCGTTCACGGTGCCATGAAGGTGCTGGTCGAGTTCACATTGGACTTGGACAAACAAATCGTGGAAGTTGGCCCAATGATTATGTCCGAAGTGTATCGTATATTCGAGGCACAGGATGTGTACAGCGTTTCAACCAGGAGCTACGCAGTCAAGATTCTCTACTCACTATTACGCAGCATCAACAATCACGTTGACTCCAAGCAGGAACAGGTCAACATTCTAAATCCTACACTGCCTGCGTTCATGCTGAAAATGATAGAAGGGCTCACCGTACCCAATGGACCGCACAGCAGTTTTCAATTGAAAACGCAAATTGTAAAAGGTATAAGACAGTTTTTATATTCATTTATATAGCGTCGTCAATCATTTACTCTTAGCAGTTCACGCAAATAACATTCCACTTTAATCGATATTGTTCTTCTTATAAATTTTATTACAACTTTCAGTGCTCCAATTCATGATTTCGGACTTGCCGAAGTTCGCCAACCAGTATTTAGCATCGATTCTCCCTCCAATTTGGCAACTTCTTACCCAAATGGCTGATATCTACATCAAAGTCATCGTAAATGCAACTGAAGAGAATCCGTTTGTCAGCAATTCAGAAAGTTTGTACCACCACCACCTAACCGTAGTAGGGGATCAACTACATATTTGTTAATTTTCAGGCGACGAAAGTGAAGATTTCACTGCCATGATTCTGCAAACATTCGAATTCTTACATACCCTCATCGAAATGAAGAAATACAAAGGAGCCGTCACGAACGTACTAACAGATTTGATCTACATCATCATACTGTACATGCAAATGACGGAAGAACAAGTGCAAAGCTGGCACGATGATCCGGAGAAGTTTGTCGAAGACGAAGACGAGCAGGGAATCGATTTCACCATCCGAACCACTGTTACCGATGTGTTGCTCATCATCGGCCAGGAATACGAACAGAAGCTGTTGCCCTGTCTAACGGATGCCTTGGGTAAGCACATCGTCGTGGCTGATGCCGATCGAAATAGTGGCAACCCCCATTGGTGGAAAGTGTACGAGGCCACTATGTTGGCCGTAGGTTCTTTCAAAGATTTGATCGTCGATAGCGAAGGCAAATTTGATTTGGCGCAGTACATGAACTTGGTAAAGAACACAATGGAGTATCAGGTGAGTAGTGAATTGAAAAATGATAACATACAGATTTTTACAATTCCAACATTTTCGAATGGATAGCTTGCAAAAGAAACAAAAGTAAGCTCTGAATTTATCATCATTTGGATTTTATGTGTTGAATAAACTGAAAATTGTGTCTCGTCAGGTATCGCCATATCTTCTCGGACGCTGCTTGTGGATTTTCAGTCGGTACTGTGACTGTAATGTCTACGATCAGGCAACTCTGCAGCAGGTGATCGACATAACCATCAACAGTATGTCAGCTGATAAGCAAGTTGTGCTTAAAATTACAGCCGCCAGGTAAATATGAACGATTTTTTCAGTTCGGATTACAATTTTCGAAGTTGCAATATTTTCCACACACACATGGTTCCCATAATTTTTATTTGATTAGTAGCAGACCCGACGAACTTCGTTTCGCCTTAAATTGATTTATTCTCTGATTAGTTCTTGAGTTATGCAGAAATTTCTGTTTTATTTGTATGAGAGCCCCCCTTTTCAGGGTAGGAGTTTCGAACCACCGCAGAAACATATCTTGTCTTCCAAAAATATCACATGCCAGATTTCTTACGAAATTCATGAAAGTGTTCTTCAAACTCAGTAGAATTGGAGAATGTATGATATTTTGCGTATACATACAAACTGTTAGGTAAGTCTCACGTCCCTTGAAATTTGAAAGATTCTAACTCCCAGAAGCTACCCGACTAGAAGGTCATATCAAAATTATATCAACATATGTTTTATGTAATCCTAATTTTTGTTTAACAAGATTTGTTAGTTCAATCAAAGTTAATTGCCTATATTCCGGGGATTAAACCACCCAACTTGGACATTATTTACAATGTTGTGAAAACTCATATGTGAATATGTAAATTTTGTGGAAGATATTGATTTGAAAAATGTATTGGAGGTAACCACTTTCCCTTCGATGGGACTCGAACCCACGACCCTCACTACGCTAGACTGGTGCTTTAACCAAGTAAGCTACGAAGGACCTCCGTCGCAACCTAGCGGCTACTGAATGAGCTCGAGATTCCCAAATTGGACGCATGTATCAGTTTTCTTGCGGTAGTGGATCAATGAGTGATGATCTGGGTAGAAGGTAAATGTACACCTCTCCAGAAGATGCCTTAAATAGTTCAAATGACTCTTCAGCTGCGTCCAATTCAATTTTTGTCATGTAACTACATATTAGGCTGAATCACATAAAAATCAAATTTACTTTAGGATTTCATACGGTGTAAAAAAAATTGATTATTATCGAAGTTTCATGTACCTCTGATTTTTTTTTCACCGATAGTTAGGCAAGGTCATTAGAAAGGAGGCACGGGGTGTTTTATTTATTTATTTATATTTCATCTAACTGTATGGTCTACATGAAAACATAATTACTATTTGGAACATTGTCAGTCATTAAAATATCTTGTCAAAAAATACCGAAATCTAGATGCGTTGATGTTGAAGTCGAAGTAAATGGCTCCTTCGTTGAAGCCATAGTTCATGCTTTGAACTGCTTCATACAATAAATCTCTAAACCGAAGTGTACGAGAGGGTGCGTAAAGTTGTATCTTTGTCAGCAAATCTGGCACATCGTATTCAGAGAGCAATAATTTAGCGATAAAAACTGCTTGAGCCACATTCCTCCGCTTGTCAAGAGTATCCAGTCCTAGTTGCCAACGATCAGCGTATGGTGGAAGATTGAGCGAGTCCCTCCAAGGGAGATGGCGTAGTGCGTAGCGGACGTATTTATGCTGGACAGCGTCCAAACGAGCCGTCCATACGGCTAGATAAGGATTCCAAACAACTGAGGCAAATTCCAAATGAGACCGCACTAATGACAATGCATTTAGCGATGGCAAGAACCATCATGTTTCGATCACACCAATCATTGAAGATATCTAAACGTTTTTGCAATTCTAGGCTAAGATCGTCCGCAAACAACAGCAGTCCTCCACGCTGCAGGATGAAGGTAACATCATTCACGAAGAGCGAAAACAGCAATGGACCAAGCGTGCTTCCTTGGGGCACTCCGGAGCCATTCGAAAAACAACGAGATGAGTGGTTTCCTATGTTTACGGTTACTTGGCGTTGCACTAGGTAGGAACGTAGCCAGTTGCAGAATGTTGCAGAGCATCCAAGTTTTTCTAATTTTGCTAGCAGTAGGTCGTGATTGACTTTATCAAACGCTGATTTGAGATCAGTATACACGGCATCAACTTGAAACTTTTTGCACATGTTGTCCATGCAAAACGAAGTGAAGCTTACGAGATTTGTTTCCACAGATCGACCAGGAAAGAAGCCGTGTTGGCATGGGCTGATATAATGCAGCGAACAATCTCTCATAGATCAGCGACTCAAACACTTTCGATTCAACTCCGAGTGATGTAATGCCCGATAGTTTCTTACGTCACTTTTGTCTCCTTTATTAAATACGGGAAACATGGTAGAGCATTTCCATTGAGTAGGAAATTTTTGCTGACGAAGTGATAGTATGCGCAGAGGGGTGGCCATCGGAGCATTTTTTTAACACTGCCGAAGGAATTTCGCTAGGGCCAGCAGATAATGATGATTTGATTCTATTAATAGCCGAAACGACCATATGAGTCTCAACGTGAAAAAAGTCGATGCCGAAAGCGCCGTCAGGTACATCACTTAATGCACCCAAAATGTCAGCATGAGACGGCGAAGCTACTGAGAAGACGGACGAGAAGTGCTCAGCAAAAAGGTTGCATTTGTCATCAGCATTTAATGCAACGTCGTTGTCAAGGAATAATCTTGACGGGAGACCGATTTCATTCCTCTTAGTATTAACGAATGACCAAAACCCCTTGGGATTGCTGGCAATTGAAAAGTTCCTTTTAGTTATAGTACAACGACGATTAGCAAGAGCGCGAAGAGCTCTAGCGCGTGCCCGTTTTAGATTGCGTAGAGTCCATGGTGGTTTTCTTGGAGGTTGGCACTTCGGTACGGATGCAGATACACAGTCCCGTAGAAAACAGTTGAAACGGTTAACTGCTGAGTCGATGTCCAAGTCTTTCAATGCGCTCCAATCGAATCGGGACAAACTGCGTCGGAGTGATTGGAAATCAGTCTTGCGGAAATTCAAGCCATCGACATCTGAGCTATCGTCAAAGCTAACATGACAGCTATTTGCAATAGTAATTTCTAGAGCAGGATGATGATTATCAAGAGGAACGATGGAATCCGATGCCTCGATGACCGTACAGTCAGGAATTGAATTTTCGCTCACGAACACCAAATCCAGGAAGTGTGATTGGAAATTAGGTATCAAATTAATCTGGCTTAATCCAAGAAAAGCAGTTCCATCGATGAGAAGACGGCTGGCAGGAGTAGTCGTCGAATTTTCTGAATCAAGAAACGCAAACCGGTGGCCAGAATTTCCAAGTAGAAGAAGTACATCCATCAGGTCAGTAAAATATTTCAACGGCGATTTTTTGAAAATAGTAATTTTTATTGTTTCCTTCTCCAATATATATTTAAAAAGTAAATTGACAACTCAGCAATGGATAATTCATGGTAATTAACCGACAAAATTGAAAATATACACATTTGTAACATTACTTTATATAAAACAAATTTTTAAACGTATCAAAAATGTTGAAAAATCAATTATTTCTGTATTTTGAGCGTTTTATAAGGGAAGATCCATAAAGTACGTCACGTAAAATTTGGCTATTTTCAACCCCCCCTCCCCCCTTCGTCACACTTTTTGTATTAAACCTCTAAAATTTTTGTATGAGTCGTCACGCTGTTCGGAACCCCCCCTCCCCCCTAGGAGCGTGACGTACTTTGTGGATGGCCCCTAAGTATTTTTTGAGTATTTTTTTATATATGCATAAATTGCAATATTTTTCCAACATCTATTTCCAGCCTTTATCAAGTTCTCAGCTCAATGTTATATTTGTATCTTTTTCTTCCGACAGCTTATTGTCAGTCTGCCATATTTTATAGAATTCATAATATTTTCTTCTTGAGACACTGTCTCATAGTTTCTCATAATTTTCAGGCTTCATGTTTGAAATTGTCTACCGGATGAACCAAAGTTTGATATGGAGCAAATTTCATTTCTGTATGTATGCATCGGAAGCTAAGCTGCTGCTACACGCTCGACAGTCTCATATTTGATTCGTTCCATATCTGCGTGTTTTTTCATGCTTTTATAAGCAGTAAACTGGTTACTTACGTCTTAGAGAATATCATTTTCGCAGTAGCAATACGTCTTTCAAATTTACGCAAAAAACATCCTAAGTAATAATTATAGCGATAGCGATTTATTTTTCAAATGTGCTATGAAACCATTATAAGTATAACTATATTACTAGGGATCATTGTCCCACTTCACGAGAATTCTTAAGTAAATAATTTCCTCAACGCCTCCAAGCACATCTGCTACATATCCTCTCATTCTTTTTCTATCCGTAACAATCTACTTCGTATTGGTAGAGTGAATAGTTATGTCTATTTTTACCGTTTCAATCTTCAGTAAGACAAAATAATACACCATTCCTCTGCGATCGTTTCCAATTATCTCGATTTCATCTGCAAAACCCAGGAGCATATGCGTTAGCTCTGCTAAAACGATGTTCATGCTTGAAGGGATGTGTTTGAAGGTGTTGAAGAAATTTTTACCTTCAAAATGCTTGGAAAGGCCCATTATGACGTTCCTGTGAAGCATTTCTACTACGAATAACGTTACCTTCGCCTTACTTAATATTTAATATGTATTCTTCTAATCCATCAACAGGCTTAAGATAGCTCCAATGATGTTGGTAATAATATAAAACAAAAAAAAACAGAGATACAAATCAGGTCAGCAAATAGAAGTAAAACAAAATAAAAATAGAACAGAAATAACAATCAATAATCTACATTCATCTTCACAGTATCACGGAGACCTGTTAGAAAAGAATGACGAAAACTTATGACGAACCATATCACGTGTACTGTTGAAGTCGAACAACGGTGCCACTTTATTGAAGATCCGTTGTAAGCCACTAACCCCTCCTTGCAGGCCATAATTAGTACGTCGTAAAGGCAACCGAAGCATTACGTTGTTGCGAAGCGTGCGTTACTGAACGTTAATATCATTTCGTTCCAAGATGGCTTCACAATCAATTCGAACCTGAAGCGTGTCAGCAATCGTCATTGCCCTTGCTGTATCTCTTATGGTGCGGAGCAGCTCGAGATCTATTAATCGACATCTGCTATCGTAGCTCGGCAACTGGAACGGATCCCTCCAAGGAAGCTTTCGAAGCGCGAAACGAAGGAAGCGACGCTGGACGGATTCTACTCTATCAGATCCACTGTTGTAGGCCGGGCTCCAAACTGCTGCACAATATTCCAGTGTGGAGCGAACGAGGGCACAATACAGGGACAGACAATATATATCGGTAAAATTTTTCGCTGTTCTGAAAATAAATCCCAGCGTCTTTGAAGCTTTCTCGACGATATACGACACATGCTGCTTGAATGTTAATTGCGAGTCTAAAATAACTCCTAGATCCTTCACTTGATTCACGCACCCGATTGTCGTACCGTGCAGGTTGTAGGCGAATGTGATCGATTGCCTCTTTCGCGAAAAGGTGATGACGGAACACGTGTCAAGCGGTTTAGCAGGCATCGACTGGCGAAAAGATCTAGTTGCTCTTGCAGATAGTAGCAGTCTGCGATTGACTGGATCAAAAGGAACATTTTAAGGTCGTCTGCGTACGATAACCGCGGGCTCTTTATGATCAAGTGCGCACCGTTGAAGTAGAGTAGAAAAATCAGTGGACCTAGTGTACAGGAAACATGTGGGCGTGTTTCCAGCAGGATGGAAATGCGCCGCTGGATAAAGACGAACGAAACAAGCGCTGAAGCGGTACTAATAAGCAGGAGATATGTTCGATGCTGGAATCCCATCCGGACCGGGACAGTTCGATGATTTCAGTTGAGATGCAGCCTTGGAAATTGCATCCGCATCCACATCGAATGTACCAAGCGTTTGTCCAGCCAATGGCACGTTCCTAGCAGCGAGGGTAGCTTGGTTATCACTTACAGTTTCATTGTTAAATACGCTGGAGATTTTTTCTGCGAATAGACGACAAGTTTCTTGGGTGGAAGTGGCTATTTCGTCATTCAGGTGTATCGTGGACGGAAACCCAGACTCCTTTCGCTGTTCATTGACATATTTCCAAAAATGTTTTGGTAGGCTATGCTCTACGCTGAATATCTTGCTCGTATTGAAAAAAAAAAACATCTTTGATTGGCTTGCTTGTACTCGTAATTGAGCCTGACGTAATGATTTCTAAGCGGTACTGTACGGTGCTTTGTAAACTTACGCAGGGAAGCTCGTTTAGTTGATTTCAGTTTGCGTAATGAAGTCGTTTGCCAGGGACAGTCGGTTTTCCCATCTCGCACAGTCTCTCTTACGCAATAGTTCTAGGACTAAGCTTGGCTTTCGATTGTTACTATTGAAAGGTGTTACGTACAATACTCAGTGAGAGGCTAGAAAAAAGCGTGTGGTGCATACGGATGAGTTACGAGTATCATGTATTTAAAAAAAATGTTATTAATCTTATAAAATGCGGCTCACTTCAGTGGGCTGGTCATCATCATCAAAAGTTAGAAGATAGAATTTCACATATATTAAATTGATAAAAAACAGGATAGATGCCGGAGATAGATGATAATTGCTGAAAAAAGATTGTAAAAAATTACAAGAAAAAACACTTAAGAAACGCCTGAATTACATAAAAAATGAATTTTTACCATTTTAGATCCGTTTAAATATTGATTCTCATACAGAAAAAATACAAATGTGTATCATTCCAATTTTGAGGGTTAATTACTATGATTCATTCATTGCTGAGATATCAATTGACTTTTTATACCGAATATTGGTGAAGAATACAATAAAAATCACTTTTTCCAAAAAATCGCCGATGAAATATTTTAAAACACCCCGTGCCTCATTTCTAATGACCTTGACTAACTTTCTGTGAAAAAAAATCAGAGGTACATGAAACTTCGATAATAATCTATTTTTTTTACACCATGGCCCCAGGAAATAAAACACAGGAAAAACCAAAAACCATTGCACTTGTCATAAGACGAGTTTGTACAATCGTACAATTGTACTTCGTCGAGTCCAGTACGAGACACTGAAGACGGCCTTACTGTTGAGGTCGAAATACGTATCTGTCAAGATACAATTAAGTGGTGGAATTCAATGGGATTGTACAAACTCGTCTTATGACAAGTGAAGACATTCCACTAAAAAGCTCAAAATAATTTTCTTAACAAAAACCACTGCGTTATGCCGATTAAGTATTTTATTACAATTTGTTCCACCAAAAACGCGTGGTATGTTTTTGAGCACCTATTGTTTCATGCTGAGATTTGATGAAATTCTAGTATGAAAATCTTGTGTGATCAAGGATAGCAAAAGCACCATATCCATCATTTTTTTTTTTGTGAAGCCTCATTGGTGAATACATTTTTTATTTTTTTTATTGCAGAGCAATTTATGGTTTCTGTACGAATCTACGAGAATGTAATGATGAGCGCAAGAGCTTTCTTGTACCAAAACTGGAGCAATTTTTCGAATGCCTAATGCCTCTATTCAGTCAGTCGCAGAATACAGTGCAAGGACTTCTGCTGGAAACCTTGACCTCAATAATTTCGGTACGGTCTAATCAATACTTCAACTAAAATATCAATAATCTTTTCTAATATTTCCCAACAGTATGACACCAATGTTACGGCATCCATTTCCAGCAAGGTTGTGTCTCTCGCAATTGCCATGTTCCTCAAATACCACGACGATCGCTTCATTCTTGAAATAGTGCAGGACATTCTTAAGATCCTTTCGCAAAATCCTTACTGCTTGATGCCATTGCAGGAGAAAATAATTCCGACCATCATCAGTATCCTCAATTCAGACGGAGCTCAAAAGTCCACCATGCAGGACATAGCCCTGGACATTCTGTGCACGGTGGTCAAATATTCTCGAGGTCCTCTTTCCGCTATCATGGTGGAAAGTGCGTTCCCGGCCGCGGTCCACTGTATTTTACAAACCGAAGACCACTCCGTTATGCAATCGGGAGGGGAATGTTTAAGGGCGTTCCTCGCGGTCGATCCTGAGCAGATTTGTGGCTATAAAAATGGCGAAGGACTGAACTACATCATGCAAGTTGCAACGATGCTCTTGAATCCGATGAACACCGAATCGACGGCTGCATTCATTGGTCGTCTAGTGACAACCATCATCACAAAAGTGGGCAATTTGCTTGGCGAAAATGTGGATCTGCTGCTTAAAGCTGTTATCAGTAAAATGCAACTAGTAGAAGCGTTGAACGTGATTATGAGCCTGGTGATGATCTTCGCCCATCTTATACTGGTTCAATTGGACGCAGTTCTAAACTTCCTAAGTACCGTTCCTGGACCGACTGGAGAACCCGCAATGACCTTCGTTTTTGTAAACTGGCTGAGCCGGCAGCACATGTTCTATGGTTCGTATGAGCGAAAGGTCAGCACGATGGCGTTATGCAAACTGTTTGAATACGGTGTCACAACTAAGGATGAACGGTTGAACTCCGTCATGATCAAAGAACCGGTTATCAATCCTCAACAAGGCAGAAAAACGCGTTCAGCTGCCGCCAAGACACAACAGGAGTGGGTTGATGTTCCGATTCTGCTTAAAATCTTCAAGCTACTTGTAAACGAATTGTCCAATCTGAAAGAGGCGAAAGAAGCTCTTGAGCTAAATGACAAGGATGATTCAGATGATTCAGGCAGCGAATCAGATGAAGGAAAACCAATTAACTTGTCAGCTGCAATGCTGCTGGATGACGGTGCGTTGTTCTCATATGTAGTAACTCGGTAAGCTAACATTTTATTTTGTTTTCAGAGGAAGAAGACGATGACGATCAGCAGATGATGCAGGAGTTAATGCAAAACCCAATGTTCCAGTGCGACATGCAGGAGTATCTGGTGAAATTCGTACAAAGCTTCAGCCGAGACGAACATTTCCGAGTATTTTTGGAAAAACTGGATGATTCTGAAAAGTTAATCTTGACCGGATTTGGAATCAACGTTTCGTAAAGCTTGGTTGGTATTAAATCGATTATGTTCGTCAAACGAGATTTATAATGATAGCGGCCAAGCACATAGTGCGGGTTCGCTTTATTAACCAGTGTACACTCATATGTTAAGTTTAATAAAATATTAATAGAAAACATCTTTGAAAAACGTTCTCTTCTCGTCTATCGCTTTGCTAATTTAGCTTGACAAGCCATGTGTTCTATTATATTGCTTTATGTAGCGTATAAACGCACAAACAAATGAAAAGAGTACCGCCATGTTTAACATTTCCCCAGGTCCCCTGTTCGGTTGGAACCGTTGGAACGCGTATTTGTATGTACTTGGCGGCTCTTTTTTTTAGGACTCTTAAGCAACATTCACTCTGTCCATGAAACTTCTTCGGTTTCGGAAAGTAGACAAAAAATACATGATACCAGATCGTTCCGAATCTTTCCCGAAAAAAGTTTAGTTAAATTTTGTTAGGGAGATGCTTTACAGCATTAACTTCAACAAGCCACCAAAAATTAAATTTACAAGCTACAATCATCAAATTTTGGAATCAGCTCATTTAATATATCTAGAAACTTTTTTCAAATAGGCGTAACTGTATTTGACCTTGAAATTTGAAATGACTCATACTCTCTCTATTTAGCACATATCGTTCAACTGACGTTTCTAGCAGATAGATCGCAATCTATTTTTTTCTGTTGGGTGCGTTAGTTGACCAAAAAAGTTTGGGTTAAGAGCACAATCTGTAAACTAGTAATGTACCTCAAGGCCAAAAGAGTTGGGTTGTACATCCCTACGCTGGCTAGTTGAGTTCTGTAGTCTGAGTGTAAAGTCCTCGCTCAGTCTACTACCACTCTTGAAAGAAATAGGCATTCGTTATCGAGCCGACTGCCGTGCAAGACGTGGTTGAAAAAGGCCGGGACTCGACTAGTTTAGTTTTCCTTTTAAAATCAGTGGCTCCTGTGATTAGAGATGTCGCAAATTAATCGATTACTTCGATTAATCGATTCATCGTTGTGATAATCGATTAATTTTGAATCGATTATTACCCAACGATTAATCGATTCAATAATCGAGATGAATCGTGAGTAATCGATTAGTTACTAATCGATTAATCAGAATTTTACGACATCATAAGGATGTCGAAAATTAATTGATTATTTCGATTAATCGATTCATCGTTGCGATAATCGATTAATTTTGAATCGATTACTATACAATGATTAATCGATTCTATAATCGACAAGAATCAAGAGTAATCGATTAGTAACTAATCGATTAATCGGGATTTTACGACATCTCTACCTGTGATTTTGTGTAACAAATCGCCATGCCAAAAATCATGGTCAGAATCAGTTAGGCCCATTCGAAAAAAGCTTCGCGAGGTTTTGTCGGGGTTTGCCCTTGTACGTCGGTGAGGGCACGTTGCATCATTCATCTAGCCTTAGGGCATTCAGCAAACATTTTGCCGTTTCGGCGTGAAACACTGCCAGACAGTCATCACAAAGCCAAATTATGTTTTTCTTCAGTACATACTCGAATCGTTGTGTCGTTAAGACCAGCTGACAGTGATGGGCCAAACACAATTGATACGTTTGCGTGCGTTTTGACAGTTTTCCCATGGAAAAACTGTCAAAACGCACGCAAACGTACCAATTGTGTTTGACCCATGAGCGTGAAATCCGCTGCAACAGTTGCCTTTGCATATAGTGAAAGACTCAGTTTTGGTGTTGATGGGTAGAGTGCATTTATAACAATCCATGTTAACAATGGAAATCATCCGTACATTTGATGTATGATATCCTGAGAAATGGCATTGAACGTTGTCCGATGCGTTTTGTGATTGAATGAATCTGTTACACAAAAAAATTGGCAAGAAAATTGAAATTTTGTCATTGGCGCTTGGTGTGATTTGGCTGAACCCCGACCACGTTCACATTAGAGGAGCGTGAGAATTTAGAATGTCTGGCGGCTACAAACATTCTTCATCAGCAACTGTACTGATCAAGTGAGGTTGTTTGAGCTATTTGCAAGCTCAGACTAGAGATGGGCAAAACAGGGGTGGCATTGTGCATCTCAAAACGAATCACTCGATTCGTACGTTTTTGCATTCGTTTCGAAAAAATTGCGGCATTATGTATTTCGTTCGACTTCATTCAGTCGCAGTACAAGATTTCGAATGGTGCTGTACTAGCTCAATCGAGTATGTTCTGTCAAACAAAATGTAAACAGAGAGAATAAGAGATAGCTGTCTCCGTGTTTTGTATGCCGCCCGTTGGAGAGACAACCTTCAGCACATGGCGAAAGTGAGTAAACAGAGAAAATAAGAGTAATTTCATCTGCGTGTAGCATGTTTCCAGGGCATGAATTGGCAGTTAATTTATAAACAAGCAATTTGTGCTCAATGACTCAAAAGGAATATTATTTATTGAGCAGTTGCAACTGATTAAAACATCATGCCGATACGATATGTTTTGTAAATTGAGATATTGTTACGACACAAATTATAAGTTTTATGTTTATTCGAGTGTATGCCACAGAATCAATTTTCAGCTAAGTAATTCAAAGCTAAAGAAGGATTCGATAATAAATTACTTTGATGTTTCCATGTGTTTTAGTTAAATGCACTTGGGTTATCTCTTGCGCGTTTTTTTATTTAACTCAACTATTTTTACGTAGATTTTGGTATATACACGTTTTTACGCAGATTTTCCCCATCGATTTCACGCGGTTTATCGCTATCGTCATAAAATACGTGTAAACGGTTAAAATTTTTTTTTTTTTGGTTGAAGTCGTTTTTACGCGGATTTCGGGATAATGAGAGATTGCATATTGTCTGGAAACTATAAAAGTAGGTATACTAAAGACATTCTTTCCTTCAAGATACAATAATGAAACATTTATTCTCTTCCCGTAGAGAAATATTAACAAATATAATTAAAACTTTCAGCTAGAAATGACTCTCGAACAACATTCGAAAGCTATAAAGGTGACGAGTGTTTTTCATTCGACTTGAGTCGTTTTCCAGTGTGCTATCGAGTATCCATAATGCCAAAACATCTCGTTATTCTTGTACCTCATCAAGCATACTCGAACGATGAGTCGTTTTCGAGATCGAAGCGAAAGCCGTAATGCCAAACATGTTCGACTCGATAGAATTGCGTTCGAATCGAGATGCGCAATGCCACCCCAGCTCATTACAGAGAGCGGATCTGATCCGTTCAGCTCATTGAAAAGAGTCAGCTCCTTGGATCAGCTCTTCAGTTCTTTAATGCTACATATATTAAAACATAATTGTTAATATTATTATTTAAATTATTGTTCAAAAATTTGAAAAATTTATGTCATTCATTAATTTATTCATTCATTCATCATTCATCTATTTACCTCACTTTGAAATTTTTTAAATGTTAAGCTACAGTGAGGAAATAATTTCTATTGAAAAACCGACCATTTTAAACTAATAACATTTATAACGCTTTTTTCTGACCATGTAGTTTTGAAGTCTAGGAGTTCATTTAGAACCATCACATTTATTTCTATACAAAAACTAACTCAACATTATTTTCTATTCATAATTCTAAGTTACATTTGTTGATAACGTTTCTCAAATCGTTAATTTGAATAGTTCAGTAAATCAATGCCTTGTTTGCGCGCGCTTCTAACCCTTCTAACCATGCGTAGTTGACATTTTCATACAAGCGAGCCCATTCATCTATATTGGTTCCCGAAATGCGAGAGAAATAAAAACAAGAGAGTAAAAAAATACAGAGCACGGTGCTACAAACAAACCGAGTGCACATGTAGCAGTATGCTGGCGGGAAACCCGTCGCAAGTAAAAGATCCGCTCCGTGCAAGACACAGCTGCCAGTTCGGTTCGTTTGAACCACATGTGGTGCATGCACGGTTCGCTCGCTAGAATCGGTCGCGACTGATCCGGATCGAGTTCCGTGTCGCACGGATCTGAGTTGGTGGCGCAGCTCTCGCTTCCATGTCACGCAGCAATTTCGAGCTGGGCGACGACATGAGCGTAACTGAGAGTTGTTCGGATCTTCGGATCTTTTGCTTGGTACGGTTCGTTCGCTACCGCACTACTTTTGTTGTGGGTATCTTTTGTGTGTCCGTTCGTAGCGCCGAGTATGTGGGTATGGGTTAAGAAATAGACGGCAAGCTAGATTATTTTTGCTTGTGTAGGGTAAAATGCCTAATAGTGGACCCCCTAGTAGCCGAATTTCTCTCTTCCTGTCGTAAAGCTTAAAAATTTTCAACATATTAAGTCTGCTTGATATTTAACAACAAGCTCTGCATCCCCTCTTCACGATACATACATAAAACACTCAAATACACAACGTTATTCGTTGAAATTAACAATTTGAAGTCTAACTGCATTCGCCCTATAGTAGACCCCCTAGGGGTCCGTAATAGGAAATTGCTTCCCTATAGTCAACACTTCATTTGATTTTCATGTCCCGTTTCGGGACGTTCTTCCTCCCTATTATGGACCCCCCAAAATATTCCTATAATGGACACTCTCGTGTTTATTTTTTATAGAATTGTAAAAATCATCTAATTTTACTTTCCATAGCATTTCCCATGCATGTATTACATTGTAATCAAATCATAGGACTGTAAGGTAGGTTCTCCCGATAGAATTTCATAGCAAAATGTTGACATTGTGCAGTAATAATGCAAACATGGCTGGAGGGTCCACTTTTGGTTGGGGGTCCACTATTGGGCACTTTACCCTATTTCTCATTCCTCTCTGCAGCAGAAATGATTTCTGTTGCTTGGCTAGATGGTGCTTGAGGTGCAAATAATAAACTATCAGCACGTGCGCGGTACTGGACTGGAATGCTCATACAAGCTCGCTTGTGTTGTGTACCGCGAGCGTGGTATTTTCGTTTGTGCTGTACAAAATACAACAGCGCGCGTACTCGAGTGCGTACGCTCGAGGGAGTTTCTCTAGGCGCGTGTTTGACAATGTCATCAATTTAAAGTGAGCTGCTGAGCTGGGCTTCTTTAAAAAAGATCCATGGCTCATCAGCTCCATGTAAGGAAGCGAATCTTTGGAACAGCTCCTGAGCGGAGCGCCCATCTCTAGCTCAGACCCGACCGCATTGCGTAGGCAAGAGCACGCAACTCAGGTTCAGTTCAATCAAAGTTAACTGCCTACATTCCGGGGATTAAACCACTTGACTTGGACATTAATTTACTATGTTGTGAAAACTCATGTGAATATGTACATTATCAATCACAATTTATTGGTTCGTTGCTTAGGTCTAATTTGATACATTATGTTAACTGAGATTTGGTGGTCCTTTCAGCAGTAATATTGAATGAAATTGACATTATTTTGGGTTCTATTACAAATTTAGCATGTAAGGAAAAATGCTGAGAAAAAAAACCTTATCAATTGCTTTTAGTAGATGGGAAGTTACTTGGGAAGTTAGAGGAAAATTTTCTTAAGATATAGTATCACAGTAGGCGGGGAATGGTTCGTAGCAATGGATTTTCCGACGAAACGCAGCTACACCAGAGTTTCGTTTCGACACAGTGGATCCAGTTGTCGATTGTGTCGATTCTTGCTAATTTGTGCAGCTCATCCGTTGGGTAGTAGGGGTCCGGTTCCAATATAATTTTCCGCACTCGATTCTGCTTTATTTGGGGTTTTCTACGATGGGTCCTGGCGCAATTGCTCCATGCCGGAAAGCCATAAGTGATGGTAGGACGAATTATAGCTTTGTAGAGTAATAGTTTGTTGGTGACGCGCAGACGAGATCGACGACATACCAATGGGTATAGGCACTTTATGAGCTTATCACATTTTTGGAGCGTTTTCTGGACGTGCACACTAAACTTCAGTTTCCGGTCTAGGTTTAAACCGAGATACTTGACTTCCGTGGACCAATCCACTTCGTGTCCTTCTGCAATCACGCCGTGTTGGGGAAGGTGTCGTGAGTTACGACGATTGGTGAAAAATCCTTGGGTTTTGGTGGGATTAATGTTCATTTTCCATTTCTGTTGATATCCTTCTAGTGCATTTTGTGCTGCTTGTAATTTGGTGATCACGACTGCAGGATCTGAGTCTGTCGCTATGCATGCAGTATCACCAGCAAAGATGTAATAAGACACGCCATCAACCATTATGATATCTGCTGTAAATATGCTGTACAGAGTTGGGCTAAGGACTGAACCCTGAGGGACTCCATAGGGAATGGCTCTTTTAGACGATAATGCACCGTTCACGTTGACTAGGAAGCTTCGGTTTTTAATGAAGGATTGGACGATTATTGTCAAGTGGATCGGAAAGTTCGCACGTGCCATTTTATGCAGTATGGCATCTTGCCATACTGAATCGTATGCTTTCTCGACGTCTAACATTATCATTCCCGATGATTTTTTGTTGGAGAGACCAGTTTTGACATGAGAGACTAGGCGAACTAACTGATGGGTCGTCGAGTGACCTCGTCTAAATCCAAATTGTTCATCGGGGATTAATCATTTATTATTATTTATTATTTTGGAGCAGGGAAAAGCCCGCTTGAGTAGAGCATATCCCTTCCTCCAACGGGCGCAAAACCTTCTCTACTTTTCATATCCACAGAAATTATATTTTCCAACAGATACAATGTTTACTTAAAACTATTACAATTTGTAGATTCTTAATACTAAATATCCTGACTAATTAACATTAAACTAGAGTGTATTGGTTTGCGAGAGAGCGAGAGATATGAAAATCAAATTCAGTTGCACAACGATTAAAAATGCAGCACATACAAGTGAATGGTTCATTATGCCCATCATTTGTGCGTGCACCCTGGAGAATCAAAAATGAATTGAGTCGAAGCTGGCGGTAGGGAACATTTAGATTAATCAGGGAGAGCAAATGTGGGCAATCAATTCTGGATTGTAGAAGGTCCGCAACAAATAGAGCCCTGGATACGTCACGACGCTCACTTAACAATTCTAAACCAATAAGCATGCAGCGGTCGGTGTAACTGGGTAGGTTATTTGGATCGTTCCAGGGGAGATGCCTTATAGCCTATTCAGATTACGCCATTAATGACATAATAATTGGCGTTTCAGGGTAAATACGCTTTATGATGTCATTATTTACGTAATATTCCATACATTTTGCGCTGTCAAAAGATACCCGCTAAAAAGAGTCAGAAAGAATTTATTACGAACAATTACTACGAGAGAGCTTTCGTTCTAATACTATATCCACACTACGGTCGAATAACATGTTATTCGCGCTTTGGTGGTATTCGGCCAATAACATATTATTCGAGGTAATATTCCCATACATTTCAGCAGCCGAATAACACCTTTGGAAAAACTTTATGTTATTAGAATAACATGATACAACTGATCAATTTGCTGCTCGACTGAAGTCCGAAGGCCCTGCGCATGTTTTCTTGCATTCAAGTGGTTGGTCATTTCATGTGTCCAATTGGATATACAACATGTCATTTTGATTTCCTTTTTGTTTTTCTATCGGAGTTCTCCAATCAGCTGTGTAGAACGATGGACTGAAAATTGACAAGGTATACTTCATGATGGACTGTCGCATTTAATATTTAATATTTAATATTTATTATTTAATATTTATTATTTAATATTAAACATTTAATATTTAATATTCAAAATTACATATTTATGAATATTTAATGTAAAATACTGAAAAAAATTAAAATATAAAAGGTTAAATATTAAATATAAAATATTGAATATTAAATATTAAATATTAAATATTAAATATTGAAAATTAAATATTAAATATCGATTATATTACCAAGTAGCTGCTGACTTGCATTTTGAGTTCCTAATTATGTGAAGGAGAAACGATTTAGAAATTGCCTGCAGAATACACACGATAAGTCGTAATCAGTACTGGATTCCGCCGATCTAATATTGGACTTCTCCCGATAGTCAGAAGATCGTGTGCATCGAAGAGTTGTAAAGTACTCCGGTGTTCGGGTTAACGAACCACATCGCGAAAAGAATTGATCATATCGAAATTCAGCCATGCTTTAAACCCGCCATTGTAACGTATTCCACAAGTGTTCGACTTCTCATAACTCATAATAAAAGTTAAATGGAATTAAATTAGGAATGCATTGAACCCAAGTAACAAAGTTTGTTGAATGAAAGTGAAAAAAAAACATATAGGTTGTTTATGTTTAGTTAAGTTGGAAGTGAGTTTTCAATAACATTCACTCAAAATAATATGATCTGTAAATTTAATACAACAAAAACTGTTGATAAATGTTTCATTTAAAAAAAAAATATTTACAGGATTGGATGAAAAAAATCCATGCATACGTATTTTTGAAATTCCATTTTGATAAAATAAATTAAAATACACATACATGGTATTTGAAATTCATGTCGATCATAACTGCATATCTTCTAACTAAACAAATGTCAAAAAATGAACATGTTTATTGAAAGTTCGAGAAATCATCCTGGCGACATGTTCTATGTCTAGAGAGTGTAAAACAAAACATCTTGAAAAACCAAACAAATGTCAAAAAATTACATGTTATCAGAAAGTCGTAATGTAATACTAAGGACACACCTGTGGTACTTGTACCATGGTACAAGAAAATTATTCAAGACTATCTTTAATAAAGAGAATAATCAGTAGAAGGGTACTCATTTCAGATTCTTGTACCATGGTACTTATACCACCAGTGTGTCATTAGTATAATACAAAACATCTTCTATCAATCAATAAGCTGTATGTTTAACAGACACCTTTTCACAACTTACTACGAACACGTTATGTTTTGTATTTCATCTTTCTAACCATTATACAACAAATTCTTAAATTCGGTATTACTTGGGAAACTTTCATAAATAATTTTAAATTTATAAAAACAAAGCTAGATTAAAACTGAATTGAACCCATAGTTAATAAAAACAAGAATAGATTTTCAGATTACTTACATTTTATTTAAACCGTCTAATTCATATTCAAGTTAATATATGTTTAGCCCTTAAGCTATCTGCCTTTAACTAGAATGCGTAGGACTGCGAATCAAGAGTTAACAAGTTCGATTTTCGGTTCAGTCTAGTATGTTTTCGGGTGGAAAACAATCTCGATTGCTTGGGCATAATGTATCCTTGCCAAACATGACACACACTTATGCAATGGCGGGCATAGAATAGCTTTCAAATTATAACTGAGAAAATGGTGAAGGATACCAAGTTGAAAAGCGGGCCAGGTTCCACTTGGAATGTAGACCCATAGAAGAAGAAGAAGAAGTGAATGCGTTTGAATATCTTTATTTCAGTCGAATCGTTCTACTCTAGTATCTATTATAGTTATTGTACTCCACGATCCCTTCCTAACGAGCAACGTAGTTCCGTCCTGGCCTCGTTCACCTAAGTTGAGATATAAATGGAATGTGATGAATGGTTTTTGCTGATTTTGGCAACTAATACCATCTCCTCTGATGACGATTACGTGCGATATCATCCTGCGTTGTTCAATTGTTATTTTATTATAAAAATTGGAAGTTACTTCGTACATCCTCTTGTGGGTGAAACGACGGTGGGTTTTCTTACTCTTAAAACCAATTATAGTACTCACTACCGGCAACTTGTGGTCTTCCGATGACCTTTTGAGCAAAACTGGATCTACAGAATAGGTGCAGAATAATCAACCAACACTGATGACACTTCCCATTGGGTCCAAGAACTAAATACATAAAATTATTACCGTCAGCAACATTATTTCGAAAATTTAAAAATATATTGTAATAAACTGTTTCCGGGCTTACCGCAATAAAAAGCAAATCGTCGCTCCAAACGATAGTACTGAATATTTTGGAATTTTACCGTTGTTCATGAGTTAAGCTCAGGTTCCAGGAATCCTGTTTTTCTCGCGGTGCGGTTGTTCCGCAATTCCATTGTCACACTGTTTTGGTAATACAATTTTGTTTAACTTGAATTCACGTTGGCTCGTCTTGCAGCTGCTAAACATTATTTCTGAACAATCTTGACCTCCAGGCTCCATTGATGCTTTCTGCCTGTGTAATATTTATGGAATCCTCGACTTCACATCCCGTTCACCGATGACGAAACCTAAGACTAACAATACACACCATTTTATATAAAGCAACATCAGTAAACAAGCTAATGAAATTACCTACTTGTAACCAAAAGTTCCTAACCAATTTGCGATGGAAAAATGAGCAAAATAAAATTTAAACGAAACACACAAATACTTCTGGCTTTTATCGCACACTAATCATTATCAGTTTCAACCCATACTGAACTCAAGCCTTCTATGTTCGGTCCCCTTCTTGCAATTACGAAAAAAGCAAATCAATAATAAATCTCATTACGGTTATTTTATCGCAAACAGAATAATTGTTTAATAATAATTGAATTCTAATTTGAAGAATCTCGCTGCATATTTGTAAACAAACAACAAACTGCTCGAACAAATTTGGCGCTTGACACATGCTGGCAGCTGTCAAATAGTATTACCTAAAAATGCTGAGTGCGAACGGTTTTGTTATTCAAGTAACACCTTCAGAATAACATGTTATTCAACTGTAATCTGAACAAGGCCGCAGCAGGGTCGAATGCATGTTAGATGGAAATCTTCTGAGCGCTGAAGAATAACTCGGATTGTGATGGTTTTGTGGAAAGCATTTTATATGATAAAAAATACTGATGATAATTATTTATTCTCCACTTATTCAACATGAATTGTTTAAAAAACAGATGCTCTCTAGAATTAACATGAAGTATTTAACTTAAACCTAGATTTAATAGAACAAATCGAATAAATTTTCAAAGTTCAAGGGCCAATGCGGAAGACAATTTAAAACGTAGGAATGGTTGTAAAACGAATATATTTGATGAATAAACATGATTTCATAAATTGTTTCAATTCTGCTCCTTGAATGGCTTAATATACTTTGGATTTCAACATTTTTCACGTGGGACAACTGTACGATTTGAATGGGATGTATATATAAAGTAGAATAACCTTCAATAAAACATGGATTGGTAATGCATTAATTCATCCAAAATCCAGTTTAAATTATATCACATTCACACGATTCGGTTTTGTTAGAAGCTGTATCATTGATTGTCGAGTAGAACGCAATGGTTCAGTTTCCATTTTTGAAAAAAAAAATTAAATTGCTGAGTTGCCCTTCATACATGGAGATACTGGTGGAAATACATTTTAGCTCGATAATATTTCTTGAAAATTGGTCCAATCGTCCTTTTTTTTATTTAATTGTTAGAATTCCCAAAAGTATCTAAATTTTTCTATCAAATCAAATCGTTCGATCATAGTACAGAATCAAAATACTTTTAAACTTAAAAATAAATTGAGGAATAGTCTGATTCCCCGAAAAACGGCGCACCCAACTAATGAATGTAGCTTCGCTCATTATCCTTAATGAGAGCTTCAAATATTCTTCGAAAATCCCTTTTCATATTTTTTTTTTAAATATTTTTTTTTCGTGGAAACTTTGTTCAGAAAAAAAATGTTCGATTGTCGCCACACAAATGCTTGATTTCGCAAATTAAATTTTAAAACTCTCCTTGAATTAAACCCTGTATTAGCGTGCAAATGAGGAAACACGGGCTGGGCGGGACGGTATAGAATGCGAATTCAATCGCACTCTGCTGTGCCAAAGGCTTGCTTGGCTAAAGCATTTGATGAGTTTGATTGCCTTTACGTAAGCGGTCGCGTGTACTCAGACTACTAATGACGGTGAAAGACCGACACTTGATTACAATTAATTGCATATTATTCGGCAACTCGCCCGTTACTGGGGGGCATGGAGTGCGATCCTCTCATTTAATAAACAATGTGCACTCGCTTGACTGTGGATATACAACAGTAAAGCACATGTGGAGATTGGGCAAATCAAGCATCCGAAAGATATTCAATTTGCAAAAAAGAGAGCTAACCGCGGTGGAGGTTGGTACTCGGATTCTGATGGCTTTTCCGCAAACGTGACCTTTAAGTGGTCTTGTTGTGTAGGGGTTATCACGCCTATCTAGAGAGTAGGAGGTTGAGGGTTCGAGTCCCTCCAAGACACGTGGATTCTTTTTCGCAAATTTCATATCAATTTGTCCATTTCGAAACATATGCTGCGCATATGCACAGCCAAGATATTTTACAAAAAAAATCCAGTAAAGTTTAAAATCGTCGGCAAAGGAAAGCTTCTGAGAATCAATTAGTCGGTTAACATCGTTGAGGTAAACAAGGTATATTAACGGTCCTAAATGACTTCCTTGTGGTACACACCGCCACTACCTTGATCAGGCACCCATTCACGCAGCACAATTTCTCACGATTGAATTAATAATATGTATTATTGATTTCAATAATTCATCTATTATTGAATTAAAAAGTTTTGATTGTTGTTTTAACAATATTTACTGATTAAAACAACCATAATAATTGAATTTCAACAATATTTATTGTTGTTTCTTACTTGCTTGAATATGATTAATCGTGTATATTTCTACGTGTATTTTCTCCTTTTGTGTTCATGTGTCAACCATTAAATTTAAAAAATGGATTTTTTCCATCCTAAAGATAACATTTTGGTTTCAGAAGATTATCGTGTCTGGTTGTGCTGGCTACTCAGGTAAGTTCAAATATTTGAAACACATTGCCATTGAAAATCAAATGTGGATTTTTCTTGAACTTTTTCAGAATAAAACGGTTCTAGTGGCCGGATTGAAAAATGAAGGAAGCTACATTGCGAAGCGTTGCTGAGAATAACTTTATGTTTTCCAATAAACATATGGCGAAAATGTGCTGGTGAATAAAGATGTAATTTTTACCTTGAAAGCTAAATCATAAATAGGTTCATAACAATATCTTATTTTCAGGATTGTCTTCATTGATACAATTGTACATCCTACAGATCATCAGCAGCATCAACAGATTTGCCACAATTGAAAAATTTGAATATGACCATTTGATTTAAAAATAAATAATTTACTTAACATTCATTCGGTTTGTTTATTTTTCTTCTAAATTGAAAAAAATAAAAGCTAGATATAAATGATTTTTATTTCAACAATATTATATTGTTGAATCTATCGTATCCATATATTGAATCAACAATGCAGTTAAAATTATTTTAACAATAATATTGTTGATTCAACAATAGCGAAAGATTGAACTCTAAATATTTTGATTGTAGAAACAACAATATTCTGGATTAACTCAAACGGTAAATATTATTAGCCCTGAGCTAACAATATTTATTGTTGAAGTTGACCCGAAATATTGTTGTTTCTACAATACATATCTGTGCGTGACATTCTATAAGTATTCCAACTGCTTCAATGACGCGCGTAGATAGGTCGATTTGCTTGAAAACAATCCCTTTGCGGACTGACAGCATTACTCCTCCGCCCCTTTCGGCATCTTCACTTTGTCTGTCTCTTCGAACGAAGGTATAACTTGGATGCATGAAAGAGTTCGACGATTTCAACCATGTTTCAGATACAGCAGCCACGTCAATTTCATGATAGGTTAGGAAATCAAAGAATTCAAGTTGCTCGTGAAGAATAGATCTTCCGTTCCAATTGAGCATTTTTAATTTAATTTGGACAGGCATTATAAATGTATTTCAGACAGAGCTGAGAATTGTTTTTTATGTATAAGCTTTTTGTATGTTTGTTGAAAGTAGTTTAAACCTTTTATAATTATAAATTGGACCTTAAGACTTTCTTCTAGAATAATATAGAAAAGCGTGTTACTTAGTCAACGGTTCTCACCAAAAGAAGAACGAGCTTCTGCTCGCATTGTTTATTTCCAATCTTAACAATATAATACATTGTATATATTCAGTGCCTATGAGTATTCATTAGGGTGGCATACACCACATTGTTCTTGCTTGTTTTTGCATGCTTGCAAAAAAAACATGTCCAGGGCCAGGCATAGAAACATGTCCCGGGCCAGTCATAGAAATTCCGTTAGGGAGAATAAGTTCGATTCCATAGCCTCGGTCATTGGTTCGCCACTATTGCGAGTCACTTCCGAGTAAAGAGGACGACCTTGTTTGGCGATTGTTCGCGGATGTTGTGCGGAACTGGAGTACTGATGTTGTACACGGGCCGCTGGAGCTTGTAGCTTACGATTAGCACATGCACGATCTTCAATCGATTTCAGGTACGATTTCCTGGCTGGGCATCCACGGAAGTTTGCGGAGTGATTTCCGCTGCAGTTTGCACATTTAATGTGGGATCGATTGGAGCGATCACTGTCACTAAGCCTTGCTTTCACCGTTAGTTTACACTGATTAGTCTCGTGTCGTTCACCACATTTAACACATAGTGGAATCATGTTGCAATTTGTTTTGCCATGGCCAAAACGTTGTCAACGATGGCATTGAACGACATCTGACTTCTTTTTCACAAAGGGTCTCCACTTCACGATCACATTGAAAAGTGCCCGGGTCTGCCTAAGGTCTTGTAGCTTTACCGACCCGTCTCGGAAATGCAAGAGATACAGAACACTGTCATCTACGCTGTTCTTTTTCTCAGAGAATACTTTCACTTCCAGTAGGTTTACTCCGTGATTCTTCAACTCTTCACTCAGATCATTGAGATCAAATAGCGGTAGTCCTGAGAGGATAATCTTCACAGGGACTTCTTCAGCCGGAACATAACTGTGGAACTGAATACCTTCGCGTTTCAGAGCGGAGATAGTTTGTTGAAAGAATTAGTGCTGTCCAATGAGAGCTTGAAGTAGCTCGAAGTTTCTCCCTGTCCTCAATCTTCAAGCATCGTCAGGTAATTCACTGTAGATGTTATTTTGAAAGGAAGAACTCATGTTCGAGTGACTCATTTTTTGACGTTTTGAGCACTCAGGGTTAGCTTCTTCTTCTATGATTGTATTGACCGAAGTATCATGTGGTTTAGAATAGTCGCATCTTATCTGAATCCTGGACTTTCCGAGGACATTTAGATGAGATTTATTGGCCGAAGAGATTGGATTGTTTTCTGATAGCAAAAACGCAGAGATTTTCACGTTACAGGCGGACTAGAGAAAACGATTGCAATTCCAATATGTACATGTGGAATTATAAGCTAAATGAAATGAAGGAATGTGCGTTTAGTGATTATAGACATAAGTCTCGACTCGACTCTGGAAAAAAAGCCGCTGTCCACCGTGTTACCAATTCATTTGCCAATTTCGAAGAGTATTCTAACGGAATAATGGGAAAAAGTCGTTGTTCGAGATTTTCATGTGCTAAAAAATCAACTGAGCAAACAAAATGTTTTGGTGGGAAAACTTAATTTAATCACATTTAATTTAAGGCTAAATTTTTAGCAAAATTCCGTTTTACTGTTTGTTTTTTTTCATTTTTTTTTTGATTTTTAAAATAGTTAAAGGCTCCAAAAATGGGGGTTCTTTGACAAATTTAGCCTGAAATAATTCAAAGATTCGACTATACTAATAAAACAAGATATTTTTTAAAGAGAAGGTCGTTTCCACAAGTCTATTGGCTGGAATTTCGTATATCAATATATTGTAGGAAAAGTTTGAGATTATTCCTCTACATACAAGTGACTACTTAGGATGCAAATCTAGACAAATCAAACGTCTATAAAAGGATTCCACAAAAAGCCATTCAAGAAAAACAAAATAAATGTTGATATACTTCGATGATAATTTTATTGTAAAATATTTTGTACGAAAAGCAAAAACAGTATATAAAGTCATAAGAAGTAAACGTACCAATTCTCAATCGGAAACATATGAAAAGGAAACTTTATGCTTATAATATGTGATTCAACTTACCCACTAAGGAACATAAGGCAAAACTTAAGGAATGGTAGCGTACCATAAGATTCAGGGTAGGGAATGTGGAGATGTGCCCATCTTTTTAACGGCAACATTTGAAAATTGATAAACAAGTTTTTCTGGCAAAGCCACAATAGGCTGGATATGCGCAACAGTCGGTGGCTCTTGAAGAGTTCAACAGTTTTACAATTTGAGAATATCGTTGACAGCAGCAACGATGCAACGGGCGGAAATGCCGAACATGTCGATGAGAACAGTTGGCGGTCCCGAGCGTGGTACCTTATCAACTCCCAAATGTTTGACGACCACGTTACGCTGGTCAGCGACGGCCGAAAGTACAGCCTCACCAATGCCACCTTGCCTGTAAGTTTAAAAGTGCATATTAGCTTCTACGTTTATGTATGCCGGCCAACTGATGGGAACTTACTTGTAGTGATCTTCAACAACAACGATGCGTCCTCCACACTGGGCAGCGTTCTTGACAATTGCTGCCTTGTCGATAGGTTTGATGGTAAACAAATCCAACACTCGAGCATGTACGCCGGATTTTTCCAGCTCAGTGGCTGCATTCAAAGCTTCGTATAGAGTCACTCCAGCTCCGATCAACAGAACTGTATCATTCGCAGACTGTTTCACTACCTTAGCTTTGCCAATCTGTGTAAAGAAGTATTTTTCGTTAAATATCGATAAGCATTCATATGCCAATTCTTACCTGGAATGGCTCGTTGTTTTCGTACAGTACCGCAGTGTTCGGTCTAGAAGTACGAATGAAACACACTCCCTTAGTGTTGGCAGCTAACTCAACGGCACGCTCGGTACTAACGGCATCTGAAGGATAAAACACGGTACTGCCAGGAATTGTGCGGAACATGGCAATATCTTCTAGACCCATTTGACTGGGTCCGTCCTCTCCAATGCTAACACCGCAATGGGATCCAACAAAGTTGACGTTCGTCTGAGAGATAGCTCCCATTCGAATCTGATCGAAAGCTCGCGTAAAGAAAGTGGCAAAAGTGGACACAAACGCAATCGAACGGTCACGACAAGCGGCTCCGATAGCCACACCAACTAAGTTTTGCTCAGCAATGAAGCACTCGATGAACCGTTCTGGGAAAGCTTTGCGCAACTTGTCCGAGTAAGTTGAATTCTTTGTGTCACCATCCAAAGCAATAACACGATCGTTGTTCATCGCAATCTTTGCCAGGGCTGTTCCATAAGCCAAACGAGTAGCAACAGATTCCCCGAGTTTATAAGCCGGAGGAGTAGCAAGTTGTACATTGCTGATATTAACCTTCTTAGCTCCCTCCTTTTGTGGCGAGGGAGGAGCAATCTGCAGAGGACCACCGTTGCGAATCAATGTCTGCAGATGTTCAATCACCCCGTTGGCGCACTCACCAAGAGGCTTTCCATGCCAGTTTTCCAAATCCTCGATGTTGGGGAAGTGTTTACCCTTAAAAGTTTTGGCGATGACAGCAGTTGGGCGATCCTTGGTAACGGAAGCTTCGTAGAACGCTTTGCACAGTTCCTCTACATCGTGGCCATCGACTACGATTGCATTGAAACCGAAAGCATCCAAACGCTTGCGATACACTTCCATTTGATGCTGCAGTGATGTTGGTTCCGATTGTCCAAGGCGGTTAACGTCGAAGATTACACACAAATTATCCAGCTTGTAATAACCAGCGAAATGCAGCGATTCCCAAATGGAGCCTTCAGCGGATTCTCCATCTCCAACCAACACATAGGTTCTGTAATCCGCCTTGTCGATGTTCTTGCCAATGTAGGACATACCGCAGGCAACGGCCACTCCTTGGCCCAGAGAACCGGTACCGACATCGACAAAGTTCAAACGAGGCGTTGGGTGACCCTCCAGATCGGAATCAATTTTTCGCAGATTCGACAAATCACTGACCGGAAAGAGGCCAGCCTCCGCCCATGCGGCGTACAGGATAGGTGCAGCGTGACCCTTCGAAAGAATGAACCGATCCGAAGAGGCATCGCGGGGGGCTGATATTTTGTAGCGCATCGTGTTGAAAAACAACACCGACATGATTTCGGCAATCGACGCACATGACGTAGGATGGCTGAAATAGACAATAAACGAAAGCTGATAAGTATAGTGTTAACAAAATTGACTCGACTTATAAAAAATGATAATGTATAATCATTGCGTATGGCACGTTATGTGATCGACCACTTGGAACGGGTATCGGTGAGTTGATAGCAAGAAGAATTGTATAGCAACAACTGAAGACAGGCCTTCATCTAAATTGTTAGACATGTGTAAAGGTGAAGAAAAGGTAAAGCAAAACCATTATGTAAAAGATATTTTAGTTACCAGATAAGATGGTCGCTTCGGTTCCCTTTTTTTCTGCTGTCCGAAACATGTGTGGTACCTAACTGTCAAATCGTATGTATTTTTCCTTCATTGACATTTAGATCCCCTATCCTCGTCAGCAAAAGATATTCCGGACAGCGACGACAGCGACAATGTTTATCTTGTAACTAAAATATCTTTTCATTCTGCCCCTTCAATGCGATTAGTTATCTTTGCAAACGTAAATAACTAAGCAGTGATTTGCCTTTCGCAGCAGAAGTGATAAGCAAGACATCTTATTCTTCTTCCTATTGGCATTACATCCCCACACTGGGACAGAGCCACCTCACAGCTTAGTGTTCATTAAGCACTTCCACAGTTATTAACTGCGAGGTTTCTAAGCCTAGTTACCATTTTTGCATTCGTATATCATAAGGCTAACACGATGATACTTTTATGCCCAGGAAAGTCGAGACAATTTCCAATCCGAAAACAGTCTAGCCCGGTACCGGGAATCAAACCCAGCCACCCTCAGCATGGTCTTGCTTTGTAGCCGCGCATCTTACCGCACGGCTAAGGAGGGCCCACCAAGATACATAAATAGCGGGATATGTTTATGACTTCGTGCGTGAGTGCAAATTTAGGGTGAACTGTTTTTTCCAGGACCTGATAACCGACGATGCATACCAAAGTTTCGTTTTTTTGCATTTAATACATGCGCTCAGTATACGAAAAAGGTAAAAATAAAAATAATAAACGTACACAAGGAAGACAACAACAATGAAGTATTTCACTGGACTAGAGATGGTCGGGCTTCACATTTTGCAAATCCACTAGATAGGGTAACTGCTCCTGGACTTCATCTCATAGCTTCGATATTGGTGGAGGAGGAGCATGAACCACGAGTTGCATGAGCTGCTGGGAGAACCATCCATCGTTCACACCGCGAAAATCGGACGACTGCGGTGGGCCGGGTACGTAGCCAGAATGTCGGACAGTAACCCGGTTAAAATGGTTCTCGACAACGATCCGACGGGCAAAAGAAGGCGAGGTGCACAGCGGGCAAGGTGGAAGATGACTTGCGGACCCTCCGTAGACTGCGTGGTGGTCGACGTGTAGCCATGGACCGAGCCGAATGGAGAAGACTCTTATATACCGCACAGGCCACTTCGGCCTTAGTCTGAATAAATAAATAATATAAATGAGAGGATATTCGTTGCAAGATTTAGAACACATGTTCGAAACCTTACTATTTATAATCCAATGTTATACGCCAACCGATGCTACCTGTCTGCAAGTCAAAGAGTACTTCTACAGCCAACTCAATCCCGTCGAGGATAGAATTCCGAAGGGTGATATCAAGATCTGTATGGGCAACTTCAATACGAAGATCGGTTTCGACAACTCGAACCATGAGCGCATCATGGAACGCCATGGTCTTAGAGAAATGAAATGAGCGCATACGAAGAGCTGTTGTTCGCAGATTTCGGTGGTAATACCGGTTCACAAGGTCACGTGTCTGGATCTCCCGTGACGGCTTTACATAAAATCAAATCGACTCCATCTGCATGATCCGAATATCATCGGCGAAATACGCCTACGCATAGCGCGAAGAGAGAGTTGGATGACGGTTCAACACACACTGATTGCTGCCAAGATGTCACGGTGAAACGGTCATTCATTGAAGAACTGGACAAGGATGTTAACGATCATTCAGTAATTTGCGTTCGATCATTTAGTAGTTTGTCAATAGCACAGTCCAGAAGCTGCATATCAAAATATGTTATATGGTGGACTTCTAGTGCGAAGGTTTTCCTACAACTCTGCCTTATGGTTCGTTGTTTGAATTCCACTAGTAACGCAGTTATAGTTATAGTTTCAGTAACTTAGACTAAATGATAACAAAATTTCAATCATTTAGTTTAAGTTACTGCAACTAGCGCTCTAACTCCGTTATTAGTTGAATTTTAATAACGAACTATTAGGCAAAGTTGTAGAAAAACCTTCGCACTAGAAGTCCACCATACAACTTATTTTGATATTCAATGGACAGACTTCATCGCCAGCCAGAAATCGACGGCATCGCTTATTTCGTAATATCTGCAAACTTTTTTTTGCCGGATCTCAGCAAAATGGTCAACTTTTATCAAGATTCACACAGACGTGCTTCAGCAAACATGTGTTTTGCCGAGATTTCTGTCAAAGTAGCTGAAAACCAGCAAATAATTTGCTGAAAATCAGCTAACAAACATCATTTTTGCCGGAATTTCAGTTCATTATTTTGCTGGCGCACGGCTGTGCGGATTTTTGCCGAGCTGCAGAAATAAAAACTAAGTGTGTGGTATCTTCGTGAAGGTGCCCAAAAAGGGTGACCTGACTGTAAGCGATAACTGGCGAGTCATTATGTTGCTGTGTACCGTGTTCAAAGTTCTATGTGAAGTTATATCCTAGCCTGGATTAAAAAAAAAGATCGATCCGACTCTCCGGCGGCAGCATGCCGGATGATCCTGTGTGGACAATATTATCACGCTCCGTATAATTCTGGAACAAGTCAATGAATTCCAAGAGTCTCTTCACTTGGTATTCATTGACTACGATAAAGCTTTCAACTATCTCAATCACCAGAATATGTGGGGCGCCCTGAGACGCAAAGGGGGTACCTGAGAAAATCATCGCCCTCATCGAGGCACAGTACGAGGACTTCACATGTAGAGTGCCCCTGCCCCACAATGGGCCCTTGTTCGATTCTATCCGGATCGTAGATGGTGTATATTTTGGTAGGTGCGATTGACCGCGGGCTGCTATGGCAGCTTATAGCCATACACAGAAAAAATAAAGAACCTAAAAAAAAAGTTTAAAGAACTCAACTTTGAGTACGAAGTTCAAATTTTTAACTCAATATTAGGTAGTTTTCTCACTCCCTCTCATGAAGTGAGTAGCGTAGTGGACGGTGCAAAAATACTAACAATATTAATTTTGTACGCAGAACAAAAGGTGTAGTTAAGAACGAAAGGTGTATTTTAAGGCAACCCCCATTCTGTTTAGAATCGAACGTGTTTTTGAAAGAAACTGTTTTTGTTTTATTCTAATTGTTTCTTTTTTATTCTCGCCTAGTGTGGTAGACATTGCACTTGCTCCCTGTCTTCGCTGGATTTCTGGAAATTTAGACAACATTTCTGCAACGTTGGCGGTAATTATTTGTACCTGCTCTTTTCGTTCCGAGTCAGGAAGCGAAAAGCAGAAAACTTAGGCTATACGGCCATACTAATAACGGACGATTACTGGGTTTACGACAGAAGCCACAGAGGAATCATTACCGGTATCATCCCGACGATGGTGAGTGGAAGCGGAAACGCTGGACCTAGTTTGGAAGGATAGGGTGAGTCATTTAAAATATATCAAGCATAATTTTTCATAACGACGTATGTAACAAAAGTAAACAAAACGAGGTTTTTAATATAACGTGACAATCACACGCGGCTTTATATAATACGCATCGATTTTACTGATTTCAGATCTTAAAATTCTTTAATTCAATCTTTTTACGAATCGACGTATGTGAAAAATCTATTTTTGAAGTCTCACTGTTACATACGTCGCTTTAACTTATGGGAACTAAGAGCGACCTATGTACCAAAAAAAGCAAAACAAAACAAAACTGCAGTTGCGTCAATCGTGCACTATGGAAAACCGACCAATGTACACCGACGTGCGTGCAGCATACCGGTGTATGAATAATTTTATCGTTTTTCACAGTGAATTTCAATGAACTGAGATTTGATGTGAAGCACGCTTATTACGTGTCATGTAATGACGCATGCCAGCGGAAAAAAGTATTGAAAAAAGATTTAGTTTTAAAACAATTTTAGAAAAAGTTTTGCCAACTTTCTGCAAAGGATTTCTCGAATCCTCATACGTCGTTATGAAAAATTATGCTTGATATATTCTATTATTCCAGATTAACAATGCCAAATTACTTTCTTTTGTTTATTAATTTTTACCCATTAAATTTAATAACAATTACTTATTGTGTTATATTTAAAAGTGATTTGGATACGTACAATGTAGATATCTTTTATCACCACGATTGAATCTTCCCGCCACTTCATTTACGCATTGGGTAGAGCGCTTGGAGTTATTTTTTTTTTTGCAAATTAGATTGACGAGAATGATCTCTAAATCTCACTTTATAACTTTGAGTGGTTCTTTCCTTTACTTCGAGCTGCGGAAATTATTTCCCACCGGAGATTTACTTGCAGTTTGTTGGTCGTTATGGTTGAGAAGCTAAAAGCAAAGTTGGACAAAACGGCATCTAGTGTATGCCAAAGAATAAATTTCAATCAGCGTTTTCAAGATTTGGACGAACCCGTTGAGGATTTTTACTGGCTTTAAAAATTCATTCGGAGCGTTGTGCTTACGGCGAATTTAAAGATACTGCTATCAGAGTTAGGTTGGCAACAGGTTTGAGAGATGTAGCTTTGAAACAACGTATTTTAAGTTATCCAGACCGAACTCCCAGTAAACCTTTTTTTCCCGAGATTTCTGTCTAAGTTGCCGAAAATCAGCTAACAAACGTCATTTTTGCCGGGATATCAGTTTTCCATTTTGCTGGCGCACGGCTGTGCGGATTTTTGCCGAGCTGCAGAAATAAAAACTGTGTGTAAATTTTTCTCTAACTTCTGACATGGAAAATGAAGCCCATAAATATCCCATTGATATATCCCGTTTTGCAATTGCGTTTGTCCCGTTTTATTACCGAAATGATCTGGTCAGCCTATTTACGGTACTGGATATGAAACATGGGTTTCATCAAGTCAATGTTTCTGAAGAGACAATTCCGTTCACCTCTTTTGTTACTCCGAGTGGGCAGTACGAGTATGTTAAAATGCCGTTTGGGTCGCGGAATGCAACAGCAGTGTTCCAGCGATTTATTAACAGAGTGCTTGAGCCATTTTTGAAAGAAGGATCCGTTACGGTATATTTGGATGATGTTACGTTGGCGACAAACACTATTGATGAACACATACACCTATTGAGCCGGGTTATGCGACGTCTGGCAGAGTATAGACTTGAAATCAAATTCAAGAAGTGTTTATTTTGTTACACTCAAATCGAGCTGTTTGGTTTTACAGTCAATACGAATGGAATTCGCCCTAATAATACTCATTTAGAGGCTATTAAGGGCTTGCCATACCCGTCCGATACCAAAGAAGTGAGCAAATGCCTTGGTCTGTTCTCATATTTCCGTCGTCCGTTTTTACTGTCCTGATAGAGAAACCGAGTTGCATTGTGATGCTAGCTCCGAAGGTTTCGGTGGAGTATTGTTGCAAAAACAGGCAGATGGGAAGTGGCATTCAGATGCATATTTCTCGCGCCGTACAAGTGCCGCAGAATCACGCTACCATAGTTTCGAATTGGAAACTGTGGCAATTATCTACTCTCTCCGTAAGTTCCGCATATATTTTGAAGGCATCATTCAGAATAATAACTGACTGTAATTCTTTAACTATGACTCTAAATCGAAAGAGTCTCAATGCGAGGATAGCTCGATGGGCTTTGGAATTGGAGAACTACCACTACACGATCCCTAGAGATGTCGTAAACACTCGATTAATCGATTAGTAACTAATCGACTACTTTCGATTCTTGGCGATTATTGAATCGATTCACCGTTGAGTAGTAATCGATTTGAAATTAATCGATTATCACATAGATGAATCGATTAAACGAAGTAATCGACATCTAAGCGTTGTCGTAAAATCCCGATTAATCGATTAGTAACTAATCGATTACTCTTGATTTATGTCGATTATTGAATCGATTAATCGTTGGGAAGTAATCGATTCAAAATTAATCGATTATCACAACGATTAATCCAAGTAATCGATTAATTTGCGACATCTCTAGATCCAACACCAAAGTGGTAAACTGATGACTCATGTCGATGCTTCAAGCCGTTATCCCATTGCTTCCGTTCAAACTTATGAAAATGCTGACCAAATAATGTCAGCTGTAAGTCCAGATGATGTCTTCTTTCAGTTGCAGGCAATTACCTTGAAAGCAGATTTTTGTACAGACAAATTATATCAACGTTTGTTATAATGTTGATATGAAGGTATCAACCTCTGTTTTAATTGTGTTACGGCTAGAGGTATTTTTGATATAATTTTTGTTATTTTAACAACTAATCAGCAAAATTTATAACATATTTTGTTAAAATATTTTTCTGAAATAAATAACTCCCCTTGTTATAATTTTGTTATGCATCATTGATCGGGGAGTGTGCGGGACAAAGTCGAACGCTACTACACTTAGATGCAATAGACATACGATATCAATTTGAGTGAAGGACTACCGACGGCATCAGAACAGGTCTACTATGAAAGGCCGAAAGCAAAAAAAGGCCGAATGCACAAAAGGCCAAAAGCACATAAGGCCGAATGACCTCGGCAAATTTGCTCAGATTATTCTGTCTTTTTTATTCAAACACCTAATACAATTTAGAATATTCGGATTATTTTGTGATTAGTTGACAAAAGTCAGTTTCTTTTAAATTTGGAGAAAATGAAATACACTTGGGAACCGTGAGCTATAAAGCTTTCAGCTAAAACATAATAATTAGAAAACTCGATTTGTTGAGCTTCTGAAGTCGCAACTAGACCTGTGCGCCGCCGCGCCGCGCCGCCGCCGCCGGTGGTTTTACTCACGCCGCCGCCGCCGGCGATTTTGGGTCGGCGCGCCACTGATCATAATTTTGCCACGCCGATGACTAATCGCAATAAAAAAATTTAATTAACTTGAGTCGAGTCGAGTAAAATGAGAGACACTGAAGATGGCCTTACAGAGACGAAATACGTATTTGTAAGACAATACAACGTGGTGGAATTGATTGGAATAGTACTAAACTCGTGTTATGATTGTTGTTGTTTTAAGTTAGTTGTTAGAATGTTGTTGAGGTAGAACTCGTCAGAATTCAATTTCAAATCTACGTCAAGTGATGGTCTCTCTAAGACAGTGTGGTGACAAACATTGGATAATGAATTGGTTGGTTGATTAGATGTGAATTTGAATTAGGCTGTATCTAGTAGATTTAATCTACTATGGGCCAATTTCTTCACCTCCGGTTTACACTTAAGCGGTGCTTACCCATACGCTTAAACATGGTTTAAGGCCTAAGCGGAGGTGAAGGAATCGACCCTAAGTAGAATAATACAAAAAATGTTGAAATGGTCTTTGGAATTCGTCTATACCAAAGCCTCATTCAGTCGGGCACTTAAATCTGTAGGAAGTGTTGTCCTATACTCTGTGTAAAAAAATCTGCTCTTTGATTTTACTCCATGCAAACGATTTTACAATCTTAACTAAGTAAGTGCAACTAATAAAAAGCTATTTGAATTTTCTTAATGTCCATCGTTTAGATGGAGTAAAATCAAAGAGCAGAATTTCTTGCACAGAGTGTAAGACAACACTGCCTGTAGGTGACTCGCAAATTATGTTTGTTGTGGCACATAAGCTTTTGTTAAGGCTTAAATACATCCCCAAAGCGCCAAAACCACTTGGTATATTTCCTAGTACATTCCTCCAGATATTCCTCCGTAAAGTTTCAATAAAAAAAACCTTAGAAAATTACTTTATGTATTCTTCCGGAAATGTCTTACAAAATTTCTCCGAAAATTCTTTCAGAAATTCCATTACGGATTTCTTCAGAAAATCCTTCACGAATTTCTTCAGGAAATTCCTTATGGAATGCATACAAAAAATTGTTTCAGTAATTTCTACGAAAATGTTGTTAAGAATTCCTTAGGAGAATCGTTAAGGAATTCCTTCGGAAGTTTCTTTAGCGATTCCTCCGGATATTTCTTAATAAATTTCTCAAGAAATTCCATTTGGAGTTTCTTCAAAAACTGTTTAGGAACTCTTCAATTTACCTCCTCATGAATTTCTTCGGCAGTTATTCTATGAATTCCTCCAATAAATTCTTCCAGAGATTGCATAAGGTATTTCTTCCTAATTTTCTTAAGGAATTGCTTCAGAACTTCTTCCAGCAATTCCTTTAAAATATTTTCAGAGAATTCTTCCAGAACTTCCTGCAGGATTACAGGCTTGTAAAATATCACCTGTATGTCATTTGACTAATTTGTTCATAACTTTCTTCGTAAGCCAAATTTACTTCAAAATTTTAGATGCACGCATAACGCTTGAGTAGTGCTATATTTTTGTCGAAAGGTATATTACTCTAAATATAACATCTGAGGCTAGAGAGTGAAATCTCTCCAAAATGTCACGTGTCATTTGACATATTGTCATTTGAATGATATTTTGCCTCTCACGCCCCAGATTACAAATTTACAGCAATTACTTGTTAGACAAAGTTGTAGCCACATATAAGCGCTATAAGTTCGTCATACTTGATAGTTAATAGCTAACTACTGAAAAAAGTTCTGGAAAAAATATGAAAAAGAATGCAAATGACATTTTACAACACTGTGCAGGAATTCCATCGAAAATGCCTTCATGGGTTCTTTACGAAATTCTTTTAGTAATACCTTCAGATTTTTTCTGTGTTGGTTGTTTAATTTATTTGTTTTATTTCCAAAAATTCAATTAGCAACCGAAACTATTGCATTATCTAATTAATTTTCAATGGATATCCTGGAAGAAACTTATGAAGAAATCCCTGATGCAATATCCAAAGGAATTATTGGTGGAGTTTTTTTTAGATTATTCAACGAAATTTTTCAATCAACCACGTTTTCAGCAATTCAGATATACAAATCCATTTTCAAATCTATTGTAAAAACTTAAAATTTTTAAACCTTACAAAATCCAACTCAATATCAATTAAAAATTCAAAACGAAATCAAATTCAATCCTCTGTCCATAGCTCCTGAAACCAAATCTCGCAGCCAATTAATTTAATTTCTGTTTTATTTGATTCCTCCTAGAGGTGTGTGCCACCGCCACCGGCACTTGCATAGGCGCGCCACTCTTTAAAATCTGTCACGCATCTGAATTATAATTCTTCATGCCGGTTCAAATTTGTAGAAAACCCAAGAATTTTCAGAATTTCGGAAAATTTCGAGTTGAAATTCCGAGAACGTCAAGTCTACATTCCAAAAAGTTTGTCGTAGAAATTCCGTAGAATTTCCCGATTGATAACCTTCAAAGTATCCAGGTAGACGCCAAAGGACTCTCCGTGATAATTCCGATATTTTTCTTGAAAATTCCATTCCGTTGAAATCTCATGAATTTTTTCTAAATTCCAAAATTTTTCCCTTTAAAATGTCGAGTAATTTTCCGTGAAAATTTTGAATTATTTCCCGTTGTAACCATGCTAAAGGTTTCCTACGATATTTTGACATTTCTCTTGCAAAGTAGGAGCGATTTCCTGAAGAAATTGAAAAAAAATCCTATGGACATTCCAAAGAGTTTTCCAGATAATTTTCGGTGAAAATTATGGAGGATTTCAGTTGAATTTGTGGTGAATTTATCGTAAAAAAATAGAATAAATTTTCATGAAAATTACAAATGCTTTCTTACAAGAATAGCAATAATTTTTTTGTGAAAACTCAAAGAGTTTTTGGTGGGAAATTCCAATAAAGTTTTCAACAATTTATTTTTCCATCGAAAATTCCAAAGAATTTTCATTAGAACTGCCGAAGAAATTGCCGTTAAATTTCGAAGAATTTCGCTTATACGTATGTCCAAAGAATTCCTCGCGAAAGTTCCCAGAATTTCAGAAATTGAGAAAAATTTCCCGGGGACTTCCCAGAAAATCTTCAGTGCAAATTCTGAAGAATTTCTCACGGAAATTTCGGAGAATTCCCTTTACAAGTTCCAAAGAATGTCTTTTGGAAATTCCAAAGACTTCTTCTTGGATATTCCAAAATGCTTCCTTTGTAAATTCTTAAAAAAAAATTTCGAAGTGCGACATAATTCCTAGTGTAAATTCTAGAGAATCACTTGTAGTTTCTAAAGAAGTTCCTGCCGAAAATCAAATGAGTGGAAATTATGAAATTTTTTCGAAATTTTTAATAGAATACTTTGGAGAATTTTCCTGCTCAACACAGAAGAATTTGCTTCTGAAATCATGATATTTTTAAGCCGTAGTTCAGATTATTACTTCAGTGAAATCTATAAGAGATTCAAGAGATTATTTCGGTAAAATCTTGCAAAAAAACGGAAAAATCGAAAAAAAATCTAACAAGTGAACTTTCGCACAAAGCTGCTGTATGAAATGTTTTACGAAAAAAATAAAATAAAAAAGTCTACGTAGACTTTTCGTATACCCCCGCCCCCCTTCGTAGACTGACGTAGGCTTTTTTGAACCTCTTCCCCCTCAAGAGTCTACGTGGTTTATTGACAACCCCTCAAGGAATTTCTGAAGGTATATTTGAAGGAATTTCCGGAGGAATTCTCAAAGGAATTTATGAAGAAATATCTAATAGAATTTCAGAGGAAATGCCTACTGGTATTTCTGAAGTAGTTCCTAGATTTCTCCAGGATTTTTTTTGTAATTCTCCAAAAAATCCTATGGAGATTCGTCCAGGAATTCCCTCGGATATTACCTCAAGAAGTTCTACAAAAACTCCTCCGAAAACGAAATCCAGAAAGTCTTTCGAAAATTCTCTCAGCTATATTCTGAAATTTCTCTCAGGAATTAGTTCGGAAAAAGTTCCTTCAGAAATTTGTTTAAGAAAACCTTGGGAAATCGTTAAGGTGTTTTCCAGAAAATTCCTCAAGAAATTCTTCTAAGAACTCTTTTGGAATTCCTTGAAAAGTTCTAGGACGAAATTTCCTTAAGAAATCCCGAACAAGTTCCTGAAGGAATATTCGTAGAAGTCCCTGAAGGTTTTTTTCAAAGTAGCTGCTGAAGAAACTTCTGACAGTCTTAGATATCTCCGAAAATTCCTTTGGACATTCCGTCAAGACTTCGTTCAGAAATTCGGATATACCTTCTGAAAATCCTTCTTTTTGAAATATCTACAGAGAATGTTTTAGGAGTTCCTTAGGAAATTGTTTCAAAATTCCAAAAAAAATCTCTAAAAACTCCTTCAGAAATTTATTAACGGATTACTTCGGAAATTTCTGTCAGCTTCGGAATTTTGCTTTGGATTTTCTTTGAAAATCAAATTGATATTCCTTCGGAATTCCTTAGAAAGTTCCTTGACAATAATTGTTCCAGAAATTCCCATAGGAATTCTTCCAAAACTACTTTAAGCAATTTAATATAGAATTTCTCAGGGTAATTCCTCCAGAAAATTCTTTTGCAACTTCATGAAGCTACAGACACTGACAAAACTAGCTCTGTACACATCGTTGATTCGTCCAGTCCATGAATCATGGACCTTAAAAGATACAGATTATAAAATTCTCAAAGTGTTTGAGTTGAAAATACTGTGCTCAATACTTGGCAGCGTGGTGGAAAATGGTAAATGGAGCAGACGAATGAATGAACCACGAGTTAAACCAAGTATACAAAAATGCAGACATAGGCAGGTTGATAAAATAAGGCAGATTACAGTGGGTTGGACATGTAGTGCGTATGCAGGAAGAGAGACCAGCAAAAGAACTTGCAGAGAACCTGGAACATGATGTTGGCTCTGTGGTGTGCAATCGAGGAAGATGCGGAAGCAGCCGCTGATGCATTTTGGAAATACTGTTAGGAATTCCTTCGAAATGTCTATGGGGATTTGCTCAAAATTTTCTTAAAAGGTTCCTACTACACTTTCCACACTACTTCAGGAATTTTCTCGGAAAGTCCTTTAGAAAATTCTCTTGGGAATTCCATCAGAAAAAAGTTCATTCTTTAATAAATTTCCGAATGAATATATTTTATGTTTTACTAAAGGAATTTCCCAAAGAGAACTTGAATGGATTATTCTTTCTTAAATACAAATATTCTGCAGACATTGTCATAGGATTTTACGAAGGAATTCCTAATGAAATTTACTGAGAAATGCCTGTAGGAATTAAAAAAAATATAATTTCCTCCAGAAATTCTTTCAGAAACTCCACCAAATGCTTTGTTGGCATATTTAGGCAAATTTCAGGAAAATATTAGATTTTTTTGGAAACTTAGTTATTTTAAGATCAAAACGACTGAAGTGCATCTAAATCCTAAATTTGAAATAACTTTTGAAAAAAGTTATTACCAATTTGCTCTATGACACCGAAATTATTGTTAAAATTTGATTAATCAAAATCAAAGAGTAACAAAATAGCGGTAATTCAAATGACATTTTGAAATCAGGTATTGATTAGTATCGCCGGCAATTGACTATTTTGAATGTGCTGTTTGATGATCGGCAAACGCAGAATATTGCAATTTTAATCCACTGAAGTCGGTTTTTATAAGGGCGATGCCTACCGTGTGAATCAAACCCCGTTATCCAAAAGTCCACGGTAAAATTGATTTTTTCAGCCATTGATTTTTTCATCCACGCCGGTTCACGCCGCCGCCGCCGCCGCCGATAAAAGTCAACGGCGCGCCGCCGTGACGCCGCCGCCGCCGGGGCAAAAGTGACCACCACGCCGCCGCCGCCGATGATATGACCGGCGCACAGGTCTAGTCGCAACTAGATCGTGAGTAGTGCGCACCATTAGCACAGCCATGCGTCATGATGCGCACTCGAGTTTTCAAAGGCACACCACTGAAATATAAAAAATGACAGTTGTGCGCTATTTCTTCCGTATCGAGTGTCCTTAAGTGTGTTAATAATGCGTCCCAACATATTTTATTTTCAAATGTATTTATACAAAATGACACCATGTAGCAAAATTGCAGCTTCAAAATACTTAACGGCTGTTTCATAGAGTTTTTAGGCATAGCGCATTGCCTTAGGTGAACGGTATAAGGGCACAGCACGGTATAACCAGAGTCTATTATATAGAGTTGCGCAAAGAGGATCTTCTTACACTTATTCTGAATGATCTTCTTGTTATTGTGTTTGCAACTTTCATTTTTGTTCAACCCCTAAAGTGACTTCACGGGAGTGTTCACTGCTAAAGCTTTTTAATTTGATAACCAAGTCACCCACAGAGTGCAAACACGTGAGTTTCTTGTTGCTACTTTATTTGGGGGTGTATTGAAGTTTTTTTTAAGCTGTTTCTAGAACAAATCTAATACATTTCAATTCATGCGTTTTAATTCGCCATAATAATCATTAGGCGATAACAATACTTCCGCCTTACCAACAAGCATTTGTTTACTTTGCTCGATAGGTAGACGGTTTGACAGTTCAATAGGTAGATTTGGCTTCACTCTTTGCGTAACTCTATAGATAGTGGAATATATAGATGAGCGAAGATAAATCCTCTGTCTCCAAACGAACTGTCAAACGTGTCTCCAAACGAGCATGACGTCACGATTTCAATGGAAACGTTAAGGGCTGTGACGTCATACGCGCGTGTGCACGGGCAAAAAAATCGACTCAGCCATGCTTTCGCTCATCTATAGATTCTACTATCTATACGTAACTCTATATATAATACACTGTGAACTCGACATTACCCATTAATGTGGTAAAAACACCGACAAACCGACGTGCCTTCCCATATACAGTTCTTTAAATTTCTTGGCAATTACTCTCCTTTCATTACCTAGCTCCATCTGTGCGATGGTTTACACAACAGCTCTCACAAATGTGCGGGCAAATTTGGTCATGCACTCTTTAATTTATTTCACCAGCTTCCACGTAATAATCAATATTCGATATTATAAATATCAAGAGTTTTATGATAGGATTCGTTAGTCAAATGAAAAACATTCGATTTTCAAAAATGTGTGTAATGATCGTAAAGACTTAAATGTCGATTTAAGCATCGAAAAAAAATTTCTATTGCTAGGTTATTTTTATCTTCATCGCTGTGTAGATTGTTTGAAACGTGCATATAATGTTTACGTTGACCAGTTGGTGGATTGCGCGCATTTTGCTTTTTCTTTTTCTTGACTTTTTCTATCCAAAGAACGTTAAAGTCAGTAATGACAGAACGAGTTACTACACTCGGAGTAAAACGATTGTAATTTTTTTTGCCAATTTTGGAATCAGAGAGGCCCGTCGGTTTGTCGGTGGTAAAAATACACATTATTTGATGACATATGGAGTTGTCAAAATAATGGTTATTTTTTAATTTCTTGTTATGAGTAAATTATGCCCATTTTACACCTCCGAATATTTACCCATTAATGGGTGAAAATTTAGTTGACGCGCAATGAAAACGTTACGCACTTGATGTGGAAGCGCAGCGAAAATTTGTTTGTGGGAATTAAACTAAAAGGTAAGTTTTATTCATATTCCTTTTGATAATTTATATTCAGTAAATTGTGAATCCTTTCAAATTGTGTTATTGAACAGGAAATAAATTGGCCTTCATCGTGATAGCGCTGCAGTATTTGGTGAAGACTTCCGAATGGAGAATGCGAAGCTAATGTCACCAGGGATATGCTGGTTGCTCAAGTGATATCTCTTGCATCATCAAATGTCCGGCTGCTATCGAAGCGGAATCAGCTTCTCCCGAGCGGGATCTGCGTCAGAGCTTCTTCTAAAATGAACTGCACTCGTGAGCGACGGTTCGAGGCCTTTTCGGACACTCGGGTGGTGTTAAGGATCAGGTAGTTTTGCAGAAGCAGCTCGGAAGTCATCTCGAAAGGGTAAGCCTCAAATAAATTTGTAAAAATATGTTCTGTTTTGATTTCGGATTCAATTTCAGCTGCGATTAGATCCTGCTTACTGGACTCGCCCGATTCGATATGCTACTTTCTCACTAGGGCGAGGCACCTCAGAGGAAGACAAGGAACATGGCAAGGCGTTCGCAGGATTCGCAGTAATACGCATATGTATACTATTGAATATAATGTTTGTGTATCGGTCACCCGCTGTAGTGCTCTAAAGAAAACAAATGACAAATAATGAACATTATAATAAATTAGATTTTCTTCATTGATTTCGAGAGTTTTACTTTACTACTATTATTTATACCAAACTTCCTCTTCCAATTACTAAGCATGAAAATTGAATTTAAAATGCATAATTTTTACCCATTCCACAATTTTTGAAAATCGCGTAATGGGTAAAAAATACTCCTGGTTTTGACGTTTATGCGGTTTACTCATTAATGAGTTGAACTATTTTACTTCATAATGGGTACTTTTTTACCCATTAAAGAGTACTTTGGTGGCACAGTGTAGACTCTGGGTATAACGTTGGACAACGAAACCAAAGATAACCATTAGCTACTATAGATAGTGGAATATATAGATGAGCGAAGATAAATCCTCTGTCTCCAAACGAACTGTCAAACGTGTCTCCAAACGAGCATGACGTCACGATTTCAATGGAAACGTTAAGGGCTGTGACGTCATACGCGCGTGTGCACGGGCAAAAAAATCGACTCAGCCATGCTTTCGCTCATCTATAGATTCTACTATCTATATTAGCTACTGCTCTTAAAATGGATTTCTAGGTGGATCCATCCCCGTGTAGCAACAATGTGCTCTATCTTAATGTAGTCTACTTTATGTTTGACGAAATAAATAAATTGAAATATCTCATCTACAAAAGTCAAACAAAATATCTAGCAGAAACGTAAACAATCATCAACTTTGTTCGGAAAATGTCACAAAAGTTCAGGAACTCTTGTGAAATACCTACCAACTAATCCGCACTTCGTGATTTTTCCCCTAGATAACAAAGCTGTGAATGTGATATGCACAAACTCTTACATTCGCCATATCAAGATGATATGCGTTTATATGGTGCATGAGAAGAAGTTCGTTTTTTGAGTGATCATATTATAGCCTTTCGGTACAACATTGTTGTGCAAGAAAGGGAAACAAATGGGCGGGAAAGGATACGGGTATTTTTTTCAACTCTTCTCAAAAAATCTAAAAGCAATTTAATTAAAAACGAATAGCAGTACGGTGTTGAGCTTTACTCTATGATAAACACATGATTTAAATTTTACTTGATTCCGTGTTTTTCGCCTCATATCAGGTTACGATAAACTTATTTACATTACTTGCTATAATTGAGATATATAGCCCTCGTTTATCGTCGTTTACTATTGATTGAGTTTGAGAGCGAAATCGGCAATCCTTGATTTAAATTGAAATATAAATTTAAAAAAAAATGTTGCCAAACCAAAAAAAATAAACACCTGGATGATACAGTAGGTATGGGTAAGAAACCAACCTTTGCTTTTGATTCATTGATTATGAACCACCCCTTTAATAAACCTCCGCCAATTTGATACATGAGCCATGGGCGAATGCATTTGTCAAGCTGTACTACGACAATCAAAAATATGATTTACTGTAAGATTGTAAGCAAGATTAAGGCTTTAGTGCATTCAATGTCGAACATATAGTCAACACTATCACGTTAGGATTAATTCACTATATATGATGTTTGAACTTGCTCAAACTTATTGGATTCTAAATTACTTTTAGGCTATCTTGATGATACGTTCACATGTTATCCACTTCACAATTTAAACATAGCATCAGAATAGCACTGATCGTATTCAAATCGAATTTAACATGTTTGTAAAAATTACTAAAACCCTAAGTAAAATGAAGAAATTAAAGTAAAAAATAGAAACAGATAGGTATATGTTGATAATGACAAGGCTCAAAAAGTTACATGTCGAAAAAATTGTTTTCGTGATTTTTCCTAAAATTAGAGTTCATCACTGAAATGACCAAAAAGACATAAATCATTGATCTTTCATCTGGTGTAGAAAATCTGTATCGCAGATTCCGTACTTATGTCAATACTTGTCGAGTTGAGCCCAAACCAGCCGGTTAGGGTCCGTCACGCAGCAAAAGTAAAAGTGAACGACTTCGATTACATCATAGAGCAAAGCCGTTCGTCGATCGTAACTCCAATCCAATTTCAATCGCGCCTTGTAAATAATTCTCCACAGACTCGTCCGTTCGACCTACCTTTGACCTCTAGCTGTAGCAACTTTAGTAGTCGTACACTACACTAAATATAATGAGGAATGGAGAACCGTTTTTCTTTGCTCTCGGTACCTACGAGCGGTTCTAACCTTTGGAAGAGACGATGTATAAAAAAAAAACAGCACTGATAGGAGAAGCCTACATCAGTTAGGTAAATACTTTCGTTCGACGCTTACTACAGTAGCGTGCGTATTCCATGTAGGATGGGAGAGAATCATCTACTATTTTAGAGAATTATCAAAAATATATATACTTTAATTTATTAGCAAAACTACATCCTATCTACAAACAGCTTATCATTGCTGTCACGAGGGAACCACTAACGAACTCTTGGGAACAGTGTTGTACACTTGTTGGCTCAGGCAACGAAAGCCTTCAATAAATAACTGAATATTAATTAGAAAGGTTAGCAAGTTTATTTGAAAACGTAATGCAATTAGTATCGAAATACATGAACTTACCCAGATATTAGTTGGGTAGTGGTTTGAAAAGCCATTGCAAAGTGAATAAAATTATGAATTATGTAATAAATGGAAGCTATGCATTCCTGGAAAAAAAGCATTTATGTACGTAGAATATCACTTATGCCACGCTAGAATATTTATCTTATTCCTTCAGAATTCAGAAAATAAAAACATTCTTTCCTTCATTTGTGCGGAGATCTGAACACACCCACGTTTGTGATCTTTACAGTCGCCGGCCGGTAGTATGAAATACGTAGGTACTAAATATTATTATTGTACACACTTCATTATCTACAACTCATTGTGGCAATGGCAAACAATGCATAAGACCGGTCATCGGAGCTGACACTCTGCCCTGAGAGCCACGATGAAGGGCACCTCATTTCTTTTTTAATTTACCACATTCGCCGGTAACCGGTGTTTTCTTTTCCGTATTCCTGGATTCTTCCTGACGGAAGACTCGCACACCACATTGGGCTCCGGAAGCTCTCACCACATCGAACTATAATCCATGTGGTCCAAACTTGACGACAACATTATTGGTTCGCTATCTGGCCACTTACCCGGATTTGGATGCCTGAGTCGAGGTAATCGAGTGAATACGCAGTTTATGGGCGATGTCTTTCAGCTCTTGGATGGTCTTCGATTCAGGCTTGTGATAGGTAGGCATTTTGTGCTGCAAAATTTCTTCTTATTGCACAAACACAGGAATGTAAAACAAGATTATCAACTCTCACAGAGCACTGGTTGTGTAAAAATGAAAAGAAACCGCACTTCACAGTCGCGTATGACTTTCGCAAAGATTGACTAACGACTGATTGATTTTCTTGTAAACTCAAACTCTGCAACACTCACTCAGCACTCAGCTTCAGCTCATCTTGCTCTTCATCGACTCGGTGTCGGTCGTGTCCAGGGAGGCCAGATGATATTTTCAAATGTCTTCACAGTCTTTTAAAAATGTCTTCAAATGTCTTCAATAATAGAATTACGATTATTATCAGCGAGAAACTTCAAAATCCAATTGGTTTGTAAATTTAATCATCTCCTTGTTTATGTATGTGTATAACGAGTATCCCCTGAATTTTTTACTGAGTATTTGGTTAAAATTCCACCGGATTTTTTAACTAAATTTCTACGTGTGATTCTTCCAAATTTCTTTTTAAAGAATACCCTGTAGAGATTCAAAACTTATTGTGTAATACTTGAAGAAATATTCAGAGCATTTTCGGAATTAACTTCCGGATAAAATTGTGGAGCGATTTCCGGATAAATTCCTGATGGAGTTTCTTTCTACTTTTACTAATTTCTTCTGGATGTTGCTTGATAAAGAAATTTCCCAAGGAATTCCTGTTGGAACATCCAAAGGACTTACTGAAGCATAACTTCCGGAGATATTGGAGGATTTTTAGGAGGAACTTGAGAAGGAATTCTTGTAGAAAATTCAGGATGAAATCCGGAGGTTTTTTTTCGAGGTTTTTTTTGACTTTATTTGAGTGCTTTTTCTTAATTGTTAGAGTCCATCACTGAAAAATTCCGAAGGGACTTCCTGGAGGAATTCCAGAAGGATTTCCCGATGAATTTCTGAAGGATAATACTGAAAGAATTTTTGGTGGTATTCCTGAAGAAACTTCCAAAAGAATTCTTGCAGGATACCAGCTTTCCACGCTCGGTAATGGCGGCTTGTCGGAGGGTAAAAATCAATCGGTCACTGTACTTTTTGACACTAGCTGGAGGAAAACTGATCGACGAAAAGGCCTTTTTTTCTCTTTCCCTCATCCAGGAACGCCAGTGAGCTTTCCTCCAGCTAGTGTCAAAAAGTACAGTGACTGATTGATTTTTACACTCCGACAAGCCGCCATTACCGAACGTGGAAAGCTGGATTGTTCTGGATGAATTCCTGGATGAGTATCTTGAGGTATTACTGGTATCCAGCTTTCCACGCTCGGTAATGGCGGCTTGTCGGTGTGTAAAAATAAATCGGTCACTGTACTTTTTGAAACTAGCTGGAGAAAAACTCACTTTTCCTTCTCCTCACCCACGAACGCCAGTGGGCTTTCCTCCAGCTAGTGTCAAACAGTACAGTGATCGATTGATTTTTAACCACCGACAAGCCGCCATTACCGAGGGTGGAAAGCTGGATAAGTTTCCGAAAACAATTCTGGAGGAAATGCCAGATATATTCCATAGTAAACTTCCGGAGGCATTATTGGTTAATCGGCAACATTCTTGGAGAATTTTCGGCAACATTCTCCAAAGGATTCGGGGTTTGTTCGCGTTGCGAAGGTGTTGCTACAACAAAAGCTGTGAAAAAATGTTTCTCCATGCCGAACATTGCACATTGTTTACTGAGCGGATAGATAACTAAGATCGATATCCCATCATTTCATCAGTATCTTTGCTCAAAAGATCGAATGATGGTGTGGTGTTTATCGTAGATAAGCAAGCTATGGAAAAAAATTAATTTGATCTGCAGAATAAATCTAGTGTCTGAAGTGAACGGAAGTGGTTTTTATAATAGAAATTATTCAAGTATCACATCTGGCGACGAGGAGCAACTGGATATTCTCATTGGTGGTATCTGAGGTAAATTAAGTACATATAATCCCTATGGATATTAAACACATTAATTGTTCAGTCACTTCCGGTTTGGAAGAACAATACAGCGTACAAAGGAACCAGGCGATAGCCGCTGCCGGTTCGGAACCAGGCGATAGCCGTACCATTGGAGTAAAAAAGGCGATAGCCGTACCATTGGAGTAAAAAAGGCGATAGCCGTACCAATCTGGTAGAAAGGGCGATAGCCGCTGTCCTAGAGCAGAAAAACAGGCGTGGAAGCCGCCGCCATCCGGTGGGAATTCAGGCAAAAGCCGCTGTCATAGAGCATGTCTGATTGCGAAAATGTCGTTAATTTCATCGATGATATAATGATTTTTGGGGCGACTGAACAAGAACACGATAGAGCGCTGGAGAAAGTTTTAGCGGTGTTAAAAACCCGAAACGTCTTGTTGAATCATGATAAATGCATCTACAAGACAAGCGAAATTGAATTTCTCGGTCATTTGATGACACCACAAGGAATTCGACCTTCAATCAATAAAATTGATGCACTTCAAAAATTCCGTGAACCCAGAACACCAGAAGAAGTACGGAGCTTCTTGGGTCTAGTCACTTATATTGGAAAATTTCTCCCGGACCTTGCTACGAAAACAGCTCCTCTTAGGTCACTGATTTGTACCCAAAATCAGTTCAAATGGGAAAATGAACATCAACATTGCTTTGAGGAACTTAAGAGGGCGATTTCCGATGTAAAAACGCTTTGCTATTTCGATAACACGTTGCGAACGAGAGTAATAGCTGATGCATCTCCTGTTGCACTTGGAGCTATATTAGTACAGTTCAAAGATGAGTCTGATACTGAACCGCGAATAATATGTTATGCTAGCAAAAGTTTAACTAGCACTGAGAAACGGTACTGTCAAACCGAAAAGGAAGCACTGGCGTTAGTTTGGTCGGTTGAAAAGTTTGCAGTGTACCTAATTGGAAGAAACTTTGAGCTTGAAACAGACCACAAGCCTTTGGAAATCATATTTGCACCAACTTCAACTCCTTGTGCTCGGATTGAAAGGTGGGTTCTACGACTGCAATCGTTTAAATTTACCGTAAAATATCAAAAGATTTTGAACAGGAAAGTAGTTTTATGGTTCTAGCTATTCAAGAATCAGTAGCAATTGACGTAGAAGAAATTGAAAACGCATCGCATGCAGATTTAGAACTTATTGCTGTAAAAGAAAGTTTGAAATCTGGAAATTGGAATGATCCCAGAGTGAAGCCGTTTGAACCATTCAAGAACGAGTTAGGATTTGTGGGAGACACTATGGTTCGAGGAAATAAACTAGTAGTACCAAAATCTTTACGATACAGAATGATCCAGCTGGCGCATGAGGGACATCCGGGGGAGTCAGTAATGAAAAAACGTTTGAGGGATCGAGCATGGTGGCCTTCTATGGACAAAGAGGCAAAAGACTGTGTTGTGAAATGCGAAGGATGTCAATTGGTTGGACTTCCGAGCAAACCTGTACCAATGAGTCGGCGTGAACTGCCATCGAAACCTTGGGTTGATATTGCGATTGATTTCATGGGTCCACTTCCATCGGGAGAATATCTGCTGGTAATAATTGATTATTTTAGCAGATACAAGGAGGTAGAAATAATGACGAGAATAACTTCCCGAGATACCGTGGATAGGCTTAATCGAATTTTCACCAGGCTTGGTTATCCAAGAACAATAACTCTAGATAACGCCAAACAATTCATCGGTAAAGAATTCGAAGAATACTGTAAAATTCACGGAATTTTTTTGAACCATTCCGCTCCGTATTGGCCTCAAGAAAATGGCCTGGTGGAGAGACAGAATCGATCGTTATTAAAACGTTTACAAATAAGCCACGCTTTGGAAAGGAACTGGAAGAAAGATTTAGAAGATTATTTGATAATGTATTACACTACTCCACACTCGTCTACCGGAAAAACGCCAACACAATTGCACTGCTGGAAAAAACATTTCGATTTCCATAAGGTCTGCCTTATGAAACCTTAAAAATTCATTTTATTTCGTTTCATAAGATTCAAATGAAATTCAAAAACCTGCCTTATGAAAGTCATAAGGTCATCTTATGGACGAGCCAAGTTCATTCCAAAGCGTCATCCCAATTAAAAATGGCTGATTTTCCATATTCCATAATTATTGGTAAGATAAGTAAGTTCATACTTTCAAACAGCAGAAAACTAAATTATTATTTTAATATTTATTGCATATGCTCTTTTTAGAACAAATAAACAAACAGTTGTTAGCCATTGTAATATTGTCTTTCTCGCGGAATCTTTCGCAGTTGTTACGCATTATCTGAAGATGGTCCAATAAATCCGGGATGGAGGGAACAGTTGGCGGTTGTTCTTGTTGATACTCATCAGAAGACTGGCAGTGTCGCCGCTCAAGACGCGCTCAGTTTAAGCTTAACATATATTTATTTTATATTTATACCGGAAGATCACCCGACGGAGTTCGAATTTATCGTTGATCTCGGCATTAAATGCCGAAATTTTGACTTGGATGGTTAGCCATCAAAATCTCAAGCAGAGGGCCGAATGCCGTAACGACATTTTCGGTATTTGTGACGTGCTGCTATCGATAAATAAAAAGGAAAAGAAGAAAAACAACCATGGACGCTTGGTGCAATTTAACTTGAGATGGACATATGTCCAGCCAGAGCAGAGACGACCTTTTGCACCAATATCGCTTTGGAATCTCAAATCCACCAGAATGAAGGAGTCAACACAAACCGATTCCCGGCATAATGGATGTTTCTCATCTGCAATCGCAAGCCCATCCATAGATTCAACAACAACCGCCAAAAGCGCATATTTTTCTTGTTATGAAAAATGTATCACCACTCGGATGTATTTCCACTAAAAATACCAGTATTTTCATCATCGATCAAACGTAAGTACATTGTATGATATGATTGCATTAAAATGTACAATACATAAGTTTATTTTAAGCACAGCTAAATGAAGACAAAGTGTCCAAGGAAAACTCCCTCTACGACCACCACCACGCACGCATTCCACTTCAACTACTTCTTGATGTCGGGTCTTTCAACCGGTTAGATCGAGAAGATAATGAAGTCGTTGGAGCCGTTCAAATCATCCAACGAAATATTTGCTAAGTGTTCAATGGTATGCACGAAGAATAAGGAACATAAGCACGAACATCAAGAATTGATTGTAAAATCGGAAACTACCTCGGTAGTGGAAATGACTGAGGCAAAGGGCGACTATTACAGCTTAAGTGATAGCAGAGTATCATCAAAGGGAGCGAAGGAATATCTACACTACCAACCCCACCGTCACAGGCTCGGTCACAGGTAAAGTATAAATATGGATTCTTCCGTAAATGATAGTTTAAAGCATAGCTTCCCAAAGTTGGGGGGTCGCGACCCCCTTCCATAAGATTTACACAGGCTGGGGGTCGCGACCCACCACTTTGGGAATCTATGGTTTATAGAATACATCATTCAATTGGATGCATGCATTCATTACAGCACACCCGATGATTATCACCACTTACGGATCAAAGGATCCTGGACCGATTGTTATTAATATCAAAGACCCAGCTCCACAACAGCCGATATCTGCAGAATGGGCAAAAGGTATTATGTTTTCTCTTGTGCTCAGCACAAAGAAAGGAAAATTCCCATCTTCGTAAGCTGCATCCTCCAAAAACAGTAACTACGCAAGTACGTACACCGAGCGTACACATTCGTCAACCCATCTAAATGTACACCTCGTCATTTCTATGCATCAATCATTGTTCAATGCCTAACGCCTCGTGACCGCCAAAGGCTATCTACGTATAGCCATACAAGACTCGTTGAATTAAAGTGCGTCTGTTACTATTGAACTAGAGGAATAGAGGGAGACTGTCTTGAGAAGGAAAAAAAACGAATCGTTAGAACTGCTGCAACTGGATGTTAAGTTGAACAAACGTGCTCTAATGACTAGTACCATTTAGTACTGAAGAGCACCATCGACAGATTCCGGCTGAAAAATATAAAAAGTATACTTGCTGCAGCAACAGTACCGGAATTTTATGTAGAGTATTGCAGTGACCTCAAATGGATACCACTCCGCCTACGATTTGGTGCATGAGAGTTCACCGAGGAACTTCGAACAGACAAACTTCAACGCGGAGCAATTAACGGTAAAGAACTAACCGGTGTTCCAGTAGATGCACAAGGGAGTGGACAGCAGTATTTTCAAAACCACCTGGAGTATTCCAACATTAGCGTCATCCGGGTGAGACTGATCAAGTTGTATGTCGTATTCCTCAGACTACGATTGCGGTGGTAATACGAGGCGGCGAAAAATGTCGTTTTACGTTCTAATGTCGTATGTACATGATTTACTAACCACGCGCAGGATATTTTTCCACCAACTCAGCATGAAAAAATGGATGTTTTCAACTGGTGATCAAGCTGTTCCAGTGTTCCATACTTAAAAGAAACCAATATCCCAGATTCAGTAACAGCCGTCATACAGGCAGAAAGGATAGGAGACAAACACGGATCATTTGACGAGTCAGTTTCTCATGCTAGTTCATGTTCGAGGCAATGCTAACAGTCAAAATAATGACACTCCTTCCCTCCAGTATCAATAAGACAGTTATTTTAAGATTTAATGAATCAAATTAGTGTTTAGTAAAGAATCTTCTGTATCAAAACCATCTTATTTTTTTTAAATTAAATGAATAACAAAATAAAAAAATAAAAAAGTATTTTCCTATATTTTCATACTCCATGTAAATGAACTTCATTAGGTTGCCTTATGGATTTTCATAAGGTTGCATTAAGATAAACATACTTTTTCAATATGAGCTTAGTTCATCAGAAGTTCATTCTGTTTCATAAAGCTACCTTATGATTTTCAAACCGTTTTCTTGTGGCTAAATTTCATAAGGTAAGTTAATGAACTTCGGAAGGTTTTTTTCTGCAGTGTGTGTTTCGGCCGAACGATCCGCTCTAAGCTTCCATCTATTGAAGATATTGAGACTGCTGTACCAAGCTCTGACTATCGGGATCGAGATTTGCTACAAAAGAAAAAGGGGAAGGAGTGCGAAGATGCAAGACGACATGCGAAGCAATCTAGTATTCACGAAGGGGACACTGTATTGATGCAACACTTAACACCATCGAATAAGTTGCAAACTACCTTTGATCGCAACAGATATACTGTATTGCAGAGATCCGGTCCTAAAGCAACAGTCGAAGATCTAGGAACCGGTAAACAATTTGAAAGAAATGTCGGTCATTTGAAAAAAGTACAAGATGTACCTATTCCGCGGAGTCCAACAAATCAAGAATCAAGAGAATGCTCATCGTCCGGAAATGAAGCCAGTATCGTTTCTGAAGAAGATTTTGTAGGTTTCAATGATGAAGAAAATGATACTGTAATGAAAGGATTGCCATTTGGTCCACGCATTCGAGAAATACCTAGACGTTATAAAGATTATGTAATGTAACTAAATTTAAATAATAATGTAATTCAGAATCGTATATAAACAAAATGTATAAAAAAAAAATATATAAAAAGGAAGATGTGGTGTTTATCGTAGATAAGCAAGCTATGGAAAAAAATGAATTTGATCTGCAGAATAAATCTAGTGTCTGAAGTGAACGGAAGTGGTTTTTATAATAGAAATTATTCAAGTATCACAGATGGGATGGATTGTAGCCTACGCTCCATCGTCCTAAATAAATAAGTATAGATTTGAATAATATGTTATTGAATGGGTAGTTAGTGAATGATTAATTCATGAGCATTGGTCAAAGTTCGCCGTTGAGTAAAACCTTATCAACTGGTACGACACGAAAGCCAATGAGGTAGTAGATTCTGCGCCATAAATTAGACAAAAAACTCATTAGGGAAAGCTCGCGAGGGCGGCCATAATACAGGAGAGCATTCGCGAAGGTCAGGGTCATTTGTTATCTTTGAGAAAGATGGGAAAAGATTCACGATCAAAACCGAAACTGAGCGAGCATCCAACTTTAAACTTTTGCACTACCGAACTATTTCGAAGATGATCGCGGGAAAATCGAACTTCCGTTTAGTTCGGCCGAAGTCACCTTCCCTAATCTGAGGGTCAAGGTTGCACTTCACTCTCGTTCGAGCTGCAGATTAGTGTAGAAGTGTCGCGAGCTTGTCCGAGTCGAATAACCGTTGAATGTGAGTTCAGTGACGTGGCAATATTTCTTGATTTTAATCTGTTCATTGTTTCTTTGTTAGTCTTTAGAACAAAAGTTATCTTTAGAATAAGGCTGTACAAAGTGTGTGCGTTCAAGAAGAAGCGACAGGTAAAGTGCTTAATCTGCTTGTTAAGAAAATATGTGAATGTGCTAAATGCTTGTGAATAGCCTACGGCTATATCTACTTTGCTAGCGACGCTTCCTGCTTTTCGACGCGAAGAGTGCGGCTTCTTGCAGCCATCAGAAGCCAGCGGCCCGCCAACACGCCGCTATCCCATTGCAGTGGTCATCAATAGCCACAACGTGGCCAGACTCAGCCTACGGCCCCCCGCGAAAGTCTTCATCCACGTGGAAGCGCGACTAAACCGGCATCTAGTCCCACCCTACCGCGCAACGTACCAGGAGCGCATACACCACAGCAGCACATCGTCAAATTACTGCAGCTAATCGGTGAGTCGCCTATTCCAATCGATCTTTTTTGTGGAGTGGGGCGTCCGGTGAGGACGCCTCGGAGGAAAGTTTTGTGCCGACCGTAGGTCGATGACTGACTGAGTCAGGAATTTGGACGCGTCCATAAAATTTTGAGGTTGGATGTGAAATTTATAAAACGTAATTCGTGAACGACCCATCCAACCTCTATTGTTAGACACCCGGGTGTGAAGTTACTCGTCGTCCATTGATTGCTGAATGAGGATAGGATATAATAGATAGAAGATAGAAAAAACGCACACACAGACAGGACAAATGTAGTTTGTAGAAAGTTATTGAGCAAAATACAACATTAAACATGCTAGCAAAATTAATTATGTTCTTCGTTTCTATCAATAAATAAAATTCCGGCTGTGTTGTCAAACCGATGGATTATTGTTAGATGTTCTGCGTTATAGTTTTGAAGAGAGAAAGTGTTTTCCCGTTGCTTCGGTTCGTTTAATGTTAGGTTTGAACGAGACTTTACTACTATTTTGTAGACTACGCTCTGTTTTTAAAACTACCATGAAATTTCAGTAAATTTTACCATGGTTTCAGAGAAATTCACCACTGTTTTAGTTCATGTAACAACATTCCGCATGGGCCACAGTTGATTTTTACTGCGCGTATGGTAAAATCAAACGGGTTTGTTATCTGCTGAAAATCGTCGGTGCACATTCTTAAAATAACCCTCGGAATGGTAGTTTCGACTGCAATATTTTTTTATGTGTAGTTTCGACCAGAGTCTATTATATAGAGTTACGCAAAGAGGATCTTCTTACACTTATTGTACTTCCAGTTGAAAACCGAAGTGAGCTCTCGCGACAATCGAGTTTTCTCCCGTTTCCTTTTCTCGCAACTATATCGCGACTAGTGCGCATCATGGCGCATGGCGGTAGTATAGATGCGCACTAGTCGCGATGCAGTTGCGACATCAGGAAATAAGGAAAAACTCAATCGTCGCGAGAGCTCACTTCGATTTTCAACTGGAAGCACAATATTCTGAATGATGCTCTTGTTATACTGTTGCCAACTTTCACTTTTGTTCAACCCTTCGAGTGACTTCACGGGAGCGTTCACATCTAAAGCTTTTTAATTCGATAACCTAGTCACCCACAGAGTGCAAACACGTGAGTTTCTTGTTGCTACTTTATTAGGGAATGTATTGATGTTTTTTGAAACTTTTTCTAGATCAAATCTAATACATTTCAATTCATGCGTTTTAATTCGCCATAATAATTATTAGGCGATAACAATACTTCCGCCTCACCAGAAAGCATTTGTTTACTTTGCTCGATAGGTAGACGGTTTGACAGTTCAATAGGTAGATTTGGCTTCACTCTTTGCGCAACTCTATATATAATAGACTCTGGTTTCGACTGCAATATTTTTTTTGCGTGACGACAATCGACGTCGTCGGTGCAAAAATAGCACTCGATTTCGTCGGCTAATCGTGAAGTGAAATTTCGAAGCTGCGGGGATATTCATCGATATTTATTTCCAAATCACCCAATGCTATATGATTTGGACGTTTGAAACATAAACATTGTGATGTGTCCGAGTCCGAGAACGATTGATTCGATCCAATTTACTCAAAACCCTGAATAAAAGTTAATTATTTTTCAATAAGTTGTAATTGTGAATAATTGTGAACAAAAACTAAATTGCTTTGAATAGATATATGTGGATACAATGGATATTACCTCCCTGTTTAAAGCCTCAGTGAAGACTGTCCGACTGAAATTGTCTGCGACTCAGCTGCCCGTTCCAAACAAGTCAAGAATTCTTTCCAAAAAATCAAACCATGAATTTTCGGAAAAGGCGAAGAAAATTCGCTTCCAAATTACCCAACTAAAGAATTTGCTAGTTGAAAACCGTGCTGCCTACATGCAGTTTGCGTATCATCTTAAAAACTCCGCACACATGACCGACGAAGAGCGTGATATTATCGACCGTGAGTCGGAGAACATCATCCGGATGTGCACGGATATGCTGAACGATTTCAAATCCGAGTGCCGCAAAACCAAACGTAGCCGACAAATGACCGAGTTCATGGATCTGGTAATAGAGGCCTTGTCCAGCTACATGAGCGCTGTACATCACATTGCCAACGAGCAGCGGCAATTCCGGATACAGAGGGAACTAGAGACGTACAAATTCCTCAAGCTCAATTCGGACAAGAGCTTACTTTCGGCAGCAGTGGCACCCAAGGTTAGCGAACCTAGGTCGATCAATGGCCTGGATAAGCGCATTCAAAAAGCGGACAAACGCTCATCAGCAATGGATGACGAGGAATTGGATGATTTTGCTGAAAACATGGAGAGATCCAGGGCAAAAGTGGTTCAACAAGACGAAGAATTGAATAATAGCAGCTCCTACTTAGAGGAGCCAGAAGAGCTTAGTCCCGAAGACATACAGGTCAGTTATCATTCACCAATAATAAATATTTTTAAATGGTGTCTTATAATTGCAAATATTTCTAGATTTTCGAATCAGAAAATGTACAACTGTACAATGAACTGAAAGGCTTATCGGAAGAAGTGGAACAAATCGAGAAGAAAGTTGGAGACATTGCCTATCTTCAGGAACTCTTCACCGAAAAGGTGATCAACGCAATATTTGATCTGTAATTTCATCCATTCTAATTTCTGATATTTTTTAGATTTCCCTACAAAAAACGGACATTGACCGAATCGCCAACACAGTTGTGGGTGCAACGGAAAACGTGAAAGACGCCAATGAACAAATCAAACAAGCGATCCAACGCAACGCAGGCCTTCGCGTGTGGGTTCTGTTCTTCTTGATTGTGATGTCGTTGACGTTGTTGTTTCTGGATTGGTATAATGATTAGATCGTACCGGGAGCTGCAGTGCGCAAATAGGAATCGATCGTTTTTTTTTGTGATATACTGTTATTTGTTTCGGAGAACACGGCTGATCCTACTTGTTGGAATGCTTCGGGGTGGAGGTTTACGTGTCCAAGTGCAATCGTGCGTCCCAGGTAAATATTTTACTGACTGTGGAAAGAAGCGATAATATTGGCGTTTCAACAGCTAGTGTTCGATGAAATAGCTTTATTGCGTTATGTGTTTAGAACCAAAAGAACTCCTTTAGTTGCAGCCAAAAGCGTCGGGGGTGAGAGAGATAGCATGGACTAAGAACATTGAAAAGACAAAGTAGCATTGTTCCTTTCATGATTATGGTAATCAAGAATAGTTTATCATATTACCGCGCAAAGCAATTCAAATACACATGGAGTTTTACGCTCATCATTTGCAAGCTGCAGCGGCCTTTCGGCCCCTGTCGCCACGTATGAGCCTCCGCACGTGGCTACTAAGACATTTATTATTATTACAATGGCATCAAATTCATCTAAAAATGTGTATATCTTCAAAGCTGCATGAAAATGTGCTTTTAAAAATTTATATCAATTTTTTGCTAAACGGTGTAACATCATTGTTGAAAATATTGCACATACACCGCTTAGAAGAAAATGTACTTTAAAAAGTTTTTTCGAACAACTAAATAGTTTAAAACGTGCGTCTGCTTGTACTTTTTCATCACTGATTTCAAAATTAAACATGTTGCTTGAATATTCTGATTTTCGTTAAGAAAAACATTTTACGTTGTTTTTCTGCAGCAAATGTTGTTACGTCGTGTTGTAAGTGTTGCAACTTTTTTGTCGCATGTGCGTGAAACGTTTCAACTTGACGCAACATTTCGACGTATCAACAATGCAGCGTACGGAGCAGCGTAACATTTCGACGAAAGTAGCATGACCTCGGTCATACTGACGTATCAAAACGTATGTGATTTATCTGTTGCAGAACGTTGTAACATATATTTTTATCAAAATAACTGAAATGTTCACACGCAGTGCAGATTTCAGGGTCAGTGACGATGAACCTTTTCAGAATGTATCGTTGAGGTGTATTCAATTGCAATAAAAATGATTAGTTTCTAAATAGGAATAAAAATAAAATCTGAAAACTTCCAAGCTCATTTTCTCAGCTTGATCAAAATGTTACATACGCCGATTTGAAAAAGTTCCCGAGAATTACTGTTACATGTATTTCTCACTTATTTTTACTTTCTAGATTGCTTTGAGAATAGGTCGTATGTGCAAAAGAGAGATTCTCTTTGTTCACGCTCTCTTTCGCTAATAGTTCGGCAAGTTTAGCATTTTCTGCTACATTTTCACTTTAGCACGCTAGACAAAGTTATTGTCTTTAGATATCTGCCAAAAAACCCAACATAAATTTGTGTATAGCTTTGTAATAATCGAAAGAGAATGTAACCGAAGAGAGGCTCTCTTTTGCACATACGACCTATTCTCAAAGCACTCTAGCTTTTACTGATACACGGATGACCTTACAACAGTAACATTACTTAAGTTGAACTTGGTACATTTATAGCAAAACAAATTTAGAAAGACCGAGAGAAGGGGGAAAAAAATACTAGAAAAACCTTCGAACTTAGTTAGGATATGGGGGATGTAGAAGAGTCACAGCCTAATAATAGGTATTACAGATTTATATGGCGGTCAATTCACGTAGTAAGGGATTTGATGACAAAAAACAACTTGTGTGAAACTTTGGATGCTATGACATTTATGCTTTAATCGAAACGCGCAACAATAATAAGACTGCAAATCAGCCGGATGACGCTGCAAATCAACTGCTCGACGAACCATATTCAATTCATCAACAATACAGTTAATCTTTCAACAGCAACAAAAGCACTGGATGGGGCTGTTGGCTCTTGTTTAAAATCTCGCTTTGGGTCTTCCCCAGCTGAGATGTCCCGCTGGGTTCCAGTCCAATGCTTGATCACAGATTTCGTTTCCGCCCCTACGTAAACTGTGGCCGACCCAGCCTCACCTTTGATCCCTAATCTCAGTTGCTATCGGCCTCCCTCCCACCGAATATGTTATCTTGATGCAATGGGTGAGCTTACGTCATTAGCACTGAGATGGCAACCAAAGACATATCCTGTCGTGGTGGTATTACATGTTGCCTATTTTTGCTTGGTGCCGCGTCACATTGGCATTTTACGCATGAGCATGTGATCCAACGGGTCATCGTCTTGGAGCCTTCAATGGTAGTGCACTCACTAGGCAGAGGCTAGGTGATTGTTATGTGAGATCTTTTCGGCAATACTTTTCTGATGCGTTCCCTGTGACGATGAGTCGTAGCTACGCTTAAACTACATAGCAAGATAGGATAATAAAAAATGCTTTCAAGTTTATCGACAATCATAGGGAATGGACTGTTGGATTTACTGAGTAGAAGTTTTATCAAAACTAGGAACGTGTCGCCAGTCTTATTTTTGGGGATGTTTTTTTTTTCTTGAGCAAGGGTAAACGGAAATCTGCAACCAGACACCTGAGGAGGTACTCAGGTAGTGTGGGGATGGGTATGTCATGTAACTCTTACCCGACCCACTAAAACCAAAACCCTTTCGCCAGTCCGTACCCCCGGCCCGCAATTAAGCAATACATCAGGGGGGGACTATTGAGAACGCTCACGCCTATGCTAACGCACTTGACGTCAATACATACAACATCGACTTCAAGGGTGGCTACCTCACCACCCGTCGATCGCAAGCTATGATAGTAACCTAACGGTCCGTATCATAATCTCACGTTGGAGACGAGCACCCTGACAACAACCACCGCGCGTGAACCGCAATGACCTCTATATCTACATACTGAGGTCCCCGCAGCCCACCCGCGACATGTTGGTTGTCGGGGTGAGCAAAGTGTTCACTGCATCACAGGTGCCCTTACTGCACACGTTGGTTTTGTTCAAGACGCCACCACCGCTGCAGTTTCGACATAATCTGTCGAGATGCTGTGTTCACCGCATTCCATATAGCTTCCTACCGGCACATCCTCTCGACGAGGTTGTCCGGGGTTGTATCCATACCACTAATAAGCAGCATGGCATTGCGTTCTATCTCGAATCGCGGGCATGCGAACATCACATGCTCTGCCGATTCTACCTCACCTACACATTCAGGACACTCCGCAGAATCTGCGAAGCCAAACCTGTGTAGGAATTTCTTAAAGCAGCCATGTTCAGACAACACCTGTGTTAGGTGGAAGTTGACTTGACCATGCTTCCTATTAACCCAGTTGGACACATCTGGAATCAGTCTGTGGGTCCAACGACCTTTGACTGCGGTGTCCCATGCTCTTTGCCATTTAAGCAACGAAGCTGCTCTCTTGACACGTCGCACTTGCACCGAGTCCCTTTCGTTGTAGCACTCCACATCCTCCTCTAAGAGTATGTCGATCGGCATCATTCCAGCTATAACGCACACCGCCTCATATGATATGGTGCGATATGCGCTCGCGACACGTAAACACATCAGCCGGTGTACTCTGATCAATTTCTTTACATTGTACTCGGCTTTTAGTGCTACGGCCCATGCCGGCACGCCATAACGGATGATAGACAATGCTACGCCAGCTATCAGCCTACGCACTTGACTATGCACCGCCGATCTGTTGGACATCATTCGTGATAAAGATTTTATCGCCAATGAAGCCCGCTGACATGCATAATCGACGTGGCTCGTAAAATTGAGCTTATCATCGATCATCACGCCCAGATGCTTGAGAGACCTCACGGAGTTAACTGTGCAGGTCCCTACTCTTATCCTCGCCTGTTGCAGCCCATGACGGTTATGCACTACCACGACTTCCGTCTTGTGATGTGCAAGGGACAACCGCCTTGAGTTGAGCCATTCCTCCACTCTGCCAATCGCGTATGAAGCCTTCAGTTCGACTTCGTCGAGAGTGTCACCTGCTACTTCTAGCATTACGTCATCCGCGAAGCCTTCTATCTTAACCGGCCGGGAGACTTAAGCGCAATACTCCGTCGTACATAATATTCCACAGAACCGGTCCGAGGATCGATCCCTGTGGAACACCCGCGGACACTACGATCGACTTTTGACCAGCATCAGTGTCGTATAACAGCACCCTATTCTGAAAATAGCTTTTCAGTATCCTGCACAGGTAATCCGGAACTTTCAATCGGTGCAGGGAGTCAGCAATTGCTGCCCAGCTAGCATTGTTAAACGCGTTTTTTACATCAAGTGTAATCAACGCGCAGTACCTAATACCTCTTCTGTTTAAACCTCTCGCTATCTTGGCCGTATCCGTTACCGCTCGAATTGCTTCGATGGTAGAACGGCCCTTACGGAAGCCATACTGGTTGCTAGATAAGCCACCCGCACACTCTGTATAAGCCGACAATCTATTCAGAATGACCCTCTCTAGCAGCTTTCCAGCTGTGTCGAGTAGGCAAATTGGTCTGTATGCCGAAGGATCCCCCGGCTGTTTGCCAGGCTTCGATAACAGCACCAATTTCTGCCGTTTCCATCGATCTGTGAAGTTTCCTTCGTCCATGCATCTCTGGAGGCAGCTCCTGAACATATCTGGATTGGCAAGAATGGCGTGTTTAAGGGCCAGGTTTGGAATACCATCCGGGCCTGGCGCCTTATTGAGCTTAAGTTTTCTTGCGGCTACGATAAGCTCTTCGTTAGTCACTAGCGGTACCACGTCAACTGACTCGTACGGAGTAGCGGGCCAGTTCGATGATTCATGCCTCGGAAACAATCCGTCGACTATTTTGGCCAACATCCCCGGAGATTTCTCAGGTGGCGTGGTATTGGTCCTAGCCATCACCATCCTGTATGCATCTCCCCATGGATTGTCGTTTGCCATCCTGCACAGCCGCTCGAAGCAGGCTCTCTTACTACATTTGATCTCGTAGTTCAGAGCTCTGCTCGCTGTCTGGAACACCCTGCGTCTCTCGACCTTATCAGCGTCTGTTCTGGCACGTCGCAGCCTTCTCTTTGCTCGAAGACAGGTTCTACGAAGGTCTGCAATTGTATCAGTCCACCAGTACACAGGTTGCCGGTTTCCGGGAGGTTTGGTCCTCCTAGGCATCGTCACATCGCATGCACGGGTTAGTACATCGATTAACTCGTCGCCACTTAATCCCGTTGTTCGCGTCTCCCATCGTAGTGATTCCTCCAAGAGTTCTGGGTTGAACTGCGAGGTGCGCCATCCTAGATCGGCTTTGCCGATCCGCCTTGTGGTTGCTACGGGGGTATATCGGATCATAAAACGAATTTCCTGATGATCGCTGGAGGTATGCCCCTCATGAACCTCCCATTCTGGCTCCACCGTCCATCCCGCGCTGCAGAAGGTCACATCGATGCATGAATCACCGTTCGGTCCCCTGAACGTTGGCACTTGGCTTTCATTCGGCAGGACTACGTTCAATACCGCTAGCGACTCTAGCAGGGTATGACCTCTGGCGTTTGTGGACCGGGATCCCCAGTCCACTGCCCACGCATTGAAGTCGCCTGCTACAACTAACGGTTTTAAGCCAGTTAGTTTTGCTGCAAGAATATCTACTACCCTAGTAAACTGCACTATACTCCACCTGGGAGGACAGTAGCAGCTACAAAAGTAAACACCGTTTACCTTTGCTAAAACGAAACCCTCATCATCAGGTAATGATACTATCTCCTGGATGGGATATCGCCCGCAAGTCCAGATGGCCACCATCTGAGACTTATCCGCAATCCAACTACCGTTATCGGCAGGGATGCGGTATGGATCGGACAGCAAAGCTACATCAGCCTTACACTCAGTAACCGACTGTTGTAGCAGCAATTGAGCCGCCTTGCAGTGGTTCAGATTCAGCTGTGTTATCTGCGTGTCTGGATCCTTCTAGAGGCCGGACAAGCCTGGACACCGGTGAGGTGTCTGTTGTCTGTACCCGGGGGACAGATCAGACACCTTGGTGCAGCCTGACAGGTGCGAGCTTGGTGGCCTTCAGCTCCACACCTACGGCATAGCTTACTGCGATCAGGTCCTTTACAGTCATAAGACTTATGACCGTTGCCAAGACACCTGAAACAGGTCTGAAGCGGTTGGCTTATACTTAGCGGACATACCGACCAACCCACTTTCAGTTTAGCCTTATCCATTACCTTTTTGGCCTCAGCCTGAGGTACTTGGAATGAGACAACCTGCATTCCCGCGAAGCTTTTGCGTAACCGAACCGTAGATTCCTGGATCTCGACATTGCACTGATCTCTCAGTGCGTCGACCAGGTCTCTAGCCTCGGTTACTTCATCCAGGCCCTTGCACTGGATGCTCGAAACTGGACATAGGGCTCTTACTTGAACCCCATCGCCCAGGACTTCCTCCGTCAACTTTTTGTACTCAGTACTCTTCTGAGCAGCATCCCGCTTCAAGACGAGAATCATCTCGCCTCTCCGCGTCCTTCGGATGCAGTTGACATCCTCTCCTAGGCCAGCGAGTTTGTCATTAACTCTCATGGCCTTCAAGACTTCGGCGTAGCTCTTGTCGTCAGTACTGACGATAATCGCCTCGCCTCTGTCTTTACGCTTACCACTGACATTGGAAGGCGCACCCGTCTCCTTCTGGGCTCTACCCTTCTTAACAGTGGCGCGTATCGCTCCGCCTGCCGCTTTCTCTGCGGCCTGCTGCCGTTGCCTTCTCGCCTTCTTGGGATTCACGACCTCCCTCCACGGTAGATCTTCCTCCCGGCGAGCTTCAGTGGTCCTCGATGGTGGAGGCACTGGGTTCACCGGCTTGGGATGGCCATCCTTCTGCTCGACCTTCTTCCTTTTCTCTGGCTTCGGGCTTCTCGACAGCTGCTTTCAGGTTCGCCTCCTGCGTAACCTTACTCAGCTTCGGGGTCGCCCCTGTTACAGCCATCCTTTTGCGGAGTTCCTCGACCTGGCTCTCCGCCAGTCGTTTGCCCTCGGACAGGAGACGAATTTTCGATTCTGCCTCCTCTTTGTCTTTATCCGCCTGCTTCCGCTCCTTGACAAGTTTGCGGAGCTCTCTCTCCGCACTCTTGCTGGTCTCTAGTAGGGACCTCCACTCCGATTTGGCCTCAACTACTAGGGCACAGAGTGCCTGCACAGCAAGTTTCAGATCCTTGCTGTACTTAACCCGGTTGTCTAGGAACGACATAATCACGTCGGATACCTCCGTGACTACCTCCATCGTGTGACCACCGCGTTCTTCGTGGTTCGCCATCACAGATTTGATGACGCGGGTCAGGGTGGGGCCGTCCATCTTTACTTCAACCGGCACCTCCTCAGACCCTCCACGGGCTTCTCCATCGCCTTCCCCCGGCGATCTTTGGGGAGACCTTTCAAGGCCGCTACGTCTGGTGAAAGGGTTCTCCTTACCACCATTCGCCTCACCTGCATCCCTCGACGTTTTGTGTTTTGTGTTGATAGAATTCATCGCTGTTGGGTCCCCCTTGCGGCTGCTGTCGAATCCTGCTGGTGTAGTCGCCTTCGCGATCCCATGGTTATCTATACATACCTTGCGGCATGCAGGGAGGCCATGCGAGGGTTGACACTTTCGTGTTCAGAGCCAGATCAGCGCTAGTCAGGGAAAAGCATCTGAGCCTACTCCCACTCAGCTGCCAGCTGAGCGACAGGATTGTACCGCGTGCTACAAGGCCCGCCACGGTTTTAGGGGACGGAAGACAGCCTGGTTATTAGCCCATTCGCCGTTTCAGGTCGGTGTCACCCGGCCTTACTAAGAGAATAGAATAACCAGACTACCAGCCCTCGCGTTCACAATATCTCAATATCCAAAAACAAGACCAATAACATGCAACCAGTATACCATAATCAGGATCTTACTGGGATCAATCCTGATATGCCAATGGCACTCCATGGGCTTGTGCTTTTGAAGCGGCACACAGTCGCTTTGATAGAGTCTGCTTACGGGCACTTGTGGTTTTTTGGGAGGGATTTTAGCAGAGCCCACTGCTAAATCCCACCACGCCCTAGGCAGTTCTCCCTGACTCACAGACAGCTGGGGAGGGGTCGTCAAGCCCTTGGACATGGTCCCTGCTGCGCCCATTATTTTTGGGGATGTAATGCCAATAAGAAGAAGAAGAAGATAGCTCAGCGGTTCTCATCCTTCCGGGCCTCTTGAAAGGAGGCTTCCGGGCCTCTTGTAAGGAGGCTTCCGGGCCTCTTGAAAGGAGGCTTCCGGGCCTCTTGAAAGGAGGCTTCCGGGCCTCTTGAAAGGAGGCTTCCGGGCCTCTTGAAAGGAGGCTTCCGGGCCTCTTGAAAGGAGGTTTCCGGCCTCTTGAAAGGAGGCTTCCGGGCCTCTTGAAAGGAGGCTTCCGGGCCTCTTGAAAGGAGGCTTCCGGGCCTCTTGAAAGGAGGCTTCCGGGCCTCTTGAAAGGAGGCTTCCGGGCCTCTTGAAAGGAGGCTTCCGGGCCGCTTGAAAGGAGGCTTCCAGGCCTCTTGAAACGAGGCTTCCGGGCCTCTTGAAAGGAGGCTTCCGGGCCTCTTGAAAAGAGGCTTCCGGGCCTCTTGAAAGAAGGCTTCCGGGCCTCTTGAAAGGAGGCTTTCGGGCCTCTTGAAAGGAGGCTTTCGGGCCTCTTGAAAGGAGGCTTCCGGGCCTCTTGAAAGGAGGCTTCCGGGCCTCTTGAAAGGAGGCTTCCGGGCCTCTTGAAAGAAGGCTTCCGGGCCTCTCGAAAGGAGGCTTCCGGGCCTCTTGAATGGAGGCTTCCGGGCTTCTTGAAACGAAGCTTCCGGGCCTCTTGAACAATGGCTTCTGGACCTCTTGAAAGGAGGCTTCCGGACCTCTTGAAACGGGGCTTCCGGGCCTCTTGAAACGAGGCTTCCGGGCCTCTTGAAACGAAGCTTCCGGCTTCTTGAAATGAGGCGTCCGGGCCTCTTGAAAGAAGGCGTCCGGGACTCTTGAAAGGAGGCTTCTGGGCCTCTAAGAACTAAGCGGTGTTCTGAGCCTCTTGAAAGGAGGCTTCCCGGCCTCTTGAAAGATGGCTTCTGAACAAGCTTCCGAACCACTTGAAAAGAGGTTTCCAAGCCTTTTGAAAGTAGGCTTACCAGGGTCTTTAATTAGCCTTGCGTGCAAAGGCGTAGGATTGCCAATCCGGCGAGTTCAATTCTTGGTCCGGTCTAGGATGTTTTCGGGTGGGAAACATTCTCGACTCCCTGGGCATAGTGTAGTCAGCTAAGGGTTGCGTACTTAGCTGGTAGTGCAGCCTGGGCACTGTTGTCCTTCTGACATCAGCAAGAGTGAGTGGGTGCGACCAACGGAACCATCGTCCCTAACCCCTAATCCCAAGGCGTTAAGCGACCCGTGCCGAGGGGATGCATGGCCAGGGGGGTGAAATAATAAGCTAGGCCTTTAACGGAGCCTGTGGGGTACCTGGGCACCCTCCACAGTAATTGTCCCTTACCGCGTCAGGCTCCGCCGGTAGAGGTTATAGACGGCCCATGGCTTGTGAAAGCGATGAACCGCAAACGCGATGGGCTTTCGGCCTTCGAGGTGGCGACGGAACAGCTGGACGCCATCATCGACTTTGCGTCATCGAAGCATAATATCAGTAAGGAACTCAAGAGGAGCTTGCTGAAACTTCGAAAGGCGATGTTGGACGCCAAGCTGGAAACGGCGGTCGGGACGGCCAAGTGCGAACCCGTGAAATCTGTGGAGTCGAGGTCTACCCAGACTGAGGCCCAAGAATTCGCGGATTTGGGCAAGGTCGAATCGACCGAAGGCGTGCCAGCGAAGATGGTGGTGCCAGAGTCTACCCAGACTGAGGCTCAAGTATTCGCGGGCACGTCGGGGGTGACTGCTCCAACGGAGCAGACACAAAAACGGGGGAGACAGTCTCCAGGGGATGAGCTCCCTGGGGGCCGCTCCAAAACGCGGAGGGTTACTACCCCGAACAAGGGTAGTGGGGCTGGGAAGCTGAATCCCGGCCAGGTACCTCCAAAACCGGGGGAGGAAGGACCTGGAAAGGTCCGTCTACCCAGGAAAGACGGTGGTAAGGGGTTACGGCAGGCTGAGAGCTCTCAGTCGCCCCAGACCAGGGAAATAGAGGGGGATGACGCCTCCTGGACTCTGGTCAAGAACAAAAGGAAACCGAAGACGTCAAGGGCCGAAAAGAAGGCCCAGGCGAATGAGGGTAGCAAGAAGTCTAGGGTAGGCGCCAATCGCTCCAGGGGCGTTGCCCTAGTCATCACAACGGACGAGACTAAGTACTCGGACGTCTTGAAGGCGATGAGGAGTGACGTCAAGCTCGGTGAACTCGGCGCCGACGTACGTCGAATAAGACGTACCCGAATGGGCGAGATGATCCTCGAGCTAAAGCGGGGCGTCTCGCAAAAGGGCGCCGCCTACAAGAAGTTAGCGGAGGAAGTCCTAGGCGAGACGGTCAAGGTGAGGGCACTCACGACGGAGGTGAATCTAAGGGTTAAAGACCTGGACGAGATCATCGAAGTCGAAGAGCTCGTCACGGCACTGCGGCGACAGTGTGAAGTGGAGGCGTCCACCGCAGCCGTTCGGCTACGGAAAGGTTCGGCAGGGACACAGGTAGCATTGGTTCGGCTATCTGCAGCGGACGCCTCCAAGGTAGTCAAGTTAGGGAGCGTCAAGGTGGGATGATCGGTATGCCCTGTGGGCATATATGAGCAACCCGAAGTTTGCTTCAAGTGCCTGGAACCGGGGCACAAGCAATTGGACTGCAAAGGCCCTGACAGAAGCAAGATCTGACGACGCTGCGGATTGGAAGGACATAAGGCACAATGCTGCACGAACCCTCCCAACTGTTTGATCTGTTCCAGCAAAGCTGCGAACAGCAAGCGCCCCATGGGGGGTTCGAAGTGCCCGGCGTTTAAGCTGCAAAATCACAGTGCAGGTAACGCAGCTAAACCTGAACCACTGTGATGCAGCCCAGCAACTGCTGTGTCAGACAGTTGATGAATGGGGGACGGATATCGCCATCATAGCAGATCCTTACCGGGTACCCGCCAGGAACGGTAATTGGGTCACCGATGGGTCTAAAATGGCGGCGATATGGACAACGGGGAAATACCCAGTCCAAGAGTTGGTGTCTTCGACACACGAGGGCTTCGTCATTGCCAAAAATAACGGGGTCTTCTTCTGCAGCTGCTATGCGCCTCCTCGATGGTCGATCGAGCAGTTCGGTCGAATGCTAGATTGTTTTACGGCTAACTTGATGGGGCGTAGGCCGGTGGTGATAGCGGGGGACTTCAACGCTTGGGCCGTGGAATGGGGAAGCCGATCCACGAATCAACGGGGCAGATCCTGCTGGAATCACTGGCCATGTTGGATGTGGACTTGGCTAATGTCGGTACCAAAAGTACCTAAAGCTGGACCGGGGCCGAGTCGATTATCGACGTTACGTTCTGGAGCCCTGGCCCAACGAGTAGTTCGAACTGGAGGGTAGATGATGGCTACACTCACAGCGACCACCTGGCGGTTCGCTACAGTATCGACTATACGACCAGCATTCAGCGGACGGAAGAAGGGGCGAGGCCTAGCCCTCGTATGTGGAAGACATCATACTTCGACGACGAGGTGTTTAAGGAAGCGCTCCGCCGCGAGCACAATACTCTCGGTCTGAGCGGCGAGCAGCTGGTAACAGTACTCTCGCGTGCATGAGATGCCACCATGCCTAGGAAAGTCCACCCTAGGAATGGGAGGCCACCGGCTTACTGGTGGACTCAAGCAATTGCGAATCTGCGCCGCGCCTGCCTACGGGCAAGGAGGCGGATGCAGCGAGCACGCACAGAAGAGGAACGTGTTAAACGACAGGTGACGTTCGTGGCTGCTAGAGCCGCTCTGAAGACTGAGATTAGATGAAGCAAAAAAAGCCTGCTTTGAGGGCCTGTGTCAAAGTGCCAACGCGAATCCATGGGGTGACGCCTATAAAGTCGTAATGGCCAAGACACGTGGGGCGATAGCCCCTACAGAGCGGTCTCCAGAGATGCTGGAGAGGATCATCGCGAGGCTCTTCCCACGTAACGACCCAAGTCCCTGGCCTCCCTTTGTGGAGCTGCCAGGGTCCAGGGTGGCCGACGAGGGAAGAGTAATTATGGCGGAGCTTGCGGGGATTGCACAGTCCCTTAGTGTAGGTAAGGTGCCAGGACCGGATGTTATTCCGAACCTGGCCATCAAAACGGCCATTGCTGAGGCTCCCGAGATGTTCAGAACTGTCATGCAGAGATGCCTGGACGAGGGAGTCTTCCCTGAAGCATGGGAAAGGCAGAGCTTGGTCCTATTGCCAAAGGCGGGAAAACCACCGGGGGATCCGTCGGCATATAGACCAATATGCCTGCTTGATACGGCGGGGAAGGTGCTCGAGAAGATCATCCTCAACAGGTTGTTGATACGCACGGAGGGTGCGGATAATCTATCGAGTAACCAGTTTGGCTTCCGAAAGGGTAAGTCGACCGTAGACGCTATCTTGGCGGTTACCAAATCCGCGGAGATAGCTATCCAGCGTAAGAGGAGGGGAGTTCGCTATTGTGCAGTAGTGACTCTCGACGTGAGGAATGCTTTCAATAGTGTCAGTTGGGCAGCTATTGCAGATGCGCTCCTGCGTCTTGGAATTCCCGAGTACCTGTACAAGATTTTCGGAAGCTACTTCCAGAATCGAGTACTGGTATACGACACGGAGGCGGGGCGGAAGTGCGTTGACATAACCTCAGGGGTTCCGCAAGGTTCCATACTGGGTCCGGTGTTATGGAACGTCATGTACGACGGTGTCTTGAGGTTGAAGTTCCCGGTGGGCGTGGTAATCGTCGGCTTCGCTGACGATATTACGCTGGAGGTCCACGGCGAATCGATCGAAGAGGTGGAGTTGACTGCAGCCCACTCGATCGCAATTGTGGAGGAGTGGATGAGTTCCAGGAAGTTAGAACTGGCTCACCACAAGACTGAGGTGGTTGTTGTTAACAACCGAAAGTCGGAGCAACAAGCGGTGATAAGGGCAGGCAACTGCACGGTCACCTCTGAACGCTCCATCAAACTCTTGGAGGTAATGATCGACGATAAGCTCACCTTTGGTAGCCACGTCAATTACGCCTGCAAGCGTGCCTCCACAGCTATAGTGGCATTGTCCCGGATGATGTCCAATAGCTCTGCGGTTTATGCCAGCAAGCGCAAGCTTCTGGCTAGCGTTGCTCTGTCCATACTGAGGTATGGGGGGCCAGCTTGGGGCACGGCCCTGCGTATTAACTGCTACAGAACGAAGTTAGAAAGTACGAATAGGCTCATGTGCCTGAGAGTTGCCAGCGCGTACCGTACCGTGTCGCACGATGCACTTTGCGTCATCACCGGTATGATGCCTATTGACATCGTTATCGGTGAAGACATAGAGTACTTCGAAATACGCGGCACGAGAGGCATCCGTAGGACTGTCAGGTTGGCATCAATGGTCAAATGGCAGCGTGCGTGGGACAGTTCCGCTAAGGGTAGATGGACACATAGGTTGATACCGGAAATAGGTACGTGGGTCAAGAGGCGCCATGGGGAAATCACTTTCCACCTGACCCAGGTTCTTACAGGCCATGGTTGCTTCAGACAGTACGGCCTCGCTCGAGTGTCCGGTGTGCGCAGGTTTAGAGGAAACGGCGAAACACGTGTTGTTCATGTGCCCGCGTTTTGGCACAATGCGTGACCACATGCTTGCCACATGTGGTCTGGACACTACCCCGGACAACCTAGTCCGGAGGATGTGTAAAGATTAAGTTGGCTGGAACGCCATTTTATCGGCTATCGTCCAAATCGTCTCGGAGCTACACAGAAGTTGGCGCGTGGACTCGAGGAATGGCTAGTTCAGGCGCAAATAAGAGGTGGTCCAAGGGTTCGGAGTCGGCTTCATGGGTCATACCGGTGCCCTGTGGTCGAACTCGATCCTTTTATCGAACAAGTGGCCGAAGAACAACATGGTATCGTCGCTTTCGCGGCGTCGGTCAACCGCGCGGGTTCCGAGCCCGAGGACGGAAAGGGGTCCTCGTCAAGGCTGGGGCAGGCGTAGGCACCGCGTCGGCAAGTCCCTCTGTGTGCTGGCGAATAGGCCCTATCGCAGAGAGGTCAATTTGGGGTGCACGCGGCATCATCATTCTTGATACCAGTCGTGCAGAGGGAAGCATGCGCGAAGTCGACCCTTCCCACCTTCCGAGGACATAGGGCGTGGAAAGGCCACCTGGAAAGCCTGCAATGCGCTGGCACGATACCATGGTGTTCTTCTAAAAAATCGAGTCACGATGTTCGATGCTGCAAGGACACGCAGCTAACCTCGAGGGTGCGTTATGCACTGGCGCCCCTTTGAAGCATTACTTTCTGGTTGTACCGAAGGGACGATGGGCTTGGCGGCAATGGAAACGGTTTAGCGGGTCGGGGATGCAGTCCTGCCTCCCTAGCGGACTTGGTAGTCATATGGCTACTGCTTCTGCCTCATACGCAGGAGGTCGTGGGTTCAATCCCAGGGTCCGTTCCATTCTCCTACTTTGTATCATTCTCTTTATTTCTCATGTTCTAGCAATCGCTAGAACTGGAAATGGACTTCCATACCGTTTCCATTACTATTCCTATACCTTCAACTTGAGTATTCTAACAGTAATCTGCTAGAATTGGAAATGAACTATAGAGCTCGTTTCCTACATCCAATTAGAAATTCCATGAGTTACCTTCTCCTATCTATCACATTGGCAGCTCGTTAACCAAGACGGACCTCTGCCTCTCCAACCTAACCCAGAAATTCCAATAAATTCCGCATGAACTCGTGGCAAGTGCAGAGGTATATTCGGCTTGCAGTGGGCGAGTGATTGCATCATCATTTCCTCCCCCTTCCCTACATTGACTTGCATTCTGACGTGGCAGGCGCCAGTATGACCTAACAAATGAGATCACCAGTACTTGTACATTGAAGATGTGTGCTAGTCCCAAGCAAACATCTGTTGGTTCCCTGTGCAAGAACAGCTGATCTGGTCATAATGGAGTAGCAACTACGAGCAGTCAATCAAGCTCAAGCTCGGGGATGCAGTCCTGCCTCCCTGTTGGTGGTGGCCCCTAACCCCACACTTCTTGGACAACCCAGGATGGATGACTTTCAGATTTTCTAGATCGTAAACTATTTTCCGTTGGTCTTCCATTCGCACCTTGTAGTTTCACAAACTGCAATACCTTTTATGGCCACCTTTCAGGCACGCCTTATAGTTTTCTAAACCACAAAACATTTCCATCGATCTTCCAGACGCGCATTGTGATTTTGCAAACCACAAACCAATTTCTTAGGTTTTCCAGGCAAGGCTATGATGTTCTTCAAATCACAAACCATTTTTCCAGCGGTCTTTCAGACGCGCCACATCAAACCAACCAAACGATTTTCCGGCGGTCTTCGAGACGCGTCTTGTGATTTAGCAAACCACAAACCATTTTCCGACGGTCTTCGAGACGCGTCTTTTGATTTAGCAAACCACAAACAATTTTCCGACGGTCTCCGAGACGCACCTTGTAATTTTGCAAACTAAAATATATCACTCGTCACAATTTAACCACTTGAATTCAACTCACCTCATGAAATCAACGACAGGATCCAAAATAGACTGGCAGGATCGCCAAAATGTGTGGCCCTAAATGGCCGGATAGAAAGGTATGATAGCGACTCTCCGTGGTTGCGTGTGCACGCCGCGGAGGTCTGACTAGAAGGGGCAAAGTCATGGCTTGCTGCTCGCCGATTGACACGCTGATGTGTGAGTGAATCTACATATTAACACACGCTGAAGGCCTTTACTCAAACTCCACAGGCCGTTTGGCATAACCCATAACGGTACCCGTTTGGCCTAATGGCCATTTGCCATAATTTGTATGCGGTGTCAAATTGAAGGCCGTTTGGCATTACAATCCGAAGAATTTACTGCGCGATTGAAGCAAATAGGGGTAGGTTTTATTGAGAACCTTAAACACCGAACTTAGTTGAACATAAATAATATTGCTCGACATTGCTATTGCTTACAATGTTAATTTCACATGAATTTTGTAATTTTACGTTCTACCTGCCAGAATAAAATTTACTGAATCATGGATTTGTCTACTCGCCAACAGCTAGTTTGCTGGTCCTCACACCAAATTCCCAAATCTCCGGAGGACACCATTGCACAGATTTGATGAGCCACCCCTAACATGTAAACCAGACGCTGTTGTGAGCCGTATCGCATTGGAAAACATGTGCTTGGGTTGGAATTGGGCTAGTGCGCTTTGATCGGCATACGGTCGCTCTGGTAGGGCCTGTTTACGGATTACGCAGCTTTTTATAGAAGTTCAACAGAGCCCACTGTCACACCCCAACCACCCTATAGGCAAGCCTCACAACTCGCAGTTGCCTGGGGAGGGGTCATCAAGCGCTGCATCCGCCTTTAAGCATTTTTGTCACATATACTCCCGGGTATTCGCAGAGGTAATCCCCCAGGGTACATGCCCCCTGGTTGAGAACCGCTGGTAAACTAAATTTATTTTGGTTTATGCATATGCAAACATTCGAACTAGCCGAAAAATTTGGAGAATGTTCCTTTGCATTAAAAGCAAATATATTTAGTAAAATAATGCATACATATAGATACATATATAATTATTAAATTAATTCGCACCGTGCATTTAACACTGGGAAAGTACATACTCGAATACTAAGCTGCGGGACAGCAATGTCTCAGTTATGGGAAGCAAAGGCATGCCAATAAAGTATAATTATATACTTTTTGCATTTACAGTGGACTTATGTGGCTACTCAAATCAACAACTCAACTACCATCTTATGTCATTTCGAATCTCTTTTGATAAGCGCTCATTTAGCCCTTCTCTGTTTGATTGTAAATACGTCACCTCTCGGCAGTGCAGATGATGTTTTTTCGTAACCACAATTCTGTCGGTACGATAAGAGCGGCGATAGTGCAGGATCTCCAGTTGTGTCTCCACCATAAAAGCAGGATATCGGCAAGTGCAGCTAATACTGTTCGTCATCGTAATCAACAGCATCGAACAATGACCTCGACATCGAATGAGACAACTTCCAATAAGTTTGACCTTCCGAGGCGCTATCAGGGAAGCACCAAGAGTGTCTGGTAAGTGAGTTGCTACCCTGCGTGTAATTTTATATTGGTGTGTTTTAGTTTTAGTTCCGATAGTGCGATAGGTAAACGATTTTAATTACACAAAACATATTTTATTTTGAACCACCTCAGTACTTTAGTTATTTGAGCGCATGGAGCACACATCATTTTGTAAACAATCTCTTGGATTGTAAAATTGTACATTTATTGTTGTTCTAAAAAAATATCATGAATGTTATCTGATGGTGGAAAACTAGTTCAGTCCAGTATGTATCACATACTCAAAATTCACTTGTTTCGGCAGGAATTTTCATACAAAATATTTGATAGCAAAGTCTTCCACGTTTGTACCTATAATTAATTTAAATAATTTTCAGGGTTGAATATATTCAGCTTGCTGCCCAATATAAACCCTTGAATCTCGGACAAGGATTTCCGGATTACCATGCGCCCAAATATGCTACCGATGCCCTGGCAGCGGTTGCGAACAGCTCCAATCCGTTGGCCAATCAGTATACCCGAGGATTCGGACATCCCCGATTGGTACAGGCACTAAGTGATCTTTATTCGCAGCTGGTTGGCCGTACCATCAATCCGATGAGCGAGGTGTTGGTTACGGTCGGTGCATATGAAGCTCTGTATGCGACTATCCAAGGCCATGTGGACGAGGGTGATGAAGTGATAATCATCGAACCGTTTTTTGACTGCTACGAGCCAATGGTGAAAGCGGCGGGTGGAGTGCCCAGGTTTATTCCGCTCAAACCGGTAAGATGGATGATTTGGTGAATGTTTTCTTTTACAAATGCGACTGCGTTTCAGAACAAAACCGAGGGAACTATCTCATCGGCGGACTGGGTGCTGGACAATAACGAATTAGAAGCATTATTCAATGAAAAGACGAAGATGATCATCGTCAACACTCCGCATAATCCACTAGGCAAGGTAATGGATCGTTCTGAGCTGGAAGTGATAGCCAATCTCTGCAAAAAGTGGAACGTCCTTTGTGTTTCTGACGAGGTGTACGAGCATATGGTATTTGAACCGTACGAACATATTCGAATTTGTACTCTGCCTGGCATGTGGGATCGTACCATTACGATAGGTTCAGCAGGTAAGTCGTATGGGTCGAACACAATGCTGCGTCATCGCAGACTTCCACTTCATCGCATATGGATCCTACCATATGCGATGAAGTTGAAGTCTGCGATGACGCAGCAAATCAGTACAATCTCGCGATATTTCATTTCAAAACAAAAAGCAACTTTACAAACAAAGTCTTCATCAGGTTTTGTTCTATTAGATGTTATATTACTATTTTTTTATTTGTGCGTAATACTGTGGATATAGACCCAGGGTGTCGACTACCTGGAAAAACCTGGAAAGTCAGGGAAAGTCAGGGAATTTCAATTTGGACCTGGAATGTCAGGGAAAGTCAGGGAATTTTGATTGAGGTCAGGGAAAAAAATCACAAAACCCAATATTAGAAATTTATAGTGATTTTTTTATTTCGAGCAAAATGTTAAACTAAGGACACGCTGAATTATTTTAATCCATTGAAAAAAGACCAATAATGGTTCCAAAACTTCGGAGCAGAATTAATCCAGCGTTTTAACTGGTCATCAGACTGCATAGCCGATAAACAATACTCCGAGGCAGTTACAGTCGACAATCACTTTCACTATCAAGCTATAAAGCTTTTTCTTGTGACCGGGAGCAGTCTCTAGACTAAAAGTCTACTCCGGGCCCATTCCATATACACCATGGTAATCGAGTTTGTTTCACTAAGCAATAATACAGGTGTCAAAGCTACGTTTTTCAAGTGGTCACTATTAAGGCCTGATCCAAATATTTTTTTTTATAAGAAGTCCCCTTTACCCTAAAGGAAAGACGGCTTTGACAGGTTATTGTCAGGGGTTTTGTCGACCAAATTTTATGAAATTTGTCCACAATATTCTTTGATATGCAAAGAATGTTTAGGCCAAATTTGAGCATACTCAGTCATAAAAAACCCCCCTGACAATAATAGAACAAAACCTGCCAAAGCCGTCATTCCCCCTATTTTAGATTATTTAGTTTGAGTGGTTTTGTGTCGAGGTCGTTTTGATTTTTTGCAGTTTCCTCAGTAGCGTTCAAGTCATGTTCCCATTAAACAAAAGAAGTTCTGAAAGTTCGTTCAAATACTGGTCATAAGACGAGTTTGTACTATTTCATTTAATTCCACTGCTAAATTGTACCTTTGACAGATACGTATTTCGACCTCAAATGTTTGAAAATTATCTAGTCTAAGCTGTCTAAACTTTTTTTTTTTTCTTTATTACAGTGATTTTTCAAAAATTATAGAGTTCATCACTTACTGTCTAAACTGAATCAAATGGCTGAAAAGGGTCATAGTTCAGAACCGATCCACAAATAATCATCAAAAACGTTCAACCTACAACCAACAACTATATTTTAAGAAGCTTGTTTGAAGAAAACGTCGAATACTATCTTTGTGGACCTTTGACAACACTCCACCGCATCGGCATCATCTCCAAACAAGATTCTGTAGGTAATGTTTTAAAAACATTTCGTGAACTTCCATTTGATGATGGGCTTATAAAGTCATTGGCCGATCCTCATGTCCTTAGGTGGTCAAATTGTTAGTCATGTAGAGAGAATGATAGTGGATAAAAGCATCATATGGTCTACCTCATGCACGTAGATGCGGTGGTCTTAATAAAATGTTTTCTCGAAACTCCATAACCATACTCGGACGCAAGTGGAGGAAAATGTTGTTGTCAATAATAATATTCTGGTTTTACATTCGCTGCTTTTGATGTTTATTTTACAATTGTATCAGAAAATATTCTGGATGATCTGTGAGATTTTTTTTCCAGAAATTACTTTAGTAAAAATTATTTATTTTATTTATTCAGACTAAGGCCGAAGTGGCCTGTGCGGTATATAAGAGTCTTCTCCATTCGGCTCGGTCCATGGCTACCCGTCACCAGCCACGCAGTCTACGGAGGGTCCGCAAGTCATCTTCCACCTGATCGATCCACCTTGCCCGCTGCGCACCTCGCCTTCTTGTACCCGTCGGATCGTTGTCGAGAACCATTTTCACCGGGTTATTGTCCGACATTCTGGCTACGTGCCCGGCCCACCGCAGTCGTCCGATTTTCGCGGTGTGAACGATGGATGGTTCTCCCAACAGCTGATGCAACTCGTGGTTCATTCGCCTCCTCCACGTACCGTCCGCCATCTGCACCCCACCATAGATGGTACGCAGCACTTTCCTTTCGAAAACTCCGAGTGCGCGTTGGTCCTCCACGAGCATCGTCCAGGTCTCGTGTCCGTAGAGGACTACCGGTCTAATGAGCGTTTTGTAGATTGTCAGTTTGGTACGGCGGCGAACTCTATTCGATCGGAGCGTCTTGCGGAGTCCAAAGTATGTACGATTTCCAGCCACTATACGTCTCCGAATTTCTCTGCTGGTATCATTTTCGGCAGTCACCAGTGAGCCCAAGTACATAAATTCTTCTACCACCTCGATTTCGTCACCACCGATGCCAACTCGCGGTGAGTGGCTCACATTGTCTTCTCTTGAACCTCTTCCTATCATGTACTTCGTCTTCGACGTGTTGATGACTAGTCCGATCCGCTTGGCTTCCCTCTTCAGTCTGATGTGGGCTTCCTCCATCTTCTCAAAGTTACGTGCCATAATATCTATGTCGTCGGCGAAGCCAAATAGCTGGACGGACTTATTGAAAATTGTACCACTCGTGCTAATCCTTGCTCTTCGTATTACCCCTTCCAAAGCGATGTTGAATAGCAGACACGAAAGACCATCACCTTGCCGTAACCCTCTGCGGGTTTCGAAGAGACTCGAGAATGCCCCTGAAACTCGAACTACGCACATCACCCGATCCATCGTCGCTTTGATCAACCGTGTCAGTTTATCCGGAAATCCGTTTTCGTGCATAAGTTGCCATAGCTGGTCCCGATCGATTGTATCATATGCGGCTTTGAAGTCGATGAATAGATGATGTGTGGGCACGTTGTATTCGCGGCACTTCTGCAGTACTTGGCGAATGGCGAACACCTGGTCCGTGGTGGAGCGTTCGCCCATAAAACCCGCCTGGTACTGCCCCACGAACTCCCTTGCAATTGGTGCTAGTCGACGGCATAAAATTTGGGAGAATACCTTGTAGGCGGCGTTCAGCAATGTGATTGCGCGGTAGTTGCTGCAATCCAGCTTATCGCCCTTTTTGTAGATGGGACACACGACACCTTCCATCCTCCCAAATCTTGGTAATGACCCAGTGCAGCGCTCTAGCCAGTGCCTCACCACCGTGTTTAAATAGCTCTCCTGGTAGTTGGTCAACCCCAGGGGCTTTGTTGTTCTTCAGCCGGCCAATCTTCTCCTGGATTTCTTGGAGATCCGGAGCCGGTAGAATTATGTCCTGCGCGCGTTCCCCCAGGTCCATCACCATACCGCCATCTTCGTCTGCCACATCGCCATTCAGGTGCTCTTCGTAGTGCTGCCGCCACCTTTGGATCACCTCACGCTCGTTCGTAAGAAGGTTCCCGTTTATGTCCTTACACATATCAGGCTGTGGCACGTGGCCCTTACGTGAATGGTTCAACTTCTCATAGAACTTTCGTGTGTTATTAGCGCGGTACAGTTGCTCCGTCTCTTCACGGTCTCGATTTTCCTGCTGACGCTTTTTCCTCCGGAAAATCGAGTTTTGTCTGTTCCGCGCCTGTTTATATCGTGCCTCGTTCGCCCTCGTGCGGTGTTGCAGCAATCTCGCCCATGCTGCATTCTTCTCTTCTACTAACTGCTCACATTCGCCGTCATACCAGTCGTTTCTCTGATCCGGGGCACCGTGCCAAGTGCAGCGGTTGCGGTGCTACCAATGGCGGATCGAATATCTCTCCAGCCATCTTCAAGAGACGCTGCGCCTAGCTGCTCTTCCGTTGGGAGTGCCACTTCCAGCTGCTGCGCGTATTCTTGGGCTAGTCTACCGTCTTGTAGTCGCCCAATATTAAGCCGTGGCGTCCGACTTCGGCGCGTGTTGTACACCGTCGAGAGTTTTGAGCGCAGGCATACTGCAACGAGGTAGTGGTCGGATCCAATATTCGCACTGCGGTAAGTGCGGACGTTCGTGATGTCGGAGAATAATTTACCGTCGATTAGAACGTGGTCGATTTGGTTTTCCGTTTCTTGGTTAGGTGATCTCCATGTGGCCTTGTGGATATTTTTGCGGGGAAAGAAGGTGCTTCGGACTACCATTCCGCGGGAGGCTGCGAAGTTTATGCTAGAGATGGTCGGGTTTCACATTTTGTAAACCCGAACCCGACCCGAACCCGATTTAGAAATTCCTTTCAAATCTTATCAAACCCGAACCCGACCCGTACCCGACAATTTTTGCAGTCTTAAACCCAAGCTGGACCCGAACTATTTTTTTTGGCGGAAAACTCAAACTAGATATTTTATATTTCTCTTTTCCACTCAAAAGGGTATAGGCCCAAACAACTAACAAGCCTTCAAATTACCAGAAGCGAATAAAAAATATTCAATACTTTATTTATCAAACTCGTACCCGACCCAAACCCGAAATTTTATCATCTCATAAACCCGAACCCGACATTGTTCTAATTTTCCAACCCCGAACCCGACCCGAACCCGTCGGGTTCGGGTTCGGGTCAGGTTTCGGGTTTGAAAACCCGAAACCCGACCATCTCTAGTTTATGCATCGTTGGCCGTTGTCATTCGATACGGTGTGCAGACTATCCGGTCCGATGACCGGTCTATACATTTCCTCCCTTCCTACCTGCGCGTTCATGTCACCGATGACGATTTTGACGTCCCGCAGTGGGCATCCATCGTATGTCTGCTCCAGCTGTGCGTAGAACGCTTCTTTCTCGTCGTCGGGTCTCCCTTCGTGTGGGCAGTGCACGTTGATGATGCTAGTTGAAGAAACGGCCTTTAATCCTCAGCTTGCACATCCTTGCGTTGATTGGCTGCCACCCAATCACGCGTTGGCGCATCTTACCCAGCACTATGAAGCCGGTTCCCAGCTCGTTGGTGGTGCCACAGCTTTGGTAGAAGGTAGCCGCCCGATGCCCGCTTTTCCACACTTCCTGTCCTGTCCAGCAAATCTCCTGCAGCGCCACGACGTCGAAGTTGCGGGGATGTAATTCATCGTAGATCATCCTGTCGCAACCTGCGAAACCTAGCGACTTGCAGTTCCATGTTCCAAGCTTCCAATCGTGATCCTTTATTCGTCGCCTAGGTCTTTGCCGATTATATCGAGTCGCATTATCTCTTATATTGTTCGTAATTATTGGTTTTCCAGGCGGCTTATTGGGCCTGCGCAAACCTCCTGTCTCGCCGGAGGGCCATCGTGTCAGGGCTATTTAGCGTCCCACCTAACACCAGGACTTGGGCTTGTGCGCTTTGAGCGGCACACGGTCGCTTTGGCGGAGCCTACTTGCGGATACATGCAGCTTTTTATAGAGGTTTAACAGGGCCCACTGTCAAACCCCACCACATCCTAGGCAGGCGCCACAACTCGCAGATGGCCTGGGGAGGGATCGTCAAGCCCTTGGACAAATGCTTTAGTATTTTTTGCGAAGACAATTATTCCCTTCAGAAAATTTTCTAAATTACTGCAGAATTTTCCTGAAATATAAAAAAAAATCCCAAAGGATTTCCAAGAGCTCGCTCGACAGTTTAATCCTGGAGCTCCTTGATGGATGTTTAGTATTTTTTTTCCAAAGCTTTGCTCCTAAAACTTGGTAGATTGTATGGTGTTTACTCAAATTTAAATTGAAGTGACTTGGTGGAAGGATTCGTACAAATATTCCAATGAATCTTCAAACATGTTACCACGAGTTCTTTAAAAAAAACTCCAATAGATGTTCCTTATAAAGTTTCATTGCGTGTTGGTGTTATACTTGTCGGACATATAGTTGATAGTAGTTGAACTTTTTATAAATAAAACAATGTTGGAATTCTAAAACCATCGATTCACTTTTGGCAAAAAACTAAAAACCGATAAAATATAAAATCCCTTTAGCATATGAGCCTAGCTATGCCACTTCTTCACAAAAATAACTATCTTCTTCTTCTACATAATAAAAATGAAATGGTCTGTGTTCGTATCCGCATAACTCGAAAACGGATGGATGGATTTTCTTCATTCCTTCAGCAGATATGTTTGTTACCGTTTCCGACGGGTTTATATGATGTTTCCACATACGAAAAACACGAGTAATGTTGAGTAAATCGTGAAAAGCTAAAATTAAAGTTAGTATGGGCAATTTGCATGGGTAGTTGAGAACGAGCTTTCTCGCCTACTATGCAGGATAACGTCTGCCGGGTTGACTAGTTTTTTATATTTTTCCTTGGGGCCATTGCCAAAGGCCACAATCGGCAAATATTAAACGAATTGAGAGTATTCAGACCAAAATATTTCAAGTATTGCATGATTAGAATGTTTTTCTGGGCTTACTGTAAGTGCTGCATGGATTTATGTGAACGTGGAGGGATTGAATTCCTGATTCTGGAAGATTGCAACGTCCATGACTATTTTTAAAAGTCCATTAACTCCACAGAGAGTGAATAAAAATTCTTACTCCGTAAGTATTCTTTTGGGCCAATGGAGGTTTCTCGATGTCCACGAAAATACCCAACCCGTAAGATTTTTTTTAACGGTTTAGAAGGATTTCTAGAAGCTCCGAAGATGGTTTGAAAGAGTTCAAAAGTCGTGTCAGTAGTCTTGGAGGTCTATTGCGACTCCAGAGGGTCCATGAGTGTTCCCAATAGTGGATGGAGGCACCAGAATGTTTATAATCAATGTTTGGAAAGATGTGAATTATAAAAACCTTTCAGGAGTTCTGCGTATTTACTTGATTCTTTGTGAACGACCAGAATTACGAAATTCTACATATCCTTAATGTTCTGCCTCTAGACGTGATCAGGCTTCTAGTAACTCAAGAACTCATATGGACAGAATTCAAACATGCAGAGATTTTGAAATGCTTCTAGAAATTAAAAAACACACATTTTTTATACCTGGAATTTTTCGAGAAATGGTCTGGAAAGTCAGGGAAAGTCAGGGAATTTCATTCTCAAATTTGAGTCGACAGACCTTTCTTCAGGACAAGGAAATTTTTTAATTATTCTATCATAAGAATACTTCTTCTTCTTCTATAGCGCTACATTCCAACTAGAACTTGACCTGCTTTTCAAATAAGTATTTGAATAGCATTTCCTCAGTTATCAATGATGTACCCCCCATTGCATAAGTATATATAACTTGTGTGGCAAGTACAATGGATATACTATGCCCAGTGTATCGAGAATGTTTTCCACCCGAAAACATCTGTGACCGGACGGATAATTGAACTCCCCATTTCCGAATCCTACGCCTTTGATCGCAAAACCTACTGAAGAATGCTATTATCGCTTAGCCTAATCCGTATGTATGATATTTGATCAAATTTGATCTTCCTCTCTACAGGCAAAACATTTTCCCTCACTGGCTGGAAGATTGGATGGGCTTACGGACCGGAAGGACTGCTGAAGAACCTTCAAATGGTTCACCAGAATAGCGTTTACACATGTGCCACTCCGATCCAGGAAGCCGTTGCCGTTGGATTCGAAACCGAACTGAAGCGACTGAAAAGCCCCGAGTGCTACTTCAACAGCATTTCTGGGGAGCTAATGGCCAAGCGGGACTACATGGCTAGCTTCCTAGCCGAGGTGGGAATGAAGCCAACCGTTCCCCAGGGGGGTTACTTTATGGTGGCCGATTGGTCGTCATTGACTTCCAAGGTGGACCTGTCGCAGGAGACCGACGCGCGGAAGGACTATCGCTTCACGAAGTGGATGACAAAATCGGTTGGGCTGCAGGGAATTCCTCCGTCTGCTTTTTACAACGAGGGAAACAAGCATTTGGGCGAGGACTTTGTCCGTTACTGCTTCTTCAAGAAGGACGAAAATTTACAGAAAGCGGCTGAAATATTGCGGAAGTGGAAGAATACGTAGTGAAAAACATGCAGCGCATTTTTCTCGATAGGGAAGCAAAACTAGAATGAATACAGGATCTAGCATTTTATGTGCTTTAGTGAGGTTATATAAAAAAATGTTATATATAGAACCTTCAATAAATTGTTTATTGTTAGGTCATTTCAAGTATGAGGAACTAAATATTAAAATGTAGTTCATTTCTACGTATGTATTTACCAAACGTTATACTTCTTTGCGTACTTCTCTCTTCAAGAGTTACTACACTGCCGTTTTACGCATAATTGTCCCATGTTACCTTTGATGAAAAAATCCAAACCCGAGTCAATTTGTCCCACAAATTATAGAATCGATTGGATTTAAAACTTCATTTTTTCAGTATAACAAATTAACTCGAGTTTGAGATTTTTCATCGAAGGTAACAAGGGACAATTATGCGTAGAACGGCTGTACAGTTCCTAATGGCGGCAATCAAACCGGATAGCCTGCACACTATAACGAATGATAACGGCCAATGATTCATGAATATTACAGCAACAAGCAAAAAGCTATGTATTTTTAGAAATACAAAGTATCGCCGATTGTCAGCTCTTACATCGTCAACTAGATCGCTTCGTGGATTGGTGCCGAATGGTGGTAAACCCGGCCAAGTGTTCTGTGATAACGTTTTCACGAAAAAAAACAGCCCATCGTTTGCAACTACAGCCTTCTTGGTACAGAAATAGAGCGGGTGAGCCATGTGAAGGACCTCGGCGTGATCCTAGACTCGCAACTAGTATTCAAGCAACACATCTCATTCATCGTCGACAAAGCATCCAGAACTATTGGATTCATCTTCAGAGTTGCGAAGAGTTTTACCAACATATACTGTTTAAGATCTCTCTATTGCTCCCTGGTGCGCTCGACTCTAGAGTACTGTTTTGTTGTCTAGAGTCCGTCTTACAACAACGGTGCTGAAAGAATCGAATCTGTTCAATGCCGTTTCCTTCGATTCGCGCTTCGTAGGCTACCTTGGCTGGATCCGTTTCGCCTACCGAGTTACGAAAGCTGAAGTCAGTTGAGATGTCGACAAAGCCATCATGATCGCCGACACCCTGCAGGGACGAATCGACTATGGAACTATGTTAAAAAAAAAAAAACCTGAACGTCCAGCCACGCATGCTCCGTAACAGCCATATGTTGAGCCTGCCCTTTCGTCGTACAAATTATGGCATGCATGGATCTATTTGTGGCATACAGCGTGTCTTCAACAGAGTCGCACCACTCTTCGATTTCCACGCCACACACTTGTTGACTATGCTTGTTTTGATGTTTTATACCTGTCGTGTTCGGAGGAGACGGCCTCACCCGAATCAGCCGTCTCCAGCTGCTGCTCGATCCGCAGCAGCTCGGAAGCATTACTTCTTCCCGCGAAATACATCACAAAACTGAAGCTGACTCCGCTCATCTGTCACTCACACATCTGGCACTCGTGTCCAATGTATATGCCCTCTTATTATGTTTATATTTATATTATCAATACCCGTCTCAATCCCTACAATACCTATTTTGTATTATCCCTTGACACCATCTTTTAATGTTCACTTTTATTCAAATACTCTACATCATTGGGGCCAAATGTAGCCTGTTGATGCAACAACAATGAATATAAAGAAAGATAAAGAATGTCAGTCCGCCGAAGCACCTTCTTCTCGCGTAAGAATAGTGCTGTCCAATGAGCAACTCGAAGTAGCTCGAAGTTGTTCCCGTCCTGCTCGTTCTTTTTCGTCAAGAAATGGGCAAGAACGTGACGGGAACAACTTCGTGCTACTTCGAGCTGCTCATTGGACAGCACTAATATACACAAGACTATGTAGATTAACCATTCCAGAAACAGAAAACCCAGGCTATTGACATCCTATTGTTTAGCCCATCGCCAGATCGTAGCCAAGATGTCCCGGGCTATATTTTTTTTCATACTGGGTTTCAATGATGACAGCAGGCTATGTCTATTGATGATAATAACACCGCTCTTGTCACCGGCTCGAGAAAACCAAATCGACCATATTCTAACCGATAATAAATTCTTCTTCGACATTAAAAACGTCCGCATTGACCGTATTGCAAATATCGAGTCCGAGCACTAGGCCTCGTTGCAGTGTCCTTGCGCTCGTCGATGTTCAAAAAGCATCGAAGTCACACGCCACGGCTAAACATTAGGCGACTACAAGACGGGAGACTCATACTACGTATAGCAGCTGAAAGTCGCACCCCTTTGGTAGCACTGCACTGGACGGATCAGAATAACTACAGGTATGACGATAAATCTTAGCAGTTAGTGGAGAAGGAGATTGCAGCATGGTCAAACGAGGGACGATGTACACGAGACAACATTTGAAAAAGTTCCAACAGAAAGATCAAGACCATGAAGAGATCGAGCAACTGTACCGCGCTAACTAAACGTGGACGTGCTTTAAGTTGTTAAATCCTTCAAGTAAGGGCCACGTTCCTCAACCTGACGTGTGTATAGACATAAATAGGAATCTTCTGACGAACAAGATGACCCTTATCCGGCGGTAGCACTACGAAGATCACTTGAATGGCGATGTGGTAGACAAACATGGAGGAGTGACTAACCTCGGAAAACGTGACATGATTTTTTCAGCTCCAGATCACTTGGAAATCCAAGAGAAGTTCGGCTGGCTGAGGTTCACCGACTAACAAAAGAGTTACTTGAACACAAAGGGTGAATGATATATTTCGGACACGGCACATTATCGATTTGGAAGGAGGTTCTTCATCCGAAGTGGGATTAAAAATGATGATAACCTGGATTATAGCAACTTCCACGCAACCATAAAGTGCCCAGCACATGGTAGTATGCCTTATGCTGTCTTCAATTTTGATGCGTTTTTTCACGCGTTTCTTACACGGTATTTGGTAATTATGCAGATTTTCTGTGCTTGTTTTAAGATTCTCGCGAAAAAATAATATTATATAATAAATTAGTTTCATACAATTCTATTTACTTTATTTGTACGAAATACTAACAGGCATCTGTTGATGAACACCTGCAACCGTTGAGTGTTCTCCACTGATACACACCATGTTTCGCTAGCGTATAACAGCACAGATTTCCCGTTAGAGTTGAAAATTCGTATTTTGGTGCGTTCAGTTATCTGCCTGTTTTTTCAGATATTTCTTAAATTCGCAAAGGCAGCCCTTGCTTTCTTGATCCGTGCGCCTATGTCGATCTTGGTACCGCCGTCTGACGCCATTTGGCTACCAAGATATTGGAAATTTCCAACATTCTCCACTGGTTACCCGGCTACTGTGAAACTGGAAGGGGTCACCGTGTTTACATCCAACGGTTTGGTTTTGTTGACGTTGATGACTAAGCCTGCCGAAGAGGAGTGCAACGTCATCAGCCAATTCGCAGTCGTTTAGGTGCTCCATGGTTATAGGCTACCATAGCAGCCCGCGGTTTGGTTCACGGCCAATCGCACCTACCAGAATCTCGTCGATTACGATGAGGAACAGTAACGGTGATAGAATACATCCTTGCCTCACACCAGCTTCGACAGGGATAGGGTCGGACAACACCCCATTGTGCCGCACTCTACACGAGAAGGCCTCCTACCGTGCCTCGATGAAAAATTCTCGTGATTGAGACGGTCGAAACCTTTTCGTAGTCATTGGATACCAAGTAAAGGGACTCTTGGAATTCGTTGACCTGCTCCAGAATTATACGGAGCGTGACAATATGGTCCACACAGGATCTCCCGGCACGGAATCCGGCCTGCTACGCCGGAGAATCGCATCGATCTTCTCCTGAATCCGGGCTAGGATAACATAGAACTTTGAGGACGGTACATAGCAACATAATGCCTCGCCAGTTATCGTTATAACTTGCAGAAGTGCGTCAAGTTGGACACCTCAACTTCTCATGATTTCATAGTTGACGTATCAACCATTCAAAATTTCAGTAAATTTGACTCATAACGCGTTTACTAGAGTAATTCATCAGCTGCCACATCGATATGTTGCATGTTCCGAACCTCATTCTAGTGTTTAAGGGTTGAAATGTTTTAAATTTGCGATGTTTGTCCTTAAATCATTCGAAATACCTGCAATAGTGCAATGGTTTTTACGTCATCTATGAAATCATGTGCAAATACAGCATAAAAACATTTCTTTAATATTCCCCCCATTTCCCAGAAAACCATTCTCCTGAAAACCGTTCCCCAGAATGAAACATTCCCCCGAAAACAATCAATCAATCCTTTCTTCTCTTAAAATGTTGGTCCAAAAAAACGATTTCCTTTTGAAAATCTGCCTTTCTAATCACTAACAGCCCTTGCTGGTACTTGCGTAGTCCAGGTGGGTGAGTGTTGGGACACATGTGGTGCCAGTGTGTCCTTTTGTCCTTTTGTGTGCGAGGCGCACACGTGGACATATCGTACGTCCCATGGGAACGCAATGCTCAATATTCACACTCCGATGTATTGCTTGATTGCGGGTCGGGGGATCTGACTGAAGAAGAAGGAGCTGGTTTTAATGGGTCGGGAGAGGTTATGTCAACCCCAAAGTGTATCCATTATTGTTTTTGCCGCACATGATACATACTCATACAATGGTGGGCGTAGAAAAGTTTCCAATTAATAACTGTGGAAATGCTTATAATAAAATACTAAGTTGAAAAGCATAAGCAAGTCAAGTTGCAGTTGCAATGTAATGCCATTGACGAAGAAAGTTATATCGCTTATTTAGATCTCGAGAACCATTGTGCATTGATTGATCTACAATCAGTAGAAGACCATCATTGGCTTTCTCGTGTAGGGGTGATCGGGGCAATATGGGCCACCTAAGGAAATCGTTCCGCAAAGCCCTGAAAAGCTCTAAAAATCATCTTTCAAATGTAGTTGACTTATACTAGGGAGTGTTACCTTTCATATTACGTCGATGAATGGTGAGAAAAACGTTTGAGAATTGTTGGAATGCAGTTATGAAAATGTATTGATTACAATGTGTGTTCCCGACTAGGGAACCCGGGGCAAAAAGGACACCGGGGCAAGAAGGACACCCTTTGATTTCTCTGTAAAATAGAATAGTATAAGATCATCGATGAATTCTGAACATTCTTCACAGTCTTATAATGTAATGTTCATCTTATTTTGTACTGAAAGTGATGAATAAAGCTAAAAATTGCCGAAAAAAAATTGCTTGTTGGATCTGGTCAAAAATTATAATAATGACATCACACAAAATAAGGATTTTTGAAGGACATTTTATATTTTTTTTGGGTTATTCGAAGTTGAAACCAAATTTTCAGTAATTACGAATATTTCTAACACAACACTACTGGTTGTGGCTACCTTTTTTGCAAAAATATGCGTTTTAACGCATTTTTGACGATCTGGGGCAAAAAGGACACCTCTACCAGGGGCAAAAGGGTCACTCTTTGAATCGCAGTTTGTATTGAACATAACCTTGAACACTACTGTCAAACTGTTGTGTTGTGCTTTCGTAGTGAACGGTCGAGAATGGTACAAGTACAAGCGGATTTCAACGCGGCTCAAATGGCCATACCCCAACATGACCGCGGCAATAAAGGTGATGGCCGAGTTCGGCATGCTGGTGAAGCGAGCAGCCACCCAGTACAAAAGCACATAAATAAAGTTCTCCTAGTACGGTGTTGCTCGTCAAACGCTGATCAAATATTTGAAGCTTCCGGATCGATAGATTGACGCTTCTGGCTTGGATCGCTTCGAACCAGTGTTTAATCCACAACAGGAGGGTGAGCTGGTTCGGCACATACTCAACATGTAACAACGACTCTTTGGACTGACTCAGGTAGATTAATTACTTTATTACACCTCCATTTCGATATGTGACCTTTTTGCCCCGGTAGGGTGGCCCTCTTACCCCGGGTCTGTTTTTTCAATGAAAAAAACAACAAAAATAAATGTTCATATTTTATCCACTTTTATCACATGATTCATATCAACATCGATTTAGTTTTGTAGAGAGCAATCTACATTACGGTTTGCGTACGATAAACGTTTGATTTAGTGGTGTTTCTACCAGGAAATAGTTCAAAATGCTTAAGGGGACCTTCTTGCCCCGGGTTCCCCTATACGGGGCAATATGAGCCACCATTTGGGGCAGTATGGGCCACCCATCCAAAACGTTTTTTGGGAGAAAAAAACTGTGGTAATATGGAAGAATATGAAATTCCTACAACAGTTTAGAGTATTCCATACCAAATAAAATTAATAAACCGCACAACGGCGGACCGAACCGATTTGCCACTCTTTACCGTTCAAACAGCCACATTTCAATTGATCAATGGTCATTTTTTCTGTTCCGATCGCTGTAATACGGTGTTCAGTGTTGGTAAAATCATTCATAAAACTCAATCATGGAGCGCTCCCGCGCGAACTAACTCGTTTGCGATTATAAAATGTATTATAAAATCTTTAAATATAAAATAGATAAAATCTATTATAAAATGTATCAAGAAAAGCACATAAGACAGGGCAAAAATGCACATTAGTTAAATAGATTCAGTTATTTCTATCAATTAATATTTATTTGCGTTTATTGCGTTTGAAATAAAACTTTGGCGTTTAAAAAAAATCCAAAGACCCTTTAAAAAAGGGAGAAAAAACAATGTTTTTTTCTAATAACTCCGGAACGCAATGGCCGATTGGGCCAACTTTCAATAGTAAAAAAATAGGCAGGATTCCGCGTCGAATGCAACCTGATGCAAGCAAATCGGATAAGGCCAAGTATTAAAAATTGCCTCACTTTTTTTTGTAAACGCACACACACATACAGACATCACCTTAATTCGTCGATTGGTATAGTAATATAGTGATTCTACATTTAGTATACGAGAAAGGTAAAAACAGGTGGATGATTTTTTTTCCATTATTTGTCCCATGTATGCATAGTTGACGAACGCAAACGCCAGGCTTACAATAACTACAACAATTTAAAACACGGAGACGAGCCAGCCTCGGGCTGAAAGTCTCCCTAATAAACAAAAAAAAATTAAAGCATTGGAAGAAAGTAGAAGATAAAATGTAAGAAAAAATAAATTGCACAAAAGGGCAAATTTCTTCTTTGTTACCACTTTTATTTCGCATCTCTTACAGTGTGACGATTACTCGCCTGGTGATTACATAACCATTTTCGAACGTTTTTCTTAATCTGGATCAATTCAGCCCACTTTTTACGCACTTAATTCAACTAATGCTGCAACCGGGTATCTACTAGGATAATGCCATTTGGCCACAAAAGCCATTTAGTGCAAATCGAAAACCGATTTCAGCGCCAGCTCCGGCTGATCGTAGCCCAGTTCCTCGGGAGTCTCGATGCCCAGTTCGGTTAGCGTCGGGCGGATCTCCTGCAGCAGGTAGGGGTAGATTTCATTGACCTGGCTGCCGCACTTGTCCTTGCAGCCCTCCAGGAACCGGATGGCTAAGGCATAGTCATTCAACTGGCGACACGCCTTCAGAGCGGCAACAATAACTTTCGGCTCAGGGACCAGATCCATGCCAAGCAGGTCGTTCATTCCCTTGCGGGCCTCCCAGTGGTCGATGTTCGACCTGCTGAAATAGGCCACATAGCGGGCATCGAATTCCTCGGCACTCTCGCTGCTGTGCGAGTGACGGACCACTCCAGCGGCGCCCAGACGGGATGTCATCAAACCCGCCGATCCGCGGATGACACCGAAAAGCTGTCCAGCTGCAGAGCGAAGCATGTTGGTTGTCTAAAATAAGTCAAATAATTGCAATTAATACCGTTCGATGGCTGGATTTTAATAATTCCAGAATTTACTGTAGCTGTTAAGTAACAAAAGACCTACCTTTTCGCTTTCTTAGCACTTGCAAAACACTCACGGACTCACGATGGAAAAAGTGTGACAGAAGGCAGCAGAAATTACAGAAACGACAGAAACAGATGGACGACGGATGAAGTTTTCAGAACAAAATTTGTTTTTTTGACATAGTGGTGCAGCGGCACAAGAACATCCCTTTTTGCATCAATAATTTTGTTTAGGTTAAAATATTACACTAATATTTAAAAATCCACACATTTTTATTGGCAAAAATAAAAGAGCTAATAATTAGCAACCCTATGGGGTCGTTCAAAAATTACGTCCAAGGTTTGAGGGGGGGAGGGGGGTCGGAATTTTGTGACAGTTTGTGACAGGGGGAGGGAGGGGGGTTCGTCTTTTGTGACGTCCACCCTAAAAAAAATTGAAAGTATTTTAGGGACAATTTGCATTTTAAAAACATATATTCAAACTGTTAGTAAGGGACATAACTCACTATGCTATTGTAAAAGTAGTATACGAAAAAGAAAAACTTAAATAATCACCAAAATAAAAATGACACATGACACATGTACGTACAGGGGGAGGGGGGGGTCAATGATTTGTGACAGTTTGTGACATGAGGGGGGGAGGGGGGTTGAAAATGCCGAAAAACGATGGACGTAATTTTTGAACGATCCCTATAACCAGAGACCGGCGGAGTGAAAAACTGTCGAAATGGCAACGTATGAAAATGCATGAAATCGTGAAAATGATACTGGCAGCACTTGAACTTTTTGCTTGCTTCTTATGGGTGCAAAAAATAAACAAGTCGAAATGGAACCGCTTTTGACGGTTCGATTGGAAACAAGATGGCGTCTTCGCCGATCTCTTATTCTAGTATTTCTACTAATAATTACTCATCCAATGCCTCCGATTGTAAACAAATATTTAGGAGGAAGACAGAAAAGAACTATTTTCTACAAGTGGCCCTAGTGGCCAGAACTGGCATAACAGTTTGTTGAGTTCTTAGAACAAAAAGTTAAAAAATACAGTAGAATAACAGTACAATTTATTGTAACACTACTATTAATAACATTGAATTGGCGATAGATTATATTGTAAATGAAACCATAGAAATACATTTGAATGCATTGTTATGAACCATTTATTCAAATGTAAATGAAGTTTCCGCAATAGAATGTACGGGTTGTTAAGTATCGTAACTATAAAAAATCTGAGATTTTTCCATACATTTTTTTCGTCACGCAATAGAGTGTATGGTTAATATTTTGTTGAAATATCCGAACAAATCTGTTCAAAATACAATGGACTGTATTGTATTTGTATAGTAAAACAATACGATTTTTGATTTCTCAGTTGTGACAGCTTTAAGCCCCAAACGCAATACAACGGAACGGCGACGGAAACGGAAAATTTGACAGTTAGCCCATATATTTTCTGTCAAATTTGCCGTTTCCGTCGCCGTTCCGTTATATTGCGTTTGGGGCTTTACTGTTCAGCAATGCAATTTAAAGGGAAAAAATGCATATTTGGCGCTATGAGGCAAATATTGTTAAATAGTTTATATGCAATGTAATGAAACATTTCAAAAGTTATCAATGTATGAATCTCATGTACGAAAACGTTTAAAAAACAGTTGCTAGTATTGTTACATTATAGAAATATGTTGATGTATTGTATCCTATCACACTTAAAAAAATTGACCGAACTCGGTTCAATTTTAACCGAGTTTTTATCTGCTGAACGCTCGGTTGTCTGTTCGGTTCAACAGTTAACAACCGAGCAGTCGTTAAACTTTTCAGCAATCCCTTTCTGTCAAAACTACCGAAAAAACTCGGTTCATGAAACATAATCTACATAGATAAACGAAGTTCGGTTGTTTTAATATGTCACCGAATGATGTCAAACAAACCGACCGTTCGGTAACAATAACGGAATTCGGTTCTCCAGTATTACGCACAAATAATGCAAAATCATTATGCAGAAGTTCATAATTAGAATAAAATAGACTCATTTCAGTCAATCATCAATATTTTTTATTTATTCAGGAAAATCGTACATTAAAATTCAAATTACTTTAAGAAATTCACGGAATTACCTCCAATTTTACACGTTCAACATTTTCATCAATTATGCTGTTGAGATTTCAATAATAAAAAATAGTTAATCCAAAGAAAATAAAAATGTTTCGCCCGTCGTGCTCATTTCCGTTATTCCGCTTATTGTGCGGGCAGTGAACGAGTAGAATATTGTTTATCATGGAGCATTGTTCAGGTTTCCTACAAAAATAATGATATAATTAGAATATTAATTACTCACAAAAAAATATCTATAACACGTGCATTTTCCGCTCTCAATACTCTTTAAATTTTCGGTTTTTTAGAATAAACAATAGAAAACTGATAGAGAAAATTACCTTGGCACGCACTTTTAAAAATGGCTGAGGGTTCCTTCGACACTGCTTCGCTGATGTGTCAACCGACTAATCGGTTTCGATAATTGTCAAAACGGCTTTAAACCGAATTTTCTCGGTTTTAGTGAACCGAACTCGTACATACATTCGGTTAACCGGAGTTTTCGGTTCATCTGGCATACCAAACTGTCAAATTACTTCTAGTTGTACCGAAACTCGGTACACATATGTTACTAGTTTTGATTTTGAACGGTTGTTCGGTTCCTTATTGGTGAACCGATCTAGTACGGTAAAAAAATACAACCGAAGTCGGTCAAAATTTCTAAGTGTGTAAGTGTTGATACAATCTGTGCAACCATCAAGAAACATTGTATCCTATTGTATACCGTACACAGTATGGCAATTCAATTGTTTACACTATTAAACCAATAGTATATTTTTATCCGGGTATTTATCATAAGTAAGGATTTTTTTTAACAAGGGGTCGTACACTTATTACGTAAGCAATTTTTCTTGCTTTTTTGACCCCCCTCCCCCCATGTAAGATTTTTTTCATACAAATGATTTTTTATTTATATGGAGCGTAAGATATTGACCAACCCCCCTCCCCCCATAAGTGCTTACGTAATATGTGTACGGCCCCCAAGCTTTAATCACTTTAATTAAACCATTAAATTGTAGTCCGTAATTGAGTGTTTCTTCTTTTTGTGCATTTGTAGTATCACCTGAATTATTATCAATTATTCCTCATTCGAGGTAAATCAAATATGAAAAGATGAAGTATTAGCCCGTAGTATTCAAACTGTATTAGTATGGCCAAGAATGGCTATCAAAAAAAAGCAATTAACGTAAAGCGCAAAAAAGCAATTACGTAACACATAACGTATTTTTTACGTATATATCATTGATCGAATTTACCGTGAGTGATGCGTAATTAATATGTTTAACATTCTGACAGACTGTTTCATTTATTCAGAGATTGCTATGATGCTGATGGAATAAAACAGTTCACATCATCTGTCATGTTTGAATCACCCCTCTCCAAATTTATGGCTATAGCGTAAAAAGCTGGATACCAACAGGTAGTCGAAGCCTTCCTCTACATGTCTGTTGTAATGGTTTCTGTGGGAGTTCTAGCATATTGGTCAAATCGTTGTTTGAATCTTTGATTACAAAATCACATATTGTCGGCGTAGCACCAAGTTAGAATTTGAAAGTCGGGACTTCCGAACCGAACTTTCTTCCGAAGTTTTATCTGTCAAACTAATTGATGCGTTGTTTAGCGCATCTTTAGGCGAATCCAGCGCACTACTTCCGAAGTTGGGAAAGTGTCCTGTATCTGGAGAAAAATCCAACTTCGGTATTGCGCTTTTTGCACTTTATAAGAGTTTTGCGAGATTTTTTTTCTCACAGTCATCTTTTTCTCACACTCAATACACTCAAAAAAGTTTGATTTTCCGTGTATAATATTTGTGTGTGAGTGCTCAATCTGCAGATTTCATTCATGAAAATAAATAGACGTCAAATCATGGCGGGAATCGATTTAGTGTACACGCTTACATGTGACTAACAATTAAAGGGTTATAATTGGGTAAATTTCAGTAACAAAAGTCGATCAACCCGAAATGAGAGTGAGTGTGAGAAAAAGAAGCGGGCAAATCACAATCTACACACAACTCTTCAAATTGGTGAAATCGGCAATATAAAAAGCGTTTTAAGTTTATTCCGGATAGACAATACGTCCTTTTGAAGAGTACCCGATAATTTTCACCAAATTCGATGATCCTGCTGAGCGTGTATATTTACAAGTCAGTGAGTAGAAATTTCTACTATTAATAAATGAGCGTGCACTGAAAACCAAAACTACCCAAAAGTGGGTTGTTTGCACTCAAAACCGTGGTTTGGGCCAATACACGGTTAGATGACTTTACCCATTAATGGGTACTATGTTATTGTTGATATTATTCCCACCGTGAAAAATTCACCCATTTTCTTGAAAAAGCGCCACTACTCATTAAAATGGGTAGTGGCGCTTTTTCGAGAAAATGGGTGAATTTTTCACGGTGGGAATAATATCAACAATAACATAGTACCCATTAATGGGTAAAGTCATCTAACCGTGTAACCCAAATTTGAGTAAAATGGCTTTTCTGGCACTAGGTAGTTTGCCTTTAATCCCATGTAAACAATTTACCCAAAGCTGAGTTTAATTTATCCAAAGCGGACCTTAATCAACCCAAAATAGAGAATATTGAATTTACTCAAATTTGGGTTATTGGGCTGAGCAACCTCGATGAGGTGTTTGCATCTTGCTCTAGTTTTGATAGCAATCATGGGAACAAAAGGGAAAACTACCCAAATTTGGGTAAATTTTTTCTGCTATATTCTCGTAAGTGCGTATTTATATTGAACTCAAAGTTTGGGTTGATTTATCTGTCCGTGTGTACGGGAAAATATCCCTTTTCGTTTTGTCTGTCAGTCGAATCGAAGAAGAAAAAAGTGGACAGAAGCGAACACGAAAGAGGCAGATAAGCATAGTGAAAGAAAACTCGTTTTCCATTACGCCTGGCTGGAAAATTAAGGTCCAATCCTGGTGCACAGTGTTGATATTTTTGGAAAATTAACTGAAAACATGTCTACGGAAGTTGCGTAAGTATTGATAGTGAAGACAATTACGTTCCCAACAGGAAAAGATTGTCTGGGGGTGAGGAGCGACTCGCGTGTTTCCCGGCGTCCATTTTTATCGATCTTCAACCTAGTGATTTGGCTGTTTTCCGGCGAAAAAATGTTTTTGCGATGATTAGCCGTTCTCGGGGCGCGCAAGGTGTTGCCTCAATTTGAATATCAATTGCGATATTTACATGTAAAATTGGCAGAAAAAGTGCTTTGCCGAAGGCAAAGGTGCGCCCCCGTATCCATGGCACTGACAGTGTTCATAACCTTTATTTACATCGATCAACACAACACCAGTCTAGAATGATCTCGAAAGTACAGGCGTGGTACGTTTTTGCCAAAGTCAGCCTGAAAATCATAAGATTTGTAACTTTGACATCGATGTACATTCAGGTAGGGGTGCCTGTTCCCACTTCAGAGATTCTCAAACGTTAAAGTCATTAGGATCACTCCAAAAACCAGCTTTTGAGAGAAGGCTCATAAACCTATAGTGTGATAATTCAGGCAAACCCGACTAAAAATATTGTAGAAAAAAAATACACTGCATTTCAAAACAATAAATTTGATATAGAATACAATTGTAGATGCAACCACAGAAATACATATAATATATATTATGTATGTATTGTACACGTAAAAAAATTTAATGTTATATATTATTAAGATTTCTAATACCTTTTTGCCAAAGCAGGCACGTAATGATATTTATAAGAAAAAACTTATACATCGCATCAGTCACATACATTTCGAAACTTATACTTTTTATTAACTTATGAATGTTATTAGCTTTTTGATATGGGCTCATTCATTAGGTGGCATAATGAAGAGTATAAGTATTTTCGAATGGTTTTTTGCCATAACATATAAGGTTATTTTTTTACGTGTAGGAATGTATTGTTAGAAACTACTTAATTGAAAATTAAGTTTTCGCAATACATAGAATATTCGGGTTGTTAAGTATCGTAACTATACAAAATTTGAGATTTTTTTATGAACTTTTTTCGCCAAACAATACATTGGTAAACATATGGTCCAATGCACCGAGTCCATCATTGACGTTTGAGCGGTGCGCTGTTTACTAAGAATGAATACTTTTTCATTCATCGAGTTCATGTAAGTGTTCATTTTTAGTAAACAGCGCCCGACTCAAACGTCATTGTGTTCATTCGGTGCATTGGACCATTAGCAAGGGCCTCATACGCCTGTCACTGGCGAACAAATTTCGTGTACTCCGGGGGTCTGGTGTTTTGGTTGTGTTTTCGTAGTGTAGATGCAGTATCCGTTCTTCTGCTTGTCGTTTATGGAACTGTCATTGTGGAACGCACCTATCTCTTTCTTTCCCATGATTCTTCTTATGGCTGTCAGTGCGGAATTTTATATGTTGGCTACGAAATGAACTGTGGTAGAGGTATACAAGTGTCAGTCCCGTGGTGTACTCTGCATCGAAGCTTAGATCCGGTGTTAGGGCGCAATCATTTTTATATTCGGTTAGTTACTGCAAATAAATTCTTTTCGTGTCCCTATAATCAAGCAGGTATCTCAAGCATACCACATCGTTAAATTGCTGCATGATTGAGTGTTTAATTTTGATAAAATATCGAAAACAAAAGTGTGCATAAAAATTGCCTCGCCATAACAAAAAGGTGGTAGAGAATTAACACTGTTGTTTACAGTTTAGAACCAAATCCAGATGTCGCACTTGTTGGGGTAGGGATTCAGTGCTCCATCTTCTCCCCCTGACCATTAGGGTCTCGCCGACATTTCTCACCAACACGAACGCAGGTTCGTGGTTGCAAACAATCCCATTTGATTTTGCCGTGACAGCTGCTCGTGGTTGCCAACAAACTGAGTAAAAGTGTGAGTGGAACGTGCGTGTACGTACACGATCGCTGAAAGCCTAATTGTAGACATAACTGAACAAAATGCTCAAAAAACAAAAGTTTGAATTGTATTTTTATTGTATACAATATTATATTATACAATATTTTATTTTTTTAGTTAGGCCAATTTTAACGTTCGAGAATGAAATTTAAAGAAAAATGATGCATATTGCAAAAACTGACACTAGGGGTCAAATATTTTTATATTGTTACATAATATGCAATTTATCGTTTTTTTTTCGGAAGTTTTTAAATTCTCGAGCAACATATGATTAGGGCCGAAAAGCCAACAATGCTGAACCAAGAAAAATGCGGTTCAAGTTTTCTGTGACTAATTTAATTAATTGATTGAAGTAGAAACTCATTTCATTGCCAAGAATATGTCAATTCTATAAGTAAATGGTTATATTATAACAGCAAATTTAGATTAATTGAAAAATTGCGCCGTTTACTCGCATTACTGGTGGTAACATGTCTGGTTTTTAAGCCGTATCATTGAATTTGTTTAGATATGTTAACCAGAGCAGTTCTGCTATGCTGTATATTGAAAACCTAGTAAGAATATGCATTTTAAAATAACTTGAAGCTAGATTTTCTAAATAAACAATATACACAGGATTCTGTTTTACACGATTTTTTTTTCGCTCGTATTTTTAATCGTGAGACTTCCATTTACAACCAAAATCTTTGCAACATGTTTAAAAAATCCTGAATAAATCAAAGAAAAATTACATGATAACTAATATACGTTAAACATTTAGGATGAGTGAAAAATTGTGAAAATGTAAATCGTGTAAAAACAGAATCCAGTGTAAAGTGAATGGCCTATATGTAGGATCACTAGCCGTAATCATATGTTACGCGAGAAATGATTAATTTCTTCTGTTCGTAAACAAATAAAAAACAATTGAACGTATATTAACATATGGTAACTTATTGTATTCTCAGTATGGATACGATATGTGTAACCACCAAAAACAATATATTCTGTTATACAGAGGCGTCGCGTGATCAATTCTTCAACCTGTGCACTATTTTAATATTTCGAGAAAAACACATAAAAGGGACCTGAAATGATAAACAAATAACTAAGCTTCAAAGTGATTTAAGTAAAATTAAAAATTACTAGGGACACGGCAGGTATTTCCGTCCACCGTCATAGGGGCTAAAACCAACGAAAGCAACGTACATTTGCTAGAACTCCACTATAGCAGAACATTTCTCCTGAGCTTACGATTTGGTACGTATGAGTTTTACAAAAAAGCGTCTCTTTTATTGGTTTTCGAGACTATGACGAACAGACGAAAATACCTGCCGTGTCCCTATCATCAGAATGTGACAAATAAGCAATACAGGTATACCTCGATTATATGGACTTTTTCGTTGCAAAAAAGTCCATATAATCGAATTTTCCATATAATCGAAGCAATTTTTTTTTCTCAAAATTTATGTTATACGATGAAAATAAGTCTTAATATACTAAAAACCCTGATTAATCCACCTAGCGGTGATGGTGCCTTTCTCGTGCATTATGAAAATAGGAAAATAGGAAACAATGGTAGAGAATCCTGCGTCGAATGCAACTTGTTGCGAGTAAATTGGTTAAGGGTAAGTGCCTGAAAAATGAGTGACATTTTTTTACTCATTTTTTTTTATAAAAAAGTGGTATTTTGGCCATAACTTCCGATCCCATTGTCCGATCTGACCAATTTTCAATAGGAAACAATGGTAGAGTACCCTGCGTCGAATGCAACTTGTTGCGAGTAAATCGGTTAAGGATAAGTACTTGAAAAATTAGTGACATTTTTTTTTGTGGGTGCGCACAGACACACACACATACACACACACACACACACACATACACACAGACATCACCTCAATTCGTCGAGCTGAGTCGATCGGTATATAACACTATGGGTCTCCGGGCCTTCTATAAAAAGTTTGTTTTTGGAGCGATCATATAGCCTTTACGTATACTTAGTATACGAGAAAGGCAAAAATATCCATTTATTTTCTTGCAGTCCAATTCACATGTTTGACCTATTTATGACAACTCAGCAGATGATAAGCTTTTGTAAGAACGTAACCTTTCTCCAGTCGCAAAGTTGCACACCATTGTAAGATTACGTTAATGACGGAGAGTTTGCCAAGCTTAAAATGTACACAATAAAATACGTTTGTATGAATTCTAACTACAGTGCCTTCCTGTTTTAGCAACAAAGCAAACATTGAGTGTACGAGAAAGTTATATATTCGCACCAAAAACAAACTTTATATAAAAGGACTGACACTTGTTCTCAATCGATTTGATCGCAGCAAATTGATTTGGATGGAGAATTTTGTACCATTACTATTGAAAATTGACCGGATCGAACTATGGGCTCAGAAAATATGGCCAAAATACATTATTGAATGTGTACAAGAACGCTTAGAATCAGTCTCTTTTTCTGATACTTATCTTTAACCGATCTGCTTGCAACTTGCAAATTGCGTTGAATAGGGATTAATTTTTATGAATGTAAATAAGGGATCCTATCCATCTACCAGTGCCAATCGACCCTTCCTGACAAAAATTGTGACTTGTTTTATTGTCTCATTTAATTCTTTGACTCGTTGAAGGTCAACTTTCCTACAGAACCCATATTCTATAAACCTGAAACGACTGAAGAAAAATTGGCCTAATTCCAATTCTAAATCGGGCGAATGTTAGGTCAAGTCTAGATCAACATTTGAAAAGGGCGTAACAGCCAAAATTTATTCCTTCTGATTCTTCGTCTACATATATAGCTAGATATGTGGAAGAAGAATCGAAAGGAATAAATTTTGGCTGTTCCGCCCTTTTCAAATGTTGGTCTAGAAGTGATCCTGCATGATCGTTTAAGGGTCACTCGCTTGCTGAACGGTTAAACAGCAACACTCACATTCCTGATATTCAATTTCTTTTCCTGACGTTAAGCATCAGTATAATCCGCAAGCTTGTGCTGAACAAGTATGAATGCGGCCAAGGGATATTCGACAACACTTATTTGAATATAAAGATTTTTTGTAGATTTTTCAGTTTTTTACAGTTCAAATCATAATCAAGTTCATCCAGAAAAAAAATAGCACACATTGAAATAAACTCTTCCAGTTTCCTGGACATACTGCTAACAAAATCCGTGGGTCGAATTTGCTGGATGTTAATGCGTCATCTGCCCTTCTACACGTAATTCCATGCACCAAAAGCAAGAAAAGGCTTAAAGCAAAGATCGAACAGTTAAATACGGCAACCTTATCTCATCACTTGCTTCTCATACTGTCAGACTGACAATTCACTTCTCGTTTTCATATAGCAGAGATCACCTAAACATACGCGTTATATTTCCCCACTTATTTGTAAGGACGTGGCCGAGGGTGCTGTTGATTAATGCAATATACAAGTACAACGAAATTTCCAACGTGAAAATGGTGAATTAATCCAGTCAGCCGAACAAATGATTCAATGTGGGATTTCATATATAAGTTCGAAAACGCCAGGCCAGTAAGTCCTTTACTTGCCCCAATTTATTCTAATAAATATAAAATCAATGTAAAATATGACATAGAATATTCAATAGCTTTTCAGAAACCCAAATCACGAAAAAAAATTTGGGCTTAAAAAAGTTGTCCATATAATCGAGGTAAAAAGTCCATATAATCGAAGTCCATATAATCGAGGGTCCATATAATCGAGGTATACCTGTATATCTATTCGGAAATTATTAAGCTGGCACTTTCAATTCTAATTTGAGTTATTCGTAAAATGAGACGAAGTTTTAAATACAGAAAAGGAAATTGGAATATATCAGTCATGCTAATTACAAATTATTATTAGAGCCTTTTAGGCTCTGTATCATTTGGAGAATTAAACTTAAAAGTGACAGTTCGAAAATTAGCACATAACCCAGTCATAAGAATGGCTGGTGCTACCCAGCAATTTCAATAAGACATCGATGCAAAATGATTCGATATCTGTCAAAAGTAATCTTGCTCTGCGAGCAGGGTTATTTGATAATTATTGAAATGTCACTTTTAAGTTTAATTTCAGTTTAATTCTCCAAATGAGACAGAGCCTTAATAATAATTTGTAATTAGCATGTCATGTCAGAAAAATAAAGTCTGTACAATAAAGAGAACAATGAAGTTTTCTTCTCAATTTATATCATCAATTAATAATTATTCTATTTACAATTTATATCTTTTATCAATATTCTGGACTGGACAGATGTCGAGGTTTCCGTGGCATGGAAACTTGCTCATAAAAAACTTCATAAATTTGTGTGGACCATTGACATTTGACTTACCCCCTCCCTAACTAAATATATTGGATTTCTCGAAAAAAAAAACTTTAAAAATAAGTTTCTTTAAAAATGTTGACCCGTTAATTCTGCGACAATATAGATTTTCATCAGAAGAAGAAGACATTCAATTTTTTTACAATATGTTAATATTGTCGGATACTTCAATGTCTAATATAATAGGCGTATTTGTAAACAGGCTTTATTGCGCTTATTAGCAGGTGACAATTTCTGTTTAAATTGAGCTAATGTCGCGTTAGTATTATCGGACAGTACATTGTCGTCAGGATTAGTGGATGTGTAAACGGGCCATCCCAAATCAAATATCAAAAGCGCTTTTGCTTCGCGTTGCTTATATTTACAAAGCGGAACTTTCGTCATGGAACGCTTTAAGGAAGCAGAAAAATGCTCGCGCAGAAATGCTCTTTTGATTTTGTTCCGATTGGCAGATAAAAGTGAAGTTAAAAACGAAGGATCATCATTCGATAAATTAATGATTGACGCGCTCTACGCAATGTTTATTGTGATAAAAATGGAAGAAAATGCTTTAAAATGAAAACCCTGCTTTGATTCTTACAATTGAAGTGATAAGAAAGCGTAAATTTTGATTCCAGTTTTGAATTTTTTCGAAACCTAACCTAACTTTTAATTGCCAATTGCGCTCTCTTCAACGAATCGCGCATGCGCTGTTTGAAGCGATTCTCGACAGGCACCAAACCGTGCACTGCCAGCGACGAACGCTTTGACTACCTATACATCGCCGATTGCGGTTACAGCAGATAATCCACACATACAAAATAATGCGTGTATGATGCATGACAAAGCGTTCTCGGCTGAAAGTTCCGTGTTGAATCGACATGTGGTGTCGGTGGGTCGGTTCGATATCGTAGAAAAAAATATAACGCGTCCCCATCGCAGCATTTGGTTGCCTCACATCAAATGGCGCCTATAAAAAAACATGCATGTTATCCGTTTATGTATCTAATAGTCAAATTTGCATGAAACATCTTTCAAATGCACATAATTCAAATACATGCTTGGATTAGAAAGACAAGAAATCTATCTAGAGTTTAAATGTTGGGGATAAAATTGCAACATGTGCATTGCACAGGTTGCACATGCGGACGCGACGCCTCTGCTGTTATATACTGTGGGGTCGTACACTAATTACGTAAGCACTTATGGGGGAAAGGGGGTCTGCCATACATGGGGAGAGGGGGATTGAAAAACCCAGAAAAAAATGCTTACGCAATTAGTGTACGGCCCCTGTATCATTATATGGTAAATCAATCGTTTATACTATTGTTCCAATGGTCCATTTTTATACGGGAATGGACATAAAATTTTCAATCATAGACGATGGATAACGTCTTACGGGAAGGACTCTGTCAAACCAAAATCAAAAAATTGGCAGCGTCGTGATCAACGATCGATTTTCGAGATTTTTATGTCAATCGAATCGAAAACTTGTTAATCATTGGAAACTGTTGAAAAATAAAGTGACCTAATTAATTATATTATTGTCTATCCGGAATAAACTTAGAACGCTTTTTATACCGAAGTTGGGTTTTTCTCCAGATACAGGCAAATAACCCAACTTCGGAAGTAGTGCGCTAGATTCGCCTAAAGATGCGCTAAACAACGCATCATTTAGTTTGACAGATAAAACTTCGGAAGAAAGTTCGGTTCGGAAGTCCCGACTTCCGAATTCTAAGTTGGTGCTACGCCGACAATATATTATCTAGTAGGGTAAATGTCCGTTTCTGGCCCACGAAGGAAGTGCTTGATAGCAGTGCCTGCTTAAATTTATCAAATGACAAAATGTACCGAACAAGCGAACAAGATTTTTTGGGAAAGTTGACCTTAAATGAGCCGAAGAATCAATGATTTTGATTTCATAGCATTTGTAAATGATTCTTAATGCTAGGTGAAACTCCGTTTTTGATATTTCTTTTAAAAAACACATTTCTAGCATGATTTTTGAAAACGACAAATGAGAGACTATATCATTACGCTCTCTTTCACTAATATCGAAGCTAGTTTTGCATTTCATACAACATTTCCACCTAAGCACGTTAGACAAAGCTATTTTCTTCTGATCCCTATGAAAAAATCCGATGTAAATGTCAGTATGGCTTCGTAATAATCGAAAGAGAAAGTAAACAAAGAGAGCCTCTCTTTTGGACTTATATCGTTTTCAAAAATCACGGTATGATTTTAAAGTCCTTTGTTTGGCGCTCCTAACTACCATGCGGAATGTTTTGCTTTGGTTTTTAGTCCGTTAACTTTATATTGTTTAATTAGAAAATCTAGCTTCAGGTAATTTTAAAATGTATATCCTTTATTCTTACTAGGTTTACAAAATATCGCATAACAGAACTGCTATGGCTCACAAATCTAAACAAATATGATGATGTTACTAGCTTTGAGGAAACGGTTCAAAATCCAGACGTGTTGCCTGTGTAATGCGAGTAAACGGCGGGATTTTTTGTTTTAGCTAAAATTTTGTAGATTTCAAATGAGAATTGAGAATTGAGCGGAGAATTGAGTGTCCACTACCAGGGGGGCTCCAATTTGAGCTTCTTTGTGTGGGGGACAGCGGAGGGTCACTCAAAAAATGGTTTACAATTATTCAAAATTTGCTGTTATAATACATATAACCATTTACTTATAGCAGCGACGTGCTTTTTCAATAAAATAAGTTTTCTTCAATCAATAAATTTAATTAGTCATAGAAAACTTGAACGTCATTTTTCTTGATTCAGCATTGTTGGCATTTCGGCCCAGAAAATTTGAACGTCATTTTTCTCGATTCAGCATTGTTGGCATTTCGGCCCTAATACAGATAAAGACTATTACGTTAAATTTTCAGAAAGATTACTTATTTGAAGAAAACTTACAGGATACTTTCATGCGAATAGGGGGAGTAGAGTGCGTTTATGGTGTCCATGCTTGATTATGGTACAAAATAAAAACGGACTTTCTAATATGGTTCGGTTTTGCTATGGTATTGAATAAAGCGGGTTGTTACCAATACTATGTACTAAAGTCACTACATATATGTATTAAAAAACTGGAATGAAATGAGCAGTTTATTTAATCGATAAACATGAAAAATAATTTGAAACACACATTAATTCACTTTGCAGTTTTACCACACTGTGGTATATTTGTATATCTGTGACTAGTTTATTTGTGGACGCAGTAGCGCCTGTGGAAAGTGTTTTTTTTTTTCAATATAAACGGTTCTGTTAAGAAAATTATTTGAGGCTTTTTTTAAACGATTCATTAATTCATACATTAAAAATATCAAAAATTTAGTACCTACGTAATATGTGTACGGCCCCATAAATAAAAAGTTGGTTAATATTTTTCCAGACAGACATTTGCCCAGATTGTCGAACTTAGTCGATTGCTGTATGGTACTATGGGTCTGGGCAATGGTACTATGGTGTGAAAGGCAATAAGCCTAAACGTTCGGAACGGTGTTGAGCTTAATTTTAAGATTAAAAACCATCTAAAAAATCTGAAGGGTTATGTACAAGACATGACCGCCCAACGTAAACTACGTAAAACAGTTTGGTGCATTGAGGAATGTAGTCATATTTTAAGATAATTCATTTGATTACTTATGTCACTGGTTTAGAACAAAATTACCATAACTTAAAATATAAAAATGTTGGATACCGTAGTCAGGGGTGACGTCCGAGCCCTCACCGACAGTCTGGAGGTCGGATAACAAAATCGTTCAAAAAGGTCACTTATAATTCAGTTTTATTGTTCTCAGATACATTAAATCTATTCTACAAGCCTTCTTTGTAGTTGAAACAGTGACCCATTCTCACCCCCATTTGACCCATTGTCACCCCGACGACGGTACGATAACTTAAAATTTTAACTTTAAAACCCCAAGTGGTAATAATGCTTTTCGCAATTCCAACTGTTGCATTCGACTTAGAGTAAAATTAGTAGGGATTCAGTTTCATTCCAAATTTTCGACCACTATTCTAGTTTATTTGTAGTAATATATATGTGGAAATATGGGAGTATGATTATTAAATAATACTATTCTGAAATAAAAAGTGTTACATGGGTATGATATCCCAAGCAGCACACGTTGAGCCAATCTTGTTGCAGTAACCTTAATGTGAGAGAATTCGGGCACATAGGGACACGGCAGGTATTTTCGTCTGTTCGTCATAGTCTCGAAAACCAATTAAAAAGACGCTTTTTTGTAAAACTCATACGTACCAAATCATAGGCTCAGGAGAAACGTTCTGCTATAGTGGAGTTCTAGCAAATGTACATTGCTTTCGTTGGTTTTAGCCACTACGACGATGGACGGAAATACCTGCCGTGTCCCTATAAGTTACTGTGATCGATGTGCAATATGTTTGTTGTTGGGGGTGAATACTGGTGAGTGCGTGTACCACGATTCAGCGATTTTACGACAGATGCGAGACGATACGCATCGGCCCTGGATCTTGCAAAGAATCTCTGCTCTGGCTACGGACAAACAGGTGCCTCTGTCCAATGGTAGTCAGAGCATCGAGTCATCACTGGTGGAAGAATACGAGCCTTGGACCTTTGGCAGAATCTCCGCCTTCTGTTATTTGGAGTGACGAGGAATAGTTGGCAAAGAAGGGATAGTCGTATTGTTGAGTCCGACAAAGAAGCGCGAGTCGATAAAACCCGGTTGCGCCAACTAGAAATCAACAAATACTAGCTATGTACCGTTTTGACTAAAATTCCGAACATGACTCATATTCCGAACTTATGCTTTTAAATGCCCATTTTAACTTTATTCGTGTAATTTTCTCCACAGGAGTTTGAATTCGTTTGTTATCTTGATTCTCAGTGCGGAAAACCAATGACAGTTTTAGTTTTTGGGCGCTAAAACGCCAGTGTTCGGAATATGAGTCATATTCGGGATTTGAGTCAGAACGGTACCAAAAACCAAGCCATTCGGTTGAGATGCGCCAGAGTAGTAAACGCTGCGGACGGGAATAGGGTATTTGTGCTATTTTATTACAAACTAACTCCCACTATCTGGCAGTGGCATTATGGATAACATATTCGTGCAACCATATTATTAATATAATTGCAAGAATCTTAGATCCGGGAGCTAGAAAGTAATAGTTCTATTGCAACCTATAGCCCGTTTCAATAAAGTATGCGTTCCGAAGCTATAGCCGTTTACAATAAGCCCCGCATGATTGTACCCACAGAGTATCTGAAGTGCATTCAAACTTCTTGAATTAAAATTGAGTTCTTTTGATTTTGGCGCATATTTAATAATAAAAATATAATTAACAATTTGCAGTTTATCATAAAATGGCTTACCATTTTCCTAAGTTATCTTTGAATCGAACATGTTTGTTCATTTGCATTGCGATTATCGCATTATGACATTGCATTGCCGTTGCTAACAATCGATCATCCTATTTTTGCACAAATTTGCGCTTGTATGTATATATCGCCGACTGCGGTCATTTCTCTGGTGCGAAGCACCGCACAAAAAGAAGAGCCCAAAAACCAACTACACTGAACAACGGCCGAATGAGACTCACGTTGCGAACGGGAAAAAAGGTGCTGCCAAAATGGTCCAATACCCTACTTTAACGTTGATAATCAAATGTTTCAATATAACTGGAAAATTGGTGGAGAGTTTCCGAGTCGATTGATATATAAATCTCAAAAATCCATCGAAAGATGAATGCGCTATTAACGTTCAAAATCTTACATGATTTCGTGACGGTCTCGGATTTGGAAATTTTCATTTGTCACCCTGTATCCGAGTCTTCCCCTTAGACGTAGTTTACGTCAAAAAACCCTGTAGTGGCATGCATGCAGATTGAAGGGGCCCTCCTTAGCCGTGTGGTAAGACGCGCGGCTACAAAGCAAGACCATGCTGAGGGTGGCTGGGTTCGATTCCCGGTGCCGGTCTAGGCAATTTTCGGATTGGAAATTGTCTCGACTTCCCTGGGCATAAAGTATCATCGTGCTAGCCTCATGATATACGAATGCAAAAATGGTAACCTGGCTTAGAAACCTCGCAGTTAATAACTGTGGAAGTGCTCAATGAACACTAAGCTGCGAGGCGGCTCTGTCCCAGTGTGGGAATGTAATGCCAATAAGAAGAAGTGGCATGCACCACTCGGTGATATAGCCGAACCCTCTGGAAGGGCTCTCAGTATAGACTGAGTACATTGCGTAGGATAGGGTCCAATGATGTACTGAGTGCTTAAATAAAAACAGTTGATTTATGACCATGAACTGAAACAGTCGTTTTATTATTACGTATAGAATTGCGTGTTATTACAAACCAAAAGAAAAACGTTGCGAATCGTGCACTTTAATATAACTTTCAGTTCATTCATAGTTAATTGCCTATATTCCGGGTCATGAGCCACCCGGATGGTGAACTCGAGTAGCAATCTCTCTTCGCTTATGTGGTCGGATTGGGATCTGACGACCAACTGGCACAACCACACACAATCCTACTTCATCGAGCGCAGTTGCTGATGAAACAAGTGTCTAGGATCCAGACAATACTAAATACTCATCCAATTTGGTTGGCATTTGTATAAACAATACATGAGAGAAAATTAGTTCTGAAAATAGGAAGGAAGTAGTTACTCACCAATACATTTTTGACCCTTCCTTCGGAAGTGTCTATAATTTCACTTTGTATGTGTTACGTAGGTAATACGTAATAATCTATCAAGAAGTCTCGTGAATTATTAAATAAAATGTATGGTATTTGAAACAAATTCACTTTGATATTGAAAATATAATTAAAACAAACGATATGATATGGACAGTGGAAGCTAGATAGCAAATGTGAGCATATTTTGAGGTATATGGACATTAGGATTACAATATATGCAACCAGCGTTACGACAGTTACTAACCATGTCACAATCGCTACTCAATCCGACGAGCGCCTTATAGATAGGCAGCATGAAGTACAGTGCGTTATCATTCGTTGAATTGTCACTCAACCCATGACATCCGCCTTTGGGTAGACAATTATTTTGTCACTTTCACGGTAAATCGCTGTTTTATCTCGTTTTAAATACTGGAGTTTGTCAAAAATATCCTTATAACTAAGGAAGGGTCAAAATCTCACTGCAGGTGGATTAATCTGGGTTTTTTTGTTAAATATCTTGGCTGTGCATATGCACAGCATATGTTTCGAAATGGACAAATTGATATGAAATTTGCGAAAAAGAATCCACGTGTCTTGGAGGGACTCGAACCCTCAACCTCCTACTCTCTAGATAGGCGTGATAACCCCTACACAACAAGACCACTTAAAGGTCACGTTTGCGGAAAAGCCATCAGAATCCGAGTACCAACCTCCACCGCGGTTAGCTCTCTTTTTTGCAAATTGAATATCTTTCGGATGCTTGATTTGCCCAATCTCCACATGTGCTTTACTGTTGTATATCCACAGTCAAGCGAGTGCATATTGTTTATTAAACGAGAGGATCGCACTCCATGCCCCCCAGTAACGGACTGGGCGGGACGGTATAGAATACGAATTCAATCGCACTCTGCTATGCCAAAGGCTTGCTTGGCTAAAGCATTTGATGAGTTTGATTGCCTTTACGTAAGCGGTCGCGTGTACTCAGACGACTAATGACGGTGAAAGACCGACACTTGATTACAATTACAGTCAAACCTCCATGAGTCGATATTGAAGGGACCATCGACTCATGGAAAAATCGAGATGTGGAGTAGCAAAACCTTGGAAAGCTCTTTGGAGGGACCATCACAGTAACCCAGAAAATATTTTTTAGTATGGAATAATTTGCTTCCATGAGTCGATATCGAGTCATAGAACATCGACTCATGGAGGTTTGACTGTAATTGTATATTATTCGGCAACTCGGCCGTACGAAAACCATTTTTTTGTTAAATATCTTGGCTGTGCATATGCACATGTGGAGATTGGGCAAATCAAGCATCCGAAAGATATTCAATTTGCAAAAAAGAGAGCTAACTGCGGTGGAGGTTGGTACTCGGATTCTGATGGCTTTTCCGCAAACGTGACCTTTAAGTGATCTTGTTGTGTAGGGGTTATCACGCCTATCTAGAGAGTAGGAGGTTGAGGGTTCGAGTCCCTCCAAGACACGTGGATTCTTTTTTGTAAATTTCATATCAATTTGTCCATTTCGAAACATATGCTGTGCATATGCACAGCCAAGATATTTAACAAAAAAATGGTTTTCGTACGGCCGAGTTACCGAATAATATGCAATTAATTGTTTTTTTTACTAAATCCATCACATGTACGAGTAGCCATGAAACATTAATTTTGAGAAGCCATGAAACATTTAATCGAGTATAGTTGCCTCCAGCAGTAATGTATCTTAGTAATAAGTTCGGCAAGAATTAGTATATTAATATGTATTGTATTTCAGTATTCCGCCCCCGGTTGTATGGGCCCAACGAAATGATGTTCTGTATTTGACGCTAAACGTTGAGTGTCCGGATCCTACTTTTAAGTGAGTATATAAATTCCAGCTAATTTTACCATTAGCTGAAAAAAATAATCCATTTATCCGTAGGTTTACAGAGGACTCAATGTATTTCAAAGGAGTCTGCCTGCCGGAAAAGAAAACGCATGAAGTCACCGTCAACTTCTACAGCAAAATTAATCCGGACAAAGTAGTCAGTAAAAACAGTCGGTGCATCGAATTCGTTATCACCAAAGCTGATACGAAGGCATCCTACTGGCCAAAGCTGACGAGCGACAAAACCAAACCCCACTGGCTCAAAGTTGATTTCAACCGGTGGAAGGACGAGGGCTCGGACGACGAGATGAGTAAGTACCTTCGTTATTTCATACGCTTATCAACTTATTGCAGTTTGTTGCACATATCGATTTGATGTTTGAGCTTCTAATAATAATAGAGCCGATCCATGATCTCCAGAATTGGGAAATCGAGCTGCTTATTGATTCTTCATTGTTTTATGCTTCCAGATGAAGGCGATAATGCAATGTCTTTGGAAGATATGTTGCGGATGAAGAACGATAGTAAACTCTCTTTTGACGATTTCGAAGACGATCAGGAAGATTCGGATGACGAAGCAATGCCTGGTTTAACCGAGGACAAGGACGACAAGGATAATGAGGAGAAGAAGTAATGGGGATATCCTTTTTGTACGCTTCGTTCGCTATTGAAAGGAAAACAAGAAAAAAGAACAATGCCAAGCAGTCAGAAATAACCATTGAAGTGTGTAATTTTATTTAAGATGTAAGGAGGTATAAAAACATAAACAAAAATTAGACTGTTAAGATACGTTTGAGAGCGTTGCGTTCTGCAATTTAAATTAGTAGAGGGAAAGGATTTTCAAATAAGGAACAAACTAGGAGATTGTAAGTCTCTACAAAATACAACAGAATACAATAACGGGGAAGGTCCGTTGTGAATCTTACATCCATTCGTTCTCTCATTTGCCTTGGTTTAGTTTTCTGTTTTATTCTAAATAAGAAAATAAACACATTAAAATATCAAATCAATTATTTTTTTATGTGCTTCTGAAAGAACTTCATTGATATCCAGGAATACTCATGAGGATCTATTGCCTTAATCGCCTGATCCCCCTTGGAAAGGCAAAATACATAAAGGTCGTACACCAATTACGTAAGCACATATGGAGGGAGGGTGATCTGCCATTTTCTTACGTTCCAAATAAATAAAAAAAAAATTTGTATGGGAAAAATCTTACATGGGGGGAGGGGGAGTGAAAAACCCAGAAAAATGTTTACGTAGTTAGTGTACGACCGCTATGTAGTAGGTAATTCTCATCTGATTTCCTCACAAATGGATTCAAAAGAAACCCTTCCGATCTTCATGGGATTTTCTATCCATATGGGACTGATATGCGATTAAAAGCAGTGTATTATTCAGAGAAACGTTGCAAGAAATAGTAGTGTATGCAACCAGTTGCCAAAAGATGATTCATTAAGTGAAAAACCGGCCTACTTTTCCAAATCAATGAAATGGGTGCTTTGATGACCATTATGCAACTCAAATAATTTGCATAAAATTCATTATCGAACTCATTTGAGTTCTATACTGAAAAACCAACATCAGAGGCGGATTAGGGGACTCCCAACTTGTTATTCAAGGCAAGTTCATCTCTTATCGACATTCATCACCTGATGCCGATTCAAATTTCAGCATCACCCATCATCTCTCAACCTCTGCTGGTTGGTCGCCTACAATTACTTCAAGCTTCCGATTCGCGCCAAGCCAAACTTCTGTTATCTCTGCTAACATCCATTCGGAATTGAGTCCGAGTTTCATCGAACGAACAGGATCGCCGCATTTGCAAGAATCAATTACCATTTCTCCACCGCATCGTCAAGTCTCTGCTATGCATTCATCTAGTTCTCATCCGGGACGCACTTTTGACACCAGCTGTGAGGAAGCCTCTACTATTCCACTCAACGCAGTCGAGCCATTCCAGCCAGCGACCAGCAGCCGTCCCGGCCCTGCGTGTGAGTTGGGAGACGAGGTCTTCCGGACACCAACTTTCGTCAAGTATGATCAGCCATCATCTCTGTCTCCGTATGAAAGTTTCCCGATTTCCAGCGAATCCACCCGAATGTGCCTACAAGCATCACACAGTACTTCCGGACCTCATCATCCAGCCGCTGCAACCCAGTCCTCAAATTGTTCACCGGGACGCACAATCGATACTAGCTGTAAGGAAGCCCCTATTCCTCTCAGCGCAGTCAAGCTTCCGCTGCCAGCGACCAGCAGCCGTCCCGGTCCTGCGTCTGAGTTGGGAGACAGGGTCTTCCGAAATCCTATAACTGGCAAGTACAATCGGTTACCAGTATCTTCTGTACCTGAGAGCATTCCGATTTCCAGTATTGCTACACCATCTCCACGCCAGTTGTACTCCGGATGTTTCCAGTGATAGGCGTGCGGTTCCAGAATCTTCGAATGTCTTGATATACTACCAGAACGTTGGCGGGATCAATAGTTCTCTTGCCGATTATCATTTGGCCCTTAGCGATGGCTGCTACGACGTCTATGCCTTCACCGAAACCTGGCTCAACAATAATACCACCGTAAATCAACTCTTCGACGAATCATACTGCGTTTATCGGCCAGATAGGTCATCTTCTAACAGTTACAAAAACACTGGAGGGGGTGTTCTGTTAGCTGCAGAGATGCATTCTGAACAGAACATGGACCAAGAGCGTGCCTTAGTGTTCTTAGTTTTGAACTCTAAACACAGTTCAGTGTGCACTGGGTTGGTACGCAAGCAAAGCAATCATGGTAACATGGAAACTATGCAAAAACATACGAGCATGCTTGATATCTATCCGTTAGATGCCCACGTGTTCCATTACTAGCCGAAAAATGTGTAGCATGCCGTCGCTCGAATTTGTTTTCCTAGGATACAAGTTGCTATGTTAGAGCAGTGCTCTTGAACAGTGTGCAGTGTTCAGAACGTTTTCAACACGAACACGCGTTCTCGTGTTCAGATGCATTTCTGGTTAGCTGTTCGCTCCTGCTTCAAATCTCGCTTAATGAGTCCTCCTGAAAATTCTTCGGTTGAGAAATTGTGGGTCGCTGTAACTACTGCTGATGCCGCTCTATTCATCTGCGTTCTTTACATCCCTCCCGATCGAATCAAGGATACGGAGTTGATCGACAGTCACCTCGCTGCGCTTAACTGGGTGGTCTCGCAATTAGGACCAAGGGACAAAATGATTATCCTCGGTGACCTCAACTTGAGCACAATCAATTGGCAGCGCCATAAAACGGGATTTCTCTTCCCGATTGCATCGCGATCCCATCGCGTACTAGGCTTAAACTGATATGGTTGCTCGAGGCAACGATGGAGTTACAGGGGTATCCTCGAGTCCATGGGAAATGCGCTGAGAGTTATGCTACGTTTTGACAGGGCAAGTGAGTTGAACAACTCAGTTGGATTCAACTGACTTGCCAAAAGTTGAACATGTTCAACTTTCTTTTCGTTCAAGTGAATTGAATTAAGGTGTTTACATGTTCAGTTCGCGTTCAATTCAAGCGACTTGCTCAATTCACTTGTCTTGTCTAAACGTAGCATTATGGCAAGGTGATGGTGATAGTCTTTCGTGCCTGCTTTCCAACATTGCGTTGGAGGAAGTAATACGAAAGGAAGAGATTGACACATGTTAGGGAAGATCCATTAATTACGTAACGCAAAAATGGGCCATGACCCATGTCACACTTTTTGTATGAATCATTCAAATTTTTTGTATGGATTGTCACACCTCGGGCAACCCCCCTCCCCTCTCTGAGCGTTACGTAATTTATGGATGCTCCCTTGGACATTTTCACGAAGTCCGTTTGGTTTCCCCGACGACATTGATATTACGGCACGTAACTTTGGGAAGATGGAAGAAACCTACATCAGACTAAAAAGGGAAACAAAGTGGATCGGACTTCTCATCAATACGTCGAAGACGAGCCGGTGACAAGCGCGGTGTCATCATCATCAATAGACATAGCCCGCTGTTATCATTGAAAGGCAGTATGAAAAAAAATTATAGCCCAGGACATCCTGGCTACGATCTGGCGATGGACTAAACAATAGGATGTCGTAGTAGCTTGGTCGAAGACTAATGTACATGCTATAGGAAGAGGCTCGAGAGAGGACCAAGTTTTCCATGCACTACGAGTTTGTATCGGTGGTGAGGAAATCGAGGTGGTTGAACAATTCGTGTACTTGGGCTCACTGGTGACCTCCAATAAAGATAATACCAGAGAAATTCGGAGACACATCGTGGCATTAAACTGTACGCGCTTAAAATCAATAACACAGAGATATCTTTGCTTCACACAAAACGGACCTAATGCAGAACATCGCCTTGATGAGCGACAGTTACACAGCCACAAAAATAGCTCGTGTGGTTTTATTGAAGCTTGGATTTCAATATTTTCAACAGTATTTGGTTCCTCATGAAACAGGGAATCTGTACAAACGTTTACATGTTGAAAATGACCGTTATCACGACCGAACGAGGCATTTTTGTTCCTGTGTAACTGTCGCTCATCTAGGTGATATTCTGCATTATGCTACGTTTTGACAGGGCAAGTGAATTGAACAACTCAGTTGAATTCAATTGACTTGCCAAAAGTTGAACATGTTCAACTATCTTTTCGTTCATGTGAATTGAATTAAGATGTTTACACGTTCCATTCGCGTTCGATTCAAGCGACTTGCTCAATTCACTTGCCTTGTCTAAACGTAGCATTAGGTCCGTTTTGTGTGAAGCAAACACATCTCTGTGTTATTGATTTTAAGCGTGTACGTTTTGTGTGAAGCAAACACATCTCTGTGTTATTGATTTTAAGCGTGTACGTACTTTGGACTCCACAAGACGCTCCGATCGAATAGAGTTCATCGCCCTACAAAACTGACTATCTACAGAACGCTCATTAGACCGGTACAGTGAACGTTCACTAATTGGGTTTTTCTAGTTGGGGCGCTTTTTAGTTGGGGCGAAACCCAATTAAAAGGCAGCTGAACGTCACAATTTGATGTCAAAAACGCGTACACGTTTTGTTTCTGTGTTTGGCGGGATTGATATTTTCTGACGCGTAAAATTTTCCTTTGTTCAATGCAAAAAGTAAACAACATTAACGCTCGTCAAAACACCCTGTGGTAGTGCTATATATATTCCAATACATATGAGAAGCTTCCAACTTCCAGTGCGGTTCATGACTCTCTGTCAGGAGAGTCGAGTCAGTCTTCATATGTGCGTCGTTCGGTCTACTCGTCCAGTCGGCTACGTGACGGAGAATTAGTACAATCTATTCGGCTACCACAAGATGGTGCACGAATCTAAAGCAGTGCCAATAAAAGTAGTGTTTGATCTATCTTGTTTCTCGACGATATAATAAGATTATTGGTTGCAAAACCGTCCAAGGTAATAAAGCGAAGGCAGTGTCACATTTCAGTGAGATTTATTAGATTAGTATTTATTATGAATAAATAAAGTAGAAAAATGTGCCGTTATCATATCACAGTTTATTGAAGAAAAAAAAACTGAAAATGAAAAGTACTAGGAATGGCGTCATTACGAAAATAAATCCAATATTTGAAAAAAAAAGTCTAGAGTACAAAGACGCTTGTACGGCTTCATTTTGAAAAAAAGGTTTAGTGAATGTGCTTCGTGAAGGTGTAAAAATGATTATTAGTTTTGGCGCTATATGTTGCTGCATTCTCGGTTATGGATTACGTCGGAGAAAGGAAAAAAACCTGGAAGGAAAGTAACAGTGAAAACATAAAGCGGCATTAAATGTTAGTAGAAATCCGCCATTTTGTGAAAACCTAAACGTAGTGACTGGCTACCACTAATACTAGGCCAATCGTGTACTGTATTTGTGAGTAAATGTATATCATCGGAAGAAATGAAAAAAAAAAAAACTGCTAAAATCTGACAAAAGTGAGCATAAGGAAAATGGATTAACTGTTGTAGTAGGTGTGTGAGTGTTAAAATCTAGGAATGTGTAGAGAAAATTTTCTCGCATGACAAGTCGAGAGAGAGAATATTTTTAACAAGTGCTCACGGTAGCAATGCGGTAATGTGTGTGTTCATTTTTTTTAAATTTCAACTAATACCACAAATTACCTACGGAGGAAAAAAAAGAAATGGTAAGTGTATGACAATACTTTATAGCATTTCTATCGTGGAATGAAGCCACTCACATAAGAAGGTACGCCTGAATTCCTTTGGGCAATTCCTGTATAACATCGCTGAAGATCCATGTGGAGAGAGCAGGTAGGTGATGCGCTATATTTTTATCTTTTCAACGAGAACGGATTATAACGGAAAAAAAAGGTGCGTCGCATATTAAATAATAATCTGTTGAAAGTGTAGTGGTAAACAGTTATGATGGTAGATGCAAAAGAATTTGAGAGTAGCATAGAGCAAAGCTCAAATGAGCTGGATGTGTTAAATTTATTATCTTTGAATAGATATGGAATCGTTTGAGGTATTGACCTTGTGCCAGACCAAAATAAAAAGTTATTCACTCTTGTATGCTGTGATGCCTGCAGGAGACAGAAAAAAAATTGTTTTGTAATATTTACAGAACACAGCCGCTCTTCAATGTTGCGGGTATGGTACAAACAAATGTTTGTAGTTCGCTCTTGGATGTTGCGATGTCTGCAGATAACAAATGAGCCGCTCTTCAATGTCGCGGGTATGGTAAAAATAAACAAATGTTTTTAGAATCGCTCTTGGATGTTGCGATGTGAAAAAAAAAGGAAAGGAAAATCGCTCTTGGATGTTGCGATACGAGAGTGCAAGAATGAATGTAGCTCAACATTATACAAGGAGAAAACGGTGTACTACAAATAAAGTGATACTTGGAGATAACAGGAAAAAAAACGAATGGATCCAAACATTTTTTTTTAGGTTTTGTTTATTTTTTTCAAATTTTTTGATATGTTTCAAATGTCTCACAGCGCTTACAATATAACAACAAAATTCATTTATCAAAAGTGACGATGATCTAAATAAACATTGATATGAAAACGAGCACATTTATAAAAGAAAGTACATAACATTAACAATGATTTTATTTTGTTTTGTTTTTTTTTTATATATATACATAATTTGTGGTTAGATCCAACAAAATGGAAAACGGATCACATGAGAGTATCCTGAACGAATCGATTGTCCAAAACAAGGTATCATTCTTCAACCCGGCGGCATATAATTTGCCACAATTCAAGTATAAGCATTTACCCCAGTCTGAAATTAGACATGCTTGGAGCTCATGGATCCGGTGGTTCGAAACCATTATGGCAGCTGCACATTACAGATGGTCATGGTCGTAAGATGCAGCTGCTTGCAATGGGCGGCCTGGAACTGCAAAGTGCATACTATGGCATACCAGGATGCGCAGAAGATGATGCAGATCCCCTGACAGATCCTTATGTGTCCATCAAGGAGAAATTGACACAGTACTTTTCACCGAAACACCATGACACCTTTGAAAGATTTCTGTTCTGGTCCATGGTTCCGGATGATCATGAACCAATAGAAAAATTTGCGCAGAGAGTACAACAGAAGGCAGAAAAGTGTTCATTCGGCAAATCTGAGATAGAGAGCAGGCAAATCGCAATCATGGATAAAATCATCCAGTATGCAACCGACGACCTAAGGCAAAAGCTTTTGGAGAAGGAACAGTTAGCTCTTGATGAAGCCTTGAAGACCATTAATGCTTACCAATCAGTTAGGTATCAAGCATCAAAGATGAATACTAAGCAAGGCTCTGCTTTCCATCAACATGAAATGGTCAACCGACTATATCAAAACTCAAAAAAACCATTGATACCCGACAGCAAACCGAGATGTTTGCGTTGCGGTTACATTCGCCACAGAGAAGCAGAGCAGTGTCCGGCTCTGGGAAAAACCTGTCTTCGATGCAATAAACCCGGTCACTTTCAATCCGTCTGTAAAACAAAAAGCTATACAGTCAACTCTGTAAGTATATTTAGGTGTTAGGTGATTATGATTCTAATAAATTAAATATACAAATTTTATGTAGGGAAATTTTGATCGCAAACGTAAGGCAGTTATCTCGAACAACCAAGGGCCTTCTCGCCCGGCAAAATTTAGACCGGTTTTCAACATTGACGAGCAAAGGGAAGAAACAAAACGCGAAGATCATGCTGTGTATAACGTCGGTGGCTCCGATGAAGTAATAACGTGCAACGTAGGAGGCGTTGACATAAAAATGCTCATAGATTCGGGGTCTAAGCATAACCTCATAGACGACACGACATGGCAGCTAATGAAGCTTCGTGATGTGAAGAGCTTTAATGAAAGGTTCGATCATGAAAAACGATTTCTGGCATACGGACGCGTTCCTCTTAAACTTGTAACAGTATTCGATGCGGATCTGGAGATTGAGGATGGAGATCGAAGGCTGAAAACAACTGCGACATTCTATGTCATCGGTAAGGGCCAGCAACCCCTTTTGGGAAAAACAACTGCTCAGAAGATCGGAGTTCTCAAAGTAGGGCTACCTAGTACACAATACAGTTCTATTCATAGAATAGAAATGAGCAAAGAGCCTTTTCCGAAAATGAAAGGAATAAAACTAACCCTACCTATCGACAGAACGATTCCGCCGGTTATACAACCACTTCGCCGATGCCCAATCCCGCTTTTGCAGCAAGTCGAATCAAAATTAGACGAGTTGTTGCGATTGGACATAATAGAGAAAGTTATGCGTCCAACATCGTGGGTTTCTCCTTTAGTCCCAATATTAAAAGACAACGGCGAACTTCGGTTGTGTGTTGACATGAGAAGGGCTAATCAAGCAATACATCGTCTAAATCACCCACTTCCTATCTTCGATGATTTGCTTCCAAAATTCAGAAACGCGAAATTTTTCACCACATTGGATATAAAACAAGCATTTCATCAAGTGGAGCTAACAGAGGATTGTCGAGATATAACCACTTTTATAACCAATTGGGGCCTCTTCCGATATAAAAGACTCCTGTTTGGAGTTAACTGTGCACCGGAGTTGTTTCAAAATTTAATGGAGAGCATACTCGCTGAATGTCCGAACACAGTAGTATTCATCGACGATATAATGACTTTCGGGTCAACGGAGGAGGAACATGATGCTGAGGTGAAGAAAACTTTGAATACTCTCAAACGCTACGGAATTCTTCTAAATGATCACAAATGTAAGTTTAAACAAACGCAGACAGCGTTTTTGGGACACATTTTGACGTCGGAGGGAATCGCGCCTGCCGAAGAAAAAGTAAAATCGATTCTGCAGTTCAGGTCACCCCAAACTAAAGAGGAGTTACGGAGTTTTCTCGGTCTGGTCACCTACGTTTCCCGGTTTATACCAAATCTAGCAACAGTCAATCATCCACTGAGGGAATTGTTGAAGCAGGAGTCATCGTTTGATTGGAAATCAGTGCATCAAGAGGCATTTGATCAGCTCAAGAAAATGATTGGATCCGTTGATAACTTGGGGTATTACGACCCTAACGACCGGACTCTTTTGATCACTGATGCATCTGGGGTCGGTCTGGGAGCAGTATAGCTTTAATTCAAGGAAAATCGGCCAAGAGTGATCAGTTATGCCTCAAAGTCTGTCCGAAACGGGAAAAAAGTATCCGCCGATAGAAAAACAAGCGCTGGGCATTGTTTGGGGAATAGAACGTTTTAAAACCTATCTGCTTGGAATTTACTTTGAACTAGAAACTGATCACAAACCACTAGAAACACTTTTCACTGCTACATCTCGACCGACTGCTAGAATCGAGCGTTGGATGCTTCGGGTACAGGCATTTAAGTTCAAGGTCGTCTACCGTAAGGGATCGGCAAATCTTGCGGATAGTCTTTCCAGGTTAGGAGAAATGTCCACGATAACCAATGGACAGATGAAAGCGAAGTATTCATCAGGCGTATTTCTGTTCAAGCGTTGGCTGTTTTGCAAAATAACGTTTCTCGAGAGGATTTCGACCCTGACACTGAAATCATCATCAGAACCATCCAAGAAGCGGCCGCCGTTGATATAGAAGAGGTTATGCGAGCTACTGTAGAAGATCCTGAAATGCAGAAACTGACGTTGAGTATAAAGAATGAGTCCTGGAACAACGAAGACATGAAAGCGTATGCTCCATTCCGCCATGAGTATACTTACGTGAATTCACTGATTCTGCGGGGTGCTAAGCTGGTCATACCAAAGAGCCTGCGGCAAAGGACGCTGAATTTGGCGCACGAAGGACATCCAGGCCAACCGTTGATGAAACGGCGTTTACGTGAACGGTGCTGGAGGCCAGGCATAGATCAAGCAACTGTTAATATTTGCGAAACTTGTAAAGGATGTCGCCTAGTTCAGATTCCTAACCCTCCCGAACCGATGATGCGAAGACCGTTACCAGATCGTCCGTGGGTTGACATTGCCATCGACTTTCTTGGCCCCATGCCGTCATCCGAATATATTTTAGTAGTCATTGACTATTATAGTCGATATATGGAGCTGGAAGTTATGAGCAGAATAACTGCTACGGATACGATCAAGCGGTTGAAGCGAATCTTTCGTACATGGGGATCACCAAGGACTATAACGTTGGACAACGCAAAACAATTTGTTTCTTCTGAGCTAGACGAATTCTGCAAAACAAACGGTATTCATTTGAACCACACTACCCCCTACTGGCCGCAAGCCAATGGGGAAGTAGAGCGTCAAAACAGATCGCTTCTTAAACGAATGAAAATTGCCAATGCTTTATACAACGACTGGAAGGCCGAACTGCATAACTATTTGGAGTTGTATAACAATACTCCACACTCAGTTACGGAAAATCACCGAGTGAACTTTTGCAGAATAGAAAATTGCGATCCAAATTGCCCTGTAGCGACGATTTGGACACTATACCACCAAGCACAGACTTCAGAGATCGTGATCTTGAGAACAAAATGCGTGAAAAAACGGGAAGATAGGAAGAGAAAAGCAAGATCAAGCGACATTTCCATTGGAGACACAGTGTTAATGAAGAACCTTTGCCCAACAAATAAACTATCCACAAGTTTCCTTAGCGAGAAATTCGTTGTGATAGACAGAACAGGATCGAACGTAAGAATTCAATCGAAGGACACTGGTAAGATTTACGACCGTAATACAGCACACTTAAAAGTCGTTAATGATCCAGTGGCAAATGAACTTGACGGAGAAGAGCATCCTGAGCTAACGATGTACCCTGACGACGGTTGTGATCAACAATCGTCGAACAAGACGATTCCAGTTCCAGGTTCGAACGCGGATTCAAACGGACGATTGCCGTCCGCTGTAATGCCCAGACGGTCAGGCAGAGCACCGAAACCCAAGCTTGTGTTTAGCCCACGTCGATAAGTATACACTTTCAAAATGTAAGTATTCATTAGTTTTACATTAAAATAAAGATTTCAAAATGAGAAAAAGAAATGTTCTGGAAAAGGGGATGTGGTAGTGCTATATATATTCCAATACATATGAGAAGCTTCCAACTTCCAGTGCGGTTCATGATTCTCTCTGTCAGGAGAGTCGAGTCAGTCTTCATATGTGCGTCGTTCGGTCTACTCGTCCAGTCGGCTACGTGACGGAGAATCATTACAATCTATTCGGCTACCACACACCCCAATTAGCGAACGGCATTCGCTAAGTTGTGGTGAGGTCGTGCCCCAATTAGCGAACGATCACCGTAGATCTCTACGGACACGAGACTGCATCAGCTGTTGGGAGTACCATCCATCGTTCACACCGCAAAAATCGGACGACTGCGGTGGGCCGGGCACGAATCCAGAATGCCGAACAGTAATCCAGTGAAAATGGTTCTTGACAGCCATCCGACGTGCACAAGAAGACGAAGTGCGTAGCGAGCAAGACCCACCAGATGGAATACGATTTTTGGACCCTCCGCAGACTGCGTAGTTAGTGACGTAGCCATAGACTGAGCTGAATGGAGAAGACTTTTATGCACTTTACAGGCCATTTTGGCCTTGTTAAAGAGTAACTTGATACCAAGGCGCATACATTCAATTTTCTTTCTCCACTTTTAACACGTAATAAAACTCATAATCTAAATAGGCTCATTTAAAATATCACGCGAGTTTTTTTTACGTTTTTATTTAGCAGTGGGGCATCTGACAAAACCGTTGATCAAATCGAAGCATTTTTCGAAGCTTTCGCTTTCGATGCATCAACATCAACCGTTGACTTTTGACAGTTCGCCGCTCATCGTGCTTGCATGCGTGTGTGGGTCGTTTTCGTCTTCGATTCGGCCGCCAGACCAGAAGGAAAAGAAAGATCCGAGCGAGCGCAGCAAAAGGTGCGGAAAAAATTGTCTTGTGTTATTGTTTCATGGACGCGAAGTGTGAAAGTGGAAAATTGTCACCGTTGATATTGTGTGTTGAAAGCGCGAGTTAAGTGTTGAATTTGTGCACAATTTGTCACTTAATGTGTGGTGTTTGTTCGGTGGCCGTTGAAAATTGTAAGTATGAACGTTAAACGGTGGAAAATTGCATTTTTCCTAACAGTCGTCCACCCGGATGGGGCTACGGGCTGTTGTAAAAATGTCTACTTGGATCGGCGAAGACGATGATGGCTGCTGGGGCTGATGCTGCTGGAATGTAGTCGATGAGCAACGATTTGATTGATTGAAAGCCGCAGCACAATAGAAGTTTAGTGTTGGGTTTTGCATGGACTGCTGCCACTGTTACGAACATTTTCTTACGCGGCACGGTGCGAAAATCCAGAGCAAGATGCGTTAAATTTAGTATGCAGTCGGTTTATTTTTGGTCAAACTTTCTAATTTTCGTATCTACCGAATCCGCTGCACAGAGTGCAATAGTGCAAGAGTGCGTTTCGTGATCAAGGGGCACGTCGCTTTTCTCTTCTTAATCATAGAGTGCTTCATTTTCTTTTCGTTGCTTCTATTCACGAATTCGAGAGGTAAAAAGAAGACTTGCAATTGTGAGATTCATCAAAACTCTTCATGGTAAAGCGTAGGGCGGCGATTTCAAGATACAATTTGAATTATACCACGGAGGAATTAGGAGCATCTCCCAATCGCATGTCTTTATCTGTTTACCTCTTAGATTCGTTAATTCCAATTTTGCTATTCAGTTCAATTTGTGGGAAAACAAAATTAAGGAACGAATTCGAAAGTGTTAGCAGATACTCCCATTAGAGACCATCTTATATGTGCACTACGTAGGTCACAGTACGCTGGGTCTTAAGACATGATTGTACGAATGAAACGATAACAAAAAAGTGAAATTACGGTAAATAGTGCGAAAGTGAACGAAGAAAAATGCACAAGGAAACAATAGCAATGGAAAAGAGCCCCAGACACTCATAACCTTGTTTCCTGGTGCTTCAACTCTATAATGATGAATGTTTATTCGAAATATCGATTTTTCATGTCGGTGTTGTTTTTTTCCTGATGATGATTTTGTCTTATTCGTCATAATAGGCTCTGTCGTGGTAGATGATAGATATTTTAGTTTAGGTTTGATGGCAAGTTAGAACGAAAAAAGTTTTAATGGGCATTCTAATAATATCTAATAGTATAGTAATAACTGAGAAGTATTTTTATTTCTCACTTGCACTTTTGCTGGAAGTTCCGATGATCCATTGTGGTATGCACAACACTTGAGTTCAGAATAATATCAGCGGATGCAGATTTTCATGAAAAAATGATCAACTTAGACATGGGTTGGAGTAACAATAGTGGAGGTATTAGTAGATCCACAGAAGAATTTTTTTAATCGATTTTTAAAAAATACGAAATTCTCAGTTTTAGTATCTTAGCCAATATACTAATAAAGTTGCTTACAAAAATGAGATTTTGTTATTTTAACATAAACAACTACCTAAAATTGCTTGCACAACGATGGGTACACTGTTCCTTTAGTGGTGTTTAAAAATTCATTTTGATTCCCATAGTGACGCTATCCAGTAGCCTTGCGAGCAAAGACGTAGGATTGCCAATCCGGAGATTCTCGGTCAGGTCCAGGATGGTTTCGGGTTGGAAACATTCTCGACTCCCTGGACATAGTGTATCCATTGTTCTTGCCACACAAGATACATACTCATGCAATGACGGGCATAGAAAAGCTTTAGATTAATAATCGAGGAAATGGTAATAGAATACTAAGTTGAAAAGCAGGCCATGTTCTAGTTTAAATGTAGAGCCATTGAAGAAGAAGAAGAAGTGGTACTATCCAGTGATTTCTTATAAGATCCATCACTTTTGGTACAGCTGCTCCAGTAAAATACGAGGGAGTCAATTTTATCAAGGAAAATATTTGTTTTCAATAGTTTTTCAAGCTACACCTTCGGGTAAGTTGGATTCAACAACATAGGGTTTCTTACCCCATTTCCGGCCTAACATGCATACGACTGCATCATTCAATTGATATTTATGATAGGATGCAATTTTTCCTGAATTTTGTGGGCCGTGCAATACTGCAATGGGTTTCACTTCTCCTTAAAAAAAGCTATTCTTGCTAAACCTCGTTTGAAAACGCTTTTATTTCGAGCCGAGCCAGCCTCGGGCTGAAAGTCTCGGTAATAAAGAATGAAAAAGGCTTATATTTGATTTAAATTAACGAGGTGCAGCACTCATTTCAGTCATAGCGATTGCATTTCCGGCACACTTCAAACCGGTTCACGGCCTAAGCAAAATTTCACTCAATCTCTCAACATCTCACTCTCATTCGCTCTCGGGACGGTAGTAAACAAAAATATGCACGTTCTACGACAACATGAGGCCAGATGGTATTATATTATTTTTAATATTTTTTTTTTGTTGAGAGGATATATTCACTCATGTAAATTCCTTCCAAACACTCCCATTAACGATGAAGGATTATTTTCATATTGAAAAAGACTCCTTGCCGCAGCACTAGGCTAGAAGTTCTTAGGCCGAGATGAATTTTTGTTTGGTTTGAGGATACATTTTTTAATGTTAGTATACATGTTTATTTAAAGTTCTAGTGATACGAACAAATAGAAAAAAATAAAGTGCCCGAGCTTAGAATTCAATACCAAACTTTCAAAACGACTTATCTGCTATTGTAAACAAATATTCAAACGTCGATTTGTCGAATCTGAGAGCAGTCCCATGCAATCCAACACCATCAACATGTAGCCGAAGTCTTCAACTCTCGGGTACTTATTCAAAAGGACGTATGTGATTTTGTAAACAAAGATTCAAACGCCGATTTGTCCAGTCTGATGACAATCCCACGCAAACCAACACCACCAACAGGTAGCCGAAGGCTTCCCATACCTGTCCGTGGTGATGGTTTGCGTGGGAGTGCCATCAGATTGGACAAATCGACGTTTGAGTCTTTGTTTAAAAAATCACATACGTCCTGCTGAGTAAGTACCCGAGAACTATTGATTGATGGTGTTTTTTTGCGTGGGAGTGCTCTCAGATTCGACAAATCGACGTTCGCATATTTGTTTACAAAAGCGGATAAGTCGTTTTAAATTTTTTTTCGTTGATTAAGGTGTGGTGATTAAGGTTCAAATTACCCTCATCCAGTCATTGACGAGAAAGACAGCCACTTGCTCGTACCACCCACCGAGGAGAAAAAGTAGTCTCCAGCTGGATGGAGGAAGTATTTTTGTTTCAAAACTACATCATCCAATAGCGAAGACATCACTGTATCCGGTGGATGCATCATTTGGTTGTATTGCGCTTTAGTTTTCAAAAAAACTAGACTTTGTTTAGGGGTATCGATGTGTTTACATATTCTACATATTTGTTTTTGGCCTTGGTCTTTGGACGTTTGGCGATTATTTTGTTTGCTAATCGAAATATGTACGATCAATCGCATAATCAGCAGAGAAATAAGTTCTCGGATCCCGCGGAAGTTATGCGTCCGATTTACTATCTGACCGGACAAAATAAAACAAACACCCGCATCTGCGTCCGATACGTAACACGTTCAATTACGAACAAATTGCTTCACTTCTCAACCGCGTCCCATGGGAATCACGTTTAATCCCGAACTAATTGATTTACTATCCGACCGCACAAAATTAAACTCATTTTTACTAGAAATTCAGACTGTAGTTGCATTCCAGTTACGTAAAGATGCGTATCATCGTGTTACCCTTATGATATACGAATGTAGGTAAAAAAGGACAACTTGGCTTAGAAGCCTCGCGGCTAACCAATGTGGAAGTGCTTAATGAATACTAAGTTGCGAGGCGGCTATGTCCCAATGGGGATGTTTTTCCAATAAGAAGAAGAAGTAAGATGCGCCTAGAAGCTCACAGAGAAGAACACTTTGATTGTAATGTGTTGGTCGTACACTTATTACGTAAGGATTTAGGGGGGAAGGGGGGTTTGCCATTTTCTTACGTTCCATATAAATAAAAAAATATTTGTTTGGGAAAAATCTTACATGGGGGGAGGGGGGTTGGAAAACCCATAAACAATGGTTACGTAATTAATGTACGGCCCCTGATTGAAATTCGTGATAGTTTCTAAGCTGTTGTTCAGAAAAACCCAAAAAAAATCACAAATTTACTCGAGAGCTACTGTCGATCTTATGATCCTTGTTTTCATTAAATATTTTTAGAATTGGACATGAAAAAATAAATTTCACTGCATTTGGAAAACTATAAAAATATAAAAGAATACTCAGAATACTGTTTACTCATGTCATGTTCTTCGTCTTCGTGCTAAGCAGCTAAGCACAAGCAAAGATGGCGGTCGATGGGAGGATCAAATTGAAATAATTTTATTCGGTGTACTTCGTTTTAGAAATTCTTTCGCGAAAAAACATCCAACAATAATATTTTGTAATTCTGCCGATTTTTTAAATGTAAAAATACCTGAAAATCTAAAAAAAAAATAGTGTTAAGATGCTTTATATTTTGATAAGTAATTAAAATGCCTACCTTCATTTTAATCACAATCTTTTAGTGGCACGATATTTTAGTTATCACGTTATCAGTACTCATAATATTAATGGGGAAAGTACAATGGATACGTTTGCGTGCGTGTTGACAGTTTTCCCATTGGAAAGTTGTTTCTTGAGTAGTTCTAGTTGATCAATAGTTAGAATGCGTGAATAAGATCATTGAACAATTCTCGCGTGATTTTTGAAAACGTCGTAAGTCCAAATGAGAGACTCTTTCATTACGCTCTCTTTTGCTAATATCTAGGCTAGTTTAAAATTTGTTGCAATATTTTCACCTCAGCACACTAGACAAAGCTATTTTCTTCAGATCGGTACTGGAAAATCTAATGTAAATGTTAGTATGGCTTTGTAATAATCGAAAGAGAAAGTAAACAAAGAGAGCCTCTCTTTTGGACTTACGACGTTTTCAAAAATCACGCGAGAATTGGAGGAAGATAACTTTGTGGAACCAATGGATAACGCAGCTAAGGAACACTTGGACCCGATCAGAAGAGAAGATTTTGAAAACAGAAGAAAAGTGGAAGATGAAGCAATTGAAGTGGAAGAAAGAGAAGATCTGAGGCAAAGCGGGTACCGTCAGCCGGTTACCTCACTGATTCGGAAAATTATGAAGGTGTGGCAGATGTCGACTTTTAACCGATGAGAACTAATGAAGAGACCTGCTTGCGTCTTCGGGGGGCAATTCGAGTTCCAGAATGTTTGTCGAAAATCAAACAAATGTTTGATTTCAACATAACATTGTAATAACATTGCAAAAGACTCGCGGCTCCGTGGAGTGGAGCCTTGTAAATAAACGATTGAAAAATAGTTTATTTTAATTGAGTTTGATCATTTTTATTTTTAGGCATCAAATGGCCGCTTCTCTGTCTATTTTATGTTTCTAAACTTAAACCAACGTAATTTTACTTGTAATCCCAAACTTCTATCATGCCAATAAATATACTTAGGTTCTTTGGCAATCACGCAGCGGCTCCGCACCTTTTTTCATCGCTACATGCACGCAGCGTTAAAAAAAAAACGATATTTTTTTAATTTTTTAATTTGTTTATTGGCTGTTGATTCGACATTATATAAATTCACAATTATTCTTATGCAGAGATTTGTTACACTTACAGCTGCGATTAATGCTGTGGCTTATTTAGAAAATTGATAGTTCATTGGCGAGATAGTTCACAAGGGAGAAAAATATTTAAAAAAACCCTGAATTCAACTTAGATGCTTATACTAATTTTATCACAGATATGCTTATGGGAAAATGTCCAGTATTAATGGATTAGCAGACGATTCACACGATATTCTAAATCTTGCTGAAACTTTCTCTACAAAACAATTTATTGTTTCCACTTCCGCTATTTGGTGGAGGTCTTCAGTAGGAAACCAGGGATTTAGATTTAACATCATCTTCAAAAGCTTATTTTGTTTAACTTGTAGTCGTCTAAGATGCGATAGGGCACATTGTTGCCACACCGGGCAACCATAAGTGAGAACAGGTCTGAACACACATTTGTAGAGAAGGAGCTTGTTGGATAACTGGAGGGACGCTCTTCGGTGGATCAGCGAGTAAAGCGAGCGTGATAAACCGTTGATTTTATCAATTGTTCGATTGATGTGCTTGTCAAAAAGTAGTTTTCTGTCCAGAGTAAGTCCAAGGTAATTTACTTCTTCATTCCAAGGGACGTTGTTCCCATTGATGGCGATTTCATCTGATGGAAAGTATCTCGGTGAGCGCTTTCGACTGAAGAAAATAGCTTGGGTTTTAGAAGCATTGATTTTGATGCGCCACTTCTGCTGAAATTCTTGGAGTTTATCCTGAGCATGCTGAAGTTTACAGGTGATGGTTTGGGGATCTTCGTCGGTTGAAAGGTAAGCAGTATCGTCGGCGAAAAAGGCATAGGTGACTCCGTCTACCATTAGCACGTCACTGGTGAATATATTGTAGAGTGTGGGGCTCAGCACAGAACCCTGAGGGACGCCGCAAGGTATTTTGAGGGACTCCGACTTGCAGCCATTGACATACACGGCGAAAGTTCTATCAAGAAGAAATGATTTCACTAGCTGCACTATGTACAGAGGGCAGTTAGCTTTGTGTAGTTTGAAAATTATCGCTTCTTGCCATACAAAATCATACGCCTTTTCCACGTCCAATAAAATCATGCCAGTAGATTTTTGTGTGTTGAACCCTTGTTTCACAAGTTTTGTAATACGGGCAAGCTGATGATTCGTTGAGTGGCCAGTCTTGAATCCGAATTGTTCATTGGGGATCACAGGGTTGACTTCTAGATGACGTTCCAAGCGGTTGAGGATCAATCGCTCAAGAATTTTACTCAAACTGCTCAAAAGACTAATCGGGCGGTAGTTTGTAGGGAGAGTGACGTCTTTGTTGGATTTGGGGATAGCTATAACTTTTCCGTGTTTCCATTTGTCGGGGAAATACATTAGTTTGATGCACGCATTGAAAAGTTTCGTTAGGTAGACCAGTCCTTTACGAGGTAGCCTTTTCAGCATGACGTTCCGAATCCCATCCTGTCCTGGTGCTTTCCTTCCTTTCAATCGATGTATGATTTTCTTGACTTCGCTGGGTTTTGTGTATGTAGCAGGGTCGATGTTGATGGTATTATTGTTCACGAGGTCTTCCATCGAGCGCCGTACCTCAAGAGTTGTTTCGGGATCACTAACCAGTTGATTGTTGTGTGCTCGTGCAAAACTTTCCGCCAGAGCATTTGCCTTTTCTGTGTCGGTAACAACCAGTCGATTATCGTTACGAAGAGGGGGTTGGTATTTGATTTTATTTCGAAGATTTTTGCTAATTTTCCAGAATTTAGAACTGCCGTTTGTTAAATTGTGGATGGTAGTTCCAAAGTTTTTGAATTTGTGTGCCGCACAATCGTTTCGAATCCGGATATTAAGATTGTCTACGATTCCTTTCAGTAATGGATCTTTTGAACGACAAAACTGTCTTCGTCGCAAATTCCTTAATCGAATAATAAGTTTCGTTTGATCTGGGAGCTGATATTTGCGGGGAGTAACGATTTCGACAGGAACTGCATCGTTCTCGGCGGTATTTAGTGCAGATTCAAGGTACTCGAGAGCAGCATCGACTTTCTCCGTTGAATTCAGACTGTTGATTAACCCTTTCCTTCCCATGGTAGCTGTAGAGCTCCATCAAATTTTGCATCTTCCAACATTCATCGAATTATTTCAACATAAAAAAGCAGTATTTGGCACAACTTTATGGTTTTTTTAGACTGCAAATATAATCAATTTTGAGTAAAAATAGTGAAACTATTGAAAACAATCAAGTAACTATTGATTTACAATCAAAAACTTTTTTTTTCGTTTTCCACTAATTTTAGCTATGCCAAATAACTTTTGTTCAAGCATTTTTTCCATAGATGATTCCTTCCTATTGAAATCTTTGAAAAAAGTCGTGGGAAAGAGAGGGTTAAGGGTGATGTGAGGTCGAGTCTTCTTGAAACAGAGCTGTTGAATAGTGACCAGTTGGCACGTTTATAGTTTTTGAGTCTCTTCACCTCATCCTTGAATGGTGTATCGGCGTTGATAGTGAACAGAACTGGAAAATGATCCGAAGAGAGATCGTGAATCGTTTCTGGAACCGACATTCCAATAAGATTGTTGGATAGGACTAAATCTAAGGTGGAAGTAGTTTTTTTGTTGGAAGACATGCGTGTATAGCTATCCGGAAAGTGTATGAAAAAAATTGAAGACTCGTATTCGCGAAATAGTATTCTACCCGCCTTGTTCATTCGATTACACTTCCAATAACTATGTCTGGAATTAAGGTCGCCAATAACAAAGAATGGTTCCGTGAGACGAGTAAGGCACCGCAAATCTCGATGAAACTTGTTGAGAATAGTTGAGCTCGCCGATCCGGGAAAATAAGCGGCAATCAGGTGAACTGGAGTGGATGCGGTGTAGACAGTGATCTGTATAGCCTCGATAGCACTGGTGTTTAGTCCGTCAGCTTGGGAAAATTTTATACCTTTACGCACGAAAATTGCAACGCCACCGCCTCGAGTTGCTATCGTAGTGGAACGGTCTAAACGGACGCATGTGTAGTTTGGATGATATATTGACATGTGTGGGCGTAACCATGTTTCCGTAACAATAGCTACATCAATATTACGGTTATCCAATACATTGAAAAAATCATCTTCTTTGTTGCGAATGGAACGACTGTTCCAATTAAGTATGTTTAGGCTGGTGGTATTATCCATTGTAAACATACTTTATCATCAGCTCAGACAGAGCGAGGAATTGTGATGCTTTCGATTTGCATGTGGCGAGACGTGAAAAGAGCTCGTTAGCTAAATTCAGGAACTCGGAGAGCGAGAAAAGTTCCGAGTCGTTGGTTCTAACGTCACCTCCTGTCGCAGCAGCGGCAGCGCCAACAAAGCAGTCGTTTTTCTTAGTGGCTTCGGCGAACGTTATATTCGGGGATACGAATGTAGATCGAAAAGTGCGTCCTGTGGTGCTAGCCATTTGACTGCGCCGTGTAATCTGTACCTTTTTAGTTGCAGTCTCGTCGATATGTTTTTTTCTTGCAGGACAGCCTTTGAAACTGGATGTATGGTTCTGACTACAGTTTGCGCATCGTATCTTCGATCGGGAAGATTGATCGTCGGGAGTTGAGCGTGACGGTATGCTGCAATCCTTCGTGAGATGTAACTCGCCGCACTTCACACACCTGGCTTGCATATTGCAGTTCCGCATGCCGTGGCCAAACTGTTGGCATCGGAAGCACTGGACGATTTCTCCAATCTTCTTAGAAAAATAACGCCAGCTAACAATGACGAAAAGGGCCTTCTGTTTTTGTAGCTCCTGTAGTTTTATCGCGCCCTTGCGAAAATTGAGAAGATACAAAGCGGAATCACCTTTCTTCGATGAGTGCAGCATTTTCACCTCCACCGGGAAAATGTTTTTGCACTGTAGTTCTTCTTGTACATCCTTCAAGTCGAATGTCGGTAGGCCAGCTAGAACTATTCTTATCGGAATCTCATCGCTAGTGCTGTGTGTAAAAAACTTCACATCGTTTGATTTGAGAGCAGCAACAACTGTGTCGAACTTTGCCTTCTCGTTAATTTGCAGTCGGATTCCATCCCTGATGATCTTCTGCGAGTAGTTTTTTTTACCTACTCCTAATGAGGACATAAGCTTGTTGATGTCAATCACGTTCGAATTTTGCACAAATATTGGTGGGCAGTGAATCCGTGCAGTGGGTTGTGGTGTTGCACCCGTTTCGTGCGAACTGGTGGGAACATTGCCAACATCCATCAGTGAGTCGTATGTGTTTACAGTTGGCACATTGGGAACTGCTACCAGTGTATTATTGACACTACTACAACCGGCCATCGGTTGGGATGCGAGTTGATGTCTGCTATTTGTCGGATCCGGGTGCTGCACGGTGCAATCGCCCATTGAGTTGCTACGGCGTCTTTGCTGAGCATTTGCAGCTTGCAGATTTCTCTCGATCATATCATTGATCGCTGGTTGAGTTGAGGTTATGCGAACCTTGCTTTTGTCGTAATTTTTGCGGATCATTATGGTATGTGGTCCATTGGTACCACTTTCCGAACTCGCGACGTTACACGAACCGACCGTGGTGCGTTTACCCAGAATTCACGGTTTTTAGGATTATATTTCGAGAAAAAAATAAATAATAAAGCAAGTGTGTGTAAACAATCGTTCTAGTCTTGCTGACGTTTTTTGAAAAAAAAAAAAAAAAAAAACGATATTTGGGCATCGGCCCTTATGGGTGAAAAGCAGAGGACGGGACGCTCGAGGCTACCGGTCCGTTGCGATAAAGGGGATATCACAAAGTCCGGATAATCTGCAATAAGTCTTCCACGAGTCGAGTTTGTTACCGCTAGCTACCAGAGCTAGGGGGCAGCAGGGACCATGTCCAAGGGCTTGACGACCTCTCCCCAGCTGTCTGTGAGTCAGGGGGTTCTGCCTAGGAGGTGGTGGGGTTAACAGGGGGCGCTGTTAATTCCCTCCCAAAAACCACATATCCGCAAACAAACCTTATCAAGCGACCGTGTGCCGCTTAAAGCATACAAGCCCCAAACCCCGAATCCCAAGGTGTCAGGCGACCCGTGCCGAGGGGATGAATGGCCTGGGGGGTGAAACAATTAGCCAGGTCGTTAACGGAGTCTGTGGAGGTTCCACAGAGTGAGGGCTGCTTCGGTGGCAAGCGGGTGGCAGTGGGTGGTACCTAGAGTTTCCATTTCCCGGCCATTTTCGTTGTCCCGGGATTCGGGATGAACTTGTACGTATATCCCGGGAAATCCCGGGATCCCGGGATTTTTCGATGTTTCCTAGAAATATTTTTTGATTTAAAAACGATTTTATTCAATGTTCAGGGGTAATGTTCATATTTTAGAAAGACCAGAAAATACAGATTTCAAAAGTTAATTGTGTTCAACGTAATCGCTTGCTGCGATAAAGATGAATCAATTCAATTATTATCGGAGTTCGATAATTTAACGTAAGTTAACTCGATAATTTAACGATAATGGGGTTAATAGATTACGCGAATTAAGTTGGTATACGATTTTGACAGAAGCCGAGAATTGGACAAATTGATTGCAGCCTGTTGGCCAGAGTTGATTTTGATCGATGCGATACACCAAAAAAATTAGGCAGAGCATCGGGGTCGGACCACTTCTACTTGTGCATGTGTTGGAAAGTTTGTTGTTCGAATGTCGATTGGAAGGATATGAATTGGATCAAGAATAGTTTTGGAGGCAAGAAGCTCAGGAAGACAGACTGGGCGGCGCGAGGCCAACTCAATGTTGGGCGGCGCGAGGAGATTAGCAAGGCGAATATCAGCAAGTGAACACAATCTCGCTGTAGACGGGAGATGGGTAGGAAGCAGGCGCCAAATAAATGTAGCTGATCTTGTACTGTAGATGCTTGTGGTTTAATTAATAGAGAGCTGTAGCTGCTGGAAAAAGTATCACTCAGTAGACCTCCATTGGGTGGTATAGGGGAATCTAATATGTTTTGTGAAGGTGTTCTATTATTCTCCGATATTTTCATGTCTGTTCCTTTCTTACCAATTTAATAATAACATGATATCGATTGTGCATCACAAAGAACCTTGGCTCTGTATACAAGCCTGAGCCTACCAAATAAATGAGTTTGGAAAAAAAAAATCATGTCTGATGGGATATAAAAATATGAGATTATCACCTAAGTTGGGGTTCGCGTTCTAAACAAATAATTTTTGTAAGAAGAAAAACACACTGTTTGCGAACCGGAAATGAAACAATATTTTTTGTCCCGGGTATCTTGGGATTTTCAGGATTTCAAAAATAATATCCCGGGAATCGGGAAATTCCGAATTTCCCTAAATCCCGGGATTTTTTGTCCCGGGATGTTCCGGGATGGAAACTCTAGGTACCCACACACCCCCAAGTGGTGCACATGTGGTGCAAGCGAATGGGAGTTGGGCGTAATACCCCCACAGAGTGCGGGACCGAGTGTATGGGTGAGCACACAAGTAAGTCTCGCATGGTACGCATGGTCGGTAGTGTTAGAATGACTGAAGTCTGGTGAGGCCTGGCAGGAGTGTCGGGGGGCAGATACCTTTGCGGCACCTCAGAAGTAGGGGACACGAAAGTCCACCACCACACTGGCTGAGGACTATCTGGGCTTCGAAATGTCAATAGGTGGGTGCTGCCTGCAAAGTACCTAACGGTGACCTATTGGCAGTATCAAAGCCTGGGTAGGTGAGTGTTAGGCACGCCTGACGTGCCGGGTGTTCCACGCCCAAACGATGCACAGGAGGTGCACAGAGTGGATAAAAATGGGAGATGGGGGTATTATAAACCCCACTGAGTGAGTGACTGAATGTCAAAGAGAGTGGTGCACAAGTGGTGCAAGCGATTGGGACTGAATGTATGAGCGAGCACACAAGTTAGACTCGCATGGTACGTATGGTCAGAGTGGCTGCTTAGGCAGTAGTGTGATCCGGCTGTCAGGGACGGAATGAGTGAAGTCTTACTAGGCCTGGCAGGAGTGTAGGGGCAGATTCCTCTGCGGCACCTCAGAAGTAAGGGACACGAAAGTCTCGCTATGACTGGCAGGAGTGTCGGGGGGTTGATGCTTCTGCGGCACCTCAGAAATAGGAGACATGAAAGGGTCTGCCTCGTAGCTGAGGTAGGAGCGGCATAGGAGCCACCAACCTAGGGTCGCCTCCGGCTTGGTAGACAAGTGGTGCCACCCTGTTGCAGGACGGGGTGAACACCACATTGAGTGAGGACTGTCTATGTCGTGAGATGGCGGCATGGGGTACCCCCTGCAGGGTACCTGTTAGTCCCTTGCAGTCATTCAAGCGGCATAGGCAGGTGAGTGTTGGGGCACATGTGGTGCCAGTATGTCTTGTGCAAATGTGTTGCATGGGGAGTGTCGAAGAGTTGAGGCGCATACGTGCACTTGTGTACGTCATGGAGGGGGCGCAATGCCCAATAGTCATCCCCCCGAAGTATTGCTTAATTGCGGGCCGGGGGAATGACTGGAGAGGAAGTTGGTTTTAGTGGGTCGGGAGTGGTGATCCCATCCCCACACTACCTGGGTTCGCCTCCCCAGGTGTCTGTTTGCAGATTTCCATTACCTTCGTTAAAAAAAAAGGAAACGAGACAATTGCAGGGTCAATTACTCTTCTGACCGTAATACCTACATCTCACCCAGGAAACTCACTTTCAGCAGGAGCATACACATACGTCCGTGTGTTTCGCGACACTTGCCAATCGATTGAACATAGAAAAGTCGACAAACAACCTCGTAGAAAAAGGGCTCAAAATCTGGCCACGGGAGAGAATTCGCTTAGACCACAACGGGCGAGGCCTCTGCACGAAAGCGAAAGTCAAGAAGTAGCATACTCAATGTATTGGATAGTGACCGACGAGCTGGATTGTTTGGAGCAAGACGGAATCATAAAACCGGTTGATTTCTCGGAGTGGGCGGCACCAATCGTTGTGGTTCCCAAAGCGAATGGATCTATCCGTATTTGTGTCGATTATTCGACTGGTCTCAACGAAACGCTGCAACCTAATCAGTATCCGTTGCCCCTTCCTCAAAATATATTTGCAAGTCTTGCGAATTGTACCGTGTTCAGTCAGATAGATTTAACCGATGCGTTCACGCAGGTGGAAATTGAAGAAACATCGGCTTCTGACGATCAATACCTATACCCTGCCGTAATCTGAAAAAGTGATGTATGCGCCAAATTACAACATACTAGTTTGCTATTTTTCTGTTAAAGAGCACGATGAGTAGAGTAGGATGGGGCAAGATGGGTCACCTAAGGCGAAGCCTCAATGCCTCAAAATAGAAACATTTTCATTTAGCTTTTCAACGTGGATCTATAAAAATAGCTTATAATCTGTAAGCTAAGGGTATAACATAACAAAAAATCTACTTTTTATTTGATTTTGAGTCATTAAAGTAGAAGTCTATTTTTCTGTCAATCAATAAATTCCGGGGCATTACAGCGGGGCAAGATGAGTCACCTTCAAAAACTGCAATAATTATTGTTTTTATTCACAATATTAAATCACACACAGATAGATCTGTTTATTGCCAATGATTCTCCTACTTTTTATCTTTCTCTTTATTTCTAATGTTCTAGCAATCGCTAGAACTGGAAATGGACTTCCATACTGTTTCCATTACTATTCCTATACCTTCAACTTGAGTATTCTAACAGTATTCTGCTAGAATAGGAGATCGTCAGTTGCATTCTAGCAAATATTCCGCTTGAGGCCCTTCCTAAATATTTTAACAACAGCCACTACACCTGATGGTATAATTGCAATATTTCCAATAACCAGGCGACAGGTGGTGTTGCTGTGTGTTTGTATCAATGTAATATTGCATATACACTAGTGACATCTTGTTGGCACACAATACGACGAGAGCAGTTTCCGTGTTTATAATCCTTTATTAAGTTCAAGGTGGATTATAAATCTCCTGATGAAAGATAGTAGGGATACATTATTGGCTATACTTTCAACGATATTGATATTACTTACGTTTACTACACGCTCAGGGTCTAGCAGTTTTGTTGCACTGACGGTAAGTGTCGTTTTGGGATACCTAAGGTTTACAGTTTAAAGGTTCACGTAAGATTTAGGCAGTTTGCGTACTAATTATTTTAATTATAGGTGTCGTAAAGACCACTTACCAACTGGTAAACTATTTAGCTAATATTTTAGTTCATGTAAATCGTACAACCATCAATGTAGGGCTTTTAGGTTAAGCTACTATGGAACGAGAAAAATATTATAAAATCAGCGTATTTTACTTAGCAATTGTTTCCCTACCGTACTAAGGACACTAGATCATAAGTTTTAATAATCACTATCAACTAATAGATGTAAGCTAATCTAACTCTAGGCATAAGGAATAGTATAGTATAATTTTATGATTCGCGTGCTCAACTTTGTCTTGCAACCAATATCGCTCTACCGTTCGTATTTCAACAACATGCGCTTCATCCTCTTCATAACATCTCGCTGACAATTCAGCTTCCAAGTAAATATCTAGGTGCTACTGTTCTCGTGTGTATGAGTACATCGATAAGCGTTGCCAGATTGGTGAAACTGCGTTGTGATAACACTCCCCGGCGGTACGTCGACTTCCGGTCGACTTACTCTCTATCGCGGTGAACATCAAGGACTGCTAGCTTCGTGACTGGTCGTTCGTATACACCGTTAGCTGTCTGAACGGCGGCGGACCGAATACACCCATTCCTTCCTATGTTGACCTGGATAATTCTTCCCTTCGGCCAACTGTTTCTTGGTAATTTAGAATCGACGATGATAACTATGTCGCCGATCGATATCGGCTCATTGTGTTCGAACCATTTTGTTCGCCTAGCTATTTCTGGGAGGTAGTCGCTCACCCAGCGCTTCCAGAATTGATTGGCTAGGACCTGAGAGGTGAGGTAGTTTCGCTTCATTGTGGAACCGCTGTCATCAAATGTGGTCAGTGGCTTTGATCCATTCGATGACCCGAGCAGGAAATGGTTCGGGGTGAGCGCGGGGGCTGAATCATCATCGATTGGGACGTGTGTCAGGGGCCGCGAATTGACGACGTTTTCCACCTCGATAAGCGTATTACGTAGCACCTCATCCGTAAGTTTTGATGCTGGACGAATCGCCATGAGATTGGTCTTTACCGTTCGTATCAATCTTTCCCAACACCCGCCCATGTGTGGTGCTGCGGGTGGGTTGAAAATCCATTCCGTTTCGGGGCACATAAACTCACTCATTAATGTTGTTTGGTTGACAGTTGCCATGGCTTCTTTCAGTTCGCGGGAAGCGCCGATAAAATTTGTACCGCGATCACTGTAGATTTTTCGTGGAGTACCTCTGCGTGAGATGAAGTTTCGCAAGCCCATAATACACGAACTGGTGTTAAGTGAGCAGACCAGCTCAATATGAATAGCGCGGACGGTCAAACAGGTAATCAGCATTCCCCATCGTTTTTCCGTCCTTCTGCCGACGACCACTTCCATGGGACCAAAATAATCCACTCCGATGTACGTGAAGGGTCGAGCGAATGCCCCAAGTCGAACCGCTGGAAGGTCCGCCATGATCGGCGGTCGAGGAACTGCTGTCTCATTCTTGCATTTTGACAATTTCGCCGGACCGAAGCCAATTCGACGCGGATGCGTGAAATGTGAAATCTCCGTCTAAGTTCGTTGACCACGGTTTCATGGTTACAATGGTGATATTTGTGATGGTAGTATCTAATAATTAGTGTGGTGACGGGATGCTTCCGGGGTAGTATTATTGGGTGTTTAGTATCGTCACTGATGAATTGGCATGCGCCAATCCTACTACGCATCCTCGTAACTCCTCTCTCGTCCAACCATGGGTCCAGTTTATACAGCAAACTCGTTTTTGGAAGTGACTTCACAGAAGTAGTTGAGCGCGATTGCTCCAAGGTAGCTATGTCATCTGGAAATCCTTCGCGTTGTGCTGTACGGAATAGATACGCTTCTGCCTCCCCAAGCTCCGTCATAGAAAGCGGTCCTTAATTGACTTGCTGCTGTTTAGCCTTTTTACGTAAATTGGACACATAACGCAAGACGAAAGCAACAGTGTTGTGTACATGCTTCCAACTGGAGAAATTGTCTACTTGAATAAGCGAAGAGCTGGACATCGTGCGGTGTACCAACAAGTGCGGCCGAAGTTCTGTAGCAGTCGGTGCGCGTAATGAAGGGGTTTCGGGCCATTTCGTTCGTGGGCACCATAGGAAGTCTGGCCCAGTAAACCATCTGCTTTCCGGTGAAAGATCTGGAACTCCATTCCACTTTGTTCCATCATCCGCTGCATTTAGTCTTGTAGGAACCCATCGCCATTCTTCTTGCTCGGATGTTTCAAGAATTTCGCTTATACGAAACGCAACGAATTGCGAATAGCGGCGGTGGTCTGAATTTATCCAGTGTAGCACGTCTCGGGAATCTGTCCAAAACACCCTTTGTGTTATACGGAGCGATAGCGAAGACGCTATAGTCTGTGCAAGCCTGGCACCTAGAACTGCTGCTTGGAGTTCCAGCCGCGGTATTGAGAGGAACTTTAATGGAGCCACTCGAGCTTTGGAGGCTACGATTGAGCACTTCACGGATCCGTTAAATTCGAATCGAAGAAAGGCAACTGCAGCAAACCCATTCTCGCTTGCATCGACAAACGTGTGGAGTTGGATATCGGTGCAGCTGTTTAGATCTATTGAAGAGCTGTAGCAGCGCGGAATGCGAACAGTTTCTACGTTGGGTAGTACCTTTGTCCATAACTGCCACTTCCTATATATCTCGTCAGGAACACATTCATCCCACTGAACTTTACTTCGCCACACTTCTTGAAGCAAAACCTTGAGGAATATCAGAAAATGTGCAACGAGTCCCAGAGGGTCGAATATGGTCATTAAGACACGAAGCATTTCTCGTTTGGTAGGTGGGCGTTGTCCTGTCAGCAGCAGTGCGTCATAACGGTTCCATCCCACTTTGAACATAAACTCGTCCGTCGTCGTACACCACCACATTCCGAGCACTTTCTCGATGGCGATTTCAGATGCAATATCCATATCCTTCTCCGCCATATCTCCTTCGTGTAGCGCTATTCGAACTTCTTTGGAGTTACTCATCCAGTTGCGAATCTCGAAACCTCCTTGTGAATGGATATATTTCACATCATCCGCTAGCTTGATTGCTTCGCTTTCCTCGTCGACGCTCACCAGCATATCGTCCACGTAGTGGCGTTGCGTAATTGCCTCCACTGCGCTTGGATGTGTTATCCTGAACCGCTCCGCATTTACGTTTTTTATGTACTGCGCGCAGCTTGGAGAGCAGCTGGCGCCGAAGCTCATTACTTGCAGTACGTACGTAGCAATTGCACCGTGGTCATCCTCCCAAAAACCTGTGACAATGCTGGTCATCAGCTCGCATGAGTATCTGATGGAACATTTCACGGATGTCGCCGGAAAGGCCAATTCGTCCTTGGCGAAACTGTAGCAAGATGACGAATAACGAACATAGAACATCTGGGCGCTTCAACAAAGCAGAATTGAGCGAAACTCCAAACGTTTTAGCAGCAGCATCCCACACCAGTCTTATCTTCCCTGGTTTGTTGGGGTTCATAACCGGAAATATGGGTAGATACCAGATGCGCGGATGCGGTAGTTCAATCTCTTCTGGTGTCAGTTTTCTGGCATATCCTTTGGCAAGATAATCGACAATTTTCGCGTTGAGTACTTCTGCCAAGTTAGAGTCTCTCTTCATTCGCTTCTGCAGTTGTTGATGTCGGAGAAAAGCTGACGCTTCATTGTTTGGTAGGCGGATGCCATCGTGTCGCCAAAGTAGACCGACCTCATAGCGGTTGTCAAGAAGCTTCGTCGTTGTTTCGAGAAGATGTTTAGCTCTTTGATCTCCAGACGATAGAAGAAGGTTTCCGTGGGGCCTGACCACCCCTAGGCTATCAAGCGCAAAGTAAGCCTTCATAGCCTGGTGTAGTTGCTCATTAGAATCTTGAGTCTCAGTGCAAACGTGGACCATACAATGTGCTGCGTTTTCAGCATTACGGTTCAATTTTCCACAAACTGTCCAGCCGATGCGAGTTTTAACGGCAATTGGATCATCGATGTTTCCTTCCTTACACTTCAGAACAACTCCAATAGAAACGTGCTTCATACCGATCAAAATACGAGGTCTTGCGTCACGGTATGACTGTATCGGTACTCCTCGAAGATGTGGATATAGTTGCTGTAGTTCAGTGGCATTCAACGTTTGAAGTGGTAAAAGAAGCTCCTTGACGGTTCTAACGGACGTGAGCGGAAAACGTTTGTTGTAATTTTGAACCCCAGCGACTTCTAAATTTACGATTCGGGAACTCCTTTCGTTGCGTTCCGTGCCTCCGGTCCAGCGAAGGCATAACGGTAGAACGTCTCCATCCAGCTCTAACTCATCTGCCAACTCCTCATCTAAGAGTGTAAGCTCCGACCCTTCATCGAAAAAAGCGTACGTTTGAACGGGTTGATTTTTGCCGTATAGAGTCACAGGGAGATAGCGGAACAATACGGAGCTGGAACTTGTTCCATGCACGTGACAATCATGCATGCGCGTACTGCAGAGCATTAGTGATTAATCATAGATTTATTCATGATTAATGAATAATGGATTATTTAATCATTATTCATTAATCATATTAATCATATAAAAAATATAATGTAATTATTAATCACTAATCGTTATTCATAGAATTTTACTTTCAATCTTTAATCACTAATTATAATCATAATTGTTTTGAGTTTATTCATTAATCATCAATTTTAATCATTGCATACATCGCTTTTATTCATTAATCTTTAATCACAATCATTTAATTTTCATACCTTTCAATAACCCAATTTGATAAAATGTTACTTAATAGTTGATCAATATGCAAACCATTCAATTCGATTATTCATAATTATTAATCATTAATCATACCGATCTTTAATCATTAATCATACACATTTTGTGTCAGCATTTAATCACGATCGGTAATCGTTAATCATACTCAAACGTTTTATTCATTAATCATAATCGTTAATCATTGTCAAAATTAATTTAATCGTTAATCATAATCATTAATCATTGTGAAAATGATTAATTCATTAATCATAATCTTTAATCATAGAGTTGAATGATTTAATCATAACAAATTTAATCATTCATTGGAGGCTTTATTCATTAACGCTCTGGCGTACTGTATCTTGGTTGCACAGACTGAGATGCAGGCGATTCGGAAATAATATTTGTTACAGATGCTGCGACTCTCTTTTCATTGTGGAGCAACTCGTGGTGCTTTAGTGAACACTCATCTTTCCCGCTTGGCTTTGCTCTGCATATTCCCTTGTGGATGCGTAGACACCTACGGCAAAGTCCAGTGTCTCGTACTGCGGCCATCGAGATTATCTAGAGAGCTCTTGGAAACGCTTGCATCGTCCAACTGCCTTACATTCCCCTTTGCATATAAGACACGCTTCGGGCTTCACTGACGATTGCGATCGATTCACCACTGAAACTGATGTTTCGGAATGTGCATTCAAAAAGGCATTTCCCTTCTTGCCGCCACGTGCATCGCTACGAAATGATTTCGCATCAAACATAGCCGGTGGAGTCGCGATCGTGCTAGCTGCTTCTGCTAGCGTGTAAACCCAAGATCCAAAGGCGGCCAAATTAACCGTCGGAAGAGTTAGCCTGTAGCGCGCCCAATCCAATTTAATTGAGGGTGGAGCTTGGCTACGAGTTGATGAAGCAATGAAATATTGTACAAATATTCCTCCATCCCACATGCGTCGACTGTCGCACAGAAGTTTCGGACGCTAACCGCAAATTCCACAATGCTTTCGATCTTGTCCTCCCTCATTGCAGGCAGACTGTTGATTTTGGAGATCAGGGAGTGCACAATCGACTCCGGTTGTCCAAAAAGCATACGTAAGGTATCCATCACTCGCTGAACATTCGAAGGATGCATGAGCAGGCTCTTGACCGCCTCGTATGCTTTCCCTTTCATGCACTTCTGGAGTCTAATAATGTTTTCATCATCGGTGAATCCACACATCATTGTGGTGTTGTTGAAGGTCGATAAGAAAATCGGCCACTCTTCCGGATGTCCTGAGAAAAACGGCAAATCTTTTGATATTGCATGTCTTGCCGCAAGTTGTTGATTGTTCGGCTGTTGGTATGGTCGTGAATGTCGATGGGATGCCGATACAGTTGGCGACTGTCCGAGAGTACGCTGTGGTAGTGAAGGCCGTGTGACGGCCTCACGTGCTGCACTTGCAGATGATATGTGATCGTCGAGCAGATGACTAGCGTTGCTGGGAGTCCATCTGGGGACTGGCCTCATACTGTGCTGGAATGATGCTGGTTGATGAGTAGACGGATTTGACAAACCAGGTTCCGCATCAGTCATCGGAATCTTCATGGAACTCGAGAACTTTGTGCAAAACTGTCCTTCCTCAAGTAAGGTATTAGTTTTCTTCACCCAACTTCTTATTCTGCTGGAACCTCCCGCGTACGACGAATCTGAAGGACTACTCATTTGCTCAAGAATGCTGTATTTTTTCTGGATGTAATCGCGCTGAAGTGCATTCTCCTCTTCTAGCCTCTGGAGTTGCAGTGCAAGCGACCTGTGTGAGGTGCTCGATTTTGTTGCCGCCGATGATGCCTTCTCCTGATGATTTGTATCCCTTGGATTAACAGCAACCTCAGGAAGTACTCCGGTGTTCTCTGTTGTCGGCAGTATCGGATCGGATTTCACCTTTCGGGCGGCGCTTCTGGTGATTACTCGTAATGTGTTCGTGGCTGGCTTCTCCGAAGATTTGCGGTCGCTTGGATTGTGCTGTCTTGTCTGACCATCTACACCACTCGTTGTTGGAAGTTGTCCATCGTCTGCTGAAATTGTTTGCTGTAACCCGGTTGCAGTAGCGCATTTGGGACAACACCAGCTTGTGTTTTCAACATCTTCTGTTACCCCCACGCATGAATAATAGTGCCACACATGGCAAAGATCGCACTGCACCATAGCATCATTGTCTTCTTCTAAGCAGGACTGACACGACTGTCCTGGGAGATTCTGTGCCGCTGTGATTGATACCACTGGAACACCACTAACCTGACCTTTACGTCCACTTCCTGCGTCGCCTTTTGATGATTTATCGACTGTGGATCCACGCTCCTCGTTTGTTTTAGTTGTACGATACATCATAAACGAGATTTATAAACTGTTGGCACACAATACGACGAGAGCAGTTTCCGTGTTTATAATCCTTTATTAAGTTCAAGGTGGATTATAAATCTCCTGATGAAAGATAGTAGGGATACATTATTGGCTATACTTTCAACGATATTGATATTACTTACGTTTACTACACGCTCAGGGTCTAGCAGTTTTGTTGCACTGACGGTAAGTGTCGTTTTGGGATACCTAAGGTTTACAGTTTAAAGGTTCACGTAAGATTTAGGCAGTTTGCGTACTAATTATTTTAATTATAGGTGTCGTAAAGACCACTTACCAACTGGTAAACTATTTAGCTAATATTTTAGTTCATGTAAATCGTACAACCATCAATGTAGGGCTTTTAGGTTAAGCTACTATGGAACGAGAAAAATATTATAAAATCAGCGTATTTTACTTAGCAATTGTTTCCCTACCGTACTAAGGACACTAGATCATAAGTTTTAATAATCACTATCAACTAATAGATGTAAGCTAATCTAACTCTAGGCATAAGGAATAGTATAGTATAATTTTATGATTCGCGTGCTCAACTTTGTCTTGCAACCAATATCGCTCTACCGTTCGTATTTCAACAACATGCGCTTCATCCTCTTCATAACATCTCGCTGACAATTCAGCTTCCAAGTAAATATCTAGGTGCTACTGTTCTCGTGTGTATGAGTACATCGATAAGCGTTGCCAGATTGGTGAAACTGCGTTGTGATAACACATCTGCTGTTCGATATCGTAAGCTTTCAATGTTCCTTCCACACACACGAGGTGGAGAACAGTCTTGAAGAAATTGAAAGTATACAGCTAGAATTTAGTATGGAGGTACAATGAAATTTCTTTTATTGTTTAGAACTGTAAAACAAGTCGTGGGAACAAAAAATCTAAAAATTATTTGTTGCTTTTTGACCTAGGTTTAATATTGATGCGATGCGTAGTTAATGAGAACGGATGATTTGTCCATACAAGGAAATTCATTTTACTTTAAATGTTGTGGCGCCATCTCGTTCAAACAGCACCTTTGTCTTTGCCTTATTGGAAATTAACTATAGAGCTCGTTTCCTACATCCAATTAGAAATTCCATCAGTTACCTTCTCCTATCTATCACATTGGCAGCTCGTTAACCAAGACGGACCTCTGCCTCTCCAACCTTACTCAGAAAATCCAACAAATTCCGCATGAACTCGTGGCAAGTGCAGAGGTATATTCGGCTTGCAGTGGGCGAGAGATTGCATCATCATTTCCTCCCCCTTCCCTACAGTGACTTGCATTCTGACGTGGCAGGCGCCAGTATGACCTAACAAATGAGATCACCAGTGCTTGTGCATTGAAGATGTGTGCTAGTCCCAAGCAAACATCTGTTGGTTCCCTGTGCAAGAACAGCTGATCTGGTCATAATGGAGTAGCAACTACGAGCAGTCAATCAAGCTCAAGCTCAAGCTCAATGATTTTAATGAATAAATAGGATTTTAAAGCATTGGATTGAGAAATGGCATTACATTTAAAAATGTCTGCAATTTCTTATGAGCCGTCCGTGTATTGCTTTCTTAAAGTAAAAAAAAAAACCCAGATCAATCCACCTAGCGTTGGTGGTGCCTTTCTCGCGCATTAAAATGATAAGAAAAACACATAAGAGAGGTCGAAAAAGCACTTTAGGGGGATAGATTTTACTTTTTCCATCAATTCATATGTATTTGCGGCCATTTAAATGCATTGCTGCAATCTTTGAAAAAAAAATTTTTTTTCGTTTTTGAAATTTTTTTTCCAAGGGGGGACCCTTGGCAGAAAAACAATGTTTTTTCAATAACTTTGGAACGCAATGACCGATCGGGCCAATTTTCAATAGGAAACAACTAGACCGCAATCCGCGTCGACTGCAACTTGTTGCGAGCAAATCGAATAATGCTAAGTACCAAAAAGTGTGTCTCACATTTTGTACACAAACACACACACACACACACATACACATACAGACATCACCTAAATCCGTCGAGCTGAGTCGATTGGTATATAACACTATGGGTCTCCGAGCCTTCTATCAAAAGTTCGATTTTGGAGTGATCCTATAGCCTTTACGTATACTTTGTATACGAGAAAGGCAAAAAACATTTTTAATTAACAAATTAACATCATTATGCTAAAAAATAACCGTAAAATAATTAAATCAGCAATGGAAAATATGTTTTGAATACGAACTATGCCCTTTAGTATGTGCTGACCCATCTTGCCCCATTCGCAAGTTCATGTTAGAATGTCTAATTTTTGGTAAAATTTATTTATTTCGACGCAGTTAATACAGCATCGACTTCATTACTTATGATACTTTTACTATAATCATAAAAACATTTGAATTTTAGATTGCTCGACGAGATAACACGTTTTATAGAAAGTGTATTTCGCATAAGAAACAATGCTGAAACATATTTTACCTTGCCATACTCTACCAAAATGAAATTTTATCATCAAATCGAGTGACAATAGAGTAGAGCTAAATTATGCCTCCTACGAAGTCATAATCTCCACATTAAAATGTATACGATGCTCAAAAACGGCCCTGACCCATCTTACCCCGTGATCCATCTTGCCCCGCCTAACCCTACTACTCGTTAACACAATTTTCGGAAAACGGTTAAAACGTCACTTTTTTAGATTACGGCAGTACCGTCGCACAGAAGGACCAATCTTCAAAAAGACGGTCAAAAACCATTTTTTCAAAATGATCCAAATTGAAAACTTGAGTCATGGGTTGTTAGTAGAATACTTGACGATGAAGTAAACATAGTTTTGAGTCATTTTATTCGGGTGGATCATACCTTTACAGTCAATACAAGTTGAGCATGTTGTCGATTTTTAATTCTGTTAAATCTTGTAACATTTATCTTACTGCTTTATTATGTTGGCCACAACGTATACATCATCCAAACCTATTATATTTGGCACCATTACAAAGTGTAGTCCAAAAACTAATAAAGCCACGCGTATACGTTCGTAAATTATTTTTGATCGCGCAGAAAGTACTCGGTCTTTATTATGTATAAAATTATTATTGTATTATCTTCTTGCTGTATTCATTGTGAAATTCAAAAAGGTACCCATCGGTACCCATCAATGAAATTTACACTGTAGTTTCATTTTTTTGCCAGAAATCCAATCCTGCAGAAATTAGGTTCCGCCACCCTCCGCCCGCAAAGTTATTTTGGTTTTACTGACAGTGGTCGTTTCGGTCTTGCCAATCAATTTTGATAAAAAGCAACGCACAATATGTTTTCTCTTCTCCTTCTACTTCTCATTTGCCCCAATACAATGATGCGACATCAGCTGAAAATTGTCCAGGGGTCGTACACTTATTACGTAAGCGTTATTTTTGGATTTTTAAACATACACCCCCCCCCCCCTTCATATAGGATTTCTTACATACAAATGATTTTTTATTTTTGGGTAAAACGACAGTTCCCCTCCCCCATAAGGGCATGCGTAATATGTGTACAGCCCCCTAGTACCATTTGTTCTTGTCTCATGCATACTTTAATTAAGAAAATTCCACGTGATCATGAGTTTTTACTGGCACTTGCGCACTCATTACAGGCACTTGAAAATATTGTTAAAGAAAGTAGGACAAACTATCATGTTTTTTTAGTCGCAATGCAGGGAGAGTATCTTGTGTGACCCCTACATCTGATTTTCAATACTTACTCTGTAAAAAGATCATGAGTTTTTCACATGAACCGTAATATCAAGAAACGATTTGCGCCTCTACAGCTTTACTTTGTGTGACTTTGTGTGAGAAATTGGTAATTAAAGGTAGCAGTTAATATCTGTGAAAGTGCTCATAGAAATAGAACTCTACACTGGCTGCGCCAGCCATTGCTATTTGATGAGGCACCACTTGGTGCAAGCACGTTGTCTTTGAGAACGTTAGCGTGCTTGCGACGACTGGTGACCCACCTCTCGTTCCGGTAGTGGATCTCTAGCTTGCGGGTCGGTGATGCCGAGAAGATGAACCATCCATTCAATGAAATATCATAATATGTGGCCTGCTAGACCATTTTATTCACTTCCAACATTTTTGACCGTCTTTTTTGGAATTGGTCCCACTGTGCGCCGGTCCAGTGGCTCAAGACAATAAGTCCTTAGAAGCGGGTTCATGTATACTATGAATACTTTCTGGGGGTATAACATCGACAGTAACAATTACAATTCTGAGAAGTTGGTACGCCAGCTTTAGAATGCCAGAAGTAATCGTCAGTGACAATGGCATACAGTTTATGAGTGTGGATGTCCAGAAGTGTAATGCCGACAACGGCATTCATCGTATAACCACTGCTCCGTACCATCCTCAATCAAACGGGCCAGCGGAGAGATTCGTGGATACCTTTAAGTGGTCAGTGAAGAAGGTTCTGGAGGGAAAGCTCATACTACATGACGCACTAGATATTTTGGTTGATGGAAAGTTGTAACCTGCTCCCTTTGCTTGATTGCTGTGGTAGGTAATCTTTGGTATCGCGCAGCGAGCATTTGATTATAGCTCCAGCCTAGCAATCAACAAAGGAGTTCTAGTCAGATACTGCCATGTTAAATCACCACACTTTACAACAGAACAATATCATCGGATTGTTCGTCGTCAATAATCGAACAATCGCGCCGCATGCCTAAGGTATGCTCCGCTGGGCGCAAGCTGCTTATGTGCGCCGCACCATCTAATTCTCACACCTAAATCCGATCAATGCAAGAAAATGCCATAAAAGCCAAATATCTGTGTCAGGAACCCTTGCTCTTTCAGTATGATAAGAGATTAAGGAAAGTCTCCCGTTAATGTGAACGCCAATCTTGGAGTCGCTTTCTCTTTGGATCACTCATGAGTTCACATCATACTGATACAAACCTAGATGCAACAGTGGACAGGGAACAGTTTTCGATTGGACAGCAATTGAACCATATCTACAGTGTAATGAATAGATATACCTACAAAATAGTAAAAAGTTGCGAGTACTGATGTGAGTTTAACTTCGAATCGCTCGGCCTATTATATCTGTTGATTGTCTCCGTAGAAAATGAAGCAGCCTGAGTTGGCAAGGCATGATAACTACAGGGGCGTCTCGTGGACTTTTGCTACACCTGTTCTACCATGCTGATAAAAAAATATTCATCAAGCTGAGTGGTTTCGAATGAAAGTTGGACATGTAATCTAACATTAACCAATTAACAACTAAACCAAATATTAGAAAAAAAAAAACAATTTAAATAGAAAAGATTTACAAAACAATAAATGACTTATTTTTCTCTTTTGTTGCAAAAATGTTTTAAATTTAGATGCACTTAAAATTTTAGACTCTCGCAAATCGTCTAAAATCTAACTTGGTAACAGTTGGCAATAGTTGGATATTGCTCAGAATAAAGATCTTTCATATCGGCTCATTCCACCATTCAGGGTACACGGGTCCCATCGGCGCTAATATTTAAACTCTCACATATTTTTTTGCTATGAAAGAAATGTTATTAACCATTATTAGTATAATAATTATAGTATATAATTAGTATATAATTATACAATTATTGTTTGATGCGACCCCAGATTGTGACGACCAATGAGTCACATTTAGAAGCTGAAATGTGTTCCAGTTATTTAATTTTTCAAATTTAGTGAAAACTATACCTTTTTCTCTATGTTGATTGATTTTGAGTATTCGTAAAAAAGCATTATTTAATCTCTCTTTTGAAAACGCAAACAACTGTTTCCAATCATCGGCGCGAAAGCGTGCGCGGTGCGCCTTTCGGCAAAGCACAGCCCGACACTACGATCGAGCCTAACCGAAGGTGCGCATCGTTGATTGTTCTCGCAGCGCGTCGAACGGGTTTGACTCCTGCGCGCATAGCAGAACTTGCATCTAAACGTATACTTGCTTCGCTTGCGAAAGAGGATGATGTGAGAAAACGGAGAAAGCTGGCAACACTCACGCTGGTTCTCTGCGCGCGGAGAACGAGTGAGCATACCAAGGAGGAAATTATTTCAAATCATTTGTCATGGCGCAAAACTTAAAATTTGACTTCTGGCAGCGCTGCTGTTGGTTCTTCATTATAGATCGTACGACAGGCAAATGCTTTATATGTGATGGGGTGTGGTTTTTCGGAGAAACACACATTCTGCTGCAATTTTACTGAACGCCAAGCATGTGGCGTTAACTTGATCTGCCTACGAAATATTTTGTTTTTTAGATGTTTAGATGTTAAAATCATTGGGAATATTACGTGAAGCTTTGTTTAAAAAAATTACTGGATAAATTATTTGCCCTAATAATTAATTGCCAAGACATTAATTTCTTACTTCTGACCTAAAAATGGTTACCTGTTCCATGAACAGGTAGAACGTATGGACGAGTCGCCCCTGGATAACTATGCTTAGTGCAGTAATGTATCGGCAGTAGTGCAATTATTCTTTGAGATCGGTAAGATGGACGGATATCTACATAATCCGACAATATTGTGTGACGTAAGAGACGATGTTAATTTCTTCCTGTGATGCCTGAACCAGGCTTTTCTTTGACCCAGGCAATAGTATGGCAGTGCATGTCGTCATCAACCTGGTGTTGACGTGGTGTGTAGTCAATGGCGTGCTAAGCAGCGGGGTGGCTGGCAAGGTGCCAGTAGCTTATTCCCCTTTCTGTCCGGACAGCATCCATCCGTTTTGCAGACTTCGCGGGATACACCTTCACACTGTCACGACACCACAACAGAACTTAGGATATGGGCAAACTAGGCTAAGTAAAAGCAAATAAAATGTAAGTACACTAAATTAATCATTCCATTTTCTCGATGTGAGATTACAACTCCTCTTTTGGTTTGGGAATGGCTCGTTTACTTCGGCGGTGGGTTCCGCTTTCTTGAACCTGGTTCTTGCTACAGATTGAGTATATGGGTCGTGGGACCAGTACTATCGGCAACCAATCTAGATTACTAAATTTATTTTGTCTCCATGTCTCATGCTCCCCCTTGGACTGGGAGTCCGAGGGGTGGATGGCAAAGTCTCCGTTCGAATTCATTTTTGGACACCGCATTCCGTAATAATTTGGACCGGCTTCGTCCCTCATCAGTCGCCATAATTTGAACACGTTTATGTACTGATGATGATGGTTTCGCCATATACCCATAAAAAGTTGTTACAAAACGGTAATCTCCATCTGGCGTACCAAAGCAAAAAAGTAAAAACAACTCAGACGCCCATACACTTCATCTGAATTTCAACAATTGAAAAACAAATCCTGTACACTGGGGTCGCTTTTTACGCACCAGAAACAAATTATTTTTAGGTCTACCTTATTTCTTATTTCTAGGTCTGTCTTTGCGGATTTTTTTCTGGAGTCAACTCAATGTTTCATTATATCCAAAGGCCAGAAACAACAAATAACAAACCGCGTAAAAAGCGACCCCAGTGTATAGTATACGCGACGCTAACTATAAAAACTATTAAATTAATTAGGCCTTAATCGTCGAACTAAACACTGTTACATTCATGATAGTAGGGGGAGATTTATTTGTAAAAGATGAAAAAGAAAATGTTACCTTGATTGATCGTCTCCTTATGTTTGCGGTCTCACAATCTGCTATATTAAGATATCAATTTGGAGGTACTGATTTATGACTATATTAATTTCTTTCCTGCATACATTTTCTTTGCCATGTCTGCGGAAGTACACGTTACGACTGTGACCCATTGATTTCCCATATTTGGAAAACAACCACTCCATTGCGCTCACCTTGAAACTTGTGCAGCAGTTGCCATCATCGTCATCATTGTGGTTGAACTTTTACTTTTTGGTCGTTATAAAGATGATCAAGATCGGTGTGTTATAATGTTTTAATTCTTTTTTTAAATTCCTTTGCAGTTTAAGTTTACTACCAACGCTCTCTTCATCAATCGGTCACAGCGATGGAGGAGGATACTGAATACAAAAAGCTCCCTATCGACGAGCGGTGCGTGCACAAGTTGTGGAAAGCACGTGTCGATGGTTACGAGGAAGCGGCAAAACTTTTCCGCACAATTGATGACGAAAAATCGCCGGAATGGAACAAATATCTTGGCCTGGTTAAGAAATTTGTCACCGATAGCAATGCCGCGGCCCAGGAGAAGGGCCTCGAGGCGACGCTGGTGTTTGTCGAGAACAGTGGCAATGCCGGTAAAACTGTTGGGGAGGTCATGAGCGGAATCATCACGAAGTGCATTGGAGCACCGAGAGCAAAAACGAAGGATTTGGCTGGGCAGATTACCTTGATGTATATTGAAATCGAGAAGCAAGACATTGTACTGGAGGAATTGCTAAAGGGAACGGAACAGAAGAATCCCAAGATTGTAGCGGCATGTGTGGTCTCGATAACTCAGGCCCTGCGCGAGTTTGGTAACAAAGTAATAAGCATAAAGCCCATTGTCAAAAAGCTTCCTACTTTGCTTAGTGATCGCGACAAGGCAGTACGGGACGAGTCCAAATCACTGACAATTGAAATATACCGATGGATTGGGGCCGCATTCAAGTCGCAGATTGCATCACTTCCTGCTGTGCTTCTCGCAGAATTGGAAACCGAGTTCGAGAAAGTAAGTGGTGACAAAGCAATTCCAACGCGGTATCTTCGGTCACAGCAGGAGAGGCAAATGTTAGCTGCTGTGGCTGCCAGTAGCAGCGGTGATGTGGAAGACGTTGGCGACGATAACGAAGCCGACGAGGCTGAAGAGATTGATCCCATGGATCTCATCGATCCAGTTGATATTCTTTCTAAACTTCCGAAAGACTTTTATGACAAATTGGAGGCAAAAAAGTGGCAAGAAAGAAAAGAATCACTTGAAGCATTGGAAACATTACTCCAGAATCCTAAACTACAACCAGGAGACTACGGCGATGTAGTTCGCGCCCTCAAAAAGATCATCAGCAAAGACACCAATGTGGTACTGGTGGCACTGGGTGGCAAATGTTTGGCCATGCTCGCTAGAGGATTGGCGAAAAAATTCAACACATATGCGGGGGTAAGTGACATGATCAATTTTAAGGTTTTATGAATCTAATGAGGCTCATCCATTGCAGGCTTGCGTTCCAGCGATTTTAGAAAAGTTCAAGGAGAAAAAAGTCAACGTTGTTACTGCTCTCAGAGAGGCGATTGACGCAATTTATCCTTCCACTTCGTTGGAGGCCATTCAGGAAGACATTCTAGAAGCTTTGGGCAACAAAAATCCAAATGTGAAACTAGAAACTGCTTCATTTCTCGGTAAGATTTATAATTCGTTTTCTTCTTCTTTTTTCTTGGTGCTCATTTGGAGCCGTAGTGGGTGGCACAGCAATAATTCGTTTTGAAGCAGTGAAAAGTCATATTACATTTGCATTCTTCTCTTTGGAATCAAACACAATTGAGTTAATGCTAGGATTGTAATTTACAGTTTCCTTATATAATTATGTAGTTAACAAAATATACTTTTTTTTACAGCGCGAGCGTTTACGAAAACTTTGCCTACAATTCTCAATAAAAAACTACTAAAAGCAATTATTACTGCACTTCTCAAAACACTGAATGAACCAGATCCAGCAGTCCGTGACTCTGCAGCGGAAGCTCTTGGCACGGCCATGAAACTGGTAGGCGAGAAAGCCATCGGTCCCCACTTGACTGAAGTGGATGCCCTGAAGCTGGCAAAGATAAAGGAGTGCTGCGACAAGGCAGTTATCACCATCAAAATACCTGGGCCAAAAAAGGAGCGGCCGGCAACTGCTCCTCCGAAAACGACCTCGACGGCAACTGGCGCTGTTAAAAAAGGAGGTTCTACAGAACCAAGACCAGTCGCAAGGCCAGCAACGGCTGGGGTGAAAAAAGTGGCTCCATCGAAAAAGGCACCTGGCTCTGGTGGTGCAGGCGGAGGAGGCGGGGGATCTGGTTTGTCTAAATCGGCTAGCGCTTCGAAGGTACTTCCAACGGAGCGGGACATGTCCACAGATGAGATTGATGAAAAGGCCGCCGAGATTCTGCCGACCGATGTGGTACAAGGGCTAGCTGATTCCAACTGGAAAACTCGTCTTGCGGCGGTGGAATCATTGACGGTTGTTATCTCTGAACTAGATCCGAAGTGTGGCCATTCACAGGTCATCTTGCGATTCCTGGCCAAGAAACCTGGTCTAAAAGACACAAATTTCCAAGTTTTGAAGGTCAAACTGGAAAATGTAAAAGCGGTGGTCGACAAACTTGGCGTAACCACAACTACAGCAGATTACATCATAAACGATATAACTGAGAAGTTGGGGGATGCTAAGAACAGTGGACCAGCTGGACAAGCATTGACATCTATTGCCGATGCCATCAAACTAGAATATGCCGTGTCCAAAGTAATGGAATTTGCGTTTGAGCAAAAATCTCCTAAAGTCCAACAGGAGGCTTTAACATGGGTGAACAACGCACTCAAAGAATTCGGGTTCCAAGTAAATCCTAAGCTGCTTCTCGAGGACTCCAGAAAAGCGGTGCAAAGCATCAATCCGGCTGTTCGAGCTTCAGGAATCGCTCTCTTAGGCACGATGTATCTCTTCATGGGCAACACGTTGGCAATGTTTTTCGAGAATGAGAAGCCCGCTCTTAAGCAGCAAATTCAAGCGGAGTTTGATAAATGTGCTGGGCAGAAACCACCGGCGGCCACCAGAGGACAACAGGCCAAGTGTCCCAGTCCGGGTTCGGTGGATGACCTTGATGAGTAAGTAGACTTATGGATGTCAAAAACAAACATTATGTCATTTCATTGATTGAGTATTTTCCTTCTTATTTCACTCTTCTGTTTCTTGATTCCTTTTCCCATGAGTTTTACTCAATTATTAAATTTCCAGTAGTCCACCGCCATATAATTTGATCCAGTTTTCCTATAATTTTATATTTTGAACGTTTACAAAAATTTACTGTCTTACTAATTGATGTTAACACGTTCCTATATTGATCCATTTTATGCAGTGAGGGCGAAGCGGACGATCAACCAGCGATCAACATAAACGATCTGCTCCCGAGAATAGACATTTCGACTCAAATCACCGAATCTCTGTTGGCTGAATTGTCTGACAAAAATTGGAAAACCAGAAACGAAGGCTTGGAGAAATTGCGTGGCATTGTTACCGAGTCCAAGCTCATCAAGCCGAATCTCGGGGATTTACCGCAAGTGATTGCTCAGCGGTTGGTCGATAGCAATGCAAAAATTGCCCAAACTTCCGTGGAGATTTGCCAGCTCATCGCCACCGCCATGGGCCCACCTTGCAAGCAATATGTCCGTGTGTTTTTCCCCGGATTCTTGAAAGGCCTTGGAGATGGAAAAGCTTTTATCAGGAGCGCATGCATTTCCTGCATAAATACCTGGGGCGATCAAGCCGGTTATAAGGAGTTCTTCGACGGAGAAATGATTGCCGATGCATTGAAGATTGGTAGTCCGGCGCTGAAAACGGAAGTGTGGGGTTGGTTAGCCGAGAAATTGCCACCATTACCAGTAAGAAGCTTTTATTTGTGATATCCATTTTGCATTTTCTAATCATATTTTGCACATTACAGACTAAAAGTATCCAAAAGGATGAACTGGTTGCAATATTACCCCATTTGTATGCCAATATCTGTGATAGAAATGCGGACGTTCGGAAGAATGCCAATGAAGCTGTTTTGGGAATAATGATTCATCTGGGATACGATGCCATGATGAAGGCCCTGGATAAGCAAAAGCCAACTTCGAAAAAGGATATTCAAGCTGCTCTGGATAAGGCACGGCCTAATCTACCGGTGAAACCTTTACCGAAGAATAAACAACAGGCTCCCATTGTAGAGGAACCTAAGGTGGTACGCCCAGGAACTGGTAAAGTGCAGAAGGCTGCTGTCGGGGTGTCCGCTAAAGCAAACCCTGCGGCAGCAGCCCGTAAAAAAGAAGAAGAGGTGGACAACTCTCCACTCTTAGCAATAAACAACATGAAAAGTCAACGGTTGTTGGATGAGCAGAAATTAAAGGTTCTCAAATGGACTTTTACAACCCCCAGAGAAGAATTCACTGACCTGCTAAAGGAACAAATGACTTCAGCAAATGTGAACAAAGGCCTGATAGCCAATATGTTCCACGAAGATTTCCGATACCATTTGAAGGTGATCGACGCTCTGGTTGAGGATCTACCCAAAAACGACAAGGGGCTAATCTGCAACTTAGATCTGATTATGAAGTGGCTCTCTCTACGATTTTACGACACCAACCCGTCCGTCCTGCTGAAAGGGTTGGACTATTTGAATTTGGTGTTCGGCATGCTGATTGAGAAACAGTATGTACTAGCTGAAAACGAGGGCAGTTCGTTTGCTCCGCATCTACTCACGAAAATCGGCGATCCGAAGGATGTAGTGCGCAATGGGGTCCGGACACTGCTGAGGCAGATTTGTCTGGTGTATCCATTCGCGAAGGTGTTTATTTTTGTGATGGATGCTCTCAAGTCCAAGAATGCCCGACAGCGTGCGGAGTGTTTAGATGAGCTGGGTTATTTGATTGAGACGTACGGTTTATCCGTTTGCCAACCAACTCAACAGGTACGTATAGCGAATGGAGTGGTATTGTTTACAGACGAGGCGTAAACTCTTTTTCGTAATGTTCTGTAATTTTGCGCTGTAATTATCGTACTGAAAGAATCATCTCATGCTACTTTAGCGCATTTGGACAAGTAAATTTTGTATTTTTTTAACATGAGACAAGATGGAATTAAGATATATGAATTAAACGCAATTTTACCTACGCAAAAAATACAAAAATGATCATAATGGTTTTGGCATAATGACCATTTGCCACAAAAATTTAAAAAAATATATAAAATTTCCAGGCAAACGTGTGCTTTGAAAGAGTCATTTGTCTTTTTGACTTATTATGGGCACAGGCTTGTTTTTAAGGAGTTATATACTTTTTCACCTAATTCCGAGCAAATTAGTGGTTTGAATGAAGAAATAATCCTGATAATTGCGTGTGTTTTCAAGGAGTTATTTACTATTTTGCCTTGTTAACAGCAAATGCGTGCTTCAAATGGAGTTATTATGATCTTCTCATTAAAATTCTTCCAAGCAAAGCGTGCGATTGAAGAATGTTTTTTTAATCATTCACTTTATAAGGGAACAATTTGTGTTTTTAAAAAAGGAATCATTTGCTCATGAGTCTTATTCCAAGCGTACGTACTTGTTGAAAACGAATCATATGCTCTTTCACTCATTTCGGGCAAATGCATATTTTCACAGAAAAGGTAATCTTTTAGCGAGATGGATCAACTAGGTCCGAGCTCAAGACGTCTCAAAAGCAAAGAAAAAAAAAAGAAATGGTCATCTACTCTTCTACCGAACTTCTGGAAAATCCATACTTTCGAAGAAGAGGTCATATATTGTTCTGCCTTACTCCGGGGAAATGCGGAAATGCGGAAATTTTAACTTTATTTAAGAGATTTTTCAGTAGATTTGAGAGTTTATTTCCAAGCTAAGGGGCAAGCCAGAGTAAACGCGACAAGCGATGCGACGCGACTCACGTAAAATAATAACTATCATTATCAACAGGCTGTCAAATTGCACTGTCGCGTCGCGTCGCATCGCACGTCGTGTTTACTCTGGCTTGCCCCTAAAGCATAACGATTTTTATTATGGCTTATTTTTGATTCTTATGATTTTTTTTATATTATTATTTTTTATTCAGACTAAGGCCGAAGTGGCCTGTGCGGTATATAAGAGTCTTCTCCATTCGGCTCGGTCCATGGCTACGCGTCGCCAACCACGCAGTCTACGGAGGGTCCGCAAGTCATCTTCCACCTGATCGATCCACCTTGCCCGCTGCGCACCTCGCCTTCTTGTGCCCGTCGGATCGTTGTCGAGAACCATTTTCACCGGGTTACTGTCCGACATTCTGGCTACGTGCCCGGCCAACCGCAGTCGTCCGATTTTCGCGGTGTGAACAATGGATGATTCTCCCAACAGCTGATGCAACTCGTGGTTCATTCGCCTCGTCCACGTACCGTCCGCCATCTGCACCCCACCATAGATGGTACGCAGCACTTTCCTTTCGAAAACTCCAAGTGCGCGTTGGTCCTCCACGAGCATCGTCCAGGTCTCGTGTCCGTAGAAGACTACCGGTCTAATGAGCGTTTTGTAGATTGTCAGTTTGGTACGGCGGCGAACTCTATTCGATCGGCGTCTTGCGGAGTCCAAAGTACGTACAATTTCCAGCCACTATGCGTCTCCGAATTTCTCTGCTGGTGTTATTTGCGGCAGTCACCAGTGAGCCCAAGTACACAAATTCTCCTGCCACCTCGATTTCGTCACCACCGATGCAAACTCGCGGTGGGTGGCTCACATTGTCGTCTCTTGAACCTCTTCCTATCATGTACCTTGTCTTCGACGTGTTGATGACTAGTCCGATCCGCTTAGCTTCCCTCTTCAGTCTGATGTAGGCTTCCTCCATCTTCTCAAAGTTACGTGCCATAATATCTATGTCGTCGGCGAAGCCAAATAGCTGGACGGACTTATTGAAAATTGTACCACTCGTGTTAATCCCTGCTCTTCGTATTAACCCTTCCAAAGCGATGTTGAATAGCAGACATGAAAGACCATCACCTTGCCGTAACCCTCTGCGGGTTTCGAAGGGACTCGAGAATGCACCTGAAACTCGAACTACGCACATCGCCCGATCCATCGTCGCTTTGATCAACCGTGTCAGTTTATCCGGAAAACCGTGTTCGTGCATTAGCTGCCATAGCTGGTCCCGATCGATTGTATCATATGCGGCTTTGAACTCGATGAATAGATGATGTGTGGGCACGTTGTATTCGCGGCATTTCTGCAGTACTTGGCGAATGGCGAACACCTGGTCCGTGGTGGAGCGTTCGCCCATAAAACCCGCCTGGTACTGCCCCACGAACTCCCTTGCAGTTGGTGCTAGTCGACGGCATAAAATTTGGGAGAGCACCTTGTAGGCGGCGTTCAGCAATGTGATTGCGCGGTAGTTGCCACAATCTAGCTTAACGCCCTTATTGTAGATGGGACACACGACACCTTCCATCCACTCCTGCGGCAAAACTTCCTCCTCCCAAATCTTGGTAATGACCCAGTGCAGCGCTCTAGCCAGTGCCTCACCACCGTGTTTAAATAGCTCTCCTGGTAGTTGGTCAACTCCAGGGGCTTTGTTGTTCTTCAGCCGGCCAATCTCCTCCTGGATTTCCTGGAGATCCGGAGCCGGTAAGATTATGTCCTGCGCGCGTTCTCCCAGGTCCATCACCATACCGCCATCTTCGTCTGCCACATCGCCATTCAGGTGTTCTTCGTAGTGCTGCCGCCACCTTTGGATCACCTCACGCTCGTTCGTAAGAAGGTTCCCGTTTATGTCCTTGCACATATCAGGCTGTGGCACGTGGCCCTTACGTGAACGGTTTAACTTATCTTAGAACTTTCGTGTGTTATTAGCGCGGTACAGTTGCTCCGTCTCTTCACGGTCTCGATCTTCCTGCTGGCGCTTTTTCCTCCGGAAAATCGAGTTTTGTCTGTTCCGCGCCTGTTCATATCGTGCCTCGTTCGCCCTCGTGCGGTGTTGCCACAATCTCGCCCATGCTACATTCTTCTCCTCAACTAACTGCTCACATTCGCCGTCATACCAGTCGTTTCTCTGATCCGGGGGCACCGTGCCAAGTGCAGCGGTTGCGGTGCTACCAATGGCGGATCGAATATCTCTCCAGCCATCTTCAAGAGACGCTGCGTCTAGCTGCTTTTTTTTTGGAAGTGCCACTTCCAGCTGCTGCGCGTATTCTTGGGCTAATCTACCGTCTTGTAGCCGCCCAATGTTAAGCCGCGGCGTCCGACTTCGACGCGTGTTTTACACCGTCGAGAGTTTTGAGCGCAGGCATACTGCAACGAGGTAGTGGTCGGATTCAATATTCGCACTGCGGTAAGTGCGGACGTTCGTGATGTCGGAGAAGAATTTACCGTCGATTATAACGTGGTCGATTTGGTTTTCCGTTTCTTGGTTAGGTGATCTCCATGTGGCCTTGTGGATATTTTTGCGGGGAAAGAATGTGCTTCGGACTACCATTCCGCGGGAGGCTGCGAAGTTTATGCATCATTGGCCGTTGTCATTCGATACGGTGTGCAGACTATCCGGTCCGATGACCGGTCTATACATTTCCTCCCTTCCTACCTGTGCGTTCATGTCACCGATGACGATTTTGACGTCCCGCAATAGGCATCCATCGTATGTCTGCTCCAGCTGTGCTTAGAACGCTTCTTTCTCGTCGTCGGGTCTCCCTTCGTGTGAGCAGTGCACGTTGATGATGCTATAGTTGAAGAAACGGCCTTTAATCCTCAGCTTGCACATCCTTGCGTTGATTGGCTGCCACCCAATCACGCGTTGGCGCATCTTACCCAGCAGCCGGTTCCCAGCTCGTTGGTGGTGCCACAGCTTTGGTAGAAGGTAGCCGCTCGATGCCCGCTTTTCCACACTTTCTGTCCTGTCCAGCAAATCTCCTGCAGCGCCACGACGTCGAAGTTGCGGGGATGTAATTCATCGTAGATCATCCTGTCGCAACCTGCGAAACCTAGCGACTTGCAATTCCATGTTCCAAGCTTTCAATCGTGATCCTGTATTCGTCGCCTAGGTCTTTGCCGATTATATCGAGTCGCATTATCTCTTATATTGTTCGTAATGATTGATTTTCCAGGCGGCTTATTGGGCCTGCGCAAACCTCCTGTCTCGTCGGAGGGCCGTCGTGTCAGGGCTGTTTAGCGTCCCACCTAACACCAGTCAAAGCACATGGTCGCTTTGGTGGGGCCTACTTGCGGATACATGCAGCTTTTTATAGAGGTTTAACAGGGCCCACTGTCAAACTCCACCACATCCTAGGCAAGCCCCACAACTCGCAGATGGCCTGGGGAGGGATCGTCAAGCCCTTGGACATAGTCCCTGCTGCCCCTTTTTTTTTTTTTTTAAATACCGTAATCCGGGGTAACATTGATCATTTTTAAATTATTTTTTGAATATTTCCTCCGTAAGTGAAACCATGACACTTTTCAAATTTTTAAAACAAGTACTGGCACGTGTAGAAAGTATTAGGCCGTTGAGCTCGATTATTTGATAATTTTAAACTTGTTTGTAAAATACTTTTGTCAAGTTTTGGAATATTTTAATTTTGGGTAACTTTGATCATCATTCGTTTCGATCATTATCTACAAAAAACAAATTGGGAAATGAAATGAAAAACGTCTCTTAAAGCGAGTTGTTGTATATGAAACATCAAAAGAACTAACTAAACCAATAATATCGCTTTAAAACCCGTTTTTATTTCTAGGTTTGTCTAGGTAAATATAGAATACAGAAATATTTCCTCATAAAAAAACAAATCTTTCAATTTAGTTTACGCACAGCGTTGGAGTTTATTCAACAAAAATAATAAGCTTGAAAACCAAAGCAATTCATTGTAATATTTAAATGATTCAAACAATAGTGGTGTTTTGATGGTTTTTCGCAAAATTGAATAACAGTCACCAATTTCCAATTAAAAAAAACTGATTTCAAATCCGAATTTTATTTCTGACGGACGCTTTCGTCACTTTCCCTTTCTTCAACCTGGTAGCTTGTTTTTCCTCTTGATGCTGAGCAGGCTCTTTCTTAATTGTCCGGTGTGTGATATTTTCTATACCATCGAGTTGCACATTATTCAAACGACGCTTTTTGGAAGTCCGAATGTTAGGTTCCTGTTTGATTAGCAACGGTATTGTATTTTCGTTCTCATCCGGTTGAACATCCACTAGATGACACTTTTTGGAAATTTTCCGTGCCTCTTTCTGTCCAGGTTCCTGTTTGATTGTTCCGGAAGCCTTTTTATTTTGACCATCTACTTCCATCGTTTTTGTGGCTGCAATCAACTGTTGCTCTGAAACGCTGGTACCAGGCGTTACATCAAACAGACGTCGCTTCTTGGGGATCTGTCGTTGATCTTTTTCTCCGAATCGTTCTTCTTTGAGTATCTTCACCAGCTGCTCCGAGAACGAGTTATTGGTGCTGGGCTTTGGTTCTTCATCATTTCCTCCAGGAATTCGTTTTAGCACAGCATACCTGTTTAGCGGATGAATGCCAGCCGCCTTAAATCCTGCTTTCATGTTATTCTCAGAGGTAGCACTGATAGACTCCAAAGTTTCTTTCAACAATCGTGGAAAAATATGTTTTGGGACACAACCCTTATTTCTACTCTTCCATTGTTCCAACGTACTCCTCCATGCCTTTTTCAGCGGCCCAAAATACGCCACATCCAATGGCTGACATAGAGATGGGCGGCAGGAACACGAACTTTATGTTGTTCTCCATGCAGCTTTTGATGGCTCGAATAGACATGTGGGACGCAACATTGTCTCCAATCAACACTCGTGGCTTATCATTCGGTATCTTCTTGGAGTACGGAAGAGCAACTGTCAAAATCCAGTCCTCATACGTCCGTTCATCGAACCATCCTGAAGGAAAAAGCTGATTAAATACTTGTGTTAAATATAAAAAAGACTGATGTATCTAACCTGACTTCGTTCGATTGTAGCGGCTACCTTTAGGTCCTCCTTGAACCCATGTTGGATAGAGATGAAGAGCTGCATACACTACGTACGTTGAAAGCGTTTTTCCATCTGCAGTGCCAGCGAACATGACGGAATATGATGATTTTGAGTGGTCTAAGACGCGTTCGACGTGCTTCTGTCCTCTTCTACATATCACTCTTCGGCTTCCAGGATCGTCCGTAAAGTTTGTATCATCGTAGTTTATGATATTTTCCTTCGGAATGCCATGGAGCGTCCGGGCCAGGTTGTCAAAATATTCTTTTACAGTTCTAGGGCACACCTTAGCACGAGCCCTTTTAATGTTTTGAGTGCAACGGGCTGCCAAGTTGGTTCGCTTAATAAAGGACGCAATCCAATCTGGACCGGGGCGATTGTCAACAAACCTGGTTTTCATGAGGTTGTCATCGAGGAATTTTTTCACCAATATTGCCACTCGACCCGGGGGGAGAGGGTAACCCCATTCACCAGCAACTTTTATCACCTCGCTGAGCTCCTTCTCCTGGGCACTCGATAGCACGGTTGGAGTTCCGACGCTCTTCGTATGCAAATTTTTACATCTGTTATACAGCGTGCCGAAGGAAATTTTGTAATGCTTGGACGCTTGCCGGATTGACATTCGGTTTTGCTTTACAGATTTCAATGCCGAAGCTAGTGCTTCCTGCGTGTAGTTGGCATAATTTCTTGCACACAGCCGCGGAACATACTTGCGAGGCATTTCGTACACGTTAATCCACTTTTTATCTTTTTCCAACAAGTTATTTCACAATGTAAAACGTGAACATTGGACTAGCATGATGCGTTTGACAAATCGGATGATAATTAGTTCACACCGAAGTCGTGTTGTCTAAGATGGCCAAAGTTGTCTTAACTGAGTTTGATAAGCGCAAAAATAGACATTCGTTAGAAATATTTTTTATAGTAATAAAAATATAAATTTCGAACAAAAAAATATGGATCAACCAAGAAAATAAGATAACTTATCAAACAAATATAACCACGAACTCATTTTTTTTGTTTTTCTATTTGTTTCGAGTCCTTTTTTCACAGCTTGCGTTGAGTGGAAAAATTAATGTTGATTTTGTTTTTCAAATTTTGGCAATAAAAAGAATGCAAGTTTAGGCGAAGTTTATAGTATTCAGCAGCAAATTTAGTCTAGTTTAAGATACCATACTAACATTAAGTAATAGTATCACCAAAAAATAATAATTTGTTCATTTCTTGAAAATGGTCAAACTGATCAATGTTACCCCGGTGATCAATGTTCCCCCGGATTACGGTACTGTCTAAAACTTGGATTGCATGCTGATTCATTCTTGAGAATTATTGTTTGTTTTTATTTGGCTTAATTTGAAAAGGTTGTTCCGAGCCTAAGGCCGGGATTAACACTTTAACAAAGAATTAAAAAAAAAAAGAATAAGGCCGGAACAAATATTATTTTCTTTTGCTTGTCATAAGACGATTTTGTACAATCCCATTGAATTCCACCACTTAATTGTATCTTGACAGATACGTATTTCGACCTCAACAGTAAGGCCGTCTTCAGTGTCTCGTACTTGACTCGACTTAGTACGAGTACGAGACACTGAAGACGGCCTTACTGTTGAGGTCGAAATACGTGTCTGTCAAGATACAATTAAGTGGTGGAATTCAATGGGATTGTACAAACTCGTCTTATGACAAGTGAAGACATTCCACTAAAAAGCTCAAAATAATTTTCCTAACATTTTCTTTTGTCCAAACCCTTAAGTTTTCTTAAAGAATGTTTCATGAAAGTTCAAAATTTTATTATTTTTTCGGTAAATAATTATTGTCATGAGCTTATTCTTAAATACCTGAGTAGTAGAAGAATGCAATTGAACTGCCGTGAATAGCATATTTGTCCAATAGCAAAGATGGGCCAGATATGCGCTTCACGGCAGTGAATTTCACTTTATGAGGTTTTTATTTATTTGCCAGTAGAGACCGAAAGACTAAACTTTACAAAATCCCCACATTTTCAAAGTTGCAACACGTTGAAGCCACGTTGAAATTATTAAAAAAGAAAAATATTATTCTTCATTTCACAAATTATGTGGTGGAGCTGGGGTCTTATTTTTTCAAGCTTGATATTACAAAACTATATAGTAGAATGTTTAACATTTGTTTCAGTAAATAGTAAACTATTTTTTAGCTCAATTTTTGAAGTATTTGACATATTTGGCTTTTTGGCCAAATGTCGTGATTTACTATTCGGCGAACCGAATACTCGGTAAAATATTTTTTTACCAATATTCGGCCCGAATATTCGGTGCATCTCTAGAAAATACGTACTTTTAAAGAAGGGGTCATCTACTCTTCTACCTCATTCCGGGCAAATGCGTAGGGTTAGATGGGGCAAGATAGGTCATTTAAGGCGAACCTTGAATGCAAACCTTGAATGAAAAAATCACGATGGCCGCACGTTTCTATACAAATACTTTTCATGTATTTTAGACGATTGTGACATGATTTCAAAAGTCTCTGTAATATTTTCGGTGTTTTTCTGGCTGTTGTTTCCAAGATAGACCATACCAAATGATAAAATTAATTTAAAATTAGAAGGCAATTCCTTTTTATTTGAAAAAAAAAACAACAGAAAAAAGCATTCACAAAGAATAATTTTTTTTTAACATGAAATGACTCTCAGTATTCCCAGAATATACATCTGTTACAGCCTGCTGAGTTGTTATGCCCATAGAGCTACTGATTCAGTCAGATTCATTGTCTGTTTTTGCGCTGTAGAAGCAAAAGGTCAAAATCTGTACGGATAATTTGCAGACACCCTGTAGAAACGCAAAAGCTTTCTTGGAATGTAAAGTTTTTATCTAAGCGATCATCACTGTGTTCTTATCCCAAACATATTATTGATAATTTGATTCAATAATTTTTTTCCCGGGTTGAAGAAATTCAACTGTCTCTCAAGGTCAGAACATCAATCCTTTCATCCTATCTGACATAACTTTATTTCTTACATTGACAGGCCGCCCTAAAGGAAATCGCCAAGCACATATCGGACCGAGATAATTCCGTACGCAATGCAGCGTTGAATGCAGTGGTGCAAGCGTACTTCCTTGCCGGTGAAAAGGTTTACAAATTGATCGGTCAACTATCCGAGAAGGACCTTTCCATGCTGGATGAGCGGATTAAGCGATCAAAGAAAACAGCCATTAAGAAACCAACCAATTCGATCGAAATAGTCAAGGTGCCGTCTGCGACGGAAGTCAATAACGTCGTTGAAACCGAACCTGTAGAAGAGGAGGAGGAGCCTCTTCCTGTGGAACAGCCTGTGGAACCTCTACCTGCACGGTAAGTACTGGCTTGATGCAACGATAGCATATCAAAAAGATCGCCCAAACATGCCCAAGCATTGTTTCGATCATTCAGTAATTCGGATTAGAATTGATAATTTTTAGTAGTTTTTTATCAATTACTTTTTTCAAAGGCTGAAATTTCAAATGTATTGTACGGTATACTTATTACTCTTAATATACTTCAATAACAGTTCCTTGTTCTACGCATTAGCAATAATATTACTGCCTGTAATCGCACATCTGTTCCATATGAATATGAAATACAGCGACGATATATGCAATTACAGGCCGTATATTCGAATGCATAATAATGTTATTTATCTCACATGGGGGCTGTTTGGAACAACCATCAATATTTGACGTTCCAAAAGCCACCAAAAAGTGTGCAGAATTAGGTCCAATGCTCTAGGTGCGATGAATAGGTAGCTTTCATAGTAAATAATTACAAAATTTCAATTGTTTAGTTCAACTAATTTTCCCATGGTATTCAAACAAACAACGAACTGTTAGACAGAGTTGTACAAAGCATATGTACAACCTAATTTTGAGCACCTATTTTATTTATTTTTCTACATCAACAGGCTTTTTAGACCCAATGATGGCCTTAAAACTATTTGAAAAAGTATCAAATATAACATTCCATTAAACATACACATGGTTCAAGTATAATACTAACAAACAAAAACGAAAAACATCAAAATACAAAATTTACAATACAGTACACACAACCATAGAACATTTCGAAATTCAGCCTCTTGATCGAACCTAAATTAATAAATGATCGGAATCATCCTTGATCGCAATAGTAGTCTTTCTGATATGTTGCCATAATTATACACGCTTTGTCGAAAGTTGAAAAGACTGCTCTGACACATTAAATAAGTTTGATCACCACCAATGCTTTACCACGCCATTTCTTATCCAAATAAAATAAACGTAGATCGGTTGTGTTTAACAATAACATCGAAATGTACGACGGTAGCGGTCCTGGCCAAGCTGTTGAAATATCGGTTTATACGCAGTTAGTATTGAAAATAAACAAATAGGGTGAAGGCCTGAGTTCGTCGCTTCGCTGTTTGTTTTAATGTTCTTGTCTATAACTCATCGTCATGGGAGTATGTTTTATCATTATGTATTTGCCACTAGAATTCGTGCGAAATATAGAAGCATGCTTTTTTCCATTCTTTTGAATCAAAAGTTATGATAAACTTCGTTTGTTTTGTTCCGATATATGTAAACGTGTTGCGAGTTAATTGGAAATACCAGACTTGTAGATAGACTCGAACGCAAATCTTGGAACAACTTTACTAATAGTCAGTGTTGTTAAGAAAATTATTTTGAACTTTTAGTGGAATGTCTTCACTTGTTTTCACTTGAGAATACAGCTGCTAATTAAGAATATCGTGGCAACGAAAAATCTCACCTACACGGAGTAGCGGATAAGAAGTGTTGGGAGGCACTTACGCAGGGGCGTAAGTAGCCCCGATGAAGCCAGGGGTATGAAATAACAAAAATTCTTTTTAGTTCATTTTGAGTCATTAAAGTAGAAGTCTATTTTTCTGTCAATCAAAAAATGCCGGGGTCAAACAGCGGGCAAGATGGGTCACCTTTCAATTCTGCAATTATTATTGTTTAAATTCATAATCATAATATTAAATTAAACACAGATAGATAGGTGTATTGCCAAATGCATCCATTCAGAATCGATTTTCAGGTTTCCGTTTTTCCCGGCTGGAGGAATTGATTTGATACTAAATAATGAGCTATTTTTATGTTTGTCTTATTAGAGGGAGGACTAGGAAGTTCTTAAACCCGTTAAGTAGGAATCTATCCCAGTTTTGTCACGTGCCGAATCGAAGGAATTATAATCCACAATAATTTCTTGTGGATTCTAATTCTAGAACAGAGAATCTCCAAAGATGAGCCCGCCTAGGGCTGCAAGTATCTTTAATGAAGACAATCAATCAATTAATTCAAGAAATTCCAATATAAATTTCGATAGAAAAGATAAAGCAGAAGCACAATTTCTCAATGAAGTGGCAGGCTTAGATTTTCATCTCAATTTCTCAAGACATGATTAATCCCAAATAATCTTTTAAAAATAACTCTAGAATACCTTGGAATTGACCTTTCAAACAAAAAAAAAATAAATTCACTAAATCGATTCTTTGGCTTATTTAAGGTCAACTTTCCCAAAGAACCCATATTTGTTAACGTTTCATTTTCATTAATTTAGTTTAAATCTAAACAGATAACACTGAATCAACAATTTGACGCCACAATACACGGTTCGAGGCCGCATATCTCCATCCTCAAATGCGCCCCACGCGCGGCAAGTCGTTTTGCACCTAGTCTGCCCACCTCGCTCGCTGCGCTCCACGCCGTCTCGTACATGCCGTATCGGAAGCGAACACCATCTTTGCAGGGACAGCAGCATTCTTGCAACATGCCCTGCCCATTGTACCCTTCTGGCTATAGCTACCTTCTACCTTGATACTGGGTTCGCCGTAGAGATGGGCGAGCTCGTGGTTCATCCTTCGCTGCTACACACCGTCTTCTTGCACACCACCAAAGATGGTCCTAAGCACCCGTCGTCTCTCGAATACTCCGAGTGCTTGCAAGTCCTCCTCGAGTATTGTCCATGTTTCATGTCCGTAGAGGACTACCGGTCTTATTAACGTCTTGTACATGACACATTTGGTGTGGTGGAGAATTTTTTTGGACCGCAGTTTCTTCTGGAGCCCGTAGTAGACCCGACTTCCACATATGATGCGCCTTCGTATTTCATGACTAACATTGTTTTCAGCCGTTAGCAAGGATCCGAGGTAGACGAATTCCTCGACCACCTCGAAGGTATCTCCGTCTATCGTAGCACTGCTTCCCAGGCGGGCCCTGTCGCACTCGGTTTCGCCCAAAAGAATGTACTTTGTCTTCGATGCAGTTACTACCAGTCCAACTTTCGTTGCTTCACGTTTCCAAGCGGGTGTACAGTTCTGCCACCTTTGCAAATGTCATCCGCGAAACAAATAAATTGACTGGATCTGTTGAAAATCACCCGGCTTTCCGCATGACACCTTCAAGCGCAATGTTGAACAACTGGCACGAAACTCTATCACCTTGTCTTATGTCGAATTCGTTTTTAAAAAGTTCCAACCTAGGTTGGAACCAGTTTCAACCTAAGTGCTGTCAAAGTGTTTTTTTATTCGCACTAGTTCCAACCCCAAAGCTGTCGGGTTCGCACTGTGTGGTTTCACAGTTTCGCACCAGGTTCACCAATACGGGAATTACGGGAATTTTTGTTAGGACTTTTTCAGTAATCCCTGGAAAATTAGTTTAAACGAAAATATTAAGGGCCTTCAATAATCCATTTGCAATTTGTTCAAAAATTACCCCATTAATTATTTATTTAAGTATGGGGAATGTCGGCTTTGGCAGGTTTTGTTCTATTATTGGCAGGGGGGTTTTTTTATGACTGATTTTGCTCAAATTTGGCCTAAACATTCTTTGCATATCAAAGAATATTGTGGCCAAATTTCACAAAATTCGGTCGACAAAACCCCCCCTGCCAATAATAGAACAAAACCTGCCAAAGCCGTCTGTTCCCCTAGTTCTTCAAAAAATCATACGGAAATTCTTCAAAGAATTCTTATAATTCTTCCAGGTATTCCTCATTGAAGTCTCTGCATTCACTCAGAAAAATCGACACATACTTTATGGCAAAAATCCATGTATTTTGAAATATGCATATCATGCGTCGGCACATACTTAATTGCATACAAATTCACACATGGATACTATGACCCACATGGATAGTATGTGTGAAAACTCATGCAATGCATGTAGGCGCATGGAATATATGTGTCGAAACTATGGAATCCATACTCCCGTTGCAAAAATCCATGTGTGAACTCATGAATATAATGCGGAGTTTTTTGTGAGTGTTCCATTGCGAATTCTTCCAGGAATGCATTAGATCAATATTTCAGGCATTCCTTCATTTTTTTCCAGAAATTCATCTGGAAAGTCCCCCAAGAGTTCCTACGAAATTTCTTCCAAGAATTTCTCTGGAAGTTCCTCTAGGAATTCCTTTGAAAGTTCCTCCATAAATTCCTCTGGAAGTCCCTCAAGAGATTTCTCCGGAAATCCCTACAGAAATTCCAACCAAAGTCTATCCAGGAATTCTTCCGGTAGTCCCTTCAAGAATTCCTTCGGAAGTGGAATTTCTCCGAAAGTTCGTCCTAGAATTCTTCTGAAAGTTCTTCCAGAAATTCCTTCGGAAGTACTGGAGTTCCGGAAGTCCTCCGGAAGTCCCTTCAAGATTTCCTCCGAAAGTTCTTTCGAAATTCTTCCGAAAATTTCTCCGGAATTTTCTCCAGAACTCCTCTAGAAGTTCCTTCAGAAATTCCTCCAGAAATACCTCCGGAAATTCCTCCAGGAATTCCGTCGGAAGTTTCTCCAGAAATTCCTCCGGAAGTCCTTTCAACAATTCCTCCGGGAGTTCCTTCAGAAATTTCTCAGAAAGTTCCATCAGAAATTCCTTCAGAAGTCCCTCCAGACATTCCTCCGAAATTCCTTCCAAGAAAGGATCCCGAAGTCCCTCCAAAAATTCCTCCGGAAGTCCCTCCCGATTTTTTTCTGGAAACTCCTCCGGAAGTTCCTCCAGAAATTCCTCCGTAAGTTCCTCCAGGAATACCTCCGGAAGTTCCTCCAGGAGTTCGTTAGGAAAGTTCCGAAGTTCCTTCAAAAATTCATTCGGAAGCTCTACCAGAAAGTTCTCCGAAAGTTCCTCCAGGAATTCGTCTGAAAGTTCCTCCAGAAATTCCTCCGGAAGTTCCTCCAGAAATTCCTCCAGAGTTTCCTCCAGGAACTCCTTCGAGGCTCCTCCAGGAATTCCTCCGGAAGTTCCTCCAGGAAATCCTCTGGAACTTCCACCAAAAACACCTCCGGAAGTCCCTCCAGAAGCTTCTCCGGAAGTTCTTCCCGAAATTCCGCTGGAAGTTCCTCTGGAAGTTCCTCCAGGAAATCCTTCGGAATTTCCTCCAAAAGTACCCCTGGAAGTCCCTCCAGAAATTTCTCCGGAAATTCCTCCCGAAATTCCTCCAGAAATTTCTTCAGGTATTCCTCCGGAAGTTCTTTCAGGAATTCCTCCGGAAGTTCCTCCAGGAATTTCTCCGGAGGAACTTCGGAACTTTCCTAACGAACTCCCGAGCTCCAAACGTTACTTCAGGAAGAAGAGGAACATCTGAATGGATTCCTGAAAGAACTTCCGGAGCAATTCCTGAAACTTTCGGGGGAATTCCGGAAAGAAAGTTCGAGTAAATGCCTGCAAGAACTTGCGGAGGAATTCCAAAAGGAAACGTCGAGCAAAAGCCTGAATGAACTAGTGAAGGAATTCCTGAAGAAGCAGAAATAAATAGAGAATCTGGAGTAGATATATCCATCCAAAAGTAAATTTCGTAATTCGCGAAAATCAGAGCGCGTATTTGACTTGATCGTTTTTATCATGATCTGATTTGTTGTGGCCCACAAACTGGTGATCATATGTTTCGAATCAAAACAAACACGATGCCATGCACACCACCATATCCAATGACAGATGAAACTGACAACGTTTTTTTATTCAGGGTTTAAAAACGAATTCGACACGATTCGAACTAACCGTCCCCGACACGATTCGAACAAACTGGAGTTTTCGCCTGAAATCTTTACACAGTTTTGCATACCATCCACCGTTGCTTTGATCAGTCTGGTAAGCTTCCCAGGAAAGCTGTACTCGTCCATAATTCGCCATGGCTCTACGCGGTCTTTACTGTCGTATGTCGCCTTGAAATCAATGAACAGATAGTGCGTTGGAACCTGGTATTCACGGCATTTTTGAAGGATTTGCCGTACAGTAAAGATCTGGTCCGTTGTCGAGCGGCCGTCAACGAAGCCGGCTTGATAACTTCCCAAATAACGGCTTGATAACTTCCCCTTGATAACAAATTTGATAACAATGATAATGTGATAAAAATACAATTCGGCGAATAAAAAAAATCAAAGTAATAAGTTTAAAATAATTAACAAAATCATATGAGTCTTCACGTAGTTTACTGTGCTGAAAAGAACTGGTAGAAACGGCGGTGCAGTGTCTGTCGGGGAATGTTGAAATCGAACAAGGCTGAGACACGATTGAAGTTTCTCTGCAACCCGCTGATAGCGCCATGCATACTGTAGTTTGTTCGGCTGAAAGGCATTCTGAGCATTGCGCCGATTCGTAAATCGTAGTACTCTGGAACGGACGTTGATGCTAATGTTATCCAGGATAGAGCTACAGTCTTTTCGGCTTTGCAAGATGTCAGCAATTAAAAGAGCCCGAGTTGTATCCCTACGGTGCCAAAGCGGTTCCAAATGTATCAACAGACATCGCGATTCATAGCTAGGAAGACGTTGACGATTTCTCTACGGCAGTTTACGTAGTGCGAAACGTGGGAATCGGCCTTGCACCGATCCTGTCGGAACCGGGTTCCAAACTGCGGAGCAGTACAAGAACTTCAGGCAGTGAATGTCGGTAAAGTCTTTGTAATACGAAAGATACATCCTAACGCTCTGGAGTCCTTTTCCCCGGCATACGAGATGTGCAGCTTATACGTAAGTTGAGAGTCGAGAATTAAACCCAAATCTTTCACCTGCGTCCTCCGTTCGATCGTCAAGTACGATATGATCGAAATTGATTGGTTCTTTTTTCCGGGAGAACGTAATCGCAGAGCATTTTTCCGGGTTGACCACCATTCGATTGATGGAACATCAGCCGGAAAATAATAATAGTTGATTCTGCAAAAAGCGACAATCGTTTATTGAGTTAATCCGTATGGAATGCCTATGAAAGCCTTGGACATTCAATTATAAAGCTCATGTCATTAACACTAGGATTGATTCGCTAAAAAAACTTACGCGGATACATTCGTGCAGAAAATCGTTGTAACTAAATTTTCAAATGGCTATATCTCAGTGAGTTTTCAACCGATTTTCCCAGTTTTTTCACCAACCTCTTAGCCATCTCTTCTAGTTTCTGGACATTTCAAAATATTGTATCTAGGGGTGTTCAATTTTTCACTAGAGCTGTGGGAGTAAAGCAACGGATTTAGAAAAATGCGATTCTGGAGATATACTTAAATTTTATTACCAAAAATGATATCTATTCATATAGTGATGATGGAAATGATAAAATAACAAATAAAAGACATCACCTGGGACATAAGAACACATTGTGAGCATCCCTACTATGCATACGATGATAATTCGGTACCTTTAGGAACCACTTTATACTACAAAATGTATGAAGCTTCAGAAAATGTTTTCAAGCATGTTGTCTACTGTGAACTTGATAAAATAAATGTAAACTATATACGAAACAAGTGTGATAATAAATTATGATGTTCTAGGATCTCCAAACTGTACTGGAATTTGAATCAAATGGTCTACCGAATCAACCAAGGCTTCCATGATGTCCCATACCGCGGTATCAACTCAATTATGTCCTCCGAGTATTTATCTTTCACTTGCGTCTCAAATCCAGGCATTTGAGATGTTGTAAGATCTCCAAATTGTCCTGAAGTTTGAGTAAAATGGTCTATCGAAACAACCAAGGCTTCCATGATGTCCTCTGCCGTAGTATGAACCCTATTATGTCCTCCGAGTATTTGTCTTTCACATGCATCTCAAATCCAGGCATTTGAGTTGTTGTAAGATCTCCAAATTGCCCTGGAGTTTGAGTAAAATGGTCTATCGAATCAACGAAGGCATCCATGATGTCCCCAGCCGCGGTATCAACCCAATTATGTCCTCCGAGTATTTATCTTTCACTTGCGTCTCAAATCCAGGCATTTGAAATGTTGTAAAATCTCCAAATTGTCCTGGAGTTTGAGTAAAATGGTCTATCGAATCAACTAAGGCTTCCATTATGCCCCCTGCCGCAGTATCAACCCAATTATGTCCTCCAAGTATTTGTCTTTCACTTGCGTCTCAAATCCAAACATATGAGATGTTGTAAGATCTCCAAATTGTCCTGAAGTTTGAATCAAATGGTCTACCGAATCAACCAAGGCTTCCATGATGTCCCATACCGCGGTATCAACCCAATTATGTCCTCCGAGTATTGATCTTTCACTTGCGTCTCAAATCCAGGCATTTGAGATGTTGTAAGATCTCCAAATTGCCCTGGAGTTTGAGTAAAATGGTCTATCGAATCACCGAAGGCATCCATGATGTCCCTAGCCGCGGTATCAACCCAATTATGTCCTCCGAGTATTGATCCTTCACTTGCGTCTCAAATCCAGGCATTTGAGATGTTGTAAGATCTCCAAATTATCTTGCAGTTTGAATCAAATGGTCTAACGAATCAACCAAGGCTTCCATGATGTCCCCAGCAGCGATATCAACTCTTTTATGCCCTTCGAGTAATTGCATTTCACTTGCGCCTCATATCCAGGCATAAGATGTTGTAAGATCTCCAAATTGTCCTGGATTTTGAGTAAAATGGTCTATCGAACCAACCAAGGCCTCCATGATGTTCTCAGTCGCAGTATAAACCCTATCATGTCCTCCGAATAATTGTCTTCCACCTGCGTCTCGAATCCAGGCATAGGAGATGTTGCAAGATCTCCAAATGATCCTAGAGTATGAGCAAAATGGTCTATTGAATCAACCAAGGCTTCCATGATGTCCTCAGCCGCGATATCAACTCTTTTATGTCCTCCGAGTATTTGCATTTCATTTGCGCCTCAAATCAAGGCATTTGAGATGTTGTAAGATCTCCAAATTATGCTGGAGTTTGAGTGAAATGGTCTATCAAATCAACCAAGGCTTCCATAAAGTCTCTAGCTTGTCTTTCACTTGCGTCTCAAATCCAGGCAAATGAGATGTTGTAATATCTCCTAAATATCCTGGAGTTTGTATCAAATAGTCTAGCAAATCAACCAAGGCTTCCATGCTGTTTCCAGCAGCGGTATCAACCCAATAATGTTCTCCGAGTCTTCAAGTTTCACTTACGTCATATATCCAGGCATATGAGATGTTGAAAGATATCCAAATTGTCCTGGAGTTTGAAACAAATGGCCTACCGAATCAACGAATGCTTCCATAATATCCCCAGCCGCAGTTTCAACACAATTATTTCCTCCGAGTATTTGTCTTTCATTTGCGTCACAAATCCAGACATATCATATGTTGGAAGATCTCCAAATTATTCTGGAGTTTGAATCAAATGGTCTACCGAATCAACCAAGGCTTCCATGAAGTCCCTAGCCACGGTATCAACTCAATTACGTCCCCCTCGTGCGTCACAAATCCAGGCATATGAGATGTTGTAAAATCTCCAAATTGTCCTAGAGTTTGAATCAAAAGGCCTACCGAATCAATCAAGGCTGCGCTGATGTCTTCAGCCACGATATCAACGCAATTTAGTGGACCTTGAAATATGTCTCCAGCAGATGTTTTTATCCAATCTTCCGAGTCCATGCACATGTTTGGTATATAAAAATCCGATGTTATTAGTCCTCCAAATCACCCTGGATGTAGATCAAGTAGTCTGTCAACTAAATCAACCTTGCCTGGAACTATGTCTCCAGCGAAGGTATGTATCTAATCATGTCTTTCGAGTTCATGCACACCTTTAGTCGAGTCAAGTACGAGACACTAAAGAAGGCCTCACGTATCTGTTAAGTTACAATTACAAATTGTCTTATGACAAGTGATTACCCAAATCATTCAGCTAGGGATGACAGTGTACCGGAGTGTGAGATTTCTGCTGCCGTTACTGGTCCTACGTAGTACTTAACGTACTCCTCCCAAAACAACACGCTTTACGATGTCTCTCTAAAATGTTTTCGATTCCCTCATTTTCTCGATTTAAAGAGAAAAAACTGAAAAAACCAGGTAGTAGGTGATCTCTCCTTTATTCCGTTTAACCAAGACACCAACCTTTTTGGATTGTTTCACCATTCTCTTCATAACTTTTGAAAGCAATGACCATCGACTAGAGTGTGCCAATTACAGAGGGATCACCCTTTTGAACTCGACGTACACAATTCTTTCGCGTAAGGGGGGTCCCGTAGCGTAGTTGGCTACACGTTCGCCTTTCAATCGAATGGTTATGGGTTCGATTCCCAGCCCCTCTACCAAAACCCTCGTCAGTTGCCGGATGCGCAGCCTATGCGGTGGCGTGTGCACGTCTCACCGTCACGGCTGCCTGATGACGACTGACAACTTGCTCTTCTCGGAGGCATTCCTCCAATGTTACCCGGATAAATGGCAACCGGACAATGCAACGATCATTGGATACACGACATGGACAAAACGAACACAATGGACTTACGACGAGATGGACCAGCAACGACAACAACAATGAATAATGGAAAAATCTAAAAATAGATTCTGTGTGGATTCAGGCTGCAGAATACCACAGTAGATCTCGGCACAGTAGCGGTTAAGTAACACAGAGTGACTATCAAATAAATAAAGGAATAAAAAAAAAATCTTTCGCGTATTCTGTTTAACAGACTGACACCGCCAGAAGAGTCCTTCGTCAGCGAATATCAGGCAGGTTTTCGTGAGGGTCGATTAACGACAGATCAGATGTTCAGCCTGCGGATGATCATTGATGAATTCCGGGAGTAAAACTTGCAGACTTACCAAAGTTCTTGTTGGTGTATCGGGTAACCACCCCCTCCCCCTATTTTTTGGCGATAATGGACATCAATATGCTTGCCTATACGTTCCATTCTAGTGTCATTTTACGTTTACCTTGAGGACACCATTACTAGGGCCTGATTGTACCAATTTGATCAATGATGATCGGATTTAACGAGACGTGCCCGAAATTAGACTTCGGCTGACAAAGTGATGTTCTTAAAATTTAGGTTTTTAGAGTAAAGATTCATTAAGACAAACATACACTGTCGGATGATTATTATAATAATAATAAACAATAAACATCATAAGTAAAGTACAACATCTCATATGCCTGGATTTGTAATGCAAGTAAAAGACAAATACTCGGAGGTCATAATTGGGTTGATAGCGCGGCTGGGGACATCATGAAAGCTTTGGTCGATTTGATAGACCATTTGATTCAAACTCATGGACAATTTGGAGATCTTACCACATTTCAATTGCCTGAAACTGCGACGCAAGTGAAAGACAAATATTCAGAGGACATAATTTGGTTGATGCCGCAGCTGGGGACTTCATGGAAGCCTTGGTGGATTCGTTAGACCATTTGATTCAAACTTCAAGACAATTTTGAGATTTTACAATATCTCATATGCCTAGATTTAAGGCGCAAGTAAAAGACAAATACCCGGAGTACATAATTGGGTTGATACCGCGGCAGAGGACATCATGGAAGCCTTGGTTGATTCGATAGACTATTTTGCTCAAACTCCAGGGCAAATTGGAGATCTAACAACAACTCAAATGCCTGGATTTGAGACGCAAGTGAAAGATAAATACTCGGAGAACATAATTGGGTTGACACCGTGGCTAGGGACATCATGGATGCCTTCGTTGATTCGATAGACCATTTTACTCAAACTTCAGGACAATTTGGAGATCTTACAACATCTCAAATGCCTGGATTTGATACGCAAGTGAAAGATAAATACTCGGAGGACATAATTGGGTTGATACCGCAGTATTGGACATCATGGAAGCCTTGATTGATTCGGTAGACCATTTGATTCAAACTCCAGGACAATTTGGAGATCTTACAACATCTCATATGTTTGGATTTGAGACGCAAGTGAAATACAAATACTCGGAGGACATAGTAGGGTTTATACTACGGCAGAGGACATCATGGAAGCCTTAGTTGATTCGATAGACCATTTTACTCAAACTCCAGGACAATTTGGAGATCTTACAACAACTCAAATGCCTGGATTTGAGACGAAAGTGAAAAATAAATACTCGGAGGACATGATTGGGTTGACACCGCGGCTGAGGACATCATGGATGCCTTCGTTGATTCGATAGACCATTTTACTCAAACTTCAGGACAATTTGGAGATCTTACAACATCTTAAATGCCTGGATTTGAGACGCAAGTGAAAGATAAATACTCGGAGGACATAATTGAGTTGATACCGCGGTATGGGACATCATGGAAGCCTTGGTTGATTCGGTAGACCATTTGATTCAAACTCCAGGACAATTTGGAGATCTTACAACATCTCATATGTTTGGATTTGAGACGCAAGTGAAAGACAAATACTCGGAGGACATAATTGGGTTGATGCTGCGGCTAGGGGCATTATGGAAGCCTTGGTTGATTCGGTAGACCATTTGATTCAAATTCCAGTATAGTTTGGAGATCCTAGAACATCATAATTTATTATCACACATGTTTCGTATATAGTTTACATTTATTTTAACAAGTTCACAGTAGACAACATGCTTGAAAACATTTTCTGAAGCTTCATACATTCTGTAGTATAAAGTGGTTCCTAAAGGTACCGAATTATCATCGTATGCATAGTAGGGATGTTCAAAATGTGTTCTTATGTTCCAGGTGATGTATTTTATTTGTTATTTTATCATTTCCATCATCACTATATGAATAGATATCATTTTTGGTAATAAAATATAAGTATATCTCCAAAATCGCATTTTTCTAAATCCGTTGCTTTACTCCCACAGCTCTAGTGAAAAATTGAACACCCCTAGATACAATATTTTGGAATGTCCAGAAACTAGAAGAGATGGCTAAGAGGTTGGTGAAAAAACTGAGAAAATCGGTTGAAAAACCACTGAGATATAGCCATTTGAAAATTTAGTTACAACGATTTTCTGAACGAATGAATCCTAGTGTTAAGGATGGTGATCGCTCGAAAGTTCTCACACTCCAGCTTGTAGCCTATCGTGTAGATGGGGTATATGGCCTCTTCCTTCCACTCCGCCGGTAGTTGTTCAGTTTCCTAGATTCTGACCATCAGGTGGCAAGCAAGTGGCCAGCTCTTCCTTGCCAGCTGCTTTATTGGCCTTTTAGCTGTTGGATGATATCCTTAACTTCCTAAGTTGGTGCTGGTTGATTTCTATCGTCCGCTAAACTGATGTAGTCATCTCCTCCGCTGCCTTGACTTTTGCTGCCTGTACTTACAGCGCCATTTAAATGTTCCTCGTAGTGCTGCTTCTACCTTTCGATCACCAAACGTTCGTCCGTCAAGATGCTCCCATCCTTATTCCTGCACATGTCGGCTCGCGGCACGAATCTTTTGCGGGACGCGTTGAACTTCTGATACGATTTTCGATTTTCCCGGGCCGCTCTACTTATTCGTGTGATTGGGACCTTCAAAAGCTTTTTTAATAGTCTATGAAAACCAAATAAAGAGACTTTTGGAAATCGTTGACCTGCTACAGAATGATAAGGAGCGTGACAATATGGTCAACGCAAAATCTTTCGGCACGATGGCCGCATCCAGGACCGGATTTAGCCGGAAGGGGGCCCCGGGGGCCTCAAAATGTACAAAAAAGGTTGGTTTTGGTACATAAGATTTGTGGTGCTACGGCCCCCCGGCCCCTCCATAAATCCGGCCCTGGCCGCATCGATTTTGTCCTGAATCCGGGTCAGGATAACTTTACGAACAGTACACAGCAACATAATTCCTGGTCAGTTATCATATACACTGGGGTCGTTTTTTATATTCTACTATTTTAATGCGGTTTTTGGGATTTACGCGTTTTTTTTTCACGCGGATTTTGGGATCTACGTAATTTTTTATGCGGTTTTCCAAAAAGATCTGGGTACCTACATGTGGAAACTGCGGAAAATTGATGAAGTCGTTTTAACGCGGATTTTAGGATTTACGAAGTTTTTTACGTTGTTTTGACTTACGCATCACGTATCCCCCGTGTACAGTTGATACCGATTTCAGTGTACAGTTCGATCATCCTGTTTGAACACATTTACTACACGCACAGCTGAAAGTATGCTCTTTTGGGCAGAAATACACTCTTTTCCGGGAGAATGGGACTACCCACAAAAGGAGTAAAATTTGACGCATAAAAGAATAAGTTTTACACACTTTCCTGTTTTTATTCATAAATGTTATTCATTTGTGAATATAAGATAGTCATAATTATGCATAATATTTATTCCTTTTTGTGTGTAGTCCCATTCTCCCACGAAAGAGCGTACTTTGAAGTCATAATTAAATACTTTATAGTCAAAAGAGCATACTTCAAAGTCTTTTGTGTGTAAACTTTTTTAGCAGTGTAAGATGCCCTGCATCCAGTTGACCCGTAAATTGCGGTGTCCCAGATATTACGAAATAAACGATGCAACAACAGTTGAGCGGATGTCATAGCGTCAGCTTTAAGCAACTCTTCTGATATGCGATCGATCACTGAGGATTTGTTCGACTTCATGCTGTGGATGGCCGTGTGGATCTTTAGCAGTTATTGAGTGTCGGCAGTGTTGTCCTACACTCAGGGCCAAAAATTATGCTCTTTGACATTACTCCATCTTCACGATTTTATAGTCTTAACTAATTAAGTTCAACTAATAGAGGGATATTTGAATTTTCTAAATGTCATGTCAAACTGTCAAAAAAATGCACGCCAGAGCCACAGGAGCGCGCGCGCTGAAAATACACTCCAGAAAATACACTGACAGTTTGACATGACATTTAGAAAAATGAAATATCCCTCTATTAGTTATACTTACTTAGTTAAGACTAGGGATCCTACATTCAGAGATATGCGAGAGCGGCCATCTTGAGCCAATCGAGCATTGAGAGATGTCAGAATCTGAGCCAAATGAACATTGTTATCGTTTCGGATAGAGAGGTAATGCGATTGTAATGAAAAATATTGTACGAAAAGTTTTGTCGAATAAACAATTTGTTTTACAATGGCAAGTAGAAGAAGTCTAGTCTATGAATAGTATTATGTTCATTTGTATTGCACTTTTATTTTAGTGATAATGCATTGTTGGACGTTAGATAACAAAATCCAAAGGTGCCATCATACGCAAAGTCATGTTCGAGCTCCAACATTTTGTGCCGCGGCAAGTGCTGGCAGCGTTCGTTTACGAAAGTAACAGCGTTGCTAAATCGTATGCGAAAGCATTCGCACATCTCTTAATATAGGATCCCTAGTTAAGACTATAAAATCGTAAAGATGGAGTAAAATCAAAGAGCAGAATTTTTGGCCCTGAGTGTAGGACAACACTGAGTGTCGGTATTGACGCGTGTTACACGTGCAGATATTTGAAAAAGTTGTTCAAAGTGCTCGAATCAGCGTTTAAGCTAATCATTTGGGTTAGTCATTAACGGAGTCGCGACTTTCTCTGATTCGTCGACAAGAGGCCATTCACGCTCACTTGTCCCGTCGTCATGAGCGCTTCACTTTTTGTTCGCTCCATCTTCTACCCTAGATGGTATAGCCTATTCGGATTACGGTGTTTTTTATGTGATATCATATGAAATGAAAAAAAAAAAGACGAGTGAACTTTGACATCAAGACATTCTTTATCATGTCATATAGCTTGTATCTGAATAGGAAATTAAAGTGTTGCAACATGGAAAGAAGTGATTACTGGCCCGTTCTACCCTAGATAATGGACTATTCATATCGGTAGTGAGTTATTCTTAAAGATGCCATTGAGAATATGACACTTGATAACAGTACTAATGTAAAATAATATAGAAACATACTTCAAATACAATATTGCAAATATTTATTCATAAACAGCACCAAATATCATCCCTTGCACTGTTAATTTGTTTTAATAAACATCCCATTTCATTTTATCCAAATGTTTTAATTATTTAATTTCCATTTGTTAAAAGCTGTATTGGTACTTGCAGTTGGTTAAGGCTTTTTGTTCGTTCGGATTGTGTAAGCTTGTGTTTTGACCGGGAGTAACGAAAAATTTAGCACCTAATTTCATGTTTACATTGTTTAATTCTTATCCCTAACCCCACCTTGTTTCGCGCATATTTATTAATAACGCTAACTCGCTAATGTCCAGTCCATCTTCTGTAATCGATAATTTTTTAAATACTTTCGACAATATTGGGTAATTTGATTTCCTTTTTTCTTTCTCGCTGCGCGCTTCCTCTTTTATGGACGATTTTTCCTAATCTCTTGATCGATCTGTACGTGCATTCAGACCACCGGAAGTAAATCTGCCCAAAGTTAGTGGCCCATTTAAGTTGGATGAAAATGTCATTGCCGACATTGAGAGCAACTGGGTTAAGGCCGATCACCATCGGAAGACCGAATTGCCTCCGATCGACATTTCTTTCATCTACGAGCCGATCAAGGTGATTCCTGTGCGGGGCATTGCATATCCAGACGAAAAGTTCCAGCAACTGCTGGCGCGCACCCTTCAACGGCCGATAAGTGCCCCCTCCCGGGATTATGCTATGAGTCCGCTGTCGCATCTTCGCTCTCCAGCCTATAGCGGAACGAACAAGCCAAAACCAACTGCAAAGTACGTCAAATCATAGCGAATCCAATGTACAGCTTGGTTGAAGGTTCTAATTATTGTCGTGATTCTTTCTTGTACGGTCTAGCTTGGCGGATGTGTTGCCTAAACTGGATCCAAACCTCCTACGTATTATTCGCGGAATCGGAAGTGCGGATGCCTATACAGCTCATGCTGCTATCAACGAGTTGTCGGATATTCTCGAATCACAGGAAAAACAGGCCGTTCTGAGAGACTATGAAGAAATATACATCCAAAGTATACTGCAACAATTCAAGGTACCTTACCGACTGATACGTCAATACGTGGTTTTATCTTTCCACATGATCATTTGTTTTCCACACTTCATTTTAGTACCTTCAACAAAAGCCTCTAGCCGAATCATTGGCCATGTATCAGCCGTTGCTGCATAGTATTTACTCATTCTTTGCATCGAAAACGTTGGGTAAGAATCTATCGGTGAATACCATCAAAAGTATTATCGCTGTGTTGCTTGGATTAATGGCGGACAACAAGCTTGGCGGCAGTGCAGACGATGCTCAGTTCACAAAGGTTGTCAACGGAATATGCCTCAAGATTTTGGATCGGACTAATTTTACACATTTAAACTGGTATGTGTATTTGGAACAATTCGATGCTTATGGTTCGGATAAATCTTAGTAATAACATTCATCTTTTGTTTCAGTGCTCTGATACGACTACTAAAAGAATCTTGTCAAACGAGTTGCCTACCTAAGTTTACGGATCTACTAATGAAGTGTATTTGGCGGAATGTGAAGGTACATCTCGATAGCAGAGTCATTTTTATCTAGCATACGCCTTCAATGCTTATCTTCATTTTACAGGTTATACCCGATCGGCTTCAGGACTTGGACTACGATTCCGTTTTACTTGAGGTGCACGAATTTATGCTGGCGCTACCGAGCTCATGGTGGCAGCAGAGGCCCTCTGACACACCCCTGCGGACGGTGAAAACAATTATCCATAACATGACGAAAATCAAAGGCAATGCCATCCTGCAGCACTTGAGTCGAATTCCTAGCCACTCAGAACTGAATACTTATATCCTGCGAATATTGAAAAATCTCAACAAGGAATCCGCCTCCAGTGCAGCCAACCAGAACGCTTCAGCAGTAGCCAATTCGAATAGCGAAAATAACAATACTCAACACCGAAGCAGCAGCCGGCCTGTGCACGAAACACACGAAGAAGTTTCCAACATCTTCAAACTAATCTCGAATACGGACACTAGTCAGGAAGGGCTTGCGAAACTATATGAGTTCAAGGTAGCAAATTTTGTGTAAATGAAAGCTCTCGAGAGTAATCAGCATCTTCCTTTTTTATTTTTCAAACAGTCGAAAAATTCTGATGTAGATATCCTCCCGTTCCTGAAAGGTGCCAGTGTCAGCTTCCAAAGGTATATAATTGACGGTTTAGCAGAACTGGATGCAAAAAAACTCAACTCAAAGGATAGTGATAAGAAAAGTATGTATCTCTTTTATTACCATTCCAAATGACTCCATAGTTACTTTTTTTTGTAGTCATGGCGGCGAATTGCATGCCACAGTCGACCACGAACCCTGACTATTGGATGGAACGTTTGAATTCGCTCATGGTAAGTGTTACGTCTCTTCCGGGAAGAATGTACGGTGCCATTGTAAGATCAAAACGATGATCATTAAATTTTAAAAATTCAACATCATTAAGTTTGTTTATTATTATTTGAAAAATCACGAAACATATATTTTCGCAGCTTTTAAAGCGACGTAGTATAATATTGGTGTCATCCCATTGTTACTGAAGTTTTTATTACCTTGTTGTCATATTCAATGCAAGCAATTGTTTTATTTATAATTACCTTAGTCTACACAGAAGAAATATTAAAAGTAGTGACTATGTCCAGGGGATGATCCAATTGAGAGTGGTAAAGCGCTATAAAAAGCTACAGAAATCCAATAGAAAGCTCTGTCAATGTGCTCTGAATCGCTCTAAGTACAAAGTGACCCTAAAGTGAGACAGGCGGGCAGAAAGTGTGGAAATATGGTGCTTAAGTATCCAACATATTGAAGAATGGCATCCTCAATTTATTTCGAAGCGAAACAAATGAACTTGAAATTATGTTTGCCTACTTTAAATGAATGTTTCTTTTTAGACAAAAACCGGCCAATCAGCTAATCACCAGTCTAATACAGGTCACGGCCAGTACACAGATAACAAGATCACGGACGAAAACCTGAACCTGAATCAAATGCAGCCGAAAGTCAACATACTGCGGAAGGAAGCGGGCGGAGGTCTAGGGTCCGGCTTGAGCCCTACACCTGGAGGAGGTATCGGTGGAAATAGCAACGCAAGTATTGTTAGTAGTATTCCATTACACCGACGTGAATTGCTTGCGCAAAAACTAGAGCAAATTAAGCAACAAAAGTGAACAAGCTTATAAGAAACTGAGTTGAGCTCAGTGTTTAGTTTGAGAACAATAACTGAAAACAGAGGGTCAAAGAGAACAATGCGTAATGGCGCATTCTACGTAGTACAGGAAAAATGAGGTCGATGTTTAATCAAACTCTTTAAAATCTCAGTTTTTATTGAAGCAGTTTTAGCTAATTATATTCATTAAACACCCGTATGGAACATTTGAAGGTTTTTGGTTTATGTTTTCAGACTAAATGTTTCGTTTGTCAATATTAGACATAACAATGTTTTCCAAAAGGCCTTATGACACATGAGCAAAACTCATAAAATTGTAGTACCTAGTACGCTACTTCAAATGTTTTCATTGTGTATTTTGTTAATCATATCTCCTTGTTTCCGCCTGAAGCTATTGAAAGTAACAATACTATAACACAGCAATTATTACAGTCAGTCGAACATATTTCGGAAACCATTTTACCTGAATAGCATCCAACCATTGTAGAGACTACCTCATTCCGATTCTATATTTAGGTATCAGGTAGTTGTTTGATATTTTACTAAGCTTTGATTTTTCCTTCCCCTTTCTTCTACACTTTTTTTTCGTTTATAGACTCAAATGAATTGCAATTTCACAGTTCAATTTTGTAATTTACTTTCATTATAATTCATGTTTTGTACTCAAGCAAAGGCGAACTCTATTAGATATGGTTGTTATCTGCAGTGGCCAACTTTTGGTAAAGATCATATGCATTAATTTGATATACCAGGAAGAATTGAAACTCACCATTTCAATCCGTATAGTACTTCTCGATAATTATTGTGGGGTTGAACAGACGATGCATGTTGAATTCGAGTGTTGGACTCGTTTCGGGAGAAGATCTATTTGGGCAGTTACCCTATATTCTCATCTGTGCCGTTTATTATTCAATCGCATTTCAACTGAATTACATAACTTTAAAAAGCGACTGAGTAAAAAGAGCCAGCGACGGGCACTTGATCATTCTGCTCAAGTAAATCTTCTGATTAAATGCGTTTCCGTTATGTGTTCTACGATTGCAAATACTTTCCGCACTTGTAGTAACGGTTTATGCAAACATAACCAAACATTAATAAACTCGCTTGAACTACAACAAAAATGATGCCTATAATCGCACATTAAGTTGCACAATCAAAGAATATTTGGACTAATGTGACATTATAAGAAATCATTGAGGTTGCGCATGAATTAGTTCCATGAAATTGGTTGAACTGACACTTAAGAATGTGATTAAAATGTTCTTGGTTCTCGGATTAAATCACGCAAAAGCTGCTATTGAAACAGCAGTTATTGTTCAAATTAAATCATATTCAGACTGAAACAAAAGCATACCATTTCGAATAATGTTACTTTTATTATATAATTTGTGACATGCTTATAGGACCGTAAGCAGACTTGTTAGTATTATTTGAATCTCTAATGAACCACCACTCCCCGTTTATCATGGACAGGCCGCTCCATATGTCTACTATATTGGTTTTTGTTGAACTATTACTTGTTAGAATTCGTTTTCCGAAAAAAAAAGTTGCTAAAAAGTCATTCGAGTGCTATCGGTTAACATCACTTGTTGCTAATTTTAGTGCAAACACTCATGTTCTACTGTTTTTTATCTGTCCATCCAATACGACAAGTATATCTACAATGAAGGCAAACTGGAGACGGTCACTACATGTATTACTATTAATAAAAAAAATCGCAAAGAAAATAATTAAAAAATACTTGAATTCAAAGCGAACGTGTCCTCTCTGTTTGCATGTATTGATTACATGACATTCAATTATAGAAAACATCAAGTAGAGTACGCAGAAGGATAGCCCATTGTAATCTAGTTCTTACAACAATTTGGTCACTTTAAATTTCAGCAGCATAGAGACAAAAAAAATGATTACAGATTCAAATATATATTTATTACCGCAAAACATTCATGTTGAATATGTAAGCATATTTAGTAATGAAAGCAAATAATAAAAAATACTACCTAATAATACTTGCCTTTAATTTGTTATTATCACTTTATTATCTTTACCTACCTGGTTGGCTACAGCGTCGATACACCTATGGCGTATTGTTGAGCTCCATAATTGTCGGTCTTGGGCGATATTCCTCCGGTTTCTCCCGAACATTTATGCTCCCTAGGTCCGATTCCACCGCGTGCAGCCAGTGCGTTCGTGGCCTTCCACGAAGTCGCCGGCCTCTACCCGGTTCTCTGTTGAATATTGTTTTGGCTATTCTTTTATCCGATATTCGCACCAAGTCTAAGTGACCAACCTACTGAAGTCTGCTGTAATTTTATATGATTCTCAATATTTTCTTCTTTGTATACTTGATACAGCTCATGATTCATGCGTCTGCGCCACCAACCATTATCTAGTTTCTCTCCGAGTATTGTACGCAGCACTTTTCGCTCAAAAAACCTGAAAGCTCTCCGGTCCGCCTCTTTTGACGTCCTTGTTTCGTGTCCATAAAGGGCCACTGGTAGAATCAAAGTTTTATATATAGCAAATTTCGTTTCCGTCTACATGTTGCGGGATCTAAGCTGGCTACGTAATCCGTAGAAGGGCCTATTCGCAGCAGCTATACGTCTTTTCACTTCACGGGAAGCTACAAGCGTTCCAAGGTAAACAAATTCTTCAACAACTTCAAACACATCCCCATCATGCACTACTTTACCAACAACACCACTAGGTCTTCCCCTATCTCTACCTGCCACCTTGTACTTTCTCTTGGTAGAGTTAATGGTTAAGCCTATCCTCGTCGTCTCCCTCTTCAGTGGGACAAAAGCCTTAGCATATGCAACCGTGTGATGATGTGCCGTTCCTATGCACGACAGATCTCTTACGCTATTAAGATTGCAATGTTGAACATTTCATTTTCATTTATTTAGTCTACATCTATACAGATAACACTGAATCAACAATTTGACGCCACAATACACGGTTCGAGGCCGCATCTCTCCATCCTCGAATACGCCCCACGCTCGCCAAGTCGTTCTGCACCTGGTCTGCCCATCTCGCTCGCTGCGCTCCACGTCGTCTCGTACCTGCCGGATCGGAAGCGAACACCATCTTTGCAGGGTTGCTGTCCGGCATTCTTGCAACATGCCCTGCCCATCGTACCCTACCGGCTTTAGCTACCTTCTGGATACTGGGTTCGCCGTAGAGCTGGGCGAGCTCATGGTTCATTCTTCGCCGCCACACACCGTCTTCTTGTACACCGCCAAAGATGGTCCTAAGCACCCGTCTCTCGAATACTCTGAGTGCTTGCAAGTCCTCCTCGAGCATTGTCCATGTTTCATGTCCGTAGAGGACTACCGGTCTTATTAACGTCTTGTACATGACACATTTGGTGCGGTGGCGAATCTTTTTCGACCGCAGTTTCTTCTGGAGCCCGTAGTAGGCCCGACTTCCACAGATGATGCGCCTTCGTATTTCACGACTAACGTTGTTGTCAGCCGTTAGCAAGGATCCGAGGTAGACGAATTCCTCGACCACCTCGAAGGTATCCCCGTCTATCGTAACACTGCTTCCCAGGCGGACCCTGTCGCGCTCGGTTCCACCCACAAGCATGTACTTTGTCTTTGACGCATTCACCACCAGTCCAACTTTTGTTGCTTCACGTTTCAGGCGGGTGTACAGTTCTGCTACCTTTGCAAATGTTCGGCCGACAATGTCCATGTCATCCGCGAAGCAAATAAATTGACTGGATCTGTTGAAAATCGTACCCCGGTTGTTACACCCGGCTCTCCGCATGACACCTTCTAGCGCAATGTTGAACAACAGGCACGAAAGTCCATCACCTTGTCTTAGTCCCCGGTGCGATTCGAACGAACTGGAGTGTTCGCCTGAGATCTTCACACAGTTTTGCACACCATCCACCGTTGCTTTGATCAGTCTGGTAAGCTTTCCAGGGAAGCTGTTCTCGTCCATAATTTTCCATAGCTCTACGCGGTCTATACTGTCGTATGCCGCCTTGAAATCAACGAACAGATGGTGCGTTGGGACCTGGTATTCACGGCATTTTGAAGGATTTGCCGTACAGTAAAGATCTGGTCCGTTGTCGAGCGGCCGTCAACGAAGCCGGCTTGATAACTTCCCACGAACTCGTTCACTAATGGTGACAGACGACGGAAGATGATCTGGGATATCACTTTGTAGGCGGCATTAAGGATGGTGATCGCTCGAAAGTTCTCACACTCCAGTTTGTCGCCTTTCTTGTAGATGGGGCATATAACCCCTACCTTCCACTCCTCCGGTAGCTGTTCGTTTTCCCAGATTCTGACTATCAGTTTGTGCAGGCAAGTGGCCAGCTTTTCCGGGCCCATCTTGATGAGCTCAGCGCCGATACCATCCTTACCAGCTGCTTTATTGGTCTTTAGCTGTTGAATGGCATCCTTAACTTCGCTCAAGGTGGGGGCTGGTTGGCTTCCATCGTCCGCTGAACTGACGTAGTCATCTCCTCCGCTGCCTTGACTTTCATTGCCTGTACTCTCAGCGCCATTCAGATGTTCCTCGTAGTGCTGCTTCCACCTTTCGATCACCACACGTTCGTCCGTCAAGATGCTCCCATCCTTATCCCGGCACATTTCGGCTCGCGGCACGAAGCCTTTGCGGGATGCGTTGAGCTTCTGATAGAACTTGCGTGTATCTTGAGAACGGCACAGCTGTTCCATCTCCTCGCACTCCGCTTCTTCCAGGCGGCGTTTCTTCTCCTGAAAAAGGCGGGTCTGTTGTCTCCGCTTCCGTCTATAACGTTCCACGTTCTGCCGGGTACCTTGCTGCAGCGCGACCGCCCGCGCTGCGGTCTTCTCCTCCAGAATCTGTCTGCACTCTTCGTCAAACCAATCGTTCCGTCGACTTCGACCCATATACCCGACGCTGTTCTCCGCTGCGTCGTTAATGGCTGCTTTGACTGTATTCCAGCAGTCCTCAAGAGGGGCCCCATCGAGCTCACCCTCTTCCGGCAACGCTGCCTCGAGATGCTGCGCGTATGCAGTGGCGACATCAGGTTGCTTCAGTCGCTCTAGGTCGTACCGCGGCGGTCGTCGGTACCGAACATTGTTGATGACGGATAGTTTTGGGCGCAGTTTAACCATCACCAGATAGTGGTCAGAGTCGATGTTAGCGCCACGATATGTCCTGACGTCGATAATGTCGGAGAAGTGCCGTCCATCAATCAGAACGTGGTCGATTTGTGATTCTGTCTGCAGTGGCGATCGCCAGGTGTACCGATACGGGAGGCTGTGTTGGAAGTAGGTGCTGCGAATGGCCATATTCTTGGAGGCGGCGAAATCAATTAGTCGTAGGCCGTTTTCGTTCGTCAGCCGGTGAGCGCTGAACTTTCCAATAGTCGGTCTAAACTCCTCCTCTTGGCCAACCTGAGCGTTCAAATCTCCTATGATGATTTTGACGTCGTGGCTAGGGCAGCTGTCGTACTCACGTTCCAGCTGCGCGTAGAATGCGTCCTTATCATCATCAGTGCTTCCGGAGTGTGGGCTATGGACGTTGATTATGCTGAAGTTGAAGAACCGGCCTTTGATCCTCAACTTGCACATTCTTTCATTGATCGGCCACCACCCGATCACGCGCCTTTGCATATCGCCCATCACTATGAAAGCTGTTCCCAGCTCGTGTGTGTTGCCGCAGCTCTGATAGATGGTATGATTACCTCTAAACGTTCGCACCATTGATCCCTTCCAACAAACCTCCTGCAGCGCTACGATGCCGAATCCACGGTCCTTGAGCACATCGGCGAGTATGCGTGTGCTCCCGATGAAGTTGAGAGATTTGCAGTTCCACGAACCGAGTTTCCAATCGCTAGTCCCTTTTCGTCGCAGTGGTCTTCGCCGATGGTTCCGGTCCGTACTCTCTTGTTGTTTGTTCGTTGCTTATGATTTTTTAAAGGCTGGCTTGCAGGGCCTGACACCAAACCCCCTAAATTTCCGGAGGACCATTCCTCCTTATTTCCGGTGGACCATGGTGCACAGTTTCACTTAGAGTCCCTCGCTGGCACTCGGACGATGATCAGCCGACCCTAACATGGAGAACAGACGCTGATGTGAGTCGATCCTGACATGGAGAACAGACGATCAGTAAGATTTGTTCCCCCAGGGGAAGAGCCCCTCTTCCCTGTTAGCATACGACCATAGTTCCCACCGGGGTTGGTTACCCGATCTTCCCTAAGGTTGCTCGTATCCCGGCCAGCACCGCGGGGAGGTAGGGATAGGAGTTGCTGGGTAAGAGGCTAAGGACCGCGAGATGGGGTCTATTTTATTCCTTCAGGTACGCGAAGTACCAATGGTACGCTTTACCCAGCATTTGCCGTGCCAATGTTGAACAATAAATCCGAAAATGCATCAACCCGCTTCAATCCGTCTAAGGTCACAAACGAGGTAGACATTTCGTCTGCAATCCGAATACTTGATTTCGAGCCATCCAGCGTTGCACGTATCCGCTCGTCCAGCTTCTGCAGCTTCTGGTGGTACTGTTTAGCAACTCCTTCAACTGACAAGCTTTGGATATTGAAACGCATCGTTCTGTTGTTTCGAGAGTTCGGGAGGCTGGAAAGACGCGCCCGAATTTTTGCATCTACAAGGTAGTGATCAGAGTGAATGTTCGGACCTCTGAAGGACCTTACATCTATAATATCCGAGTAATGTCGTCCGTCGATCAGCACTATTATTAATATCTTTATTAATGTGGTTTTCGGCCTTGGACCGGTTCGCCTCGTACGCCAAAACTATATTTTTGAGAAAAAATGTAGTTCTACAAAATTGTTAGAAATAGTAAGGCCATCATTATGGTGCTATCGAAAAATAGGGTGGCCCATCATATAAAAAAATAGAAAATATGTTTTTTTATTTCTCAGAATACTGACATGTTATGTTCTACAAAGTTGTAGCGCAGCTTATTCCAATAAATTTTGCCCAAAAGCCTTTTCTGTACCTCTTAAGTTGGCTGATTTTGAGCAATTTTACCTAATTGGATTAGGGTGTACCTCGAAAAAAAAACAGTAAAAACGCCGGCGATGAACAGCAAACGCGATGGGCTTTCGGCCTTCGAGGTGGCGACGGAACAGCTGGATGCCATCATCGACTTTGCGTCATCGAAGCATAATATCAGTAAGGACCTCAAGAGGAGCTTGCTGAAACTTCGAAAGTCGATGTTGGACGCCAAGCTGGAGAGGGCGGTCGGGACGGCCAACTCTAAACCCGTGAAATCCGTGGAGTCGAGGTCTACTCAGACTGAGGCCCAAGGATTCGCGGAATCGGGCAAGGTCGAATCGACCGAAGGCGTGCCAGCGAAGACGGTGGTGCCAAAGTCTACCCAGACTGAGGCTCAAGTATTTGCGGGTACGTCGGGGGTGACTGCTCCAACGGAGCAGACACAAAAACGGGGGAGACAGTCTCCAGGGCATGAGCTCCCTGGGGGCCGCTCCAAAACGCGGAGAGTTACTACCCCGAACAAGGGTAGTGGGACTGGGAAGCTGAACCCCGGCCAGGTACCTCCAAAACCGGGGGAGGAAGGACCTGGAATGGTCCGTCCACTCAGGAAAGACGGTGGCAAGGGGTTACGGCAGGCTGAAAGTTCTCAGCCGCACCAGACCAGGGAAATAGAGGGGGATGACGCCTCCTGGACCCTGATCAAGAACAAGAGGAAACCGAAGACGTCAAGGGCCGTAACGAAGGCCCAGGCGAATGAGGGTAGCAAGAAGTCTAGGGTAGGCGCCAATCGCTCCAGGGGCGATGCCCTAGTCATCACGGCGGACGAGGCTAAGTACCAACCCTTCCCATTGTTTGATTTGTTCCAGCAAAGCTGTGAACAGCAAGCACCCCATGGGGGGTTCGATGTGCCCGGCGTTTAAGCGTGCTGCAAAATCAAAGTGCAGGTAACGCAGCTGGCTTGCTCGGCCTCGCCCGAGTGTTTGGTGTGCGCAGGTTTAGAGGAAACGGCGGAACACGTGTTGTTCGTGTGCTCACGTTTTCGTGCAATGCGTGACCACATGCTTGCCACATGTGGTCTGGATACTACCCCGGATAACCTAGTTCGGAGGATGTGTAAAGATGAAGTTGGCTGGAATGCCGTTTTATCGGCTATCGCCCAAATCGTCTCGGAGCTACATAGAAGGTGGCGCGTGGACTCAAGGATGGCTAGTTCAGGCGCAAATAAGTGGTGGTCCAAGGGATCGGAGTTCGGCTTCATACCGGTGGTCATGCTCTGTGGTCGAACTCGATCCTTTTACCGAACAAGTGGCCGCGCGAAGAACAACATGGTATCGTCGCTTTCGCGGCGTCGGTCAACCGGGCGGGTTCCGAGCCCGAGGACGGAAAGGGGTCCTCGTCAAGGCTGGGGCAGGCGTAGGCACCGCGTCGGCAAGTCCCTCTGTGTGCTGGCTAATAGGCACTATCGCAGAAAGGTCAATTTGGGGTGCACGCGGCATCATCATTTTTGATACCAGTCGTGCAGAGGGAAGCAGGCGCGAAGTCGACCCTTCCCACCTTCCGAGGACATAGGGCATGGTAAGGCCACCTGGAAAGCCGGCAACGCGCTGGTACGATACCATGGTGTTCTTCTAAAAAAGCGAGTTACGATGTTCGGTGCTGCAAGGACACGCAGCTAACCTCAAGGGTGCGTTGTGCACTGGCCCCCCTTTGAAGCATTACTTTCTGGTTGTACCGAAGGGACTATGGGCTTGGCGGCAATGGAAACGGTTTAGCGGGTTGGGGATGTAGTCCTGCCACCTTCGGTGATCCCTAACCCCGCACTTCCTGGTCAACCCAGGATGTCTGTTGAGCAGATTCCCCCTCCATTGTTTAGGAAGAAAAAAAAAACACACACAAACACACTCATATACATAAACATACATAAACACGCACACGATTTTTATTATATATTAGGTATCTATATTCTTAGAAGCGTTTGGTACGAGAGGTCCACACTTTATTCCTTCCCTTCGATTCCAAGCTATTGAGTGACTTTAGGTATTCCTGAAGTCACTCAATATCTAGGAGTCATCTCTGCGGTACATAGTGCGTAGTTGGCCTGGCCATATGAAAAGAAAAATGACGGAATTCAGAAACCGTCATTTTCCAGGATGCTTTCAAGTATTGGCTACGCAAGTATGAGATTAGATTAGATTAGATTAGATAAGCTGCTCTACAACTTTGTAGAACATAGGGTAACTGTCCTATTTTGGACCCCTAGAGGAAGTGCATCCCAATATATGCTTATATCTATTGAAATACAGGTTCGATATGGGCGGAAATGACACCTTTACAAAGATGAAAGTCTTATTTATGAAATAGAAATTCGAAATGTGCTTCAGTTATTGATAAATCACTGAAATTTGCCATTTTCTGAAATGAAAATATTCTTCGTTTTGGACAGTGCAACATATTTTGGACCCCCAAATGTACACATTTTGGACACCCTCCATTTAGTCTCTTCAAAGTCGAATTTCTAATTTACCCTGGTCAATTGAGCCGAAGCCAAGTCTTATCTTTCGATTGGCATGCATCAATGAGAAGATTCCCGCGTTTTAAATTCACAATTTCGACAAAAACTTATTGTGTATGTACTGAGATTTTTAGTGACGCTTTGTAACGCTCGCCTTCTTGAACAATCTAATTTCCTCAAAATTTCATCTAAATATCGCTTTTTTGCATGGGAAACCAGTGAAACAGATGCTGTACAATAGTAATTTCCTGAAGCCAATGGGGGAATTAGCAGCGGCATTGTTCTTAGTTCAGAAATCAGAAAATTGTCGCCAGGAGGGTCCAAAATGTGTAGGGGTCCAAATCAAGTTGGTTACCCTAATATGTCAGTATTCCGGGAAATAAAAACAATATTTTCTATTTTTTTATATGATGGGCCACCCTTTTTTTTGGTAGCACCATAATGATGGCCTTACTATTCCGAACAATAATTATTATGTAGAACAGCGGTTCTCAACCTTTTTCTTGGTAGGTACCCCTTAGTACTTTTGCATTAATTAAGGTACCCCCTATTTTTTTCGCGAAAATAAGCGTTATTTAATGTTATTCCGTGAAAGTTTTCAATTCAAATTAAGTTCATACATCAAGCTTTTTACAAGACTTTGAAGATTTGCAAAGGCTTCCGAGCCTCTTGAAAGGATGCTTTGGAACCGTTTGGAAGGTCTGAGCCGACAGAAGGAGGCTTCTGAGCCTCTTGAAAGAAGGCTTCCAAGACTCTTGGAAGGAGACTTCTGAACTTCTTCGAAGGAGACTACCGAGCCTTTTGAGAGGAGCTTCGAGCCTCTTATGAGCAAGCTCCCAAGCATCTTGAAAGGAGGTTTTCATGCCTCTTGAAAAGAGGATCCGAGTCTCTTGGAGGGGGCCTACTAGCCTCTTCGAAGCAGGCTTTCGAGCTTCTTGGAAGGAGGCTTTCGAGCCTCTTGGATGGAGGCTTCCGAGCCTCTTGGAAGGAGGATTTCGAGCCTCTTGGAAGCTTCCTCAAATTACTAAAACTTTTTTAATAAGTTTTCATAAGAATTGCGCCGCCATTACGAATTCTTGTGCAAGGTACCACCTGGAGCCAACGTAAGTACCCCCAGGGGTACATGTACCCCAGGTTGAGAACCGCTGATGTAGAACAACAGTTGTAAAATGCATCTTTCCGTGTAAATCTGTATCCTGGACCATAGTGCAATGACAGGGCGAAATAAATTTTCTCTTCCGATCTGCGCATTTGCATCCCCGACGACAATCTTTATATCGTGTATTGGGCACTCTCCGTAGGCATTATTAAGGCTCTCATAGAACTCATCCTTTACGTCATCAGGCTTATCATTCGTTGGGGCATAGATGCTGATCAGGCTATAGTTGAAGAATTTGTCCTCCATTCTCAACACGCAAATGCGGTCGCTTATCGGCTTCCACCGGATAACACGCTTTATCTGCTTCCCGATCACCATGAAGCCAACTCCTCGTTCTGTCACAGCCGCTATAGTAGATGTGGTACTTGAATGAAGTGTTCGCTATGGGATCCACCGCCTGGAATTCACGTTCTCCAGTTCTGGGCTACCGTATTTTCTGGATTGCTGCCACACTCACGCCAACTTTCTGTAGCTCACGAGCCAGGAGCCCAACACGTCCGTGTTCAAAAGTTCTCACGTTCCAACATCCGACTTTCCAATCGTCGTTGCCGGGTCTGTTGCCGTTGAAACAATCCGTTTGCTCTACTTTTGCCTTTCTTGGTAACTGTAGAATCTTCGGTAGGCTACTTTACCAGGGTTGCGCTACCTACATCGCGTTGAAGGGGCCGTCTTCTCGATGCTGACACGATGCAGCATGATGTGAAAGATTTGTTTAGAGTCCCTCACTGGCACTCGGACGATGATCAGCCGCCCCTAACATGGGGAACAGGCGCTGTTGTGAGCCGCTCCTAACATGGAGAGCAGACGTTCGATCAGATTTGTACCTCCGGATCCTCTCTCCCTTCCCTGTCAGCATACGACCATAGTTCCCACCTGGGTTGGTTACCCGATCATCCCTAAGGTTGCTCGTATACCGGCCAGCGCCACGAGGAGGTAGGGATAGGAGTTGGAACAGGTAGGGATAGGCTAAGTACCGCGAAATGGTCTATTTTATTCCTTCAGGTACGCGAAGTACCAATGGTACGTTTTACCCAGCATTTGCCGTTTAGTACAGACTATATGCTAACGTATTGAGTCACTTTATTGACGATAAATTGAAACCGCTAAGAGCAAAAATGTAAAAAATGCGTTTTCCCATACCAATCTTCATATAAATTTAAATCGCGATGCGGCAAGCGAGGACGCAACCCATCGAGCCCATATTTTGCACAGTTGATTGGGGTCCTAAAACGATTCAGAAAAACCTTGAACTCACTTGATTGGATGAAGTTAGTTTTTTTTTTCATACAACTGTCCCCCACTCTAATGCTTATTCTTAGTAGGATTTATTCTAATCTAGGTTTTATGGAACGATTTGCAGGAATTTGATAACATACATTTAATTCAATACAATTGTTTAACAAATGTTCAAACAGATTGTGGGTTATAAAAGAAGTTGATTTAACTAGTTGTCATCTTTGTCTTGATCATCTTCATCATCTTCAATCGGTGTTCCGAATCGAGTTGAGATAGATGCCAATCTCATTGCGGCTTTGAATCTGGCCGAAGCTTTTTGCTTCGCAAGTTTTTTCTTCCACTGTGAAGTAAAGATAATTTAATTTTAGTTTTTATTTTATACCACATAAAAAATTATAGAATCAATACTAACGTTTGCATCACGCGAAGGTAGCTGTTTGAGGAAATCTTGCATTTCGGGCTTCTCCTGGTCTGCTATTGCCAATACCGAAATACAACCATCAACTGTACCTAGTACCAGACTTTTTCCATCCGAAGTGCTTTTAATGGCGGTTAGTTCCGCTTGCATGCGGTAGTTGGCGATCATTTCAGTATCGCTGGTGCGAAATACTCGCAGGGTTTTTCTGCCGCTGTGGTAGTATAGAACATACTCGTCCGTATCGGTGAACATACAAATAACCGTGAATACACCTTCAGCAACTTTGGGTATGAAGGTCTTCACTGTAGAGCCTTTCTTCAGTTCCAAAAGTTCTAGGCCTCCTCGGGATGGTGCGTAGAGACCAAACTTACCATCTCTTGTGCTTGTGCCTCCCCATTTCGGAATGGATCGGACATGCTTCCTGGTCTTTATATCCATAATACTTCCCTTTTCATTAGTTATGACCGCGACCTGCGTAGGTTTATGTGGAAGAGGCAACAACGAAGCAACCTCTTTGATGTTGCATCCTTTCAGGGAAATCTTGTGCTCATGAGTTCCATTGATGGCGCTGTACACCCATACTGAGTCCTTATTGTTTTTATCCACCGAAGCACAAACTATATGCTGACCATCAGCCGTCACAACTGCGCACCGGAATGGTAATCCAGGCACCAATCGGACGGGATATTCGAAATTAAAGATCATTTGTCCATCCGGGATACTGCGCACTTTAACATGTGCCAAAAGTTTCTGTTCATCGCCTCCGGCTGTGGCCGATGCGTTAGTTGCATTGGGACAGGACACAGCTAAAAATTTATCTCCATTCTCCAAAAAGTTCAATTGCTGTATACCCGGTTGGGAGTCACGCGAAAGCACTTGTTCGGTTACTCGGTTCCATATAAGGATTTTCCCTGTTTCCGATGATACAATATATCGTCCGTCCGGTGTAATCTCTGCGTGCGTTACGATAGCTCCTAGCGGGCTGTCCGCCAGCTTGGATAGCAATCGACCCGTTCTTATTTCCCAAACTCCGACACAGCATCGCGTTACGGTTACTGCCAGCTCGCCGTTTTCTGAAAGACTGAAAAGAATAAAGATCAGAACGATGTTATGGGTCAAAGGTCATCAGAGGTACCACCAAGTTATGATTGAATTTCGATGAAATATCTCTGCGTTACAGAATAACGATATATTGCATCAAATGCTGTATTACATAACTCCTTTTTGTTTGGATTAAGATATGGGGGTCGTTCAAAAGTGACGTCCACAATTTGAGGGAGAGGGGGGTTCAAGAGTTTGTGACAGTGCAGTGCGTACACTCGGTATACAAAAAAGCGTGACAGAGGGGGAGGGGGGGGGGTCTAAAAATCTCAAAAACTAGTGAACGTCATATTTGAATCACCCCTCGAATTCCGTAAACATTTTGAACAAATAGTGTACGCCGAAAGGCATTCCTTAGCCGTGCGGTAAGATGTACGGCTACAAAGCACGACCATGCTGAAGGTGTCTGGGTTCGATTCCCGGTCTTTTCGGGTCGGAAATTTTTTCGACTTCCCTGGGCATAAAAGTATCATCGTATTAACCTCATGATATACGAATGCAAAAATTGTAACTTGGCTTAGAAACCTCGCAGTTAATAACTATGGAATTGCTTAATGAACACTAAGCTGCCAATAAGAAGAAAAAAATAGTGTTTGCCGAGATCGGAAGTTGATTGATTATAAAATGATCTTTAGATCAGCAGTTCTATAGTGACACGAGATCTAGAGATCGAAGCGAATAAATGACGACAGCTTCGGCTGTGGAGAATGCTCTATATCGTGAAGGTTTAAAATAAACAACGGTGAAGATCAATGATCGGACTGGACCAAAGTAATGACGCGAGCTAGTCAAATCAAGTAGAAGACAACTGTCGGACGTTCTGAATGATGCCGACGTTCAGCTGAGACCAAATTTTTAGTCTGAAAAGAGGAGAATGTGCTTCATGATTTAGTATTTAATACCAACCTAATGCCATCAATTTGCAGTTCATGCCTGTCGATAACGTGGACCTGCTCAAAAATATTGTTGATGTTCCAAATTTTGACCGACCTATCGATACTGGATGTAATCACACTGTTCCACGTGCCGATAGTCAGTGCCTCAAGTTGCATGATCCTTCCAAAATGCGCATCCAAAACTTTCATCAGTTGTTTCGTCTTCACGCACCATACGTACAGGCTCTTCCTAAAAAAAGGCGAATATAAAATTTTGAACGATCAAAACGAAAGCGCCCATATTACCTAACACCAGCTACCGCGTAATCCACCTTGGAGCTGATCATGACAGAGTTCGATTGAGTCATCTTTGTGGAAATATTGCGTACGCCATGGGGTAATGCAAGATATATGGCTTCCTCAGAGATGGGATCTTCCTGGTCAAAGTCCCAAACGACGAAGCCGTTAGCAGTGCTGGCCAACAGAAATCGGTCGTTTTGATCCATCTTGAGCTGAAGAGCCATTTCCTTGACATCATTCTCATAACGTGGCAAGTCGCGCACATGTTTCCATTCTGCCGTTTTTTCTTCCTCGTTCTCCTCGTATTGGAATTCGCTGACCTTCAAAGACATCGATGGTCATGTGGATCGTTAATCATGAAGTTCTTATTCACCTGGTAAAGGTTTTCCTGGTGGCAACAATACATTGTCTTCCTGTCTTTCTTCATGGTGGTTACACTGTGCATAGTTATCATGGGAATTTTGTACTCGTCCTTGCTGGTATACAGCATCAGTCTGGTGTCGTTTATAACACCAGACCATAGAATTGCGAAGAAGTCAGTGAATGATGAGAATTCCATGACTACGAAAATTATAGCGTCATATATTAAACTAGAAAATTACGTTTTAAATAATTGGAATGATGTTGATGAAGTAGAATTAAGCAGTAAGATCAAACACTTTGTTTTCAAACGGTCATGAAAAAAAAACGGCCAACGGCCATAATAAAATCACAAAAAAGGAAACGAGTTCAATTGTTTTTCGTTGCTCTATTGTTGATGGGATAAAGATGAGAGGAATCGGAACATTTACCTAGATTACAGATTTGTGTAATTGCTTATCAGTTTTAGTAAATTCTTCGAAAATTATCATGAAAATTAATCAAAGAGTATTCTAGCACCTATATGGATTGCAAATTCCATATGTGGCGAGCTGCAACTCTATCTGGATTCGTTAGTATTTAGTATCTAATTAAAGATAAGGCTTTGCAACTTCTTTTTTTTTGCATTACATCCTATAACTATGTCGACTGTTAGTTCAGGAGCTTAGAACACATTCGTACACCATGTGACTAGCCTAGTCTCTGAGTGAGCACTTCGAAAGACAGACGTTCTATTGACAGTTTTGCCAAAAAGTAGCATAGTTTTTCACAAGTATGTTAACGTAAGCACTAAAAAGTTTTTCAATTTACAGCCTTGACCAACCGCATAACAACTGACTACGACGTATTTCGAAGTGATACAAAATTCAGAAATCAATACCTACCTGGATACCTGGTTGGCTACAGTGTCGAAACACCTATGTCTGGCGTATTGTAGATCTCCATAATTGTTTTATACTGAACAAATTTCGTTTCCCGCCTGCATGTTGCGGGACCTAAGCTGGTTACGTAATCCGTAGAAGGTCATATTCGCAGCAACTATACGTCTTTTCATTTTATGGGAAACGTTATTGCCACATATCACAGGCGTTCCAAGGTAACCGTTGCAAAGTATACATCCGTTGTGTCCTGTTTCTATCAACGAACTCCTCTCAGAACCATATCAAGCGCCTTGAGTTCATCGATTTAGCCATCCAATGGGACGCATAATTGCTGTTTGCATTCAGGAAGCTCCCTATCTACTCAGCACAGTCGAGCTATTGCAGCCAGCGACCAACAGCCGTCCCGGTCCTTAGTTTGAGACATAAAACGGGAGCTTCCGATCTCCATCTATCGGCAAGTATGGTTACTCAGTGGGGCGCTCTTAGACGCAAGGGAGTTCCGGATAAAATCGTCGGCAGACGATGCAGAGTCCTGCATAATGGAGCTTTGTCTGACCCCATCCGGGTAGTCGCTGGAGTGAGGCAAGGATGTATTCTATCTCCGCTACTGCGATTGACCGTGTACCAAACCGTGGGCTGCTCTGAGAGCCTATAACTATGGAGCATCTAAACGACTTCGATTTGGCTGATGATATTGCTCTACTAACACAACGGCGCTCTGATATGCAGAGTGAGCTGAACGACCTGGACGAACGCTCCTCAACAACAGATCTCACCATAAACGTCAACAAGACGAAATCAATTAATTGCCGTACGAAAACCATTTTTTTGTTAAATATCTTGGCCGTACATATGCACAGCACATTTTTCGAAATGGACAAATTTCATATCAATTTGTCCATTTCGAAACATATCCTGTGCATATGTACAGCCAAGATATTTAACAAAAAAAGACGAAATCGTTGGATGTAAACATAAACAACCCGTCCAATTTTACGGTAGCCGGACAAGCAGCGGAGAAGGTCGAAAACTTTCAATTTCTTGGCAGCCAGTTAGCGTCGGACGGTGGAACCAAGATCGACATAGGAGCACGATTAGGGCTGCTTTTGCGAGTTTAAGAAATGTATGGAGATCCAATAAGATTAGTCAACGCACCAAATTTCGAATATACAACTCAAACGTAAAATCTGTGTTATACGCCAGTGAGACTTGGTGTGTATCAGCAGAGATTACTCAGAAACTGCAAGTTTTTATCAACCGATGTCTACGTTTTATAATTCGAGCCTGGTGGCCTCACGATTGGATCTCGAATGCTGACTCCATCGACGATGCCATTAAAAACCGATATCGACAGAAATTCGAGAGCGTAAATGGAGGTGGGTTGGCCACACATTACGAAATAGCGGAGACGAAATCTGCAAGCAAGCGCTGGACTGGAATCTAGCAGGACATCGCAGCAGAAGCAAACCCAGGGGCTCGTGGCAGCGTAGCCTCAACAAGAAAATAAAGGAAGTCGACAGGAATCTAACCTGAACCCAGGTCAAGGCTAAAGCGAGCAGCCGCCTAGGATGGAGATCTTTTACGTTGGCTCCATGTACCGCTAGGGGTGCTCAGGATACATGAGCGAGTGAGTGATGAGTGCTTTGCTTTCCAGTGCGTCTGTCGTCCTGCCAGCATCATCCGTCATCACAATCTACTATCAGAACGTTGGCGGAATAAACGGGCTTCTGGACGAACTATCACTTAGCCGTTATCGATCTCTGTTACAATATAATCGTTCTGTTTGAGACCTGGCTGGATTCTAAAACCAACTCAAGTTATGTTTTTGGGCATGGTTACCAAAAATTTCGCTGCAACCGCAATTCGAACAGCAGTAGGAGCTACAGGAGAAGGTGTTCTTATCGCTGTAAGCTCCATACTAAAAGTGACTGCTATTGAGGACAATACCTGGACGGCCGTGGAACAAATCTGGGTCGCTATCCAACTCGTCGATCGTCGATTGTTTATCTGCGCACTTTACATTCCTCCGGACTGAACTCGTGATTTGAAGTTTATCAACACAAACTGTCAGTCTCTCTCATTTGTGTCGAACGAAGCAGCTCCGTGCAACAAATTGATGCTACGTGGAGACTTCAACTTCGCGAGAATCGCGTGGACATAAATTCACAGGGGTTTTTTACGGCTCCGACCTAGAACGATCATCATTTCACGTTGATGGCACGAAGCTTTTGGACAATTATAGTATGGCTACCCTATCTCAAATCAATGGAGTTGTAAACGAGAACGATCGTTCGCTAGATCTCTGTTTTACTAGCATGTCCCGAAAAGAATTGTCCAGTTTGATAGTCGCATTCCGTAGATGACTAACGAACTTTGCTCGTTAAGTAGGAATAAAAAGGCTGCTCTCAAAGGGTTCACTAAATTCCTATATCACTATGTCAGTATCAATCATCAGTACAAGCGCTTAAGTCGGTTCCTTTTCCGACGCTATCATAGAAGGATCCAACAATGGCCTAAAACTCACCCGAAATCTTTTTGGAATTACATAAATGAACAGCGCTAGGAAATAGGATTGCCTTCATCCATGCTTCTAAATGACAAAACTGCTGACACGCAACAGGACATTTGCAACCCTTTTTCGGCCAAATTTTCCATTGTGTTTGAAGAAGAGCTACTGTTTGACTAGAGGAAGCCAGCCTAGGGCTGCAAGCCTCTTTAATAAAGAAAAAAAAAAGCTGCTGTTTGCAGACTTCATCACTTCAGTATCGGAGTACGTCCTCTTGGCAAACTAACAGCTGGTCAGCATTCACGTGAGTGCTGAACTTATTACTAAGGCCGCATCTCAACCCTAGTAGGTAGCAAAGTTCAGTTCGATTTGGTTGCAGCAACTGCAATGTGACTGGATTTGGTCGCATATGAGTGACAGTGACTGATATATGACAAGTGTGCTACTCGGGAAGAGTTCATATAAGCCCAGTCCTGGTTTAATTAAAGAAGTAACGAATGGCTCCAGTTCAGAAGATTTTCCAGCTTTCGATCTCCAGCGGAGTATTCCCTTCATTTTGGAAAATGACCGAAATGTTTCCCGAGTATAAAAAGGGCAACAAGCGCGATGTTATGCGCCGTATCTAAGCTATTTGAACTTGTTATTATTGATTTTGTCAGTGCACACTGCAAGCAATAAATACATCAAAACAGATCACCATGGCTTTGTAACTCGACGCTCCACAACTACGAATCTGCTGTGTCTAACCTCGTACATCACGGAAAGTATGAACATTCGAGCCCAAAGGGAAGTGATCTACACAGAAGGGATCTCGTGCAACGTCGGGTATACTACAAGGCAGTCACTTGGGACATCTGATTTTTTATCATGTACTTATGTCGTTTTCGGTTATTGCTGGGTCGAACCTAGTTCTGCACCGGATCCGCTCTAACAGCTGTCAAAACGTTCGGTTATTCGTTCAGGTTGGATCGCGATCCGCACCAGATCCGACCCAAAATGAATGAGGTTCGCTCTGCCGATTTATCGAGATCCAACCTAGGTTCACCAATACATTCAAATACAAACTGTCAAACTGGTGTTTATGTTTACGCTAAAGGAAAATGAAAACGTTAAAGACACGGATGGGTATTTGATTTTGTTTGTTTCATTTGTTAAATTTATCAATTTTATTGCGTTCTTCCACGCAAAAATGGATTATTTTAATTTTGTGCTGTCTTCAAGTTTCTCTGATGGTGAATCAGATTCAGATATCGACATATTTTTCGCTGATTACCTCAGATGATAGCTCCACTATAAACAAAATGAGGGTTGGAAATTTGGTTGAAAATGTGATTTATAAAATGCAGTGACGAGAAGGTAGCTGCTATTTATTCACTATTACGTTGTGTATTCGAACATATGCTTTAGGTATAATTGCTCTATCAATGGGAAAATAGCGTACCAGAGTATCTGCCGCTATGAAGTTATTTATACCAAAATGTTCATACCATTATTTTATTCATTATTGCAGTCTGTGCATAATGTGCTCAAGGTTACGGATTTGAAGAATATAAACGTAATGTATTAACCCTGGCATTAACCATTTATAAGACTTTGGCAACTATATTGCCATCAACAAATTTATTGTTTTTACACAGGATTTTGTTTTTACACGATTTTTTTCGCTCGTGTTTTTGATCGTGTGACTTCAATTTACCACCAAAATCTTCGCAACATGTTTCAAAAAATCCAGAATAAATCAAAGAAAAATCACATGATAATTATTATGCGTTAAAAATAATTTATAAATATTATTATTTATAAATAAATTCAAATGTTTATTTAGGAACAGTTTTTATACGAATTGAGCATAATTTTTTAGTGAAAGAAAGGTTTTTAGTTGTAATTCGTTAAAAAACCGACAAAGATATATTTTATCCCATTGACTTTGATTATGTTGAATCTCCTGTTTAGATTATGTAGTGAAACATTATTTGCTTCTCTTGTATACATATTTGGTTTTTGCAGTTTTGACGAAATCGCAATTTATCCCAAAGGGTCCCCTCTGGGGAGAAAAATTGCAGAAGGAATGCAAATAGCAAAAAAGAATGCTGTTCAACTCTTGTACGATTTGATTCTTTGTTTTAAAATAAAAGGCCCCAAATCTCAATAAATGTTGTATTGGACTTTTTACAAAGTGTTTCCAGATTTTCTTATTCTGTTCCATTTCAATGACATAATTGATAATTCAAATTTACTGTAACACAGTTACTGTTACCCAAAAAGCCATATAGAATCAGCATAACAGTTTATCGGGAAACACGGATTGGCATAAATTCTTTCACGGCAATCCATATTGCCGTCGTCATTCATCACAAGCTCCTAATCACATTAATTTATTGATGAAATAATAGTCATTTTAGTCATTAAACAATTAACAGAAGAAACGTCTGATTTCCCCTATAATTCATAAAACAAGAAAAAAATAACACTAATAACAAAATTCAATAGATAAAATATGTCTGTTTCTGCCAGCTGATAAAAATGCGAATTGAAAACAAAACAAATGATAGGGATTGAGTTCTCACTAATACCATCATACTGACTCGATCCCGATTCGTTTTTCGTTCGGTTATTCAGAGTCGGGGTCGGACCTGACCCAGGTTTAAAACCGAAAACGACATTAATGATGTTCATCGTGCTATTAAGGGTCCGCAATTATCGTTTGCTGATGATCTCAAGATATTCCTACGTATCTGCTCAATTACCGATTGCCATACTCTCCAAGGTCAAATCAATGCTTTCGCTGATTGGTGCACTACGAACCGGATGGTTGTCAATCTGACAAAATGTTCCGTTATCACATTTTCACGCAATGAATAGCCGATTATCTGCAATAACAACTTGATGGGAACTACTGTCGAACGGGTGAATCACGTGAAGGATTTGGATACCACCTTTCATACATTGTCGAGAAAGCGTCTAGCATCCCGGGCTTTGTCATGGTGCGCTCTACATTAGAGTATTGTTCGTCAGTATCACAACAACGGCGTTTGCGCTTCGAAGACTAAATTGGAGAGACATGCTGCATCTTCCTAGTTACGAGGATCATTGTCGCTTGATTGCCTTCGAGTAATTGTGTATTCGCCGGGATGTGGGGAGAGCCCTACGTGTAGCTGATGTACTTGGTATGGGTTTTGTTTATCCTTGCCGTGTCCCTCTTCAGCATCAACTACTGCCCTGCAATCGATTCCAATCAGATCAATGTAGTCCGCAAAGCCCAGGAGTATATGTTACCGTGTGATGATGGCGCCAGATCTTCTAATCGCACCGTCGAGTGCAAAGTTGAACAATAGATTTGAAAGGTCACAAACGAGGTTGACACTTCGTCTGTAATCTGAATACTTGATTTCGAGCTATCAAGCGTTGCACGTATCAGTCTACTAATCAGTTTCGCCAGAAAACCCTGGGCTACCGTACCAGGGTTTCGGTACCTACATCCGTTAAAGGGACTGCCTTCTTGATGCAGCACAGTGCGCACAGCTTTGTTCAGAGTTCCTTGCCGGCAATCGGACGATGATCAGCCGCCTCTAACTTGGGGAACAGACGCAGTTGTGAGCCACTCATAACATGGAGAACAGACGCAAGGGTAACAAACTTCGGATGCGGGACACCCTTAAATAAGTACTAAGGAAGTTCCTTATCCTGACGACCCAGTCGAGCCTTCTATTGCCATTCGTGATCGTCGTCGTACCGGTCCTATGGGCTTTTATGGTATACGGGACTTCCGACCTGCCTCAATAGGCAGTTTTCCTATCAAATTCTTCTTCTTGTTCTTTTATAGCTCTACTTTCCAATTGGAACTTGGCCTGCTTTTGAACTTCTACAAGCATTTCTTCAGGTATTTATCGAAATCTTATATATATATAATAAGCCCAGGGAGTCGAGAATGTATCCCACCCGAAACGAGACCAAGGGTCGAACCAAGAGTGAAAAGTTTGCCTTTTATAGAGTAGGCCGCAATATATATAAAAGCCTTCGGGTGCGCGATGGTGGTATTCTAGTAGCTATTAACATTGCCGTCGGACCAATTCAATTGCAACTGTTTGGGTTAAAATAAGTCTCTCTAAACGCCACGTTTTCATCAGTGCCCCGTAAATTAAAAAAAAACCGACATGATTTCAATGTAATGCAATACCTGCTGTAGAATTTGCTTCCGTTACGTCCATATAATCGGATATGCTTCTTATGCTTGAAGGACTGCAGTCAGCCAAGACTCGTCTGGGCTTTCTCCCACCAAGGATATATGTTTCCTGATCCGGTTTTGTCTGCAACTATTCCTGCACACCGCCAACCAGTATATGAACCATTTTTTTTAGGAGTGGAGTCAAAGTTGTACAAAGTTGTACAGCGTGTTTGAGGCTCCTAATGAATATCAGGCATACTAAGGATGTTGCAGTTAAGGATGTAATGCCAAAAAGAAGAACTCGAGCAGCACAAGCTAGACAAAAATGGTTACAGCAACTTGATTGTGACTGAATCCGGTCACATATAAGTTGCAATAACCTATGTGGAACATTTGTGCTGCTAGGGAAGTTGTCCAATGAGTAGTGTTGGATGTTCAATCTGTATGCTCACTTGCAAGAAGATGGGGATGCGATGTATTTGTGTGTTTGAAAGCCCCAATTGAGATATGTAATTCAAAATGAAATCGAGTTATAGAAATCACGCATTCATAAATGGTAGGGAGACTGGATAGACTTGATCCCCTTTCTTCATTTCCGATGTATCACAGCCAAAAATAAATAAACTTGTGTAGTTTTCGCACAGGCTTTCAAAGAAATATATAATTTAACTGTACTGATATGATACAGTCTATAAATTGTTGTTGTTTTTGAAACACAATCGATTTTTTTGGAGTGCTGTCAAAAATCAACTTTGAAAATATTCGGGGGGAATTGATCCCTCTCCTAGAACTTGCTATGATGAAAGTAGAAAGGTGATCTCTAATGTTTGTCTTTCTCGTATACAAAGTATACGTAAAAGCAATATGTTCGCTCCAAAAACGAACTTTTCATAGGAGGCCCGGAGACCCATAGTGTTATATACCGATCGACTCATCTCGACGAATTGAAGTGATGTCTGTGTGTGTGTATGTATGTGCGCAAAACCCGCCAAAAAATCTCACTATTTTTTTGGCACTTATTCTTAACCGATTCGCTCGTAACAGATTGCATTAATCTGTTTTTTTTTAAATACTTTTCTCCATAATCCACTCAATTTCCAACTTGCTGTGCGTATTCACTAACGATTTTTGTTATGGAATCGACATCACATGCAGTCTTATAATTTGGGGAGCCATGATCCCCGATACACATGTTTTTACAAGTTTATTTTTTTTGAATTTTTTCGTAAAATTTTTGTATGGGTGACTAATGAGGAATCAAGCGTCTCCATATTGAGGCCACAACTTAAAATCCAAATATCCTGAAATTATGGAATGTTATTTTATATTTTATCAGTACAGATATGGCAGTATGGCTTTGTGCTGCGAAAAAAATGAAAGCATTTGGTTATTGTCAAATGAACTTGTTCAAATTTCGCTTGGGTACTAAAAAAGTCTTTAGCAGGGCCAAAACACACAAATCGCCATGCAGAATTAATTTAGTTGTCAACCCAAAAAATAACCTCAGAATGATTATTTGTCTAGAGGATCTATACTAAAAATACGCTAGAACAAAACTACGTTCGGTAAAACAGGGGAGATCAAGTCTCCCAACCTTCCCATATGCATTACGTTTTACTTATCAGAAATGTCATTTTAAACTTACATAACAGTTCCCACTCATCGGTAACATCGTTGAGTTGCTGCTTCTCAATCAATGTTCCTCGCATGTCATAATAAGCGTAGCGAAGTTTTGTGTGCAGGAATAGGTTCTTGTTTAGTAGATACAGTCCGGTAATTGGTTCATTTTCATTGAAAGGGTTGTCCACGATTGCGAATTCACTCGACAGCATATTCAGCAGCACACTCTGGCTGTTATTTGTGTATGCGGCAGCCCTGTTGAATAAAATAATGTTAGTTAGATAAATTCGAATATTCATTCAAAAAAAAAAAAACTATGATGCTAACTGAAATTATTCAAAACAAAAATTTTAGTTACGTAAACAATCATATCTCAAAGAAAGGCAAGTAGAGAATGTGTTTTTAAATAAACTATTTTTTTGCTAAAATCAAATGTAGTAAAAAATCGTGAGGACATAATGAAAAAGAACAAGAAGAAGATCTACCAGGAGACCCGGATACCCTGAAACGACTGAAAATCGCCCAGCTACAATCTTGTATTAAGGAGACGACAAAACAGCAATAGGAACTAAAGGACAGGAACCGACAACCAAATCTTCCCCAATCACCAAAGCGGACGAACGGAATTTCAAGAACAACACCATCTTATAGGCCAACATACACTACAACAAGTCACCGAACAGTGTCAGGCTCAACTCTACAACAACATGCGGAGCTCCAACAACAAGAACACCAACATGAGCTTCTTCAGCGGCAAGACCAACAACGCAACTTCCAGCGAAACATAGTCTTCGTCTGTTACTAAACCAAATGCAGTTACAGCAGCAACAAATGGTGCCTGAGACACGACACATTATTGAACATCCTAACTAACATCCTAAGCGCCATCTGTACCTCACACTCACCACACATTCGGATCAATTTCGGGATACTGGGCAATCAATTCATCGACAAATCCTGATTAGGCCAAATACACCAAGAATGAACCAAACCCCAATCTATAACCAATTTTTGCAGCCGGTACATAATTGACCCTTCGAATATTCCAGAGAGCCCAATTTAAAAAAAGCTTGGATAATTTTTTAATCAAGTAAATACTGTCAGGAAGAAATGAACGAACAAACTCTGCTTTAATCAATTAAGGACATAGTTGGAAGAGTACCACGATGGCAGTCAAAATGGCACCGGACCTTCAACAGGTCAACCCCTACCCCTACCCCTCTCCTACCAATGTTCGAATGCATCTAATAGCGTCGAACAAAACTTCAATATTCAAATAACTAATACGTGTAACAAGTGTCAGTGTGTTGTCCAAGATTGATGAGATTTTCGCGTTTTGTAGTATTCTAATTGTTTAAAAAATAAGAAAACGTTTGCAGTTGTTGAATGTTAAACGTCCCAACTACTCCCACGAACCATGAACGCAGCCAACACTACATTACCTCATGGAAGGACGACAGTGTTACTACTACTTACCACCAGGGACGCCGAGGAGAACATCGAATGGGCGGCCATGTGGGTGCCGAATTGGGTGGCGAACTGGGTGGTCAGCATGTGGCGGAACTCATGGGCGACAACGGGTCAACTGCCAGAGGCTTATGGTCAACGGTCACAAGAACGACAAATCTCGCTTAACTTTTCAAAAGGACCTAAGAAACATTTTTTTCATGAATTAATTTGTATAGCGCAATCAACAGAACAACATGAAAGCTATTGTTGTATTCTGCTAGTGTGAAAGACTAGACATCCTGCCCAGGTAATCAGTAAGCATTATATAAAGCATTTAATTGGCATTATATGCGCCTTTACTGCAAAACATTAAATGCCAATAAGCCCTATAGTCGCCTTTACTGCTATTTTAATGCAGGTTTTGGCCCAATATATGGCTGCTTAAATGCTCAATCCTACTTTATCGATAAAGTAGAAATTTTGCTGAGTAGCATTTATTCAGCATCCGAAATGCTGAATAAATGCTTAATTTTAAAAACAAGAAAAAAAGTTTTTTTAATGGCATTTTTTTTCTAATTCTTTTTTTACATAGTTTTTTTTTTCATATTATATCGTTATTGTATTTTCATATTTGAAATGGAACATACTTTCTTCGAGCGGGATTCGAACTCACGCTTTTGCCACCCGACGCTGTAGTTGTCATCGCCCTTACCAGCTGGCCCATAAGAGAGTGATGGTAGTGGGAATAATTTTGCCCAACATAAACAAAATCCCCTTTCAGGAACATTGAAACTTAATCTTACTCATCTCAGAATCCAACCGTCACAAACGTCATACCCAGTTGCAATGAAACAGCTACAGTAGTGCTGCTTTAATGCATCCATCAAAAATAGTGCAATGGAATAATAAAATGTAGCTAAACTATGTAATTAGTGATAGGGTTAGGTTAACGACAAGTACTAACATTATGCACGTACCGATTTCTATTTTCAAATGTAAAGTTCATTGGACAAATAGTCCCTGCTATATGGTTCCTTATTGGAAAACGTTTGAAGTATGAACACTACAGGCCTTAAAGTGGCACTAATGTAGCTGTTCCATTGCACTTAACGAAAAACAACAGTGTGTATTCAAAATGCTATTTTAAGACTATGCCTCTCATGATTGCTTTGAGAATGCTTATTTAGAACAGCCTGGTTTTCGAAATGCTTATTAGAGTGGGGCGTCATGGTCATTTTTTCAAATCAATGGTTTTTCGAAGCCATTCTGGGTCCTGAACAACTGTGCAGAATTTGGGACCGATTGGTTGCTCCCTCGCTTTCCGCATCGCGTTTGAAGTTTGTATGAAAATTAGTATGGAAGAACGTATATTTTTGCGTTTCTATTACTAGAGGTTTCAGTTTATCGTAAACCAAGTAGCACATTGCGTTAAAGTATAACCCAAAGGATGCCGAAAAACTTTGCTGAAGAAGGCACGTTGCTGGAACGTCCACGAAAAAAGTTATAACGTTTCGAACATTGAGTGTTCAAACCATATGCAAAAAATCGTTCATTCTGCCAGCACTGCCGTACTACGTAGACGAATAATTTAACTGAGTGTTATTTCAAAATAAATAAAATAATTGGGCTTTAGAGCTAATGGGAGCTATCCGAAATCATTTCACAAAGAAAAAAATCCGACGAGAAGGAAGATGGGTTTTGCCCTTCGAGAACCATAGGTTGTCCGGTAGTGCTGGCAGAAACATTGATTTCTTGCATATGGTTTGAGCAATCAATTTTCAAAACGTAATAACATTTTTTGTAGACCTTCCAGCTACGTACCTTCTTTGGCAAAGTCTTTCGGCATCTTCCAAACTATATGCTAACATATTGAGTCACGTGATTGATGATAAATTGAAGCCGCTAAGTGCAAAAATGTAAAAAAGTACGTTTTCCCATACTAATCTCCATGTAAATTTAAAACGCGATGCGGCATGCGAGGTTGCAACCAATCGAGCCCGTATTTTGCACAGTTTATTGGGGTCCCAAAACGATTCAGAAAAACCTTGATCTCACTTGATCGGACGAAGTTTGCGTTTTTCCATACAACTGCGCCCCACTCTAATGCTTATATACAGCATGGAGCATATGCAATGCCAGTATAATGCTGCTATAGTGCTTACTTTAATGCTTATTGGTTACCTGGGTGGTAATTCTATTACTTTTCATAAACTGCCACGAAAACCCAAATCAGGCCCTACTCCAGATATATTCGCTAATCGCCATTATGTGTTCCTCATGGTGCCACCAGGACCTCGTGGTGTTTGTTTTAAAACCCCCCCCTCGTGGTTTTATTATAAAACGCCATCGCCGTTTCCCGCCGTTCTAAAACCCGATACCTGTCCTAGGAGAGTGTGTCCACCAAGTCCGCCATAAAACCAGGTTGTTCCCAATACGTTCCCGGCTGCTGAAGCCTTGAGTTCGCCACTACACTCGAGGAGTGCACGACATAGACAGAGGGTCCACGAGAGGCTGCAGCCCGCCGAGAAGAAGCTGGTATCCACCCCTGACCCAGCTTCAGAAACCGAAGAGTCGACAGGTAGCGGAGTAGCAGTGCGCGGGGCCCCGAAGAACGAAGAAGAAAGTGTTGGGAGAAGTGAGAAAGTAAGGAAGAGAAAGGTAGGAGGTAGAGATAAGGAAGTGGGAGGCGTCGTTCGGTGTTTGTGGACGGACGCAGGAAGGAAGTGTGCACGAAATAAAATGGGAGTTTTTCATGAGACAACTCGAGTATGTTTCTATCGCGAAGTTTCACGAGCGTAGAGCCGACCCTGAGGTTTGGTCAAGGGGGTCTCACCAGCACTTGGAGTAACACGGCCCTGGCCCCCAGTAAGATACACCTGTGCACCGCATATTGAATTACTTCCCGTGATAATGAACATATTTCTTTAAGGAGTTCCACTTACTTCGTCTCGCATTATTGCATAAATCATCAGTTTCGTGCCAATTTAATAGGCATTAGCTGAAAAGACATTTTTTCACACACTTATCCCCACAGGAGCAGCCCGAAATGCTGATGGGACGCAAACCAATCTTCACTTTTTAGAGTTAGTCACTTGTTTGAAGTGAAAACCAAAAATAAAACGCTATTTTTGCCCGAAACTATTAAAACATTTTTTATGTGCGTTAGAAAGTCATGAAAACCTTATTGTTTTGAATAGGAGATCATTGTGAAATGTAGCTGGATTTGTAAATTTTGCATCTACACGTTGAAATGGTTCAGAATTCTTGTTTATTTTTTTTAACCAGTGCGTATTAACATCTTTTAGCTCTTCATAACAGCTTTTGTAAGCTCCTTATGAAGAATTATAATAAAATTTGCCACCCGCTTGGATGTATAAAAAGCTCTAACAGTCACATCACTCAACGAAATGATTAAACCGTATAAAATTAACTTACAATAAGTACTAATATACCCAAATCGCGTATTAATTTAGTCTATGCATGAAGTAAACTTTTCTCTACTCACCACTTGTTGTCGGGGCTGAGAACCAACTGCTGCATAATCCCTTCCATGCCGGGATTCACGTCACGCGTTAAGTCGGAAGTGGACAAATCCCACGTGATAAATCGAGTTGAAATCGACACCATGTAGCGATAATCGCTGGTAAGACAGAACCCAAACACCGCAAACTGATGCCCTTCCAGAGAGTACTGATGGGTGTTTAGTTTGTGGATGAAATAGAGAGATAAAACGAAACAAAGGAAAATGACTGCACATTACGGTAACGAGAGGATTACCTTCAATGGTCCTCCTGGTGTGTGGAGACAGTGGTTTAGGGGAATGAGAGCGGAGTCCTTGGGGCCTGATTTATCGCAAGCTTCAAGCAACATCTTAATGTTGGGATTTCCGCCAATTTCAGGCAGCAAACGACCGATCAACTGCGCCGCCAGCATGTTTGGATAGACACCGAGAATAGCACCGCCTAGTCGAAGTGCATCGGCTACCAACATAAGCTCACGTTTGGCATCTTTATCGTCAATATTCACCGAGGCATCTTCGAAATCAGCCAGAACGGCCTGCAGGGGGCAGCTGGACAACTTTGCGTGCAACCAGTCGTAGTTGAAAAGTACGTTTTCGTACAGATCCGTGAACCGTCTAGATCGCACCAAATGGAAAGGCAGTTCTCCAAACTGAGGAAAAACAGAATAAAAATATAATAAACTTCAAATTAGTGACTTTTTTGTACTTACCTTCCTTAGATTATATCGAGTGACTTTGCCTTCTTTATTGGTGAAAACTAATGGTTGAATGGGAACTTTTCTATCAGCGATACCTTCTTTATCCGTTAGGCCAAAACGGTGCCTCTGAATCTCCGTGTACTTGAACGGCTTCGGTTTTCCACCCCAGATTCCAAGATAGTAATCGGCGATCATTGAGTGAAAATAGATTGCCATATTCATGTTCTTAAAGTATCGCTCTTTAGCGGTGTCTCTGAATTGCCTATGGTACCAGTTCATAACGTTTACTCCATCTGCTTCCCGTTCACTGAGATAGTTGGGCAGGTCATTACGGATTCGTGTCCACAACAAAGGAGGAATTCGACGAACTGGCGGCAAATGGTACTGATAGACGTCGTCGAGTACGCGATCATCCAGTGAGATCAAATCCTCCAGCTCACTCTCCGAAAGTCCTGACTTTGCCGCAGTGATGTAAGCCAGTGCGTGGAATACAAGGATTCGTCCGTGCTGCTTCTCAATACGCTCAAAAAGCATCATAATACTATCCATGACGGTCGAAGCCAGATGGGTATCCTGCGGCCGTGTGTAGCTTCTCCAGCGGCAGATTTCCGCAAAAACAAGTTTGACGAAAATCGGCAGAGAACATTTGCCGATCGCGTTTGCTACTAGGCGCCACTGATAATTGGAGAGATCCCGACAAGCAGTTGCCATCCACATCTTGATAACGTTCATTGCCAGGTCTTCGCCCAAAGCCGTAACTTCGATGAAGTTGTCTTCAATATCGATCATGCGTCGCAATAGATGGTACTCCTGGGACACTACCGGGTTGGATTCTTCTGCGGCACATGTAACAATAATCTAGGAATGATAAAAAACAGTTAAATGTACATTGTCGGTGAGGGGAATGCTATGTCCCTATACAAATACTTGTGCAATGTGGGTTTTGGAATAATTGGAAGGTTTTCCATATAGAGGAACAGTTTGCAGCATAATTATTTAAAATTAATCATCGTGATAATTGTACTAAACAACTTATCGCAAAAACTAGAGTAATGTTATCAGAATGAGAGAACTTAAATTTAGCTTGATAGTGGTTTCAATGACCCTCAATGACTTTAAACATGATACAATATATTTTTGTACAATCAATGTATTCTGGATTATTTATGGTCAGAATAAAAATTGAATATTACTCTGCAAAGTGGTGGTAGTCGAGTAGGTAGCCAGGAAACTTTGCTAGAATCTTGAGTCCCTGTTAGCTGGTCAACGGAATCGAGGAACAGTAATAGAGGTTGTTGTTTACTGGCGTAGGTAAGAAGTTGCTTAAAATGCGCGGTTAACGGAACTAAATCATCTGGTATTTGATCAAAAGGTAACATGAAGTTATATGATATCTGAAATAGATAAGTAGAGTTATAATACATCGGGCTGTAGCGTTACTTCGTAATTACGAACCTGTTGACAAATTGAAATCAGCGTAGGGGTGAGAGCACTAGAATCTGGAGTCGTTCCAAGAAATCGGATTATGCTGATAGGCCTAACCTTGGCGAACCATTCGGTAAACGTTAAAGCTGCACTCTTAGCCAGTAGAGAAGTTTTTCCACAGCCACCTTCTCCATACAGTACCAAAGGTTTATCACAAGTTCCTAGCATGTAACTCTCAATTCGCTTCAGCTGTTCCTCACGACCATAGAACACCTTGACCGAATTGTTACAGGCGTGAAGATGCTGCAGTATCTCAGTTACAATCTGGCCCTGGGCACTGGAATCCTCTTTGCGCATAGCACGATCTACAAGTTTAACAATATTTTTGTAGAAATGTGTAATGAAATGGTTTAAATACTCCTCGTGGGTTTCAACATCCAGTCCCTCCCGACCGATCCATTCAATGGTATATTTCTGTATATTGGATGCTTCGATTCGATTCGGCACTCGAACATCTCGTAAGTCAGCAAGGAGTTTACATGCTTCGGTATCTAAGCTACGATTAAGAATATCCACATAGAGTGAGGCTTTCTTCAGATTTTGCAAGTTTATGTTGTTGATGTATCGAATGTAAGCCAGACAATGATTCTTAGTATTCTTGACGTTCAAAACACCATTGATAACTTCTCGCTCAGTCACTGGAAATGATCGAACATTATTACTATTATACCTGATTATGTTTCTAAAACCCACCTGACATGAAATAATTATGAGTTTGATCCTTGTCCAATTTGCCCTGGGAGAACAGCGAAGCTGCACCTTTGCGGAACAGTTTTTGCATTTTGGTCATGGTATCCCACCAAACCGCTTGATCTTCTGCTTGTAATTTGGGAACGCGCTATTTCCAAGAATATCAAGATTTTAATACAAGCCAGTACACAGACAACATCTCACCTTGTTGTTGAAATTGGTCAGGATCGATGATATTGGTTGAAGGATGGATATGGGGGGTACTGCATTGCTGTCTTTCTTGTACCATAAGTCTAACAGGGAAACATCAATACCCATAGCTGCGAGGTCATCTCTGTGGAAGAAAGTCTCATTAGTCATTTATAGAAATTGATTGGATAAGCTTCAACCTGATCAACTGCAGCTCTGAGGACAAAATGTAGGTAGGTATTGGCCGATAACCATATTTTTGACCGAGGAACACGACGAAATTCGGACCCATCGATAACCGCTGACAGTTTTTGATCTCCCGCATGCAAAGTTCAGTAGTCATGTGATCATCGGTGGCTTCATCTCTTACGCCCCATCTCATGTCGACAACCTGAATAGATAAGATGATTGCTTAAAATAAATTCGGTTATATCCTCGATAGTTCAGTTCATTCAAATTTGATTGCCTATATTTCGGATATTGAGCCACCCTGGGTGGTTTTTATTACAAAAAATACAAAAAACACCGTTTCATACGATATAGTGCGGTATGCGCTTGCAACCCGCAGACACATCTGCCGGTGTACTCTGATTAATTTCTTAACATTGTACTCAGCCTCTAGTGCATCGGACCATGCTGGTACAGCTTCCGGCTTGTGGAGTGCTAACGTGAACCTTCTTGCCATTCTTCGACTCTGCAAATCACATATGAAGCTGTTAGTTTAATTAGTAACCTCTAGTATTATATCATCCACGAAGCTTTCTATTTTCATGACGGCCGAGAGTTTCAAGCGTAAAGCTCCGTTGTACACAGTATTCCACAGTACCGGCCCGAGGATCGACTGCTGACCAGCATGGGTATCATATAACAAAATCCTATTCTGAAAATACACACTACGAAAAAGTCTTGTAACATTATGTCATTTAAGACCGACATATGCAAGCGAACCAAAAGACGCATTATTGCGTCCAAATTAATTTTTACAAGGCTCTGAAAATGTGTATCCTAAATTTTACACGGCCCAAAAAATTAGTGTATGTAGCAAAAATGGTAAGGCCCAGCATGTCAATTTAACACCAGATCGTATGAGTGGGAGTCGTCCCGTTCGATACCACTCTACCATTCCTGCTGCTTGGCAGAAGGGAGATCGAAGCTCACCATGTTCTACAATTTCATGAATATGGGGAAGCATCAGCCCATCCACTGCTTGTTCCTTGCAACTGCGCTGAAGGTGAAAAAGGAGAAACGAAAACAGTGCTCAGCTGGTGCGCAAAGAATCTTGTATTCATGGGTCACTTTGTTTGTTTCGGGAAGCTTTGGATTTCAGTCATTCTTACTGTAAATTTAAGCCATTTGGTAATGAGAAGCATTTAATGTCTGGCATTCGGTATTTGATGACAGAATGATACTGCAAATATATTGTTTTGGGTGTCTGAAGCAAATATGACACAATATTATGTTATGATTGGATATGCATCTCGGTTGATTACGTCAGCTTAAAGGATTGCGTCCCTTATAAAATTGAGAATTTTTTGGTGTATAGCTTTTCAGAATCCTGCACAGGTAATCCGGAACTGCGGTGTAGGGAGTCAGCAATAGCTGCCCAGCTTGCATTCTTCACACGGTTCGATGCCGCATCTCTCTATCCTCGAATACACCCCACGCTCACCAAGTCGTTTTGCACCTGGTCTGCCCAACTCGCTCGCTGCGCTTCACGCCGTCTCGTACCTGCCGGATCGGTGTAATCAATAGTAAATGCCAATGCCTAATTCCTCACCTATTTTATCCACGCACAACCTTATCAGATCATATCTGCTTCGATTGTAGAACTGCTCTTACGGAACCCATACTGGTTGCTTGATAATCCGCCAGAACTCTCTGTACAGACCGACAATATATTTAGGATCGCCTCTCTAACAACTTAGGGAAGATCCATTAATTTACTACGTAACGCTGGCACGGTGCCCCCGGATCAAAGAAACGACTGGTATGACGGCGAATGTGAGCAGTTAGTAGAAGAGAAGAATGCAGCATGGACGAGATTGCTGCAACACCGCACGAGGGCGAAAGAGGCACGATATAAACGGGCGCGGAACAGACAAAACTCGATTTTCCGGAGGAAAAAGCGCCAGCAGGAAGATCGAGACCGTGAAGAGACGGAGCAACTGTACCGCGCTAATAACACACGAAAGTTCTATGAGAAGTTAAACCGTTCACGTAAGGGCCACGTGCCACAGCCTGATATGTGTAAGGACATAAACGGAAACCTTCTTACGAACGAGCGTGAGGTGATCCAAAGGTGGCGGCAGCACTACGAAGAACACCTGAATGGCGATGTGGCAGACGAAGATGGCGGTATGGTGATGGGCCTGGGAGAACGCGCGCAGGACATAATTCTACCGGCTCCGGATCTCCAGGAAATCCAGGAGGAGATTGGCCGGCTGAAGAACAACAAAGCCCCTGGGGTTGACCAACTACCAGGAGAGCTATTTAAACACGGTGGTGAGGCACTGGCTAGAGCGCTGCACTGGGTCATTACCAAGATTTGGGAGGAGGAAGTTTTGCCGCAGGAGTGGATGGAAGGTGTCGTGTCCCATCTACAAAAGGGCGATAAGCTAGATTGTAGCAACTATCACGTAATCACATCACAGAACGCCGCCTACAAGGTACTCTCCCAAATTTTATGCCGTCGACTAGCACCAATTGCAAGGGAGTTCGTGGGGCAGTACCAGGCGGGTTTTATGGGCGAACGCTCCACCACGGACCAGGTGTTCGCCATTCGCCAAGTACTGCAGAAATGCCGCGAATACAACGTGCCCACACATAATCTATTCATCGACTTCAAAGCCGCATATGATACAATCGATCGGGACCAGCTATGGCAGCTAATGCACGAACACGGTTTTCCGGATAAACTGACACGGTTGATCAAAGCGACGATGGATCGGGTGATGTGCGTAGTTCGAGTTTCAGGGGCATTCTCGAGTCCCTTCGAAACCCGCAGAGGGTTACGGCAAGGTGATGGTCTTTCGTGTTTGCTATTCAACATCGCTTTGGAAGGGGTAATACGAAGAGCAGGGATTAACACGAGTGGTACAATTTTCAATAAGTCCGTCCAGCCGTCCAGCCATTTGGTTTCGCCGACGACATAGATATTATGGCACGAAACTTTGAGAAGATGGAGGAAGGCTACATCAGACTGAAGAGGGAAGCTAAGCGGATCGGACTAGTCATCAATACGTCGAAGACGAAGTACATGATAGGAAGAGGTTCAAGAGAAGACAATGTGAGCCGCCCACCGCGAGTTTGCATCGGTGGTGACGAAATCGAGGTGGTAGAAGAATTTGTGTACTTGGGCTCACTGGTGACTGCCGAAAATGACACCAGCAGAGAAATTCGGAGACGCATAGTGGCTGGAAATCGTACGTACTTCGAACTCCGCAAGACTCGAATAGAGTTCGCCGCCGTACCAAACTAACAATCTACAAAACGCTAATTAGACCGGTAGTCCTCTACGGACACGAGACCTGGACGATGCTCGCGCACTTGGAGTTTTCGAAAGGAAAGTGCTGCGTACCATCTATGGTGGGGTGCAGATGGCGGACGGTACATGGAGGAGGCGAATTAACCACGAATTGCATCAGCTGTTGGGAGAACCATCCATCGTTCACACCGCGTAAATCGAATGACTACGATGAGCCGGGTACGTAGCCAGGATGTCGAATAATAACCCGGTGAAAATGGTTCTCGACAACGATCCGGCGGGCACAAGAAGGCGAGGTGCGCAGCGGGCAAGGTGGATCGATCAGGTGGAAGATGACTTGCGGACCCTCCGTAGACTGCGTGGTTGGCGACGTGTAGCCATGGACCGAGCCGAATGGAGAAGACTCTTATATACCGCACAGGCCACTTCGGCCTTAGTCTGAATAAATAATAATAACGCTAAAATTGGCCATTTCAACCCACCTGCCCCCTATGTCAAACTTTTTGTATGGATGTCCCCTTACCAGTTTTGTCGAGTAGGCATATTTGTCTGTACGCTGAAGGGTCTCCGGGGGATTTCTCAGGCTTAGGCAATAGCACCAACTTCTGTCGTTTCCAGTGGTTTGGGAAGATTCCTTCATCCAGACACCGTTGGAGGCAGCTTCTAGACATATTTGCGTGCTTAAGGACCAGGTTAGGAATACAATCCGGACCTTGTGCCTTATTTAACTTTAGTTTTCTTGCAGCGGCGAAAAGCTCATCGTTAGTCACTAGCAGTACCACATTAGAGATAGTCGGGTTTCGGGTTTTGAAAAATTAGTATAATATTGGTTTCGGGTCGGGTACGGGTTTGTGAGATGAAAAAATGTCGGGTCCGGGTCGGGTACGAGTTTTATTAATTGTGAGGCTAGCTCGTTGTTTGGGCTTACATTCTTTTCGATTTAAAAAGGACCAGAAATATCTAGTTTGAACTTTTCGGGCAAAATCTTAGTGCGGGTTTTAATAATAAAATTTTGTCGGGTTCGGGTCGCGCGCGGGTTTACGAATGCAAACATTTTCGTGTACGGGTCGGGTTCGGGTTTGATAATATTTTTCATTCCCGGTTCGGGTCTGGTCCGGGTTTTAAGGAAATTTACAAATCGGGGTCGGGTCGGTTTTGGGTTTGCAAAATGTGAAACTCGACCATCTCTATTCCACACGTCTACTGACTCGTACAGTGTAGTGGGCCAGTCCGATGCAATGAGTCACGCTTCGAAAATAAACCTTAGCTTTCCTAGTGCATTGGGTTCCACTTCAACCTAGCACACCCGAAACAATGCTGTAACTTTGTAACGCAACGAGATAAAATTCTGACTTTTCCTAACTTCCGGAAACTAAGATTTCCTGATAAACTCTGCTTCCAGTGACATCTAGGAGAGGCGCCATAAAAAAGTGACACATTGTGCATTGGGGTCCATTTGGACCCAAGATTTCATCACGATCACAAAAACTCAAACTTCAACCGATTTTCGATCTTTAGGCAACAAACGAAAGCTGTGTAGGTTCCTAAAATGAGCCTATAGGGTGATTCATCCAAGTTGACCTCTCTAGTCCCCGGGGAACTTTTACTAAAGAGGTACTGTTTGAGTTTCTCAATTTGGCACATAATTTCCTTGTATACGACATTTCTGGGAGTTTTTTTTCCCTTGAGCGATCATCGAAAAGCCATCTGGAAGATCCGGAACATCTATAAAAGAGGCCAATTCCAAAAGTTCATCCTAGATCTTCGCGATTGTTTCGTAACCATTCATTATGGCAAATTGTGGGTGCAATCAATAGTAAATGTCTACTGTGACCTCCAAATGCCTCAGAAATGGTTCTCCGGAAGATCCGGAACATCCGTAAAATGGCCAATTCCAAAAGCTCAAACCAGAGCTCCACGTTTTTTTTAGTAACCATTCATTCTGGCAAACTGTGGGTACAATCAATAGTAAAAGTCTTCTGTGACCCCCAAATGTCCCAGAATAGGTTATTCGGAAGATCTGGAACATCCGTAAAAACAGTCAATTCCAAAAGTTCGTCCAAGAGCATCGCGATTGTTTCGTTATAATCGAACCTGGCGAATTATGGATGTAATCAATAGTGAACATCTTTTATGATCTCCAAGTGCCCCAAAAACGGTCATCCAGAAGATCCGGAACATCCGAAAAATGTTCAATTTTAAAAAATTATCCCAGGGCTTCGCGTTTTTTCGTAGTAATCCATCCTGGTGAATTGATGGTGCAATAAGTAGTGAAAGTTTTCTGTGACCTCCAAATGCTCCCAAAATGGCTCTCCGGAACATCCGTGAAAGTGGCCAATTTCAAAAGTTCATCCCAGAGCATCGCGATTTTTTCGTGCCATCCATTCTGGCGAATTGTGACTGCAATAAGTAATGAAAGTCGTCTGTGGTCTACAAAAGTCTCAGAAACAATCTTACAGAAGATCAGGACATCCCTAGAAGTGGCCAATTCCAAGCGGAGGAACTTCCGGATGAATTATCGGAAAAACTTCTAGAAGAATGCCTTTAGGAACTCTCCGAGAAATTACTTAATGATCTTCCGAAGGGATTACCGGAGGAACTTTTGGACGAACATCCGGATAAAGTTCTTGAAGAACTTCCAGAGAAGCTTCTTGAGAAGCCTTGGAGAAATTCAAGGAGGAACGCTGCCACGCCGCCAACGCTGGATAATGATAATCTATTACGCTAACTTCTGGAATTTGCCATTTTTACGGATGTTCCGGATTTTACGAAGGACTTTTTATTATTGATAAGAAAAATATTTCGAGCTATCATTCTGGAATTAATCATTTTAGCGGATGTCCCAAATTTCCCGGAGAACCGTTTTGTAATCATTGGCGATGAAAGAGGCCTTTTGATGCCGATTACAGGCTTAACATGCCGTTAACAATGTTTTTTTTTAAAAATCGCATATGATTCACTTTCACTATTGACTCCACATATAATTCACCATTACTACGTGAATGCTCTGGGTCAGCTCTGGGATCAACTTTTAGGATTAATACCTATTAATAACTTTCACTATTGATAGCATAATCAATTCGCTGATATAAACAGTTTCGAAAAATTGCTTTAAGATGAAGTTTTGGAATTGGCCACTTTTACGGACGTTTCGGATTTCCTGGAGAGTTGTTGGTCATCTCAGTCGTTTTTTCCCATCTCAGAAGAATTTATTAATTTATTGCGTACACAATTTGCCCGTATGGATGGTTACGAATGAAAGAGCGATGCCCTGAATGATTTTTTTTGGTTTCGGCCACTTTCACGGATGTTCCGGACCTTCTAGATGACCGTGTCGGAAGCATTTGCGGCTCGCAGAAGACTTGCACAATTGATTGCACAGATATTTCGCCGGTATGATTGTTTAATGAGGAAATCGCGAAGCTCTGGGATGAACTTTTGAAATTGCCTCTTTTTTACGGATGTTCCGAATCTTCCGAAGCACCGTTTTGGGAGCATTTGGTATCAGAACACTTTCACTATCGATTACATACACAACTTGCCGGTATAAATGATTTCGAAAAACTCGCAAGGCTCTGGGATAAATATTTGGAATTGATCATTTTACGGATTTTACGGAATATCCGGACAACCATTTAGAGGCCACTGAAGACTTCAGTATTGATTGCACCCACATATAAACTTTTGAAATTGGCAACTTTCACGAATATTCCGGATCTTCCAGATAACCGATAACCGCTGAAGGGATAAATTTGTCCAAAAATGGCGTATACAAGATAGCAAATACAGTAGGGAGCATCAGAGCACATATTTGCAAACAGTTTTATTTTTCATAACACGAAACTTGAAAATTAGGTGCCAAATTGAGAAACTCAAACAGGTTCTCTTTAGTAGGGGAAGGTGGTTGGTTGTCGGCACCCTTTTGTTTTTGGTCCAATGGTCCAATACAATGTGGTGATATTTGCATACCAATGGAAGCATATAGTCATAAGCTAATAACTAGTAGAGAGATTTGCTTTATTTCAATCATTGGTAAAATTTTATTATCAATTTTGTTAAGCGTTGATTGTATGCCGTTTCGAAAAAGTTGGTCGGTTGTCGGCATCCTAAAAAACCCATTCAAAATAAAAAAAAACTATGAAGTGGGAGCGTTATGGATGGAAAGATCAAGATTTATTGTGCCAATAGCAATGAAATTTATTACATTTAAGTACTTTATACACATTTTATAAAGATTTCAAAAATTGTTAGTTTTGCTAACAACTTGGCTTATCTGAAATTAGGCAATAAACTGATGATTTCCCTTGATAATCACCTGGGTGCCGACAACCAAAATAAGTAGCCCTTTTAAAAATGAAGATAATAGTTAAATTGTGACCGCTACGGCGGCATTCAATATTGAATCACAAAATAGAGTAAATTTGCTTTGTAAATACGTAATGCACTCACCATTTCCATCATCTACATTTACTACGGTTTATAGCACTAAGCAAATGACAAAAAAAAACTTTGGAGTAAATTTTCACTTGACAAAAAAGTGTTTTCTCTGTAAAACGAAACAAAAGCTTTAATATGTTTCGGAAATGGGCACAACAAGATCGTGCTTACATAGCACACGTATGACAAATGTCAAAATTACCACATCTGTTTTCTGTCAAATGTCACGACTGGGTGCCGTCAACCGACCAACCAACCACATATACCTATACAACCGACTACTATTTGAGTTTTTGTGATGGTGATAAAATCTTGGGTCCAAATGTGTCACTTTTTTCTAATGCATTAGGAAGGTTAAACGACCCTGGCCAACAGTCGACTGGGTTTTCAGGAGGTGTTCTATTTGTTCTAGCTATCACTATTTTGTAGGCATCCCCCCATGGAGTGTTATGTCAGCTTATCAAAGCAGGTTTCTTACTACATTTTATCTCGTAGTTCAGAGCTCTGTTCGCTGTCTGGCGTCTTTCAAGCCTGTTCGCATTAGTTCTAGTACGTCGCAAACTACTTTTAGCACTAAGACACGTTCGGCGAAGCTAAACTTTTTTTAGCCATCCTGGATTAGCTCCTACAGACGTGTGGACGTCACGAAGGAATCAACGCCTTGCGGTCTAGGGATTACTTTCTGATACCACGATGGCGGTTCAATACTGCGATACGATGCTGTTACTGCTATGTAACTGACATGGGCGCTCGGGAACTAGTTATGGTTGGATACGTCGCAAGCCACGTTGGGTTGGACACGCAGGGATGATCGAAATTACGCTGGAATTGGCTCGGGGCAGCATACGACCCACAAGATAATCTTGACAGCTCGATCTGACACGTGCGTTCGAGAACTCTTGGCACGGGTCGTACACGTAGACGATCGAGAGTACAAAATAACCCCAAATCAACTTTCGGCGGTCTATGGTATAACCGAGGGGGCCGCCTTTGTGGCCGAATCCGGCTATCCGATACGGATGGGGCACGTGCGTCCCTCCTTAGCTAGCGGTAAGGTGCGCGGCTATAAGACCATGGCTGGGTTCGATTCCCGGTGCCGGTCTAGGCAATTTTCGGTTTGGAAATTGTCTCGACTTCCCTGGCCATAAAAGTATAATCGTGTTAGCATCATGATATACGAATGCAAAAATGGTAACTCGGCTTAGAAACCTCGCCTTTAATAACTGTGGAAGTGCTTAATGAATACTAAGCAGCGAGGCGGCAATGTCCCGGTGGGAGATGTAATTCCAATGAAGAAGAAGACATTAGTTATTATAAGTTATTATAAGTTATATTTCTAGAGAGTCTGTACGAAAACGGTATAAGTTTAATCATTTTGGCTGTGATACATCGGTAATTAGAAACTAGTATGTAGCTGCTTGAACTGCAAGTTTTCTAGGCCAAAATTTCCTAGACCGGATCGGGAATCGAACCCAACCACCCTCAGTACGGTCGTGCTTTGTAGTCGCGCATCTTACCGCACGTCTAGGGAGGTCCCCCTGATGTTACAGTCTATAAATTGTTGTTGTTATTGATACACAATCGATTTTTTTGGAATGCTGTTAAAAATCGAATTGAAAAAAATCGGAATGATTTGATCCTTTTCCAAGAACTTGCTTTGATAAAAGTAGAAAATTGTACTCTGATTTGCTGTGCGTATTCATTGACGGGGTCTCCAGTAGTTTTGCGAGCAAAGGCGTAGGATTGCCAATCCGGTAATGGCGAGTTCGATTGTCGTTCCGGTTTAAGATGTTTTCGGATGGGAAACATTCTTGACTCCCTGGGCATAGTGTATCCATTGTACTTTTGCCACACAAGATACATACTCATACAATGGCGGATATAGAAAGCTTTCAATTAATAACTTAGGAAATGCCAATAGAATACTAAGTTGAAAAAGCAGGCCAAGTTCCAGTCGGAATGTAGAGCCATTGAAGAAGAAGAATTCATGGGCGATTTCAGATGTAGAATTTGACAGCACATGCAATCTTAGAGTTTGAGAACAATTTTTTTTTGAATTTTTTCTCCAAGTTTTTGAATGGGTGATAAATGAAGGAACAAGTGTCCCTATAGTAACGCAACAACTTGAATCCCAAACATCCTCATCAAAATTTTATTTTCGTATCAAACGACAATTTTAAATCAAAATGAGAAAATGTGCTACTAGAACAGGGTGGCGACTTCCTGGAAAAACCTGGAAAACCTGAAATTATCAGGGAATTATTGTCAACCTGGAAAAATCAGGGAATCCGCGGAGCAGTCAGGGAAATCAGCAAGAGAGAAGATGAACATGTTGTATTCCTATCGTTTCTTCTAAGTTTCAAATGAAGAGTAACATATACTCATCCTAATGCAAGAATAAATAGAGCCTATGCCATAGAGCAATGAGCTACAGACAAGCTGTTAAACAACTTGCCTTACAACTAAAAAAGAAGCTAGTTTTTTATCGTTTAATACAGAGCATTAGTGATTAATCATGGATTTAATCATGATTAATGAATAATGGGTTATTTATTCATTATTCATTAATCATAATCATACAAAAAATACAATTCAATCATTAATCTCTAATCACTAATCATAGATTTTTGCATTTAATCATTGATCACTAATCATATTCATGATTATTTTGAGTTTATTCATTAATCATTAATTTTAATCATTGCATGCATCGCTTTTATTCATTAATCTTTAATCATAATCATACAATTTTAAAGGTAAAAAAACATAATTTGGTCGAACGGTTACTTGATTATTGATCACTATGCAAATCGTTTAATTTGATTATTCATAATCATTAATCATATCGATCGTTAATCATTAATCATACACATATTGTGTCAACATTTAATCACGATCAGTAATCATTTATCATACTTCAAACGTTTTCTTCATTAATCATAATCGTTAATCATTGTCAAAAATTAATTGAATCATTAATCATAATCATTATTCATTTTCGAAAATGCATTAATCATTAATCATAATCTTTAATCATAGAGTTGAATGATTTAATCATAACAAATTTAATCATTCATTGGAAGCTTTATTCATTAACGCTCTGGTTTAATATACCTTCTCTTTCAAGTGCAGTAAAAGGATAGAATTTGTTTTTGGTGGACTTGGGCGGTGTTAAACTAGGGCTCGATGGGACATGAGTTCCAACAAATAAATATTTTTCCATAAATGATAATAATACGCCAGGCTTTTTGGAGGAATTTTCAAAGAAATTCCTGCAAAAAATCCCGTACAAATTCCAATAGGAATTATTTCGAGAATCCTATAGAAATTCTTTGAAAAATTCGCTCAGTTTTTTTTTTGAAAATTCCTCCAGAAATGCTTTCTACAAGCCACTTTTTGAAATATCTCGACGAAATTCGAATAAAATCGTCTGGAAATAATTCAGTAAGTTTCTCCAGCGATTTCTTGATAAAATCCTCTAAAAACTCTTTCAGAAATTCATTTGAAAGTTTCTCCTACAGGCATTTTTTAAAGAATTTCCTTACGGAATTCTTTTGTATTTTCTTCTAGGAATTCCATCAGATATTTCTCCAGGAATTCTGTAGAAAATACTTCCTAAATTCCTTCAGGAATTTCTTTAGAAATGAATACCAAAATCACTTTAATAATCCCTTCAGAAATTTCTCCAGAAATAATTTTCAAAGGAATTCCTGAAAGAATTTCCAAACGAATTCCCAAATAAAATATTAAAAACAATTCCAAAGCAATACCTGTTGGAAATTTAGGTGGCATTTCTTAAGGATTTTCCAAAGGAATGCCTTAAGGCTTAAGGTATTCTCGAAAGAATTTCTAAAGTGGCTTTCGAATGAATCCTTAAACAAATTTCCGAAAGAAATATTTGAAAGAATTCCTGGGAGAACTTCCAATTAAATAACTGGAAAAATAATTTAAAAAAATTCTAACGAATTTCTAGAGGAAGTTTAAAAAAATACTAAAAAATAAGAAGGAATTAAAATAGGACTTTCCAGAAGAATTCTAGACATTATTTCCGAAAGAATTTCTGAAAGAATTTTCAAAAAAATTCCTATAGAAAATTCTGGAGTATTTTCTAGAGAAATTTCCAAAGATATTCCTTAGGATCATGGAATTTTTGAAAGAGTTTGTGATAAAATTCTAAAAAAGTATTTGAATAAATTTCTGGAAGAATTCTTAATATATTTCCTAAAGAATTTTTTGAAATAGTTACAAAAAAATGTCTGGAGCATTTTCCGTCTAATTTCTGGATTAGTTACTAAGATAACACCTTGATGTGTTTTTTTTTGGAATTTTGGCAGGAAATCCCCGAGGAATTCTAAATTTCGGAAGATTTTTTTCCTACAGGTTTTCCCACAATTTCCAGATGGTAAAACACAATTGTAGGAGCGCTAGCCCGGCTCCTGGGGGATTTCGCTGGTTTCCAATCCTTGCACTACGTCGCATAAACTCAGTGCTCTTTCGAGCGGATGGTAGCTATCTTGTGAGACTGTTAAATCCCACTCAAACTAGACACTTGGTGCAACCCAGTACAAAGGTGGAAATATTCTCGAAGTGGACTGTATTAGATCGGTTTCCGTTTGTGGACTTCTCTGTAGCACTTTGCAGCAATCAAAACTCGGTTTGTTGGTTTGGAAAAATATTCTAATTAACTCTTGTATACACAGTTTCAGTCTGACGACTGGCAAAAATCCTTAATCCTACACCTTATTTATTTACAGAAGTTTGGGGTTACGCATTTTATTTACATCACTTACTCTCTAGAAGGCGGTGCCAATTTCGGCTTTACTCTGTTGCGCTATTCGCTTATACATTTTTCTACCCGCGCTTGGATGTTTGCTGTTATATACATACATGTGCCTGGATCTATAATACATAGGAAATTCCTAGCTGCGCAAACAAACCAACAGAGCTTGGGTTTTACGAATTGCAGGAGAGACAGAAAGTGGAGACACTTACTTTGGCGGTGGCGCCAACATACTCCCCGCCGGGCTGAGATGAATTCTCTGACGTTTTAACCAAACTTGAATTATCACTAATAGGCAAACCTGCAATCCTATTGATTGCTCGCTTATAAACTACTGTACCAATTTGCACTTCGACTGTTCGTACCAAATCATTCTTCCCGGATAGGTTCTGATAATTTTACCAAGTTTCCACACCTGCGCGGGCGCATCCTTTTCCTCAAGTAAAACAATCATACCCGGATAAACATTTAATATTTTTCTTCTATTCTTACTGCGAGGTTGGAGGGATTGCAAATAGTCACGGTGCCATTTCTTCCAAAATTCGTCACGCAAACGCTGTACGTATTGCCAACGGCTGAGACAATTTATTCGAACCCCATCGTAACTGGGCTCCGAAACAGCAGTTAATGGTCTACCAATTAAAATATGACCCGGAGTAATTATTTCCAAATCATTTTGATCTGATGGATGGGTATAAAGTGGACGTGAATTTAATATTCCTTCCACCTGAGATAAAACAGTTGTGTACTCTTCGAAGGTTAAATGAGCATCTTTAAGTGTCCTCTTGAGGTGAAATTTAGTGCTCTTGACTGCAGCTTCCACAACCCACCAAAGTTTGGTGCTTCTATGGAATAAATGACCAAATTATCTCTCGAGGCTGACAAAACTGGGAAATGTGGTCAAAGGTGGACTGAGACCGCAAAAGCCCATATAGTTCATGCAATTCATTTTTCGCCCTCGGAAATTGGACCCATTGTCAGAATGCATTTCTTTCGGATTTCCTCGTCGACCTACGAAACGTTTCAATGCTGCAAGAAAAGCTTCTGTACTTAAATCAGAAACTAGCTCCAAATGAATGCTTCTGGTAACCATACAAACAAATACTGATATGTAAGCTTTAACTATTTTTGGCTTGTATCGACCTTCTTTCACGTATACAGGCCCTGCAAAATCTACACCTGTTATTTCGAATGGAAATGCTGGAGTAACACGACACGCAGGTAAATCTCCCATCAATTGGCTAGCAATCTTAGGTCGAGCACGAAAGCATGACACACAACTTCGGGTTATTTTGCGCACTGACGACCTTCCATCTAACAGCCAAAATCTAGTTCTTAATGAAGCAAGAAGATTCTTTGGGCCTTCGTGCATTCCTTCAAGGTGGTAGGCACGAATTAAAAGATCGACAAGAGGGTGCTTTGGCAAAATATATGGATGTTTGGAGTGGAATAACAACGACGAGTGTCTTAATCTTCCTCCTACTCTTATAATTCCATCGTGAAAAAAAGGGTTCAAATCTGAAATTCGCTTACACGGATCGTTTTTTTTGAATTCGTTGAATTTCATCAAAAAGCATTTCATGCTGAATGATACGAATTATTAGCTCTAAAGAACTCCGTATCTCTGGAATGGTCAGGTTTCTCGTCAAAGTCCGTAAGGCTGGATTTTTCTGACGACAATTTCTGATAAAACGCTGTACGTATGCCATGACACGTTGCAGCTTTCTGAATGAACTAAACTTTGAAAATACTTCGAGCTGATTTTCATTGTAAACCGGGGTTGCTATCATTGAACAATGTTTTAGTTCTGGTAGTTCATCATTAGGAATTTCTGAGCATAGCTCCTCAGAATAGTTATCTACTCGTAGGAAAGACGGGCCTTCCCACCAATCATTATTGGATTTAAGGGCATCAGGGAGCTGTCCTCTAGACACGATATCTGCGGGATTGTCTTTTGATCTGATATATTTCCAGTTGAAATTCTTAGTCTCCTCAGTGATACTAGCCACTCTATTTCGTACAAACACTTCAAGACTAGCAAAAGGTTTTTTAAGCCATGCAAGCACGATTTGACTATCAGACCAAAGAACAACGTCATCAAACTTGATTTTCAAATCATCAAGAACTCTTGTTAATAATCTGGAGAGTAATCTAGCAGCAAGAAGCTCTTTGCGGGGTATGGTGTAGCATTTTTAATTGATGCGACTCTTGACTTACTGCAAAGCAAACGTAAGCGAGCTGATCCATCGGAAAGTAAACTTCTAACATAAATCACTGCTCCATAAGCAACGGAAGAGGCATCTGCAAATCCATGAATTTCTACACCTTTTCGAACAGGGAGAAATCCATATCGTGGTATAGAAATTTCTTTAACCTTAGGAAGAGCATTTCGAAAATGTAGCCATGATTCAAGTAACTCTCCTTCTATCTTAGTATCCCAACCAAGTTCAGCTGCCCATCGGTTTTGCATATAAATCTTAGCAATGACCACAATTGGCGACAATAATCCCAAAGGATCAAATAGTCGACCAATTTCGGAGAAAATTATTCGCTTTGTAAATTCTGTTACATTACTTGGAAGCTGGACCGCAAATAAGAATTTGTCTGTCTGCGGGCACCAAATTAACCCCAGAGCCTTAACTACTTCATCATCTTGGTTAAAGTTTACCAATTTCTCTCGATCATTTTCGGGTATTTGGTGCAACAATTCTTCGCTCCATTTATGAACACGAAAGCAACCGGACTCTAACATTTTACCAATCTGCCGTTGCGTTCCAATAGCCTCTGCAGGAGAACTAGCACCGGACAGAATATCATCTACATAGCAATCTTCTTTACAGCTTTGGAGGCTAAAGGAGATCTTTCTTCTTCATCATCACACAGCTGTATCAAGCATCTGGTAGCAAGGAAGGGAGCAGCTGCGGTGCCATAAGTAACAGTTTTCATTTCTAATACTGTTAAAGGTTTGGATGGTTCATTTCTCCAAAGAATGCATTGGAATTTAGTTTGCGAGGGATCAACTAAGACTTGTCGGTACATTTTTCAACATCAGCAGTAAACACTATAGGATGTTTACGAAATCTAAGAAGAATGCTGAACAATTCGCTTTGGACTGGTTGTCCTACATGAAGCACATCATTCAATGATTTCAACGAAGGGCCAAGCTTTGCCGAAGGATCAAATACGACCCTAAGTTTTGTAGTGGAATTATTAGGTCTCAACAAAATTTGATTCTTATCTTCAGATTCATTAACTTTTTGGCAATGGCCTAAGGTTTTATATTCATCAATAAACTTTACATATTCTCGTTTCAAATTTGAATCCTTTTGAAGACGTTTCTCCAAGTGAAGAAAACGTCGAAGAGCTAGAGAGCGATTATCTTGCAAATCAGATACATCTTCTCTAAATGGCAATTGTACAACAAATCGACCAGATGGCAAACGATGATGCGTCTGCTGAAATAATTTCTCACATTCATCTTTATCATTTGAGGTATCTGTGTCCACAAAGTCTTCAACTTCCCAAAATTTGGTGATGGTTTTGACTAGAGAGTCAAGTGAAGCTTGGTGAGCTAAATGAACGTGATTCATATAATTTTCTATTTCTCCTGAGAAAATCCAGCCGAAATGAGTTTCTTGGAGCTCTGGTATACCTTCAGCTAGACGTAGATGTCCGGATTTAAGGAGACTAAAAACTTGGAGGCACCTATCAACATATCAATTCGCTCAGGAATATTGAACTGAGGATCTGCAAGCTGAATCCCAACAGGTATTTCCCAAGAGGAGATATCAATTTTTGATCCAGGGATAATTCCAGTTATCTTTGGAACAACTAAACACTCGACTTCGGTAGAGAACTCTGAGTATCTTGACTGAACTGTAACTGATAACCTTTCCCTAGCATACATTTTTGAGCCACCTACACCTGCAATCGGGACACACATGGATTCTCTGGGTACCTTCAACTGATTGGCCATTGGCTCAGAAATGAAATTAACCTGAGACCCACTGTCAAGGAGAATACGACAAGGAATTAACTGCCCATCATTATCAAGCATTACAACAGCTGTCAATAACATAACAGTTTTCAATTTTTTGGAATGGTTATAAGAACATGTCGAATTTAAAGTAGATTGTTGTTGAATCGCGGAATGTTCATTAGAAGTAGGAATAGATGAATCTGTTTTTGAGGATAAAGGTTTAGGTTCCTGGGTTTTCGATTCAGATATAGACGGTTGGAACTTTGAGAAAGATTTTTCATGCAGAAGTGAATGGTGCTTTCTAAAACAAGTTGAACAAGTTTTCTTGGCAGAACAATCTACTACTCGGTGACCAGATCGGAGGCAGTTGAAACAAATCCTCAATTCTTTTACTTTGGCAATGCGCTCTGGAACGGTCATAGCGTGGAATTTTGGACATTCGAAATGGCGATGGATCTCTTCACAAATTAAACAAGAAATTGCTCCCTTTACAGATGTGGAAATATGAGTCTTGAGAGGGGTTTGGTATTGGATGATTTGGTACTTGGCTCCTTATTTGAGCCTGGGGTGCGAGAATTACTACAACGATCAAGTACTTGGCACTCATTTCAAGGAATAGCAAAGTTTGTTTAAAGTCAGGTAACTCACCGTGTTTCTGCGTCCTTTCCCAGAGCTGACGAGTGTGGTCATCTAGGCGGTTGACGACGAGCTTGGTAATGATGAGTCCAGATAAGTTGTCAACTACCAAGCCTTGGTACTCCAATCCCGCGACGTGGCGATCGCAAGCCTTAATCAGCGACACGAGATCCTTGAGGCTTCCTTTTGCTACCGGCTTAAGCTGAATCAATCCTTCGATGTGAGTATCTACGATGACGCGGGGATTCTCAAACTGGACGGTGATTTGCTTCCACACTTGCTGGAAATTGTTGTCCTGGATCATTTTCGCGTTGATCAAATCAGCTGCATCGCCGACTAGAGCTTTGTCTAGATGATGCAACTTGACGGCGTCCGAGTCACGGCTTCGACCTACCAAATCCTCAAACATGGCCTTAAACTTAGGCCAATTTTCTGTCTTACCGTCGAAAGTTGGTATCGGTGCTCTCAGAGGCTGTTGTTGCACTATCACTTGAGGTGCTGAGGTATCAGCATACACTTGGTTTGGGTAGCGTGCAACTGCAGCCTTAGCGAAAGATTCCATCAGTCGCTCAACTCGATCCAGTGCTTCGGTGTGAAGCAAATCAAACTCATCCAGCTTCTGGTCTTGCTCTTCTATCTTCGTTGGAGGTGTTGCCGCAATCACTTCACGATGCACCGCTACATACTCATTGTAGTGCATCTCGAGCTTTTTCGCGAACACTTTTAGCAATGACACACTCACTTTTGATGGATCATCTTCACCCTCCTCAATGGTTTTGTTTATCTTCGTCACTTTTCCTTTGATTTGCCCTCGTTGGTGGATCAACATCTTCACTTCTTCTTGATCCACGGATTGCTTCTTCGGCGTATGTTCCATTGGCATTTTGACACTTTTAGTTCACTTTTTCACTCTCACAAAATTGGTCTTTTTTCCCACTGTATCACTTCTTTAACGTCACTTTTGAAATTTTGCTGCTCGGTACTACACGTTCACAGGTGTTCCTGATGGATTCGGCTCTCGAAGGACCATGTAGGAGCGCTAGCCCGGCTCCTGGGGCATTTCGCTGGTTTCCAATCCTTGCACTACGTCGCATAAACTCAGTGCTCTTTCGAGCGGATGGTAGCTATCTTGTGAGACTGTTAAATCCCACTCAAACTAGACACTTGGTGCAACCCAGTACAAAGGTGGAAATATTCTCGAAGTGGACTGTATTAGATCGGTTTCCGTTTGTGGACTTCTCTGTAGCACTTTGCAGCAATCAAAACTCGGTTTGTTGGTTTGGAAAAATATTCTAATTAACTCTTGTATACACAGTTTCAGTCTGACGACTGGCAAAAATCCTTAATCCTACACCTTATTTATTTACAGAAGTTTGTAGTTACGCATTTTATTTACATCACTTACTCTCTAGAAGGCGGTGCCAATTTCGGCTTTACTCTGTTGCGCTATTCGCTTATACATTTTTTCTACCCGCGCTTGGATGTTTGCTGTTATATACATACATGTACCTGGATCTATAATACATAGGGAAATTCCTAGCTGCGCAAACAAACCAACAGAGCTTGGGTTTTTACGAATTGCGGGAGAGACAGAAAGTGGAGACACTTACTTTGGCGGTGGCGCCAACAACAATTAAAATGTTGTAATGATTGAAACTACCTAAAGTGGTCCAAGAAAAAATTAAAGTATTGAATGTTATAAAATCTTTATAGTTTCACAACTATTGTGACAGTCGACGTTAATGAAAACAACATATTAAATAATCATTCGTTTAACTGAAAATAGCTGAAAATTCAAGCGATCAGATACTAAGATGGCGCAGATCAGCCCTGCGTGCCACTAGTTGTCTCTTTTACTGTCACGTGGCAGTTTTTCGCTGCCGATTTAGAATCATCAAGTTTCACGGTAAATAATTTGCTAGTATAATGGCAACCACTTCTGTAATTATAAATTTCCTTTTTATCTTTCAAAATAATTTACGCCTTTATTTAAAAAAAAAGTCTTCGGCACCATGTATAATCTGAAACCTTAAAGCTGCTTCTAAATGTTATTTGTGTATTTAACGTATTTCTATAATCCTGGAAATTTATTGGAAATCCTGGAAAAAAAACCCTGGAAAAATCAGGGAATTTTTATATTGAAGATGGGTCGCCACCCTGTAGAAGTAAATCCACCCATTCGTTTTTTAAGTTACTATCTTGCTACACCCATGAGTTAATCATCTCCGGCTACCGGCAAGCATTGGTTTGCAACAAACCGTCTCACAAAACTACTTTGTGGATCCACGCGTGATGGAGAGTGAGAGAAAAATGCCATTTCCAGCTGGTGCGGTGACACGATAAATGTTCTGAAGGTATTTTTCTCACCTAGCTCAGCAGTCTACCGTGAATAGTAGGCAATTATGTGCCATGATTAGTCTCCGGTTGTTATAGTTTTGTTTATTTCGCAACCCTTGACAACGGGCGGGGGAACGAATTCCGAAGAATGCCGGTTCGAAAATTGACTCCCCGTGTCTGGTTTTTTTTGTCTTGCCGGGTCAACAGGCAAAAAATGTGGTACAGTCCTATTCCGTTTGGCTTCGTTTATGTTATGGCTGGTATAAAGTCCCAAAATAATCCATCGAAGGGAGGAACCTATATTATCTTCATCGTGCCCACCATATGTCGGATGTACGATGGAATCGTTTTCGGGTCAATACAATACAGAACAATTCATGAAACCGAGCGTCAAGCCCATTGACGGTATAGACGTTCGTGACAGGTGTTGAAAACGGAAAATCAATAAAAAAAACTGTTCACTAGGTAGGACAGTAGGTAAATTTTAGCACATTGCAAGAGGATGATGTGTCATGCACTTTTTACGAACTGAAATATAGCAGTCCTTAACATGCAATAATATTAGATACTCTGAGTGGATATATTTTTTAGCGTCTAATGCTAATGTGTCTAATACTTCATTCCAATGATATTATATAGGTAGGGGCATATACACAAACACATATACATACATTTATACGAACATACAAACATACAAACATTCAGACATATAAATATACAAATAGTACATTTTAACACCTTCTTTTTACCTCCTTGGCCACAAGAAGTAAACCTTTTACATCTTTCTGACTTAGTTTGAAACACTTCATCTTGATTTTTAATACTAATCTGATTAGGGATGTCAACAAAAACATGAGTATTACTTGTTTCCTATTAAAATTCTCCCAACAAGCACTCCAATATAGTGTAGAATGGCACCAATGGAACAAAATAACCCAACACATAAATTTATTTGTAAACTCGTTTTTATTACATTTCTGAACAAATATTGTTATTGCAGTTCATATTAGTTGTCTATTATTGAGCTGCAACCGAAAGGTTGAAAAAACCCTTTACTTTCACTGAAATTTAACGATTTGCGATTCTTTCACATTACCCGTAAGATTTTTGTTCACCCCATTAGGCAAAACAAACAACCATGCGTCCTCCATTTATTTTTATTGCAACTTAACAATTTTGCATTTTGCGAGCGTTTTGCCTCAGGCCCATTTTGGAAACATATTTTAAATGCGTTAGAACGGCACAGCACCTTTTATTGTCCATAACTAATTATGCTTAAATTTGGCCTAAACATTCTTTGCATATCAAAGAATATTGTGGACAAATTTCATAAAATTTGGTCAACAAAAACCCCCTGACAATAATAGAACAAAACCTGCCGAAGCCTTCATTTTTCCTAGTTCCAGATCATCTTTAGATGTCCAAATGCCCGAATTTTCTTCTCAAATACACTCATTGAAGTTTTATGACGGGAAAGGTTGAGAACAGAAAAATGTCGTTTCCGGTCTCGTACAAAACTTTATAATTGCAAAAAAGTTCAGGCATTTGGATTTGTTGAAGAAATAGAGTGAAATAATTATACGTAGATCATGTTTATAAATTGTGTTTCATTCCATAAAAAAATCATGGGAATCGGCCGAGTGACATATTTTTGGCAAGCTGTACTGCAATTAAACTGTCATTTTTCCAGTTTTCAAACTAAAAAGCTGAAGATGATCACATAGATCTTCTTCTTCTATGACTCAACATTCCCAATGGAATTTTTGTTAATAATGTTAATAATTGAAAGCTTTTTTAAACCCAATTTTGTTGAATCTGGCCCATAACGAAGTAACAACTAAGCTTGGCTGGTCAAAGGACTTAATTGTTGAATACATGATAGTTTACGATTACATGTTTTATATTTTTATGATGGCATTTAATTCTTATGGCAACTTATACAAACATTTTTGATGCTGATTACCTGCTGATTGTGTCATACCTGAAATTCCAATCCATGTTTTTCTCGGCAGTAATCCTTAATCCTTGGGTAGCATTTGGCCATCAAATTGTTACGTTCCATGGTTGTGTCTGGGAAAAAATAATATCATATAAATTCTATTATTATTATTTTATATCGATCTGCGATACATCACGCACAAAACGTCTTATTTTTTCTTTGTCCATAAATTCTGTCACGCGTCCAGAGATGCGTGGTGAGATGCTAGAACATAGCTTTCCGGCGAAGCTTATTAGGCTGATTCATAAAGCATGGACGTTAAAAGATGCAGAGTACCGAATTCTCGCAGTAATAAAAATACTGCGCTCAATACTTGGCGGCGTGGTGGAACATGGTGAATGGCGTAAACGCATGAATCACGAGTTATACAAAGTTTACAAAAATGCAGCCAATGACAGGCTGATAAAATACGACAGTTAGCAGTGGGGCTGGACATCTAGTGCGTGTACCGAAAGAGCGACCAGCAAAAGTCATGTTTAGCAGAGAACCTGGAAGAGGATGTCGGCTCCGGACTAGACCGCGCATTTGCTAGCTGTATGCGGCCGGCGTGTAGGTAGACTGGCGACTGGATGCCCTGGCGACTTCGAACAAGACGACTTCGGTTTTATTTCGGACAACATGGAGTGTACGACCCTCGTAGTTATATAGATAGTTAGAAAAATATATTAAGCTCGTTTAGTGGAATGAATTAAACCGTCTAAGACGAATTAAGTATTGTCCATTTAATTCCACCAGTTAATTTTCGTTATCTTTGCAGATACGTATTTCGACCACAACTGTGTGGTCGTCTTCAGTGTCTTGTACTTGACTCGAGTCAAGTCGAGTCAAGTACAAGACACTGAAGACGACCACACAGTTGTGATCGAAATACGTATCTGCAAAGATAACGAAAATTAACTGGTGGAATTAAATGGACAATACTTAATTCGTCTTAGACGGTTTATAGATAGTTAGTTTAGTTTGCGTCCTAATACGAACGCATCCAATCCTGCTATAATTTATTTACTCACTTACTTACTTATCATAATATCTGGGACACACAACCTTCCAGGTCGACTTTCCGGTGGCAGCAAGCCAGATCCCGTACCAGAAGATCATGTGTGGACCATATTGCCACACACCGCATCCTTATGGAGCAAGGTAACGAATTCCAAGTGTCCTTTATTTGGTGTTCATCAACTTCGAAAAAGCTTTCAATCATTTCAATCACGAGAATATGTAGAAAATCACATCCTCATCGAGGCACAGTACGAGGTTCCAGTAGTCAATGACATATTTTCAGAGATGCAATACGAAACGACGTTACTATTAGAATTTTTGTGTTAGTATGATAGTTCCCACGTTATCAGTCAAGCAGATCCGATTACCGCACCTCTTTTTCTTGGATGCGCTCTCTGCCTTTTCGGAATCCATTTTTTTCGATTAGCCGATCTTGCCCTCCGTGAACTGCGTCAGCCTATTAAGGAATATCTTTTCCACAAGCTCTCGCAGCATGTCCAGCAGGCATATGGGCCTATACGGTGCTGGATCTCTCGGCGATTTTTCTGGTTTTTGGCAGTAGCGCCTTTTGCAGTTATCTGGAAAGTAACCATCTTTTAGACATTCCTGTAACACCAGCGGTAAGACGCACGGCTACAAAGCAAGACCATGTTGAGGGTGGCTGGGTTCGATTCCCGGTGATGGTCTAGGCAATTTTCGGTATGGACATTGTCTCGACTTCCACGGGTCTTAGAGCCACTTGGAATTCTACCGGGGAAGCTTACCAGACTGATTAAAGCAACGGTGGATGGTGTGCAAAACTGTGTGAAGATTTCAGGCGAACACTCCAATTCGTTCGAATCGCACCGGGGACTAAGAAGGTGTCATGCGGAGAGCCGGGGTACGATTTTCAACAGATCTAGTCAATTTATTTGTTTCGCGGGTGACATGGACATTGTCGGCCGAATATTTGCAAAGGTGGCAGAACTGTACACCCGACTGGAACGTGAAGCACCAAAAGTTGGACTGGTGGTGAATGCGTCAAAGACAAAGTACATGCTTGTGGGCGGAACCGAACGCAACAGGGCCCGCCTGGGAAGCAATGTTACGATAGACGGGGATACCTTCGAGGTGGTGAAATAGTCGTGAAATACGAAAGCACATCATCTGTGGAAGTCAGGTCTACTACGGGCTCCAGAAGAAAATACGGCCAAAAAAGATTCACCACCGCACCAAGAATGTCATGTACAAGACGCTAATAAGACCGGTTGTCCTCTACGGACATGAAACATGGACAATGCTCTAGGAGGACTTGCAAGCACTCTGAATATCCGAGAGACGGGTGCTTAGGACCATCTTTGGCGTTGTGCAAGAAGACGGTGTGTGGCGGCGAAGAATGAACCACGAGCTCGCCCAGTTCTACGGCGTACCCAGTATCCAGAAGGTAGCTAAAGCAGGGTACGATGGGCAGGACATGTTGCAAGAATGCCGGACAGCAGCCCTGAAAAGATGGTGTTCGCTTCCGATCCGGCAGGTACGAGACGGCGTGGAGCGCAGGGAGCAAGATGGGCAGACCAGGTGCAAAACGACTTGGCAAGCGTGTGGCGTATTCGAGAATGGAGAGATGCGGCCTCGAACCGTGTATTGTGGCGTCAAATTGTTGATTCAGTGTTATCTGTTTAGATGTAGACTAAATAAATGAATGAAATAATGATGGCCTTACTATTCCGAACAATTTTGTACATTTTTTCTGAAAAATATAGTTTTGGCGTAACATGCATCTTTCCGCGTAAACCTATATCCTGGACCATAGTGCAATTGTTACTCCGTCTTCATCTTCATATGGTGTAGATGGCCTCGTTGTAGAACCATGGAAAAGATCGTCCACGATGATCTTCAGCTTATTTGCACCCCGTTGGCGTCACTAGAGCCAGAATCTTTGTATTGCTGATACTTGACCCCGGATCGACTCGATAAGGGTTGTCTCTAGGATCACGGTTAGTTTCTCGGCACAGCTCCTTGAAGCAGTTGGACTTGCTGATCTCCCGTTTGAAAGTCGCTCAAGCTTCACTGAAAATTATTTTACGTTCGTCTCTAACCGTTTCAGACCTTGCCATCTGTAAGCATCTTCTAGGTGTGAGACAGGCAGCACGAAGGTTGGCAAGTGTTTCATTGGTGGTGAGAAATCGAGGTGGGTGATGAGTTTGTATACTTGGGCCACAGTTGAGAAAATCGGAGACATCGTGCCAGTAAATCGTATTTTGTTAGGACATTTTTGATAACAAATGACAATTCAGCCTAGGGCATGACTCCGAGTTTTTTTTAGCTAATATTGCTGGAAAAGTTGTGTCCGCGCATATAGTTTAGCCTCAAACACTAAAAATGAGTCTTTCAACCATTTGCAGTGTAAAATTGTTTTTGTTGTACTTCAAACTGATTGCCCCAGCTCAAAAAATGAATTAGGCTAGGGCTCGATTTGGTAGATCTTGAACCGTAAAACACTACTAAAAATTGAAAAGTGATCTATCCAGCTTTACCAAACTTATAGGCGGGCATAGAAAAGCTTTCAATTGGCAAAACATATTTTTGCAACATTAATCCATAAGAACGAAAAACGATCCGTGAATAATACTTGATTATTCCGTGAAACGCAACCATAAATTCATAAAATAGTTCGTGAACCCCCATAATAAATAATTCTTGGATCTACAATTAAACTAAAATTTAGCAATTGTCATATTAATTGTTCAATCAAAGTTAATTGCCTATACTCCGGGGATTAAACCACCCGACTTGGATAAATTTACAATGTTCTGGAAATTCATATGTGAATATGTTTATTATGTGTGAGGCCGCCAGACTTTCTCACGCTCTTCTAACGTGAACATGTACTATACAAATGTATAAGTGTTGGCTTAATAAATGGATTGCGAGTGATTTGGAGAATTAAACTTAAAAGTGACAGTTCGAAAATTTAAAAATCACCCCGTTATAAGAATGGCTGGTGCTACCCAGCAATTCCAATAGGACATCGATGGAAAATGATTCGATATCTGTCAAAAGTAATCTTGCTCTGCGAGTAGGGTTATTTGATAATTATGGAAATGTCACTTCTAAGTTTAATTTTAATTGGTAGTGATTATAATGTTTTTAAAGATGACCGAGATCTCGTCTTAGCGCAGAGAATGTCTGGCGGAGGTGTTCTCATCTCAATCTCCTCAAAAATTAATTCAGACTCATTGATCCTACCAAATTGAATGAATTTGAGCATGTGTGGGTAAGAACGGATATAGATAGTGAAACTCACATATTTGCAATAGTGTACTTTCCTCCAGATCAAGCTTGTAAATCCTCATATGAAAAGTTCTTCCATAATGCCGATGAAATTATTTCCCATTTTCCTCCTGAATTCAAAGTTCACATTTACGGCGATTTCAACCAACGTAATGCAGACTTCATTCCAGATTCTGAGAATGAAAGTATTTTGCTGCCAGTTGTCGGTGAAAATGAGACTTTACAATTTATTTTGAAAAACTGCATGTTTAGGCTTGAATCAAATCAATCATGTGAAAAATCGACAAAATTGCTATTTGGACTTTTTATTCACAAACACTCTCGATGATTTCTGTGTAAATGAGTCTCTATCGCCGTTATGGAAAAATTAAGCATTTCACACAGCAATAGAATACTCTGTATTTGTGCATCGGAACCATGATCCTTATGGCTATGATTTCGAAAATATTCTCGATTATAAAAATGCAAATTTTGACAACATTAAACAAAAATTGAACAGAGCTAATTGGCAACAAATTTTACAAAATCAAACTGACATTGAATGTGCTGTTACAGACTTTTATGCAATTTTATTAGACATTGTTCGGAATGAAGTACCATTCGTGAGGAAACGTCGCAATTATAACTCAAAAACCCAATATGGTTCAACAAACAAATAAACAATTTGAAAAACCGAAAGCAAAAAGCCCATAAACATTATAAACAATACACCAGCCAAGAAAAGTAAGAAAACAATTTGAATAATAGCGATCAACTTCGATTAGCCATGTCATCGGCTCTTAAAGAGTATAAAGCTAAAACCGAAAATGAAATCAAATCATGTCCAAAAACTTTTTCAAGTATGCCAAAACCAAGCTAAAATCCAGCAATTTTCCATCGAAAATGACTTTAGATGAAAAATTAGGAGATAATGCTGATGAAATTTGTACTCTTTTGCAACCTATTTTCAAGAGACATATACCGAATTTTTCGAAAGTGATCGGGATTATGAATATTTTTCACTATTTTCTGACTATTTAAGCAGTGTTGGTGTAAACCAAATTAATGCAACGGAGATTTTGGCAGCTCTACAGAATTTAGATGTCTCAAAAGGATCCGGACCAGATGGAATTCCACCTATGTTTTTGAAAAAGTTGGCAAGCGAATTTACGACACCTTTATTTTGGTTATTCAAGTTATCTTTAGAAACCAGTAGCTTTCCAAAAGAATGGAAGAAGTCTTTTCTAATACCAATTTTTAAATCAGGGAAAAATCTGATATTAGAAATTATCGTGGAGTGGCCATTATTTCATGTATTCCTAAACTTTTGAATCAATCATCAATAGAAGGATGTTCAACCAAATAAAACATATAATAACAGATGCACAACACGGGTTCTTTAAAGGACGTTCGACTACAACCAATCTTTTAGAATTTGTAAATTACTCATTGAATGCTATGGACAAAGGTAGTCATGTTGAGGCGCTTTACACAGACTTTAGCAAAGCATTTGATAGACTCGATATTCCTATGATGATTTTCAAGCTTGAGAAATTGGGAATTGAGATGAGACTCCTTAAATGGATTAAATCGTATTTAACTGACCGCCAACAAATAGTACGATTTGAAGGGAAACAGTCGCTTCCAGTCAATGTAACATCTGGAGTTCCCCAAGGCTCGCATATAGGACCTCTTCTATTCATATTGTTTGTAAACGATATATCACTCATTCTTAAGCATCTTAAAATCCTTATTTATGCGGACGATATGAAACTATTTATGGAAATCAAAATACTGTTGACAATGACATCTACTTGAACGAAATACGCATATTTGATAACTGGTGTAACAAAAGCTTACTACAACTTAATGTCAAGAAATGTAATTTGATCACTTTCAGTAGAAAACGGAGCACACCATCGATAACTGTAACTCTAGGAAATCAACCAGTACAAAAATGTGAAAGGGTTAGAGATTTGGGTGTAATCTTAGATGCTAAGCTAACCTTTACTGACCACTACAACACTATTATCCATAGAGCAACAAATATGCTCAGTTTTATTAAAAGATTTAGTTATAACTTTCAAGATCCTTATACAATTAAAACTTTGTACGTTGCGTATGTCAGATCAATTATAGAATATTGTAGCATTGTATGGTCTCCGTATATGAAATCACATGATGATCGAATAGAATCAATTCAAAAGCAATTCCTTTTATATGCCTTACGCAAATTAGGGTGGACAACATTCCCACTTCCGTCGTACGAGGCGCGATGTATGCTTATAGATATCCAATCATTAAAAAAGCGTCGTGAATTTTCCATGATCTCATTTGTGAATGATATTGTTTCGCACCGCATTGATTCCACCAAACTATTGTCTTGTTTAAATTTTTACACTCCTACTCGGCAATTGAGAAATCGAAACTTGTTTGCCACCTGTCATCATCGAACAAATTATGCAAAATTTAGTCCAATGAATCAAATGATGTCTGTTTACAATCAGTATTGTGAAGCAATTGATTTAGCCATGCCTCGTATGAGCCTAAGAAAATATTTTAGGAACATTAGTTACAATAGAACATAGTTATAAGTTTTTTAATGTAGTCTACATTATGTTTGACGAAATAAATAAATAAAAATAAATAAATATTGCATTGAAATTTTACTCAGTCACTGAGTAGGCGAAAGTTAGCGTGTAGCCGCTAGGTTGCGAAGGCCGACGGAGGTCGTTCGTAGCTTAGTTGGTTAAAGCACCAGTCTAGCGTACCGAGGGTCGTGGGTTCGAGTCCCATCGAAGGGAAAGTGGTTACCTCCAATACATTTTTCAAATCAATATCTTCCACATAATGTACATATTCACATATGAGTTTCCAGAACACTATTAATTGTGTTAGATACTACAAATGATCCTTACATTTTGTGGAAACGCATGAGCATCAGCATGATGACCGTTCATTTCGTTGTTGCTACTCCGTGATTGATCAGAACTATCGTAATTTTATTTTATTTGCCGTCAATCATATGTATACCAATTATACTTAGTACAATAAATATTTGTTATCTAGTCTTTGTGTAGTTCAGTCATTAGTACCTAACTTGTCTGGAGGAAAACACTTTTTTAGAGCAATTTGACTCAATAAATAATTGCACAGGGAACCAATGGATGGAGCATGGGAGTTACTTTCCAACCGCAATGTGCACATTCCGAAAGCTCTAGACTTTTCAATGGTCAATTACGGCGCCGGCCACGTCCTTACGGTTTATCGGGGATGAGGAGGAAATGATGATGTAGTCACTCGCCCACTGCAAGCCGAGAACGCCTCTACGCTTGCCATAAACTCATGCGGAATTTTATTGAAATTTGGGGGTTAGCTTATATGGCAGAGGTTCCTCTTGGTTAACGGGTTGTTATTGGGATAGGGGTTAACTGATTATTTATGGGAAACGAGCTTTCTGTGGGGCCCTCCTTAGCCGTGCGGTAAGACGCGCGGCTACAAAGCAAGACCATGCTGAGGGTGGCTGGGTTCGATTCCCGGTGCCGCTCTAGGCAATTTTCGGATTGGAAATTGTCTCGACTTCCCTGGGCATAAAAGTATCATCGTGCTAGCCTCATGATATACGAATGCAAAAATGGTAACCTGGCTTAGAAACCTCGCAGTTAATAACTGTGAAAGTGCTTAATGAACACTAAGCTGCGAGGCGGCTCTGTCCCAGTGTGGGGATGTAATGCCAATAAGAAGAAGAGCTTTTTGTTGATGTTCAATTCTAACAAAATGCTAGAATAATTAGTTGAAGGTATTGTAGAAAAAGGGAATTCCATTTCCAGTTCTAGTAATTGCAAGAACATGGAAAGTTTAGAGAAAGATCCAAAGTAGAAGAATGGAACGGGACTGGGATTAAACCCACGACCTCCTGCATATGAAGGAGAAGCAGTAGCCATGTAACCACTAATCTCGTTGATCCATACATTTTTGAAAAACGATCCATACAAATATATCTTGTTCTACGAAAATTTAAATTTGAACATTTTTTAACGTGATGATGAACCATAATTGATAATCCATAAGTCTGGTCATATCAAGTTATTAAATTTTGTGTGGATCAATTAATATAGTTTCAGTGACCTTCTTCTCAAGCATTAATGATCATATTAAAATTAAATTAAAATTATGAACATTTTATGAATCAAAATATATTTGTTAAGGATCATTTTCCAAAGATTTATAAATAATTTGTTATACGCTCATAGGAACGGAACATATTCTCGTATCAATTGCTAAATTTTAGCTAATTTACGCATTCTTTATGGGTACTCTTGAGCTATTTCATGGATTTGTGGTAGCGTTGTATGCAAGAATAGTAAGTAAGAACAAGTTCAAGGCCGTCCTTTCAATTAATAACTGCCTGTAACCGACCTGCCTTTAACAACTTATTAAGATATAAATGAAACAGAGAAATAAAACTAAATTTCTACAACAATATTTTTTAGCCCATTTCCTACTAAACAAGCTTCAACAGGTTTTATTATAACGATAATTAACCTTACCCAAATAATTTAAAACAATATACCTTTCAATAAACACATTGCGTTTCAATGTTATTTTTTCAATCTTGTACACATTAAGTCAAAGTTGTTTTACCGTGAACTACGCATTGCACTTCTGACAACGAGGAGGCACCTAATTGATTGCCTTATAGCCTTGAACTTTCAAAAACTTCCGGAGCATATCTTCACAGAAAATCGCATAGAGTATAGGTCAATTGGCCATTACATAACTCACCCGTGAACGTGGAACTGGTGAAAATCCGAACAATTTTAGAGCTCACCGGGGGCAAATTTTCAAGCGAACCCGCGAATATCGTATCAATTGTACGATCGTCCATCTTAATGGATATTTCTGAATAAACTTTCGCTGCTCAGAAGATATTCTATCACTTTCAACGGAAATCCTGGATCTGCTTTCCTATTAGGTGTGTTAAGCTCGAAAGGTTCCTGGGAACTGCTGAAAAGTCCTCTGCAGAGTTGTTATTTCATCAAAATCGACGGTATTAGAGCTTTGTTTAGTCGATAATCTGCTTTGTGAGTCCGGAAGGCTCTCCGAATTGTTGCTCTCATTGCATGCTTCTAGGTTTGGTTATAAATTGCGCCACTGCATAATATTAGAGCCGGTTCTGATGAAGCAGTAGTGTGACTTGGAATGCAACGATGTCGTGAAATTAGTAGATGATTTTTTTTATTTCATTACGGTGCACAATCGAAGCCTGATGCATATATTTTTATATCTACGGGTACATTTTCCAAATAATAAAAACGAACTTCTCTACATTTCATACAATGTTTGGTTACCAGAGCCGGATTAATATTAGCAATGCAAATACCTAAAGTTGCTAGTCCTAAGAAGGTGAATTTGATGGTCAATTGGTTCTAGGACGTAGGTGACATTTTTGAATTTAGGTACCTGATTATAGCGTTTGACATAGTTTGTTATAAGATTGTCGGTGAATTTATTTGTAGTTTATGGGAAGACATGAAATGCGTATGAAATCTACCAGAAGCGGCAGTAATCATATAAAACTACCAAGTTTAATTAAACCATAATAATATTATGTTTTATTTGTAGTATTTAATGTGGATGAATGAAAGAAAAATAAGAATAATACAAATAAACCTTAGATAAAATGCTTTGGACGGATCATTTTTAATACGTATCTTAATTTCAGATTCATTGAAATTTGAATCCATCTGGGAATCCAAAATTTATGTGATCACATAATAAAGTATCCGTCCCTGGAACACATCATAGACGTTATTCGCTTGGGGTACGAGCGTGGTGAATTGTTTTCCTTTTTCATCAAGGGCATACGGCTGGAAAAACCGGCAAGTAGGTAGCTCTCGCCATCGAGTCCCACGAATGACGATGAAACGGTGCACCCAAATACCCCCAACGATATTCGTCCGATATATGGACTTCAGGCATGTTCCTGTCTTGTTGTTTTGAGGGAAAGCGTTCGGTTGATGCAAAATTGGAATCAACCACTTAGTCGAACCGTGTTCTGGGATTGGAGGCTATTGTCCCGATGGATGGTTCGAGCTGGGGAACTTTGACTGCACCTAAGGTTCAATACCTCTTGTCCTGGATGAGGGACAAAGGCGCAACAGTTGTTGTTTTCGATTATGCGTCAGTCAGTCAGTTCCGCATTTGTCTGTCGTTTGTGGGTGCCCGCTATCAGACGTTATTGGAATTAGCATGATTTTTATTGCCTGCAGCGATTGGACACAAAACAGAGCTGCATGATTACATAGACGATTCGGCTTAATAGTGGCTTTTAGGGACGAACTATGCCTAGTTAAATCACTCCGAGGACTAATAGGGCTTTGTATGAAGGCATCAACTTTGATAGGCTTGGGGAGTGAACCAATGAATGATAACGATTCAGCACAATTTATCGTTTACGATATCTTGGGATAAATTTGATCAGTGGGCTGAAAACAATTTTGTATTAATATTCAGTTACACTCCTACTATTGTTGCAGCCTAAACCATTCAGTACAATAGTACTTACCATGAAAAAATCTGAACTGATTTGTACGAATGCGGTATTGACTTTTGGTTTGCTTTTGGAGTGAAATGACAGCCTTTCGGTGCAACTTTGTTGTATGACCGAGAAAGGCAAAAAACAAGCGAAAAATCCATTCACATCGGTTATATGGCGATAAGCGTCCATCAACGCGTAATTTATGCTTCCGCACCTCATTATGTGTGACACCAGTAGACCCCAGTCTTTTTGCCGCTACGTAGAGGATTATGGGCAATGAAGAGATATTCTGACCAAATCTACATTGATTGTGTGTTTTATTTCTCCCATAGATCCAGGGGACGCTTCGTCACTATAGTGGGTATACCCACCCCATTAGGTTCATCAGATTAAGATTGGCAGCTATGTAGTGGGCTGATGATTGTTTGTTTCAATGCAACCTGATGCGCTCACTGATTTGAAAATATAATGCATTCCGTGGTTCAACAAGCTCTTTTCTTTCTCTAATGATGGACACTATTATCACGATGGAACCCTGGTACTACGATATTAAGGTGGGATCATTTAAATAGAACTTTTGGCAAAAAGACGATTTTCAAATTACGATTAAAATTTTTCGCAAAATGGGTTTCTCTCGCAGTGTTCGGTCTACCCAGCTTCCCCCAATTGGAATCACGATGAATTTGGACAATTGCGCCCACGAATGAGGTGCACGACGTACGTACAATTGTGACGATACTCTAATGGACCAATCATTATGGCTGAGATGAGCTTATAAAAAGGTTTCACTTGCACGTCGGGGGACCAGTTTGTGTTTGGTTGGTTTCGAGATCGTTCGGGACGATTCCATTGAAGATTAGCTTATAGTTGCAATTATTTCTGGAAAACGGTGGCGTATCGACAAGCGCATTCGGATCGACTTCACAGGATCAGGATCATCGATTGGTTGTAGATTTGTAGGTATTTGGTTTCTCGTTTCAGCTTTAGCTTCCGAGGACTGCTGCAAGTGTGAACTCATCATTTAGAGAAGTAGCATCATACCTTCCCTATTCTTTAATTCCTTTTTCCAAGGGGTTTTGTATGTGAATATAGAACCCCTAAAATGTATTGAAAAGAGTTAGTTGAAAAATTTTCATCCAAACAAAACGAATGGATTACAAATAAAATATAATCAGAAAATATCCGAATGTAATTAACTTGTGATAGTGAGGTGAAAACATTTTTGAGAAGTTGTTGTTTAAGATTTAATTGGTTTTTCAACGGTGAAACAATGTTAATTCCTAAGCAGTGTTGTAATACCCATTTCTACTCAACATTGTAAGTAAGTAATAAAAACAAAGTTTGAAACAGGAAGAACGACGGTCTTGTAGATCTTGACTCATTTTATAAGCTTAATATTGCGATAGTTCAGCTTTTATATCTTGAACGTTAGTTAGAAAATTCATCAAAAATAAAAAGCTCAAAATAATTTTCTTAATAAAATCGATATTATTTTGGTTAACGATCTAACGCCAGTGAAAACTATTCCGAGGTGGAAATTAATCGATAAATCAACACACTATCTTCATTTCATAATATTTTGAACTGTGAAATTATGTTTAGTAGTCACCCAATACAGATGAATGTCAACATTCATGTTTAATCCCTTTTGGGCATGTTTTATGAAAGTTGGACCAAAGGTAAAGATAAGTGCTTGAAATCCTGATACAATTTTCAAACTATTCTTTTTTTTCGAGTTTTTATCAATTTGCTTTTTTTGCTTTATTTCTGTGCATTTTGAAATAAATTTAGTTCTTCATTTAATCAAATGTTAATTACGTGTGAGTGTTGTAACCAACACTCAGTTTGCCCACTTAGCTAAAAAACGCCAAAACTCACTCTTAGTCTTAGATTACACCCAGGTTTTTTTTACGTGGTTGGAATTCATTAATTTCTCGGTTAACCTGAACTTTCACAGCTTTTAAAAAACCCCTGAATTTTCTTTGATTTTTTGTGAATTTTTTCGTGGGGTTAACTCATTGTTTCATTGACGCTGAAGGTCTTAAATGACTAAAACCAAACCGTGTAAAAAAACCTGGGTGTATTTAGAAAGCCAGTAGGGATGAACAAAACCATCCATCAAAATTTATTATCTACCTTAAATTTGAATAAAAAACCTAAAGTAATCTTATATAATAAAAAAAACATGAAAAAAATAAGATAGGAGACAAGACGGCAAACAGTTAATTCAAACTCACAGTACACTGAATATAAATTGTTCAACAACTTAAGCAACACTACATTAACTATGCTGGCAGTTTTTGGTAGCAGTTTTGAACGGCAACACCACTACCTAGTGGTCTTAGAATAGGATGGAAAAAGCCTGTTAATTGGTTACTGGATGATTTTGCCGGTTCATCTCGTTCACTTACTCTAGCATCAGACGAGCGAATACAGCTATTTTTTTAAAGTGTTGCTCACTACTGTGAGGAAAAACTACTACACAAATATCGGGCACCAGGTGTCCAACCGCAACAATAAGCTGACCGAAACCGGTGGGCCGGTTAATCTCAACGTATTGAGTCAATCCAAGTCGATCGCGTAGCAACGGCCCCCATTGGAATGCGAAAGCAAGAACGAATCCTCATTAACGATAGCTACGCCGAGTATGATTAGATCCAGCAAGCCGTTGGTACTCGTGTAGACCACGTGAACGGGATCCGGTCAATGGCGTTTCTTCCCCGTGACTGCCAGTTCAACGGCCAAACATGGCGTAAGTAGACTGTATTTGGTGGGATTATAGCTAGGGCAGTTAAGGCCGTTAGGGACTTTTTTTAGTATAAGTACCATTTTCCGTCGAAATATCTACTTCAACTTGCTGATCCCGGTGTAAAAGAGCCGACTCTGAGTTTGAGCGGAAGCTCAATGCATTGAGCGGGCGTAACTGTAACGTAACGATACTCAGTTCTTAAAGTCAGAAAAAGTTTCTCAATTATGAACTACAACTAATTACAGCGCAGCTTCGAGAACATTATTACTTTTGTTTTTAGAAACAGACAAATATAAATTACCACAGGGTTTGTTGAAATTACATCCTGTTTAAACTTAGTTGAACTATTTAAAAAAATAAAAAAAATATATTGAACTCCTTAGATTATGTTTTTTGAAAGAAAGCCTACCTAAATATTGGCTCTAATGGAGAGAGCCATTGGTTCAAATTTTTTTTTCTTGAGCAGGGATAAACGGAAATTTGCAAATAGACACCTGAGGAGGTTAACTCAGGTAGTGTGGAGATGGGCTCACCCGACCCACTAAAACCAAAACCTTTTCGCCAGCTCGTATCCCCCGACCCGCAATTATGCAACATATCGGCACCAACATTTCAAAAAGGCGTAAGTGCTTTTGTAAACAAAAGCTTCTCACGTCGCTGGTGGGTTAATTTGAGCCCACCCAGGCAATCCAATACCTCTGATGGAAGCATCGAATCCTCTTCTTTCATTTAATGGTGTTGGATTGCGTGGGTGGGCACAAATAAGCCCACCAGAGACGTGAGAAGCTCTTGTTTACAAAAGCAGTTTCGCTCTTTTGAAATGTTGGTGCTGATATCAGGGAAGGACTATTGAGAACGCTCACGCCTATGCTAACGCACTCGACGTCATAACACAACATCGACTTCAAGGGTGGTAACCTCACCACACGTCGATCGTAAGCTATGATAGTAACCTATCGGTCTGTGTCATAAACTCGCATAGGAGACGAGCACCCCGACAACAAACACCGCGCGTGAAACGCAATGACCTCTACATCTACATACGAAGGTCCAAACAGCCCACCCGCGACGTTTTTGTTGACGGGGTAAGTATGGTGTTCACTTCATCACAGTAGTCTCTACTGCAGCTGCTGGTTTTGTTCAAGACGCCACCACTAATCTGTTGAGATGCTGTATTCGCCGCATTCCATATGTATAACTTAAACCACTGCAAGGCAGCTCAACTGCTACTGCAACAGTCGGTTATTGAGTGCAAAGCTGATGTAGCCTCGCTGTCCGACCTGCTGGAAGCGACAGCCGGATTACGGACAAGTCCGGTATGGTGGGAATCTGGACTTGTGGGCGATACCCCCATCTTATATCATCTCCTGATAATATCATCTTTTGACGATAAAGGTTTTGTCATAGCAAAGGTAAACGGAGTTTAGTTTTGTAGCTGCTACTGTTCTCCGAAATGGAGTATAGAGCAGTACACTAAGGTGCGCGATATTCTTGCGGCGAAACTGGTTTGAAACCAGTGGTTGTAGCAGGTGATTTCAATGCGTGGACAGTGGACTGGGGTTCCCGGTTCACTAACGCTAGAGGTCATATCCTGCTAGACGAAGGCCAAGGGCCAACGTTTAGAAGACCGAGTGGTGATTCATGTATCGATATGACCTTCTGCAGCGCGGGATGGTCAGTGTCAGTGGAGCCAGAATTGAAGGTTCATGAGGAGCATACTTTCAGTGACCATCAGGAAGTACGTTTTATGGTCGGGTATACCCTCAAAGGAGTCACAAGGTGGGTCGGTGCTTCTGATCCAGGATGGCGCACCTTACAGTTTAACCCAGAGCTGTTTTTTTAACTTTCATTTATTTGGAAGGCTCATTTGCCGTAAAGCGCTACGGAGCTGGAGTCATGTTTTTTGAATACAGTTTTCATGATTTTTATACACTAATGCTAGTTTTGGGGAACCGAAAGACTCGTGGTTTGGTCGAGGTTAGGGAATACAATTATACAATAGGAAAGGAAGGGAGTTTAGGATGGTTAATTAATGACAATGCTGATGTACACTTGAAACCCTTGGCAATGTTTCACATCTGTAACGAGACAAACATTTTTTGGGAAACAGCAGCGAGAGGAAGACATACGAATGGGGTTTAACGGTAGACAACAGGATGAAGACATTCTTAAGGGATTGCGACAGCAAAAGAGATGGATGGACGACGATTATAATCTAACATCAGCGATTCTCAAGAGTTGGTGGACAAGGGACATGTATTCGAGATCAAGATCCACCAACACTTCTCTAATAGGCTTTGGCTGCTTTCCTCGGACCCGAAGATGTTCAGTTAGCGCGATCTGAGGCCACGATGCTCCTCGCACGCCCACACGACATCGTCAATGTCCTGATAATCTGCCTCGCAAACACAGTGATTGCCTTCTGAGAGCCCCACTCATACCCGGAGCTGTTAGAGGAAGCAATACGATGGGAAACTCGGACTACAGGTTTAAGCGGCGACGAATTAATGACGAATTAACACGTGTCTGCGACACAACGATGCTCAAGAAGACCAAACCTCCCGGTAATCGACAACCAGTGTACTGATGGTCAAATACGATCGCAGATATTCGTAGAATTTGTTTTAGAACTAAAAGAAGGCTGCGACGTGCTAGAACAGACACTGAAAGGGTCGATAGACGCCGGGTATTCCAATCAGCGAGCAGAGCTCTGAACTACGAGACATAATGTAACAAGAGAGCTTGCTTTGAGCAGCTATGCATGATGGCATATGACACCCCATGGGGGTATGCATACAGGATAGTGATGGCTAGGACCAACAGCACGCCTCCTGAGAGATCCCCAGAGATGCTAGCCAGACTAGTAGAAGGGTTGTTTCAGAAACATATATCGTCAAACAGGCCCGCTACACCGTATGAGTCAGTCGACGTATTACCGCTAGTGACTAACGAGGAGCTTATCGTAGCTGCAAGAAAACTTAAGCTCAACAAGGCACCAGGCCCGGATGGTATTCCAAACCTGGTCCTTAAACACGCCATTCTTGCTGATACATATATGTTTAGAAGCTGCCTACAACGATGCTTGGATAAAGGAAACTTCCCAGACCGTTGTTGAAAATTGGAGCTATTGCCGAAGCCTAAGGCAAACCGCCGGGAGATCCTTCGGCATACAGACCAGTTTTCCTACTCGACACAGCTGGGAAGTTGCTATATAGTGCATTTAAAGACACTGTTCGGCCGGTATGGCAAACTATTTTTTATTCTCACATTCACACATATCGCTCAGATAGATGAAAATAAATTTTTGCATTTGGTAAAAGCTTCTTAGTTGTCGACTAATCGTGACCAAGCAGGACGGCAGGGCTGTATAATCCAAGTATCCCAAAATAAATTATTTTTTCAAGTGATGTGAATATTTGATTTTGGGGAAACAATTAGACACTTCCAAATCAAAACTAGGATTAATCTGGGTACTGGTATAGCGAATCTGCACCTGCGAAAGCACAAATTGCTGGTTTTCGGGGAGTTGATAGTTACTATCAGTGCAGAACTGAGACCCATGTGGGCGCAAGCAGTGCGACTCCGTACTTGCGGGAGCAAACAATGCTGGTTTTGGGGGAGTTGATAGTTACTATCAGTGCAGAACTAAGACCCATGTGGGATCAAGCAGTGCGACTCCGTACTTGCGGGAGCAAACAATGCTGGTTTTGGGGGAGTTGATAGTTACTATCAGTGCAGAACTAAGACCCATGTGGGGGCAAGCAGTGCGACTCCGTACTTGCGGGAGCAAACAATGCTGGTTTTCGGGGAGTTGATAGTAACTATCAGGGCAGAACTGAGACCCATGTGGGCGCAAGCAGTGCGACTCCGTACCTGCGGGAGCAAACAATGCTGGTTTTGGGGAGTTGATAGTTACTATCAGTGCCGAACTGAGACCCATGTGGGCGCAAGTAGTGCGACTCCGTACCTGCGGGAGCAAACAATGCTGGTTTTGGGGGAGTTTATAGTTACTATTAGCGCAGAATTGAGACCCATGTGGGCGCAAGTAGTGCGACTCCGTACTTGCGGGAGCAAACAATGCTGGTTTTGGGGGAGTTTATAGTTACTATTAGCGCAGAATTGAGACCTATGTGGGCGCAAGCAGAGCGACTCCGTACCTGCGGGAGCAAACAATGCTGGTTTTGGGGTGTTGATAGTTACTATCAGTGCAAAACTGAGACCCATGTGGGCGCAAGTAGTGCGACTCCGTACCTGCGGGAGCAAACAATGCTGGTTTTGGGGGAGTTTATAGTTACTATTAGCGCAGAATTGAGACCCATGTGGGCGCAAGTAGTGCGACTCCGTACTTGCGGGAGCAAACAATGCTGGTTTTGGGGGAGTTTATAGTTACTATTAGCGCAGAATTGAGACCTATGTGGGCGCAAGCAGAGCGACTCCGTACCTGCGGGAGCAAACAATGCTGGTTTTCGGGGAGTTGATAGTTACTATTAGTGCCGAACTGAGACCCATGTGGGCGCAAGTAGTGCGACTCCGTACCTGCGGGAGCAAACAATGCTGGTTTTCGGGGAGTTGATAGTTACTATCAGTGCCGAACTGAGACCCATGTGGGCGCAAGTAGTGCGACTCCGTACCTGCGGGAGCAAACAATGCTGGTTTTGGGGGAGTTTATAGTTACTATTAGCGCAGAATTGAGACCCATGTGGGCGCAAGTAGTGCGACTCCGTACTTGCGGGAGCAAACAATGCTGGTTTTGGGGGAGTTTATAGTTACTATTAGCGCAGAATTGAGACCCATGTGGGCGCAAGCAGAGCGACTCCGTACCTGCGGGAGCAAACAATGCTGGTTTTCGGGGAGTTGATAGTTACTATCAGTGCCGAACTGAGACCCATGTGGGCGCAAGTAGTGCGACTCCGTACCTGCGGGAGCAAACAATGCTGGTTTTGGGGAGTTGATAGTTACTATCAATGCCGAACTGAGACCCATGTGGGCGCAAGCAGTGCGACTCCGTACCTGCGGGAGCAAACAATGCTGATTTTCTCTATATCTATATATAGAGGGTGATCCTGAATATATTGTCGGACTATACGGAGTGTGCGGGTGTTTCCGAACAAAAAGGAATTGCCTTCCTACTCACCCGATTTGGATTGAATGTATCATTCGGTATGGTCTATCTTCTATCGTCTATCTGGTCTATCGTCTATCATTCGGTATCTATCTATCTAATGAAATGGAAACGATTTCGGAAATACCTGTCTTAAATCTACACATTTAAGTTTTTATTTAAAAAAATCTTTATTTTGTTAATATATCACCATTTTCGTCTGATTGACTATGATCAGATACATAACATATAAAGTGAATGAAGGGTTAATCTGTGTCACGTAAAGGCATTTATCAAACTTCAATCAGTACGATACATTTCATTCCCACAAATTGCTTGTTAGACTGACACTTCATGATCCAGCTCGTCTTGTGCTGCAAACATATGATGCCAATGTTTAAGTGGGTGATTTATTATCTGCATCGTACTAACCGCATGTTCTCAGCTGACTGTTCTCCGGAGGGTGTCCAGTCCATCCATTTAACACCATGGTGGTGGGCAAATAATATTCGTGTCGCGTCGGTCAGTCAGTCGTCCGGCAATATGGGCCACTGTATTTTTTACGCAAAGTGTAGAGAGTCTGTAAAAGCCAGGCATATGCAGGCAGGGTGCATAAATTTCAATGATACTAAACGGACGTCGATGTAACATTTTATGGGAGCACAGCCTCCCGCCTTAATTCGTGTGCATCGTGCACTGATAATGCTATCCATTGGACACGGTGAGCTCGAACAGCTTGCACGCGGTAGAATTTGGAAAACACAGCCTTGCTATATGAATGGAAGGAACTCAACCAGAACTGCCAGGATAAAGGAATATATGCTGACATTTTTTTTCTCACAGGTCCGGTTGGTGTTGTTTTTCGATTTCCTATTGAATCCGATGATAGCTCTGGAGGAAAAGGTACTGAACTGATGTTTCTATTGTGCAAATTGGCTCTCATCGTTCGTTTTGCAAATGACTGCACACGATAGCCTGATGACTGTGAATGGAGATTTCGACAGCAAAATAAGATTTCCGTAAAAATGAGAAATTTCAAAATGTTTTAAAAAAATTGTTTTCAGTTAAAAATTGGAAGTTTGAATGCAAAAAATAACTTTGCTTGTCATAAGACGAGTTTGTACAATCCCATTGAATTCCACCACTTAATTGTATCTTGACAGATACGTATTTCGACCTCAACAGTAAGGCCGTCTTCAGTCGAAATACGTATCTGTCAAGATACAATTAAGTGGTGGAATTCAATGGGATTGTACAAACTCGTCTTATGACAAGTGAAGACATTCCACTAAAAAGCTCAAAATAATTTTTTTAACCAAATAACTTTGCCTAGCGTTGCACTTATTTCCGATGATATATTTTATGTTTAAGGCATGTTTCCAATATTGAACTTTTGAACGCAAGGATTTTATTGTTAGTTCCAGGAACTTAAAATTATATTAGAGCACGGGTCTAGTGATACGAGGTAATCAAAACTAAATTTGTTTGAGCATCATACAAAAATATGATAACATCATCTGCGTGTTTGTGGAACTTCTGAATGTTTTTTTTATTCTATGTGTAAGAATATGTTAAACACAATAGTACAGAAATTATGAAATTATAGAAATGTGGCATATTTTTAGAGTCTCGGGGCAATATTTTTATGAATTTTACGCTCTTCTTTTCTTCTCGTTTTAGAGGGCGAATAATGGCGCTTGAACCTAGACTTATATATGGTGTAGCCTTAACAAATTATGTGATGCAAATTTGAGCAAATTTAGACTTCTTCCCTCCCCATCGTAAAGCTTTTCGAATAATTTAATTATTTATATAAACCGTAACGCTTGGTCTATTCTTCTTCTTCCCTCTTAAGCGTTGGGAACGGACGCCAAGCCAGGGCACTAGACTAATAACTGTGCCGCATCCCACGACATCGAGGATCCAAGAAATGTACATTAAAGTGATTCAAATTTTGACTTTTTTACTTCCCGATACTTGAAAGATTGCATTTGCCATTTTAATAATCCTCCTAAATTTTTAACTAATTTGGATGTAATTTGAGTCAGCACGCGCAGTTTGAAGTTTGTATGAAAATTACTATGAAAACAGTAACTTTTATGGAAACCGTTTCCCAACGAAGAATAACATCGATATCAATAATGAACATTTGTGTTTTCTTCATAACTTTGCTTCTAAACGACAAATCGCTTCGCAACAACAACTCGATACTGTTGTTTCATAAGGGCGAATGTCGCAAACGTAAACAATGCCTTTTCCTGCAAATACCTCAACAACTTGAGGAGCTGGATGATGAGGAATATTCCATTCCTGCGGTGAACGATGACTATATGCGAATGGAGTCGATTCTAAGGCACGTCGTACTACAGGGCATTACGGCACAGGTCACATCCGCTGTGGACAGAATAGACGCCGGACTTGCAACGTCCTGTACGGTTTCACAAATGATTGCCGTGGGAACATCACATGGACATATTTTGGCGTTTGACTGTTCGCAGACCCTGAAATGGTGCTGTCAAGATGGGAAGATGGGAAGACCACATCCAGCTAACAACCCCTTGGAACTGGTGGCGCTCCGCGCCTTCTATCGAATGGAAGTGTATTACACCGCCAGGAGTCTCTAATCTTCGTGAAATTAGGAGAAGAAGTTGATGTTTACGTTTGCGACTTTCGCCCTTATGAAACAACAATGTCGAACTGTCTTCCAGCTTAGGAAGTATTCTATGTAGTCAATGTGCTGATTACATTTAAATAGGTCATGGAATACTTCACGGAACGGTCTTTCCCTTAAACCTTTCAGGTCCATTTTTTTTCTAAGCGGTATTACTCAGTAAATTTGATAGATACCATTGGTTTTCGTGAATAATAATCGAGAAATGACAAAACAAGTTGGGGTGTGCTAGATCAACCAAACTAGCTTTGAGTCCAGAACTTGCGATCTACAGTTACCATGCTAGCTTTTTTCGTCACTTCAAGCTGGGATATGTATCCAACCATGTCCATAACATATTCCTGAAGATCAAGAGACATGTTCAGATGGTTTTGGGATATCCTGGATCTTCCAAACCGTTCTTGAGTTCAGAACTTGCGATCTACAACAACGACACTAGCTTTTTTCAAACCGTTCGAGAAACCAACATAGAAAGATCGCAAACTGCAATTCGAAGACTCTGGCAACACGGACTATGAACGTGTCGTGATACGTCATGATCTCGAAGAAATAAGCGCAAACGGTTTGCTGTTTATAGATATCTGTTATCGCATCGTGGTCACGTAGAAGAGCAGTTGACAGTCATCAAGAATGTCTTCATCGAAACAAGCGAGAACAATCTGGGTGATATGCGCACTCATTGAAAAAAAGTAATTACAACATGGTGGAAGTTTGAGGAGCATATAGAAACAAAGGCTGAGATTAAGCGTGCAATGTAGAGCCCTTGAATAGAAAGAAAATATCTCCTAACTAAAGCGTTAGGTAGAAAAAATTAACCCGGGATGCTGGTGAGATAAGCGACAAGTCAGTTAATCACCAAGTCAACTGATCAGCTAAAACATTGGTTTGAGCACTACCCATATCAATTTTCAAGCTCCATCTTGCAGGATATTAAAGCAGCCAATCGCATATTAGTAGACATATTCAAAGCTATCCTTAAGCAATCCAGTGAAATGTTGCATCACTAGATGCAAGGTGTTACAGTGAAGGTTTAAAAAAGGAGATCTGACTTTGTACATTATTCTCAAAGTTCTGTGTATATTTATCCTAAATCGGATACAGCAGAAGATAGAAATGGCTCTCGGGTAGCAGCAAGCTGGGAAGTACTTGTGTGGATTATATTGCCACGCTCCGTATCAGCCTAGAGCAGGTCAACGAATTTCAAAAGCTCCAGAGATATATTCATTGACTACGGAGAATCTTTCGATCATCTGAACACCCAAAAGGGGTTAAGCGTCCTGAAACGCATGAGATCTGGAGGTCCAATAAGATTCATTAACCCACTAAAATAGGAATATGTATTATTCGCCAGTAAGACTTGGTGTGTATCAGCAAACATCAGGCAGAAGCGCAAGTTTTCGATCGATGTCTATGTTTTATAAATCGAGACTGGAGGTGTCACAACTGATCTCGAATACGATGCCATCAAAATCGAACTCAACAGAAAATCGAGTGTGTAAATAGAGGTGGGACGGGCACACATTAAGAATTGTCAACCAGACTAAGCCCAGCTAATTTTAGTTTTACTAACATTCAAAGGAAAAATGCGTAGTATTTGAGAACGTTTAAATCATAAGGAAATAGTGGTTTCATTAATTCTTTCTATCCTTACACCCATTCTGGAAACTTTGTTTTTAATTTTTTATGGAAAGAAAATATCATTATCAAAGCGGCGTTGTTATTTTGACCGGACATTTTTGCTTTACTATTGCGATCCGGTTTATACGATGAGGTGTCTTTTTGCTGTTCTTAGAGCCTTTTTCATTGAAAAGAAATATTTTTATATGATTTAAAATAAAATAAATGATCATTCCGTGAATCACCCATGTTGATGTATCCAACGATGATAATTTAAAGATTATTATTTATCATTATTATAATATCCCCATGAAGTATGTAAAATCGAATCTTAAATTTCATCATGCAATTTGGTTGAAATCATGGGAGGATTAGTCTGGTTTTATGTTTTTTTTCCTTGAGTTCATATCGTGCGAGTATTCTTCTGTATTGCTTCTGTCCGTGGATGAGATAAATGTGTGGACAATTGATTTTTAATATGACCATATACATTTTGAGGGATGGCAATCACTGCATATGCTACAGTAATTTGTTATTCTGAAATGGGTACATGCTGTATGACAAGTGGTAGCATTCTTTATTAGTAGCTTGAGCGAAGAAATCAATGTCCCGCTTTATTTGAAACCTAAAGCGAATGAACACTAAAACACATCGTTAAGAGACATTATGTTTAATCATTCAAATTGTATTTTATTGACCGTCCCATTTAACTACAAGTTGCTACTTACAAGCAATTTGATGTCGGCCGGATGAATTAATCAAGAGCAGTACAACGTCTTTATGCCTACCTATAAGATTTGATAGATTATCGTACCAAAGTAGATTATTCGTACGAAAGTTTTTTCTACCAAAAGAAAAATGTTTTTTTCCTAACGCCCCGCGAGTTGTACGTTAAATACAACGAGAACTGTTAAATATTTTGCAGCCAGTTGCATCACTGTAGGTTCTTCATGACGGATCAGTGTGGGTAAACATCCTATGGGATTACGAGGGGCTCAATTTTGTTTTGTTTTGAAAACTATTTAAATAACTTTTAAGTAGGGGAAATGATGGCTCAGGCTGATTTTGTTCTATTATTGTCTGGGATTATTACCAAGATTTGGGAGGAGGAAGTTTTGCCGCAGGAGTGGATGGAAGGTGTCGTGTGTCCCATCTACAAAAAGGGCGATAAGCTGGATTGCAGCAACTACCGCGCAATCACATTGCTGAACGCCGCCTACAAGGTACTCTCCCAAATTTTATGCCGTCGACTAGCACCAACTGCAAGGGAGTTCGTGGGGCAGTACCAGGCGGGTTTTATGGGCGAACGCTCCACCACGGACCAGGTGTTCGCCATTCGCCAAGTACTGCAGAAATGCCGCGAATACAACGTGCCCACACATCATCTATTCATCGACTTCAAAGCCGCATATGATACAATCGATCGGGACCAGCTATGGCAGCTAATGCACGAACACGGTTTTCCGGATAAACTGACACGGTTGATCAAAGCGACGATGGATCGGGTGATGTGCGTAGTTCGAGTTTCAGGGGCATTCTCGAGTCCCTTCGAAACCCGCAGAGGGTTACGACAAGGTGATGGTCTTTCGTGTTTGCTATTCAACATCGCTTTGGAAGGGGTAATACGAAGAGCAGGGATTAACACGAGTGGTACAATTTTCAATAAGTCCGTCCAGCTATTTGGTTTCGCCGACGACATAGATATTATGGCACGTAACTTTGAGAAGATGGAGGAAGCCTACATCAGACTGAAGAGGGAAGCTAAGCGGATCGGACTAGTCATCAACACGTCGAAGACGAAGTACATGATAGGAAGAGGTTCAAGAGAAGACAATGTGAGCCACCCACCGCGAGTTTGCATCGGTGGTGACGAAATCGAGGTGGTAGAAGAATTTGTGTACTTGGGCTCACTGGTGACTGCCGAAAATGATACCAGCAGAGAAATTTGGAGACGCATAGTGGCTGGAAATCGTACGTACTTTGGACTCCGCAAGACGCTCCGATCGAATAGAGTTCGCCGCCGTACCAAACTGACAATCTACAAAACGCTCATTAGACCGGTAGTCCTCTACGGACACGAGACCTGGACGATGCTCGTGGAGGACCAACGCGCACTTGGAGTTTTCGAAAGGAAAGTGCTGCGTACCATCTATGGTGGGGTGCAGATGGCGGACGGTACGTGGAGGAGGCGAATGAACCACGAATTGCATCAGCTGTTGGGAGAACCATCCATCGTTCACACCGCGAAAATCGGACGACTGCGATGGGCCGGGCACGTAGCCAGAATGTCGGACAGTAACCCGGTGAAAATGGTTCTCGACAACGATCCGACGGGCACAAGAAGGCGAGGTGCGCAGCGGGCAAGGTGGATCGATCAGGTGGAAGATGACTTGCGGACCCTCCGTAGACTGCGTGGTTGGCGACGTGTAGCCATGGACCGAGCCGAATAAAGAAGACTCTTATATACCGCACAGGCCACTTCGGCCTTAGTCTGAATAAATAATAATAATTGTCTGGGATACTTAATTCAAACATTCTGAAATTCGACAACATCAGGATCAAGTACACTTAATTCTTGTGCGGCCAACAAACACGTGGGAGGCTGACAGGGTATCCGTGCACTCAGAAATCGACATGTCTACAACTTTAACAATTTTTAATCTATTTAGATAACATTGGCCGTTTTGGAAACTGGAACTCAGGCTACAGACTATGTTTACGAAAAGGGCTTCTGCCAATGTCCAAAGAAACCTCTTAAATAAGACCTAAGGGTTTACACACGTAAAAAGATCTATCCAACCTGTTTCACACGCTATATATGGTAATAGAAAGCTATATATGGTTCAAAGCATACATATTTGTGAAATAGCTTGAGGTAGGTCATGAGGTCTATACGCAAAAACAAAGATCTTCGGATCTATTCCAAATAGAGTACACGCTCTTTTTAGTAGTTAGATTAGAGAGTGATCACAGCACATGCTTTGGGTCTTCCAAGAGATCGTTTAGTCAGGGCCTTAGTTATCCAAGAAATTTCTGAAGTAAGGCCATTGGTCGAAAGGACAAAAGGGCGAACGGACAAAAGCTTGAAAGGGACAAAAGTCATCAAGGACTAAAGGTTAAATTAAAAAGAAAAAGGTGTAATTGCTAGGATGGGCAGTACGTGGACTGCCAGGTCAAAGGCCTCGACAAGTTTGGCTAAGCAACGGCCTGTCGTGTGAGACTGGGTACTTCAACGACCACTTTTTCAAGCTAGCTCGGCCTGAAGAACCACTTTGGTCTTAAGATCAGCTAGTGTAGAATTTACTAGGCAAATCAGACCACGGGTATGTGAGAGTTTATGAAAAATAATATTGGATTACATTTTTTTGGTATAGGGGGAATGACGGCTTTGGCAGGTTTTGTTCTATTATTGGCAGGGGGTTTTCTATAACCAATTATGCTGAAATTTGGCCTAAACATTCTTTGCATATCAAAGAATGTTGTTGCCAAATTTCATAAAATTTGGTCAACAAAAACCCCCTGCCAATAATAGAACAAAACCTGCCAAAGCCGTCTTTTCCCCTATTGTCCTATTTTGAACAAATCTGTGTTGTATGTAATGTGTCTTATAATCGCCCTACCTGGCAGGCCGGCAATTACTGGAACTATGACGAGACTGGATGGCATTTGAGGTCCGCAAAGACGAGGGGGGCTGGAGCTTCGACGATATAGTGGCCCTCGGGTCAGCACGGTTGGTTTGCTGGAACTAGGGACTCTTGGAGTCGACTCGCCTGAGGTCGTAACCTCTCAACGGTCACCTGTTGGTAGAGCACCTATGTGCCTGGCGCTTGTTCCGGTGACGACTTTGTGCAAAGCTGCACTAGTCACATAAAAGAGCTTTCTTTTAGAACCTGCCACGGCCGGGCTATGGTGAAATAGTTTTGGTTTTAGTGGGTTGAGTGAGAATTTCTTTGACACCCATCCCCACACTATCTGAGTCTCCTTCCTCAGGTAGCAGATTTCTGTTTACCCTTGTTAAAAAATGGTGATAATACCCTTATTTCAAGAAGGGCGATAGATCTTCCGCTACGTATGTAGGGCTTATGGCATGGCTACATTTTCGAAAAAAAATCAATAGATTTTTAGTTACACGTGTCAACCTCATAGCCTCACTCCTGGAATTTTTCGGATGAATATGGTCAGGAATTCCTGTGATGACCCTGAGCACGTGAACACATTGTATTCTGGGCGCCACAAAGAGCGTGTACTATACGTATTTGAAATATGACTATAGATCGTCGGTTGCACGTATCAATATTATGTTTTATTCTAACTTGATGTCTTCAATATTAAAATTATGATCAGCGAGAAATTTCAAAATCCAATAGGTTTGCGAATTCAAGCATCTCTTTGTTTTATTGATGTGGACATGTTTATTTTTAACATTAAAATTGTTAGAATTCAAAAGAATATTCTTTAAAATTTCACCGGATTTCCCGTGAATTCTCTACTGAGTCTTTAATTAAAATTCCACCGGATTTTTTCATTCATTTATTTAGTTAACATCTAAACAGATAACACTGAATCAACAATTTGACGCCACAATACACGGTTCGAGGCCGCATCTCTCCATCCTCGGATACGCCCCACACTCGCCAAGTCGTTCTGCACCTGGTCTGCCCATCTCGCTCGCTGCGCTCCACGCCGTCTCTGTACCTGCCGGATCAGAGGCGAACACCATCTTTGCAGGGTTGCTGTCCGGCATTCTTGCAACATGTCCTGCCCATCGTACCCTTCCGGCTTTAGCTACCTTCTGGATACTGGGTTTGCCGTAGAGTTGGGCGAGCTCATGGTTCATTCTTCGCCGCCACACACCGTATTCTTGCACACCTCCAAAGATGGTCCTAAGCACCCGTCTCTCGAATACTCCGAGTGCTTGCAAGTCCTCCTCGAGCATTGTCCATGTTTCATGTCCGTAGAGGACAACCGGTCTTATAAGCGTCTTGTACATGACACATTTGGTGCGGTGGCGAATCTTTTTCGACCGCAGTTTCTTCTGGAGCCCGTAGTAGGCCCGACTTCCACAGATGATGCGCCTTCGTATTTCACGACTAACGTTGTTGTCAGCCGTTAGCAAGGATCCGAGGTAGACGAAATCCCCGTCTATCGTAACACTGCTTCCCAGGCGGGCCCTGTCGCGCTCGGTTCCGCCCACAAGCATGTACTTTGTCTTTGACGCATTCACCACCAGTCCAACTTTTGTTGCTTCACGTTTCAGGCGGGTGTACAGTTCTGCCACCTTTGCAAATGTTCGGCCGACAATGTCCATGTCATCCGCGAAGCAAATAAATTGACTGGATCTGTTGAAAATCGTACCCCGGCTGTTACACCCGGCTCTCCGCATGACACCTTCTAGCGCAATGTTGAACAACAGGCACGAAAGTCCATCACCTTGTCTTAGTCCCCGGCGCGATTCGAACGAACTGGAGTGTTCGCCCGAAATCTTCACACAGTTTTGCACACCATCCACCATTGCTTTGATCAGTCTGGTAAGCTTCGCAGGGAAGCTGTTCTCGTCCATAATTTTCCATAGCTCTACGCGGTCTATACTGTCGTATGCCGCATTGAAATCAACGAACAGATGGTGCGTTGGTACCTGGTATTCACGGCATTTTTGAAGGATTTGCCGTACCGTAAAGATCTGGTCCGTTGTCGAGCGGCCGTCAACGAAGCCGGCTTGATAACTTCCCACGAACTCGTTCACTCATGGTGACAGACGACGGAAGATGATCTGGGATATCACTTTGTAGGCGGCATTAAGGATGGTGATCGCTCGAAAGTTCTCACACTCCAGTTTGTCGCCTTTCTTGTAGATGGGGCATATAACCCCTTCCTTCCACTCCTCCGGTAGCTGTTCGGTTTCCCAGATTCTGACTATCAGTTTGTGCAGGCAAGTTGCCAGCTTTTCCGGGCCATCTTGATGAGCTCAGCTCCGATACCATCATTACCAGCTGCTTTATTGGTCTTTAGCTGTTGAATGGCATCCTTAACTTCTCTCAAGTAGTCATCTCCTCCGCTGCCTTGACTTTCACTGCCTGTACTCTCAGCGCCATTCAGATGTTCCTCGTAGTGCTGCTTCCACCTTTCGATCACCACACGTTCGTCCGTCAAGATGCTCCCATCTAAGCATATGCGGTATTTCGAAAAATTTCGTTTCAGGTGGTTCGAAACGAAATTCCGCGGAATTTCGCGGAATTTGAGCATGGCGAAATCTGTTTTTTTGATTTCGTTTCGTTTCGTAAAATTTCTAAAATTTCGCTAGAAAAAACTAGCTTCTAACGAAATTTAACGGAATTCCGCGGAATTTCGAAACAAATTTAAACTTAAACCAGACTTTATATTATCAAAAATTATGGCTGCGCCGCTGAACAAAATCGTTAAGTTGTTTTCAAAACTTTAGGTTATACCAATTTTTCTATTAACGCTTACTACATAACCCCATTCTTGGTCGACAAATATGTATGTAGTTTTCTTCAATAAAACGTCTTCAGTGTTTCCAAGATTCAAATTAAAATTTGGGGATATTTTTTTACTATTTGCACAATATGAATGTGGAATCGATCGTGGGACGGCAGCTAGTCCGGGAGAACGCGAAGTGAAAAAAACCTAACTCGCGTAGCAGAAATTTGTTTAACCAGTGTGCAATCGATCGTGTTGATGCTGATCATGGAGAACATGTTGGAGAACGCGAAGTGATTAAACTAATGTCTGCATCGAAGAGCACAAAATTATTTAGTGCGGAATCGATAGTGTTGTAATAGAGGTGTGCGCCGGTTCGATATTCGTCGGCGGCGGCGTTTGTCAGAATTTTGGTCGGTGGCGGCGACGTTTTCGGCGTCACGACGAAAGCCTTTTTAGCCGGCAGCGTGAATAAGCGTGGCGATTTTTTTATTACGTTTCTCAAGACATTTTTTTTCCATATTGTCGGAATGCTTTTAAGATTTTTATTTTCAAAGAAAAAATCTTTCGCATGAAAAATTCATTGAAGTTCTCCATAAAATACTATAAGTTTTTCCTAAATCTGGAAATTATTTTCGAATTTTCCACGGGAACTACTTTGAGGTTTCGAGAAATTGAAGAAGAAATCCAAGAGAAGCTCTTTAGAATTCCTAAATAAAATTGTTAGAAATTTCAACATAAAATTCGTCGCAATTTACATGAGAAACTTCAGAATTTCCACGAGAAATTGTTTTTAACTTCTACAGGAAAATCTTCGTAAATTCACGGAAAGTTCCTGTTGAGATTCTGTTGAGCATTCTTCGAAATTTACACAGACAATTCTACATAATTGTAGGAAAGGCTGGTAGAATGGATGTTTTAACGTTGGCTTTCTCAGTCTAGAATAATTAAGACAACTAGTTTGACATGGCCAATAATAAAACACAGAGAGAGAGAGTCTAAGACTCTAAGAAGTTTTCAAGGAAAATTCTCTGGAATATTCACGAGAAGTTCTCCGGAACGTTAAAGGGAAACTTCTTAAGTATTTTGTGCGAAGGATTGCTCAAAATGTAGATTTCAATAAAAAAATCTTTGGATTTCAACAGAAAATAGTTCCCAATTTTTTTGGACTTCTACAGGAAATTTTTTGTGCAATAGACGTTCGATAACTGGAAGTCATTTAACTGTAATGCTACTGCAATTCGATAGTTACGATAGTTTTGCAATTATCGGACAACTGAACTTCAAAACGATTTCAAATTCGATGATAGCTGCATTGCACTGCACAATCAGGTGTACTTCTGTTGCATCTGATGTCATCTGACAATCATTTGACGTCTAGAATGCGTCGCAGTTATCGAACGGCCTATGCTAACTGAAACGAAAACATGTTGCAGTTATCGAACGACTTGTGTATTGTCCATAAGAAATTCTTGGGAAATTCCATTGGCCGAAAGCAACATTCGACCGAATTGGTAATTTGGATGAAAAAGTCGTTTGCCCTAACAGGTCGTTTGGCCGAAATGATCGTTTGACCGAAAAGGTCATCAGCCCGAAAATGCCGTTTGGTCGAAATGGTCGTTTGACAGAATGGGCTATTTGGCCGAAAATATCGTTTGGGCCAATAGGTCATACTGCCAAATAAAAATAACTGAACGGGTAATTTAGTTAAAAATATATATCCGTTTGGCCTAATGACCGAAATTTCGTAACCTCTCTACTTTTTAAGTCGATACCGACCTTTAAGCCAAAAGTCATCTAACCAAATCCCATTAAGCCGAATTGATGCAAACTGTTATCAGGTCGAAAATGGTTTGACCGAAAGCGACATACAGCTGAAAAACCCAGATTAATCCACCTAGCGTTGGTGGTGCTTTTCTCGCATTTAGTTAAGACACCAACCTTATATGGGGTTTATATGGTCCGATGTACCATTTTCTTCATAACTTTTAAACGCAATGGCCGATCGTATTCAGTAGTAATCAAGAAGGCTCTGTACCCTATGGAATGAAACTTGTTGCGAGAAAATCGGTTAATGATTACTATACGAAAAGTTGTCTAATGTTTTTATAGCTTTTTTGCACACACATACACACACATACACACCGCATACATACACACGGACAGACAGACATGGGCTGGCAAAAAATCATTCAACCGAATAGATCATTTGACCGAAAATGCCGTTTGATAGGAATGGTCATTGGTCATTTGGCCCGGAAATGTCCTTTCTGCAAATCTATCCTTTCTCCAAACGGCATTTAATGTCAAATAACCTATCCAGCTAAACGCCATTTTGGCAAAATGACAAATTTACGGCACTTTTCAAAGAAGGTTGCAGAAAGGACATTTTTGGGCCAAATGGCTATTTTTGCCAAATGACAACCCAGACGACCCCACATCGCATAAGAATGCACGTTTAAAATCGTTGGCCGATCCAAATTTCATCAAAATCGCATTGTGGTGCACAGATAATAAGTTAATATTCGGCACAGTAGGCTATTTTACGAGTTTATTTCAGTTTCATTTGTTGACATCCCATATTCTAGCAAACAAACTCAAATGAAATCGGATTATCTGTCAAGCAGAGCTTGTTATCACAAACTATATCGCAATGTATAACAAACAAACTCGCTTAAAAATCGTGGCATTACCGTGCACGGTTGGATAAGAAATATACATATATCGCCTTTACTTTTGTACGAAAAAAGTGTTTTCGCGACTGGTATATGATTAGTTTGTGCACTTAGGCATCGCATAACAGAAAAACAATTCTGGGAATTCTTACCGAAAGATGTTTTTGATCAGATGATCTATTCGGTTGAATGACTTTTTCGGCCGAACGGCATTTTAGCCAAATGACCTGTTAGGGCAAACAACTTTTTACAAGTCCGGCCAAATGTTCCTTTTCGCTGTACGTCGATTTTGGCCAAACCAGTATTAACCTGATAACAATTTCCGTTAAACTTTCAGTTTTGCTAAATGGTACTTAGCTGGATGTTTTTTGGTCATAAGGCCAGTATCGACTTAAAAGTAAAGAGGCTACGGAATTTTGTTCAATGGTCAATTGACAAAAAGTCCATTTGGATAAACGAACGCTTATTTTTGACAATATTACCCGTGCAGTCAAATGGCCCATTCTGTCAAAAATCCTTTTTGGCTAAACGGCATTTTCGGCCAACGATCGTTTCGGCCTGTTAGGGTAAACGGCTTTTTGGCAAAATACCAGTTTACCGCCCAAGATTTTCTTATCGAAAATAGAAAGAATTTTCCGCAGAAATCCAAAAAATCCTTTAAAATTCTAAGTTGCTTAGTTGTTTTAAAGTTGACTTGGCCAAACTAGCCATCTAGTGATGAACTAAACCCTGCAAAAAATCACAAAAATCACTCAACAGAAACTCAATTGGAACTTTCTATGGATATTCTGAATATTTTCCTGTATAAATTTGGAACAGCTTCCCGTGAAAACTCTGAAGAAATTCTCATGTAAATTCCAAACAATTTTCCTTGGTAAATCCAAGGAGCTCCTCTTAGTAATTCCAAAGAGATCTCGAAAATTGTAATTCATGTCTAAAATCCGAAAATAATTTCCAAATAAATATTTTGGAAAAACTAAGAATTTTCTGGAAGTTCATAAAATGTTTGAGGTGAAAAAAATTCTCCCATTAATGTCTTGAAAATATCCAAAATGACCAATTCAGCCGAACGACACTTTCGACCGAATATCCATTTCGGTCAAATGGCCCCTTTCGGCCAAACTACTATTTCGGCCAAAGGGCATATTCGGCTATTAAGCTTTTCGACGTTTTTTTTCAGTCAAAGGAACTGTTCGACCAAATAACCTTATGCTAGATACCTTAGCAAAGTCTGAAAGCATAATGAGAGCATATACAAAACATATTTGGATTTTGACATGATGATGACAAAATGATTTATAATTTGTTTTCAAATATTAATCATTATGATTGAGTACATATTTTTATCTCATTTTGCTGTATATAACTAAATAGAATGGTAGGACATCAAAATGTGTATTTATTTTGTTATCAGAAACCAATATCAAAATTAGTAATCAAGCTAAGCTCTTCTTTGACTATTTGCACAAAATGTAATGAACATTGCAGATTTGAGGGCATCCAGAACGGGTTGAAAGATCATTAAAATTGCTCATACTGACCATAACAGCTGTTCTCATATGCCAAGGACACACAGACAATAGCTCAATTCGTCCAGCTGATTGTATATAAGGCTATGGATCTGTGAAATTCAATCTGAAATACATATTCTTATGCATTTTAGAAAGGTGCACAAGATTCTTCTAATGAGCAAAAGTATGTTATATATTAGGGTGGTTCGAAAAATCGATTTTGCTCCACAGTGCTCATCTGATTCTTTACCATGTTCTGAGTGTCCTCTGAAATTTTGAGCTCATTTGGATTAAAACTGATTTAGCACAAACCGTTTCAAGTTTGCATGCAAATAAGTATGGGGATATTATTTTTTTCATTATACTGTTAATGACGCTTCCCCATTAAGCGCAGGTTAAAAGAAAACCTACATAGCTAGAAGGAATACTCAACAGCTTTCACCCAACGAAAATCGCATGTTGATTAATCGCCCCAATAATTAGTAATCGAATTTAATCTATACCGTGGTTTTCTGGAGCTAATTGCATAACTCATCAACAGGCAACATTGCTGCTCGTGGCGCGAAAGATAGCACACACAAATTCAGGCTACTATGTTGCACTGCACATTTCAGTGATGCCCTCAAAGAAGTTTAACGATCATGACTAAAGATTCGCAACCTGTCTTAAAATCGATTACTAATTATTGGGACGATTAATCAACATGCGATTTTCGTTGGGTGAAAGCTGTTGAGTATTCCTTTTAGCTATGTAGGTTTCTTTTAACCTGCGCTTAATGGGGAAGCGTCATTAACAGTATAATGAAAAAATAAATTTCCCCATACTAATTTGCATGCAAACTTGAAACGGCTTGTGCTAAATCAGTTTTAATCCAAATGAGCTCAAATTTTCAGAGGACATTCAGAACATGGTAAAGAATCAGATGAGCACTGTGGAGCAAAATCGATTTTTTGAACCACCCTATTATATATATGTGGACGAATAAGAAGGAATAAGTTTTGGCTGTTGCACCCTTTTCAAATGTTGGTCTAGTAATACCAATTCTCTATCTGCGTATACGCCTGGCAGATGTGGATACATAATTAAGCATCCCATTGAATAAAAAAAATCTAAGCATTCATTTTCAAATTTTTACTTAGCTCTATACTATAAAACCACGCTGACAAGGCAATATGTAGTATGCTTCAACATAATTACATAATTCTTAAGTGAACTAAGGTTTTAAACGAAATTTAAATCCGTATATGAAAAATCCCAAAAATGCTGGGGTATTGCCTTATCGTCGATTTATCACGTCGATTTATCACGTATATTGTCGATTTATCTGTTATTATAACTCTATTGGTCGCAAAACAGTTATTTGACTTCGAAAAAGTGAAATCAGAATTACGTACATAATGTAAAACCAATTTATTAAAAATTCCGCGGAAAAAAAATTAAAATTTCGTTTCGTTTCGAAAAATTTCGAAATAAATGAACCTTGATTTCGTATCGTTTCGAAGACTCGAAAGTAAATCCATATTTCGTTTCGTTTCGATCCGAATCAACATAGACATTTCAAATTTCGTTTCGTTTCGTTTCGTTAGGAAAAAGTGTGTTATCGCATACCCTTACAGTCCCATCCTTATCCCGGCACATTTCGGCTCGCGGCACGAAGCCTTTGCGGGATGCGTTGAGCTTCTGATAGAACTAGAAGAAAGTTCCACCGGATATTTTTACTGAATTTCAACGTGGAATTTGTCGGTGTTGAACTTAATCTAGAATTAAAAAAAACACCTAAATAAAGAATTAAAAAAAATCAACGTGGAATTATTCCGTAGAAGTATTCCTGTAGGGATTCAAAATTTACCATAAAATACTTGACGAAACTGAAACAAGAAACGGTCGTTTCAAATAGATAGCAGGGTCGGTTTTACTACACTTTGCATTGCATGTACTTGAATCAATAAAAGCAACAGTTCAAGAGAAATCATTGCATGGGTGGCTAATCTATCGATATGTACCAGCTATTACAATTAGTGCAATTGTTGAAGAATCCGGAAATATAAGAAAATATAGAATAGTACTAAACAGAAATCCAAGGGCTCCGTAGATAATATAAGAACGGGACCTGTTCTTTCCCTTCTAGGCAGCCGAGTGATGAAGATCTAAAAAAAACAGTTTCCCAATATAAAGTGAAGTGATACACTGTGAGAATCCGAAGAGTTTCACAAAGTAACTTAATAAAAGCTTTAAAGTTGCGATGCTAAATGTATGATGTTTAAATTGTTTCCATAGGCAATTTTATGACAATTTTTAGTTCAGGCAAAATCGTGAGCCGTGCAGTCTAATCGATTACTAGACAGTAAGTCCAAATATAAACTAATGTTCGTTATTAGAAAATAGTGTGCACAACCCAGTAGCGCTAATCTGTAATCGATTGTACAAATAATACGGATGATAAATAGTAAATTTGGTGTTTAAAGGTAGTGCGATGTGTTCTAATTGGAGTTTGTATGTAGCACCTCGAGCTAGCAGGTACGGAAGATTTAGTCGGCATCGCTTGTTCGCCGATTTCCAATCTACGGAGAATTTGAGGGCTCGTGGAGAGAGTTTGGGCAATCCGCCTGGGTGCGAACTATCGTCTCGTGGCTGCGCGCCACAATAGTCCACCTGGAGAGCGACGGCCAACGGAAAAATCTCGGCCTCGTGTGTCCTGCTCCACTTCGGTGGTTTCTAGCGAGTCTAGCGAATTTCCGCCGGTCAGCTCCGGGCGCCTCACCGCGAGGGCTACCGACGAGAGCACCGAACAGGCAACGCTAAGCGACCGACACGAAGGCTAACCACCGGTTCGCTACCTGAGCGGTCTCCGAATTTTTCGTATGAAAGTTAACATTTCTAGGACCCCCTCCCTCTTTAAGAGTTACGTAATCTTTAAACATTCCCTATTATACTTTCAAGAAACATCAATTCTTTAGCTTAGTGTAGTAGTTCATATTTGTGTTAATATATACTTAAAGCACATAAATGTAAAAATGCGTACTCTTACCCCACCGGTGGGGTCTTGCAATAAGGGTTCTACTAAAACGAATCTCAATAATTTCAATATTTTTTCCGCTGGGTAACCTATAGGAAGAGTATATGAATCATCGACATTGATTTGATATGCAGAATCTTGCTTCATAAGGGCCACATGATCGATTGAAAACTAAGTGCGCACTCTTGCCCCACTCTACTCTATATCTTTACCTGTGTAGTTTTTTGTATATAAAAAAAAACAATGTTTTTTTTTCGTTTGAATGTCATTTCTAGGACCAGAGAGGGGAAGTTACGTAATCTTTAAACCAGGGTTACTGATTCCTACATAGCATCATCTTTCGCTTGAGATGCTGCTCAGTTATGAATACCACAGCTTTTGTTCGTATGTCTTCGTCACGCGTGAGAACACGATACGCAATGAACCAAACCATACATTTTGGGCTTCTCTTTTCATCCGTGCTTTTGCCAATCACTGAGTTACCAGTATCTGCAAATTGAAAGCAAACGGCACTCACCAGTTATTCGTATCTGCACGGATTCTTGCTTTGCGTATAAAGTGTTCATCGGATTCCTTGTTGATTGCATCACGAGCGATGGATCGTCAAAACGCATCGCGAGTGATGATGATTGGGTATGATTGGAAGTTGTAGGGAGCGTTACACAGGATTCTCTTATGGATATAAACCTAGACGTTCTGCTTTAGCTTTTCGGAACATTTGAAGCGCGAGCCCATGAGCTTTGTATTTAGTACATTTAGACATTAATTATTGTTATATCGCTTCAAACTTAAAAGATAGACGCATACAGTCTTCATTAAAGTTATTTGGGAGATCTAGGGCTTTTAGTTGAAGATGAGTTCAGGGATGCATCCGCTTGACAGCGCTAGCGTATGTGCGACGACGTAATGGGGTCGAAACTTATAAGATTTTACTCTTTAAAAGGCAGACGAATCTAAACAATAAATTAACAAAAACAAAAATAAGACGCAATGTTTACATGGTATTAAACTCGAATGTATGTTTGTTATACATTAAACAGTTCAGAAACATTGAAAATTTTGTGGCAATATATTTGCAACTGCCTTGCAAGCGCAATTTCAGCAACAACAAAAATAAATAAAATATTTTTAAAAATTAGGTTTTACCCTGGGTGCTGCGGATAGAGCCGCTTTTCTGCGCTCAAGCGAGTAGAAGGATATTTTGAAATCACTCCCATGAACAAAATTATTTTGCAGTTACTTGGTTGTCAAACTTTTCCCGCTCTTAGAATTTCGCTTTCCATGCTGCATGAAAGCGCACAAATGCGCTAGACTCCACAAGACTTTACGATTGTTTACATACATTCTTGCTCCATTTCGCTTCTGAATCTCGTGAAATTTCGCTTTTAGTTGCATTCCTACTAATTTTCCACTCGAAATATAATGTGAAAATATTTGTCACAAAGAATACAAAACTAAAAAACGCAATTTCGTCGAAAATCCAAAAATTAAATATACAAGAAAAGCAATGCATTTTTCACGCTAAACACCCCATAATCTAACACAGGAGATACAAAATAATATCTTTGTCGTTTTTTAACGAATTACAACTGACAATCTTTTTTTACTCGAAACTAACGACTAAACTAAACTAAAAAAATATGGACAATGGCATTTCAATTTTTATGGCTTAAATTCATTTGGAGTGTTACTAGATATGAAATATAGCTACTAGATTTTTTTATTCTTTATTAAAGTGATTTTTAAATAATTATAAAGTTCATCATTGCTACTGCTTGCTGGTACACGTGTGAATTTTTTTGTTCCGAATTTCATATTTGTGTTTTTTTATTTTTTAAACTTACTCACTTGACTCCGAGAATAAGTATCATGGAAAAATTGGATTAATGCATACCCTCGTCGGAAGTGACAATGGGTCTGAGGTGAGAATGAGCCAGCGTCATCGCCGACAGTCTGGACGTCGGAAAAAAAATCGTTCAAAAAGGTCTCTTATAATTCTGTTTTCTTGTTCTCAGATACACTAAATCTAATATTCAATTTTATGTAGCTGAAACAATGAACCATTCTCATCACCATTTGAACCATTATTTCCTCGAAGACGGTACCTTATAACACAGAGAACAGACATGGAGGCTCGAACAAAATTTCTAGATTGCTAATGATACTATTGATTGATTGTACATCATTTGCTCTATACATCATTTACCCCATTTACCCTATACACATTGGGGGAGCCAAAGTTCTGGTATTGGAAATGGTGGGGCACCAGTAACATCAATATACATCAAGTCTCACTGGCGTATAAAAACACAGTTTTCACTTTAGATTAGGAAATATTCGAAATTTAGTGCGTTGGCTGATCTGATTGGATCTTTATATCTTCCGTAAACTCGCAATAACAGCCCTAGCCTTCTAGCCCTAGGGTTAAACATTGTTTGGTTCTGTGCAGTCAGGTTGTGCAAATTTTTTAATGGAACTATTATGCGAGTACTTTCAATATTGAACGCACATGACTTTGTATTTTTGGACATATGTACAAGATCAACACTATCCATTCCCGAGTCGACGATAATCTATATAATAAAAATGAAATGGTCTGTGTTCGTATCCGAATAACTCGAAAACGGCTGGATGGATTTTCTTAACTTCTTCAGCTGAAACGTTCATTATAGTTTCCGACGGGTTTATATGATATTTTCTCATGCGAAAACCATTAGTAAGGTTGAGAATATCGTAAAAAACCAAATGAGGATTCGTATGGAAAATTATCTTTGGCAGTTCACAACAGCAATTTCGCCTACTATGCAGGACAACGTCTGCCGGGTCGACTAGTAGTTCAATAATATCAAATGTTGATAGGATAGCACAATAAGATATGGACATGATTGATATAAGAGATAAAAGATCAGACGATAATATCAATATTTTGCACTAAAATATCATGAGAAGACCAAGTTATGCTATTTGTAATTAGTGATCAATATCATGTGCCATTAGTTTGTTCTTATTCATGGTATATCTTGATATTTTAATGACATTTCGGTGTATTTTTTGATATATTTGCCTGTTCTTTTATCTCTTATATCAATTATAATGTTTTCTATAATGTTATCTATATCATGTTTTATTATTCTGTTCATGGCTTCTGCCCGGGATGGGTTAACTCAAAAGTGATGAAAAGTAAAATTTTACTGGTATGTGAGTGGGGCAGTATAAGAGTTTCCTTAATAATCCTTTCTGAAATTTCTTTATAAATGGTTTTGGATTCTTTCAATTAATTTAGTATTTGTATTTGGTGAAACTCCAGAAAACTTTGTTTGTTCCAGATATTTATTAGGAAATTTCTTGGAAATTACAGGAATTTCTTCAAAAAATCATTTGGAGATTTTTTTTACAAATTTTTAAAGACATTCCTTCGGAAATATTTTAAAAATTGGCGTATATAATCAAATGTCAGAATAAACATTCAATTTGGTGGGTCACGTGCCCCATCATGCCCTAGCTCCATCAGCGCCTATACACTAGCGCCGTTAAATTAAATTATTGAATTACAGATTAAACTTACTTCCATAATAAGCCTTGAAGGAATTTAAATTAAATAACTAGAGTTTAGTATGGAGACACAATGAAAGCTTTTTTATTGTTTTGAACTGAAACCTATTGAATATTTCAAGCATTTTTTATCCGTATTTTATATTGATGAGATGCGTAGTTGGTGAGAACTACGCATGGTGAGAATAGGTGATTTGTCCAAACAAGGAAATTAATCATACTTTAAATGCTGTGGCGCCATCTCTTTCAAACAGCACCACCGTTTTAGAACAAATTCCCTGAAGATAAATTGGAAGAATCACTCCGCGCCCTATTTTAGAAATCTAAGACTTCCGTTTTCATGCCAACATATCGAAAACCTATTGGAAAATGAATTTTTGCTATCATGTTTTAAATCTTGGGTAATGTTTTACCCCAATTCATAACTTCTTCAATGCATTATAATGAATAAATTCTTTGAACAGTGCTAATCACATAAACCAATGTGGTAGGATGATGCACTGCACACTCTGTTTTTGTTCTTAATAAGAAATGCTAAGCCATGTTTACCAGTATTAAATATATCCGCATAACAATCTCAATAGAAACTTACATAAACACGTAGGCATATAGCAATAATTAAATAATGTTAAATTTGTCATGCTATAATTTTTTTTTTGGTCTTTATTAAAGTGATTTTTTATATAACAATAAGCTCATCACTATGTCATGCTATCAGTAATCTATGGTAAACTACGACGAGCAGCGATATCATTTGAACCTCGCTCCATACCTCCTATACCTAGGTAAGTATATTATTCTCCACCCGCATCGCTTGCTGTCCGTTGCAATGTTTGCCGGCGGACCGCGATGATTCAATTTTTCTATCATCATCACCACTCATCGCAAATGATCATCGCATCCGATCGCAAATCTCCAAATTCTGCTGGAGATAAATCGATGCCGATGCAAAAGCAGTAAGAACAGTAGGACAACACTTTTGCACACCAGAGTCACTCACCACATGGTGATGAATCAAACCCGAAGCTAATGCAGTACGAATAAATACGAAACATATTCATACAGGATTCACTCGTCAGCTTTGGGAAGATACATTTTGTGCGGTTCATTCGGGATGCATCATTTATCGTTCTTTTCCGATTCCGTTCGCAAAGTATGAGTGAATGCGAGATACTTGATGCGATTTCCAGTAACCCTGCTTTAAACATTTCAATAAAGATCGATTAAATGATATTAATTCTTATTTGTAGTAATATATACTTAAAACACATGATTGGAAAAGTGCGATCTCTTACCCCACCTGATGCGCACTCTTATCACACCGGTGGGGTAAGAGTGCGTTTTTTAGGTGTCATGCGATAATGCTTCTGCTGAAACGAATTTAATTAATTTAATTTTTCTTTCCACTGGGTAACATAGAGGAAGAGTATACAATTCGTTGACGTTGATTTGATATGCAGAAGCTTGCTTCATAAGGGCCACATGTTCGATTGAAAACTAAGTGCGTACTCTTGCTCCACTCTACTCTACTGAATTTTCACAAGAAATTCCTCATAATCTTTATCGGAAATTCTTCTTATGCTACACCAAAAATTATTTTAAATTTTCACTGAATTTTTTTTTAAATCCACGGGAAATTCAAAGAGTTTCTCAAAATCTATTCTTTTTCTCGACGGGTATTCAATTTTAATGAAAATGCCAAAAGGTTCAGATGAATTCAGAAGGAAACTCGGAAAAAATCTGGTTAGGTATACAAAAAATCTGGTTAGCTCAACGGTGGAATATATCAAATCAAGTTAGATTAAGATTAAGAATAAAGTCTATTTCTACCGTTTGAAATGAATTAAATCGATCATTGCGTTCGGATAGAATCGGAACTACTTACGATCGAATTAGGGGAAGAGGCCCCAAAACGCCCCCCTGAGGCAAAACGCCTTTTGTGGTTACCCTCATATTTACCGTCATTAAGATGTCCGTAACAAAACTAGATCTAAAATTATGTAGGCTAGGCGAAAAAAGTTTCAAAATAGCGTACGGGAAGGTCGGAAAAACCGAAAATTTCCACATTTTGAAGAAATATCTAACATTTTGGCGAGGCAAAACGCCCTAATGGCAATAACCTACAATGTACTTGCGTCTCCATGCACTATCCATACCAGAATGCTGATTCGCCGACGCGTGGTGCTTTGTTCGCTAGGAGGTGCCAGCTAAAAGGCGTTTTGCCTCATGAGTTTTCCGGCAACAGAATATCACCACTTTTTTGAAATATAAATATTTTCAATATGATTGAGAATTTTGACAATTTTTGAATGGCATTAACTAGCTATCTTGTTTAACTGGTGCATATTGTAAAAATATCCATGAATAGCGTTACAAATAAGACAATAAAACGGTGTTTGCTTAGCTAGGGCATATTGCCCCCACTTCCCCTACTTTTTTTTCCAGACACGTCGAAAACGCCGCCGCCGGCCGCCAAAGAAAATTTATGCGAATACTGCCATCAGGAATTTTCAAACCAGCGCACAACTCAAAGTCAAGTGCGTTTGAGGTCTAAAATGCGGTGCAGCAATCAGCCGGCTAGTGTTCATGTATTTTTATGTTCGAGATTTGAGTTTTTAAGTTCGAGACAAAGACTCTTATAACTTTTGTAATATTTATATAATTTGCATATAGAAGTCGCAGAATGTATAAGTAACTAATAAAATTATATAATTGTATTCGCTGGCTTAATTATTGTCTTCAAGTAAAGATACAGATGTAAAGTCTTCAAAGGGGCCCCTTCTTAGCCGTGCGGTAAGACGCGCGGCTACAAAGCAAGACCATGCTGAGGGTGGCTGGGTTCGAGTCCCGGTGCCGGTCTAGGCAAATTTTCGGATTGGAAATTGTCTCGACTTCCCTGGGCCTAAAAGTATCATCGTGCTAGCCTCATGATATTCGAATGCAAAAATGGTAACCTGGCTTAGAAACCTCGCAGTTAATAACTGTGGAAGTTCTTAATGAACACTAAGCTGCGAGGCGGCTCTGTCCCAGTGTGGGGATGTAATGCCAATAAGAAGAAGAAGAAGAAGAAGTCTTCAAATATTTTGAAAAGTCTTCAAAATGTCTTCACGAAATAAATGTCTTTACAGGGATTCAAATGTATTCAAAATGGAAGACATATCTTCATATCTGGAATTGCTGATAATGGCAGCCATTTTTGGAAGCTTTTGGGATTGCCCTTGAAAATTGTTTTTAGTATTTTTATATTTTTATTTTTCATCAACTTAACGACATAATTGATTAATTCTTTCCTAGAGATAAAAACTAATATATGGAATGGTTAACGAAAGAATTATTCTGTGCTTCTGCCTTCTACAATTACAAATGTACGTAAATGAATACTTTGGATTTTCAAACCAACGTCTTTTATTGTTATATGTTTCGAATCCACCTATTGCATAGTTCTCATAGTTGCTACGAGACCTCATTTCCCAGCTCTTTCTGGCAAATTCTCATTCACCAACATCTCCAGTGGAGACGTTTCGCAGTTAGACGTAATTTGTTGCACTGTAGTGCATTTCAATGTAAAGAGCTTTCTCTCTCTCGGTTTGCGTTTCAGGCGGAGCTGCATTTCTATGCTATGTGAAGGTATCACCACGTGGTTTGGTTCAAGTTGCGCAGTCTCAGAAAACGAAGTATTCGTATGGAGGAGAAGCCGTTATTTATTCGTGTAGGATGTCAGTAATCAACGAGCCGGCATCCGAATAGGACCTATGATAATTGGAAGCATTGGACGAAATCATGACGACGATACAATTACGATCACACAGCCGAACTAGTTTCCTTTCCGTGACTAATCTGATCAATCAAGGCAATTATAATACACGTTACAATGTAAGTCATAACTTAGAATACGTGGTTGTGTTGAAATTAAAAATGAACTAATTTGAAATGCTCTATTAATTGATTTGTTTTTTTTGAAACTCGGAATAAATAAATTGATTTCAAACAAAATTTGAGAAATTGCAGTTGGAAGTGAGTTCAGTTCAGTGATTCAATGCTTTTAAAAACTGTGAAGAAAAAGGAAAATATCAAGTGCGTAACAGATCTGTGTTATGGAAACAAAATTATGCACCACTAAGTGTGTTTGCTTCGTTGTGTTTATGGGAACTGTTCCCATTTCCACCTCACTGGACATATATTTATATCATTGTGAAAGAAAGAAATACAGCACCAATTTCGTCACTTCTTTTTGCTAACAAGCGTAACACATCAAATTTATTTTTATTGCTTTGTTTTGGATGATATGAGCATAGAAACTAGGATATGATGTCCAATACTTAGTAGAGGTCCTATATTCTAAGTTCAGGTGTGTATAATTCTTTCTTATATTTTTTGAGGAGAAAGTGCGAAATTGATTACATATTTTGATAAACTACCTCTCAATTTTTTTTTGTTAAATATCTTGGCTGTGCATATGCAGATGTGCACTCGCTTGACTGTGGATATACAACAATAAAGCACATGTGGAGATTAGAGAAATCAAGCATCCAAAAGAAATCCATTTTGCAAAAAAGAGAGCTAACCGCGGTGGAGGTTGGTACTCGGATTCTGATTGCTTTTCCGCAAACGTGACCTTTAAGTGGTCTTGTTGTCAACCGCCTATCTAGAAAGTAGGTGGTTGAGGGTTCGAGTCCCTCCAAGGCACGTGGATTCTTTTTCGCAAATTTCATATCAATTTGTTCATTTCGAAACATGTACTGTGCATATGCACAGCCAAGATATTTAACAAAAAAAATAGTTTTCGTACGGCCGAGTTGCCGAATAATATGCAATTAATTACCTCTCAATGTTCAAAAGCATATGCTCGCCATAGTGTAAAACGTACTCATTACACTTTTGATTTTCTAAACCGGTTCGAGTTTCGTCTTATCTTTCTGACGCATCAAGGACTTTTGAAGCTATTTATATTTTTACAAGAGCAAATTGTTCGAACCGAGTTATCATGTTTTGGTGCATCACTGATAGCTTTTGTAATATTTTCTAAGTATTTTTTGAGTTTTTTAAATGGTTTTGATTTTTTTTATATATTTAATTAGTATCTAAAAATCGCATAAGTATTGTAAATAAGCTAAAAACTATTACACAAGTGTTCTTGTTGTATAACTAATATTCACATTTAGATTATGGAGTGATTTGAGCAATAACCATGGTTTGAAATTGAACCTCATGTGAAGAAATCAGTATTTATACCAGTCCAGAATGAACTGACTGTTGAACAAGTTGTTGGGCTACGAATTCACGTTTTCTTCGTGAACTTATCATCGCTGGTAGTGCATGAGACACATAATATCAAATAATAGTGTGAATATTTTAGTTGGAAAGGATTGGTGCTGATTTTCACAGAAAAGAATACATTTTTTATTGATCTTGCGCCTTTGGTTGCAAAATTATTTCATGGGAATAGATCTATTAACTGGTCGCGAGTAGTATATTCAGACGGAAATAAATACACACCGGACCAAAAGTTTGGGTTCATCCTCGAAAAATATAGGCAAAAGTTTTTGGCCGTATTTCGGGTATTTTTAGCTCAGTACATAGATTAAGAGTAGATCTTGCATCGGAGGTGTTTGAAACGAAAAATTTTAAATTTTTTATGCACTAAAGTATTACCTTAAGATACACATTTTTGTATGTAGTTTGAATATGTTGATTTTTCTATAAATTGAGCCCACAAAATTTCGAAATAAAAAGTGGAATGGAACCCAATTTTAATCATTTTTGAGAGCCATTGATGAAATTTCGGCGGAACATTTTCGTTTTATTTTTAAAAATCAAAATGTTTACTGAAGTGCATGTATGCATCGACCAATTTCTGAAGTTGGCCCCTTTTATGTGGGAGCAATTCTCTTGAAATCGAAGGTCGATTTATTTTTTATATAGGGGGAATGACGGCTTTGGCAGGTTTTGTTCTATTATTGTCAGGGAGGTTTTTTATGACTGATTATGCTCAAATTTGGCCTAAACATTCTTTGCATATCAAAGAATATTGTGGCCAAATTTCATAAAATTCGGTCGACAAAACCCCCCTGCCAATAATAGAACAAAACCTGCCAAAGCCGTCTTTTCCCCTACATCGTAAAAAAAGTTGAATCATTGAAAATAAAATTTAAAATCGATTTTCTCAAAAACGAATTTTTCAATATTTTTTATTTTTTGATATGTTGTATCAAATAATATATGTACTTTTTTGCACTATGGGTAATAATGGAGAAATGATGGACAAAAAAGTTATATTTTTTAAAAATGGTCAAAATGTTTTTTTTACGTTTTTATCTACTCGATTTTATGAAAGTACGTAACATTTTCAACGGAAAAGGTATACAGTATTCTTTTTCTCATTGCTACCGTTTCTGAGATACAGCGGTTATAAGATAAAATATACCGATTTTTTTAATTTTTATTAAATATATAGTTCAAAAAAGTTTATTTTTCATCTGCTACAACAAATCAAAAATAAAAAATATTGAAAATTTCGTTTTTGAGAAAATCAATTTTTAAGTTTTGTTTTCAATGATCGAACATTTTTTTTCACAGTGTATATTTCTTTCACATAGCCCTTTCACATAGCCGAAGACACCAAAACGATCGGACAAGCCGTTTAAAAGTTATATGTTGCAACACGTTTTTGCTTAGACCCTTGTCAAAAGTTAGCCTAGAGTCAAAATGGCAAACCAATGATGCAAATTATATTTTTTGATCACAAATTTCAGGGAAATGAAAAAATACAAAATTGAAATCTCGAAAAAAAACATGATTTCACACAAAATTGATCATGGAAGAAAATTGCAGAATACAACCGAGATTTGATTTCTTTTTTCTGGAAAATGTGCTAAAAATGTAAAATAACATATGAAGAAAAACGTTATGCAGCCAATAGTCCTGCAAATGTTCCATGTTCTCCAAAATCATTCTTGAATTCAGATTTTCGCCAATAACGCACGGTACAAAATCAATAAAAACTCATAATATCGATACAATACATGCCTTAGAGGCCATGCGAATTATTTACTTTTTAGGTATGTTTAAACCAGATGTGGCAAACAAACGAGATTTCCTTTTTCTTAAACACTATATTCTAAGTCCTTCAAATCATTCTGAACTTAAGACCAATTCATCTACCAGGACAGCTAGGCCTGTTAGAGAATCAATAGCAAACCAACCCATCAAGCCTTTATAGGCCATGCGTATGGCTTACGATTTAAATTTGTCCAAACCGAATGTTGTACGCATGGTCTCTGAGGGTATTTTTGATCATGTCTAAATCAAAAATATTATATTTGATCATGTCTAAATCAAAAATCATACTCACTGTATGGACATGATGCGTTGCTATAAATATCCAGCCGAGCCTAGTTGGCCTAGTATAATAATTGGTTTGAACTCCATAATAGGACATATCTAAATTGTACGCATGGCCTCTAAGTGGATATGATGGGTTAATTTCAATTTTGTAATAAGCGTTTGGTAGACAAAAGATTTATTTTCTAGAATGATTTGGGGCTGCGATAGTATTGGCTGCGTCACGTTTTCCATCACATTTTAAATAGTTTTAGCACGATTTCGAAAAAAATGGAAATATAGTTGTTGTTGTGCGGTTAATCTGCTATTATCGTTCATATACAAATCCATCCACCGTCAGACCAACACTCTAAATATTAAAAACGACCCTGAGGACCAGGGAGAATCACAAAAGAAGCCTTGAGTGCCCACCCCGGAAGCTGCCGTGGCTCTAGAACAGCAGCTTGGGGCATTATGGGTTTTAAATCGCAGAGTGTAGGTGTGGCCGATCATTAATCTGAGGTCAGTTTCGAGTAACTGATGAGCTGACGATTATTTTGGGCGTATAAACATGTAAATGTGACTGATAAATGTCTGGAATATTGTCAAGTCAAATCCGAGTCGATATGCCCCGAACTCATAAGTGTAACAGAAAAATATATTAGCTCTTTTAGTGGAATGTATTCATTATATTTCGTTATATTTGCAGATAGGTATTACGACCACAACTGTAGAGTACTTAATTCGTCTTAGACGGTTGTCATAAGTGTAAGTTTTTTTTTGGGCACTACAGGAAGGTTAATCTTTAAAATAAACAATTCAAATTCGGGCGAAATACATATTTAAGAAAGTGAGTTTCCAAACAAAAGGTCAGGAACTGTACTTCAGAAAATGTTTGACTAAAATTGAAATAAAACTCACATCAGGAGAGTAAACCCAAACTTTGCATACCATGCACTTGAGTAAACATTTTGGTTTTTTGACGTAGGACTTACGTCTCTCTTTACTATACCGGGTGTCATTTCAAAATTTCTAAATCGGCCGCGTTACGCTGTGTTGAAAGATTTCAAACGTTAATAGCTTTTATCCTAGTAAACAGATTTCTGCAGTTAACCCCTCAATCGACAGCTTTCAAGTATGCCTTTCATATTAATGCTTGATAATATCCGAAAGCTTGTTTCAATAGGCTTAAAACTGTTTTCAAAGCAAAACATTGAATTCACGAAAAGCTATAAATATGGGTACCGCATCATTTTTGCATCATTCTGTACCCACGTTCTGATTGGTGCAGACGTCAACGAATGAGCTCACGCTAGGTCTGCTAAGAAGGCATAAAATTCGCAAACCACGCATTCGCAAACCTAAGCCTTTTTAAGAGCAAGGCAGAATCGTCAGCATTCTCAGGTCAGCATCATCGGCATTTTCAGCCCGGCATTGTCGAGAAGCCAACAGTAAGCGCGGCACGGCGGTGTGTGACGATAGAGTGTCGACGACAACACTACTGATCAAGTTTTCTCGGCCGATGGCAGCAGCGGTTAAGCGTTTGGTATTCCTGCAGACATCGATTCATAATGTTTTAAACAATCATAAACTCCAAGTTGAACCGCTCAAGAGGAAATTTACATCTAACATTGTGAATGGATCTTTTCAGAACCACTAATATACTTACTAAAGAGTTTTTCGCAATAGAATCATTTTGAAAATGTAGTACAATCAACTAATTAGAGAGCTTTTGCGTAATTCGCGTTTATGGTGATGAATTGTTACAAAATTCTGTCTTCCTCGCTCACGACAAAAGAAAATGCGTTTCTTATTCTAAGATTTCAACTAAAATTCTTGAAATTTCTCCATTAGAATTCCAAGAATTGTCACTGTTTTGAGTCTAAATGTTTCAATTTAAAATTTGATTTATTTGTTGATGTGAATAGGTAAATAGCTACTGAATTTTGTGTAACTTTCAAACGTTGGTATAAAGCTTTTGAATATTCTTGGTTAACGTGATTTTGTATTTCAGCAAGTATACTCCATTACCACTATTACCACTCTAGCTAATTTGAAGAGTTAACGCAGTAGCGTCGCGGTATCATAAAAGACAAGCAATGTAGTGAAGAGATATTGCGAGGGGTGCTTAAACGTATAATTCAATGTGCAGCATAACATGTCGAAATAATGTGCTAGAAATCATCACATGATCCCATTTTGGAATCTTATTTTAAAATTGAAATGTTGAAAAATGTAATAAAAATTTTCAAAAATTGTCAAATTAGTGTAATATTTGCAATTATCGCACCCCTGGCAATCATTTTTAGGCATTAGTCATCTTTGGTAACCCAAGATGTTGTGTATGTGCTGTCTGTTGCCCAATATATGGGGATTCTCGAAGTGGACCATGTTGTTAATATACTATACTATATACTATATATGTGACAAATCATTTTTGCTTGGTTGGTCAACGTAAAGGTAGAACCAACAAATGTTTTGCAATGTATTCATCGAAGAGGTGGAACATCGGCTTAAGTTGCAATGCTATGATGAAGAAATCATTAGCTTTATTGATCAATGTAAAGGTGTAGCCATCAGCTGATTTACAATGGTATTATTCATCGAAAAGGCAGAGCTTCGGCGGATTTCCTATGGGGTCGTACACTAATTACGTAAGCGCTTAGGGGGAGGGGGAGGGGGGTCTTGCCATTATCTTACGCTCCATATAAATAAAAAATAATGTGTATGTGAGAAATCTTACAAGGGGGAGGGGGGATTGAAAAAACCCGAAAAAATGCTTACGTAATTATTGTACGGCCCCTATGCTATAGTTCATCTTTTTCTGGCAATTATGGCATTGAAAATGCTTAGAATGTTCCATATATAATTATTTTGATAGTGAACTCTTTTATTCATTAGTTATTATTTAGAAAATAATAATTTTGAAATGTTTTGTCACTTTAATTACCCACGACTAGCAGTGAGCAAACGATGTTCAATGGTCTTATTCCTCAAAGGGGCGGAGCTTCGGCTAGAGTTCTGATATAATGATAAAATCATGGCTCACGCGAGTTTAGTTTCTGCTCAAATTTTGACGTAGGACTTACGTCTCTCTTTACTATACCGGGTGTCATTTCAAAATATTCAAATCGACCGCGTTACGCTGTGTTGAAAGATTTCAAACGTTAATAGCGTTCGTCTCAGTGGACGAATTTCTGCGGTAAGCCCCTCAATCGACAGATTTCAAGTATGCCTTCCATGTCCATGCTTGATAAGACCCGAAAAACTTGTTTCAATAGGCATGGAACTGTTTTCAATGAAAAACATTGAGATCAAGAGAACCTATAAATATGGGTACCGCATAATTCTTGCATCATTCCATTACCACGTTCTGATTGGTGCAGACACCAGCGAATGAGCAGCCGCTGGGTCTGCCGTGAAGCCATAAAATAGCGCAACGCAATTTTTCCTTTCATTCTGACCGGGACAAGCGAAGCAACCGCATCATCGATTGAACAGCACTCACACCTTTTAGCAGGGAATGAAGTCTGCACCGACCGCTTTTTCGGCTCGACACCATCGAAGCGACCATCATCAGCCGAAACCTAGCCAGTACATCAGCAGTCCACCCTACATACCCGACAAAGCAGCAATGCTGAGCAGATACCGGCAGCAGCAGCAGAGTCGAGCCGAGACCGGCCGGCATCGGTGCTGAGCCGAGACAGGCTGAAGAAAAGCCACATGATGCAGCATGTATGTTCAAAAAATAAACGGTTCTTCAGAGAGCCAATAATAGAGATCAATATCAATGCTTTCAATACCCTTCGGGATAGAAATTGTACTTGGGTGCCAAATCCAATATTCTAGAGATAAAATTTTATGCGTGATTTTCATAAATAGCGTCAATACTAACAGTGGATAATTTTTCTGATTTAACCGCGAAGTGGACG